>NW_027071824.1:35032838-35644088 GCF_038088225.1 Cyrtonyx montezumae
GTTCCCCCTTGCTGTGACAATGACCCGAGGTTTGGGCTTGAACCACACGAGGAGCAGATGCCCTAAGTTTGCTGAAGTCCGTAGCAAGATATGGTGTTCGGTGTTTAAGATCAGTTCCTTCCACCGCAGACTTAAGGCTCTGCACCACTCATCCGACGGGCAGGGAGCCGGCGGGGACGGTGCTGGGACGGGAACAGAGAGAATCGGCCACGGAAAGGAGCAGCCCTGGGCAGGGTGCTCCGCGGAGCGGCACTCCTCGGGACGAGGCCCGGGGGGGCAGCCCCGAGTGTCGCGGGGAGCGGTGTTCCCCTGAGCAGCCTGATGCTCTCGTGCTTTGCGAGGCGAAACCGCGCTGCCGACGGGGCCCCGCTCCCCACAAAACTAACTCATTAATGGAAATCAAATAATGGGGAGGGGGAGGGGGAGAAGAGGTAGAATGCGCGGCTGCTCATGAATTAAATATAAGTCTCTGACTGTCCTGAACAAAGCGGCCATCCCCTTGGGAAGGGTGACGTCTCACCAGTAACGTGATTGCTCCTTCGGAAGCAGAAACGTGTAAACGCTATAAAACGCGGCGGCGCGGCGGGCAGCTCAGATCGTGCGGCGGGACGGAGCTCTCCTTCCAGCCCGTCCCCTTCGCCCTCCGTTCTCCGCCGCCGCACCCTGACAGCCGCTCCGCTCGGCAGCCACGCAGCGGGGCAGGGCGCCGGCCCCACAGCTCAGCGGAGCGCCCTCCCGAAAAGCCCCACCGACGGACTCGCGGCTCCGTGAGTAACTCTACCCGCTCGCAACGCAGCCGTCCTGCTGTTGCGAGGCAGGTAAGCCGGGGAGCTGCCCTTCCTTTTTACCGTACAAATACCCATCTATCTGTCTCTTTATTAATTTCGGGGGCTCTTCATCTCTAAGTCCCGGGCGTTGCTGCCCTCCGCAATCGGCCGCGGTCAGCCACGCTGACCGCCAGGCTGACGGCGTCCGTCCCGTCGGGGCCGGTCGCGGTGCGGGCGGTGACGGCTGCGCTGTTCCCTCCGCAGGTGGCGGCCCATGGAGCACCGCGGCGCCTCCCCGCTCCTCCTCGCCCTCGCCCTCCTCAGCGCCCTCTGCTGGCGGGCGCGGGCGCTGCCCCCGCGGGGCGCCGCCTTGCCCGCTGTGCCGCGGTAAGGGGACGGGGCGGGGTGAGGGGTATGGGGCGTGATGGGCGTCCGCCGACACGCGAAGCCTTTCTTTCGGGAAAGCCCCGTTATCTCCTCAGTCGAGCCAAAGGCATATGTATTTTCGAAAGTACAGACATCTGTAGGGAAAAGATTGACATTTTATTCCCGAATCTTGAAGGAGGGGAAGGTGTCTGCACGGATTGACACGTACTTTTGGAATGCTGCATGCTCTGAATTGCTGAAGTTTCTATTAGATTAAGTCAGGTGGTGTGAAGTGTTTTTTGCATACATGTGAGAGCAACACTAAGTAAAAAAAGAGCATAGAAGAACAGCGTACCAGGAGTGTACAGTGAACTGTTTTCGAGACTTGTGATCAGGTTGGTTTATTTACCACAGCCACAGCTTTGCTATTTTGATCAGAGAGGACTTACAGACCTCAAATATGTAAGTAACACAACTGCTGTAGTGACTGTGAACTCACAAGGGCAAAAATCTTTTCCAGCTCTCACATGTGAGTTTTGCAGTCGTTCCAGCAATGGAATACAGCAGCAGCAGGCAGAAGGAATGTCTGATGCCAAACCAGTGCCAGGCACTCATGTTGTCCTTGTTAGAGTGTAACATATCACAGGGAAAAGTATATGAAAATGCAAAGTAAATGTAAATCAGGTTATACAGAGCGCTTGCAGTGATACATTTTAAAGGTTTTGCAACTAGCAAATGAAACAGCAGAGAATAAAAAAGCGTTAAAGATTCACGACTGCACTTTGTATCAGAAGTTCTAGGGGATTTGTTCACTTTCCTATAAAGAAGGCCTAAGAGCTGTTTAATATGCACTCCAATGCATGTTTTAGGTCTTTGCCAGAGGGTAAGTACTTCATGGAACTCCTTCCACTTTGTATGGTTAGGGGTGGGCAATTTCAAGCAGTCGTTTACATAAAATGGATCTGTTGTGAAAAGCCTCGCAGTTGTCACTTGAGCTGTAGTTGTAATTGTAACTGTGTGAAATGAAAATGTGTTTCTTGAACAAATGCGAGGGAAGATCTGTTATGCCAGTTGCTCTTTTTCTGCACTTGAATTATACCTGAAAGTGATTTTGTTTAATTTAAACTATTTTAAAATGCTTTGTAGATTAAAGAAGTAGGTAGATGTGTATTTTGCCACAAGCTGGAGTGTAAGTGTCAGTGAATTGTTGCATGTCTTCAGCCAACTGTACTTCATTGGTTTTCTTCTCCATTAGACTGGGAAACAGAATGTCCTTTGATGCAGCCAGTGAACCTGATCACACCCATGGGTCCTTAAAGTCTGAATCAGACATTTTGCAGAACACACTACCTGAAAATGAGAAATTCTATTTTGATTTGTCCAGAATTATTGATAGGTGAGTTTCTTTTATAATCATAAGTGCAAATGGTGATGCATTGCTTGATTTATGCCAAAAGATCAGTTACATTTTCAAGCAGACATAGGAAAGGAAGAATCAATTATGGAGAAAAAATAAATAAATAAACAAAACAAACAAAAAACACAACAACCATGGCCTCTGGTTGAATGCTGGTAGCAGCAGGAACATCTGCGGAAATGTTGATTGCATTGCCTTTATGACAAAATGAGCTCATTCACTTCCCAAGAAGGATGAAAACAATATATTGTGAAAATCTGGAAGTTGTTTTATGATATTAGCTTAATTTAATATGTACAATAGATAAGGAAATCAGTATGTTTGCAAAATGAACATTATCAAGATGATATAAACCCAGGTTGTATCGTAGAGTTTATTTATTGTCCATTTCAGAAATGCAAGGCATGCTGATGGAATTTTCACCAGTGTCTACAGCCATCTTTTGGCTAAACTTGCTGTGAAGAGATATCTGCATTCGCTTATTAGAAAACGAGTTAGGTGAGGTGACACTTGCATTAGGCAGAGTTTTTTTCATAGCTGGCTTCATTGGCAATTTTTTATCCTTCTGTAACTCAGTTCTCATGATAGGTAATGTAAGGGCAATTGTTATAATAATGGGGGAGCTGAAAATCCTATTGACAACTTTGTGGGTTTCATTATTGAATGAATACATCACTATTTATTTCTGATATAGCTGCAAAGGATATAGCAATAGACACTATACATAACTGCTTATAAATAGTAACAATATTATAATGATTATCATGCCAATTTGCTCTTTTTATTTATATATATATATAAAATATTTCCCTTCTGGTGGTAATTTTGCTAGCTTGATGATGTCTGGCAAAAGTAAATAGAAAATGATTGATTACTCAGCAGTTACATAACATCAGGGTGATGCTCACTGAAATTAAGAAACAAGTGGTTTACAGTAACAACATGGGATTATTTTTTTGCTACCATAGAATGTATTGCCAGAGCTCTGTGTGAAATATGCATTGAAGGATACAAATGAGGCAAATTGGTAGACAATGGGTCTGCAGGCAAATTCCAGACTGGGTAGTTCATAAACCAATGGTCTCAGGATGCTGAGTAGGATCATTCTGTACTGCTCTTGCATTCATACTCTATGAGCAGCAGCTATTCAGTGCTCTTGGGAATATAATAATATGATACTTTGGTCTGACCCAATATAACAGACCCCACGATTGTGTACTTCATATACTCAAAAGCTGAGTGAAAATTAGGTTCACCATTTTTACTCATTTGTGTCAATTCTCCCTTTGTTCCAAAACTTATAGTGCCAGTTTCTCTTATGCCATGAAGTAACATAGAACAGAACAGGTTCTTGTTTCCCAAGATTATACATCAATATTAAGCTTCCAAGTCTGGATTTCACAAAGGGTGTTTTGTCTTCTAATACTTCATTAAAACAATATTCACAGCTATATGTGTAATGTTACACTCTTCCTTTGCTCAGAAGAAGGCTCAGTCTTCACTGAGTTCAATATGAACAGTGATCAACCCCTTTAAGAGATTATAGTGACTTAAGGCAGTTCTTGCCTTAATACTGAACTAAAAGACATCAGAATAAATCAGTTTATTAATATATATATATTGGTGTCTAGGAGAAAGTTGTAAAATTCCTGTTCAACCACCTGATCCTACTGAACTCATTTAATAGAAGTCTCTAGAAGTCAATTAGGACTGAGAATTTGTTCCTTATTATTAGGATACATAATAAGCAATAGAGGCAATTACTTCTTTTCAAGAGCAGAAAGATCCAAATTCAGAGCTGGAACTGAAAAGAAAAATTTGATTTATTTAACTTAACAATATAAAGTTTATTTCACTCATTTAATAATATCTCCTTTTAAACTGATATTATCTGGTGTTTTTTTTTCCTTTGTGACTGTTGCATGTTGCCAGCTCCCAGGACAGTCCTGTGAAACGCCACTCTGATGCTGTCTTCACTGACAACTACAGCCGCTTCCGAAAGCAAATGGCTGTGAAGAAATACTTAAACTCAGTTTTAACTGGAAAACGAAGGTACCACAAGAGAGAAAATATGTATTTATTTCCCATATCACTATGTTATTAAAACATTTGTGACTTATACCCATATGTATGTATATGGGTATATGCTTTTTAACATAGATAATAACCTGGTTTTCGAATACAGACAGCATTTTCTTCCAGACTGAAACAGATGCTACAATCAGATTAAAGTAAAATAATAAAGGAGAGATAGCATCTGGCAATCTTAAAAAGCTTCTGGCATAATCTTAAATTGATTTTTTATATATTAAAATTCTTAAGGAAAAAATCAGAACCATGGATCACGAAGAACTTTTTTTATTTTTTATTTTTAAGGAAAACACACTATTTGTTGAAATTCTATCTTCAAGTAAACACAAAAGATGTACAAGTCCCCAAAAGACTATGTGTCCCACTCAGTAGAAGTCAGAAGTGCCATTATATATCTTAGGGCTTGATATTCTGTTGCATATTCACTCATTTAGGTCACCTGTATTAAGTAAGTGTCAAACCCCTTCACTTGTTAAATGTGTTATTTCAAATGATATATAGCTTCTGCATAAATTTAACAACACATACTATAGCTATAATTAGAGCATGGCATTGTTTGCTGGTTTACTTCTTCTGAAGACAATAAAACTTGTTTCTGATCCACAACAGCCAGGAAGAGTTAAATCCAGCTAAACTTCGAGATGAAGCAGAAATTCTTGAACCTTCATTTTCAGAAAACTATGATGATGTTTCTGTAGATGAACTCCTGAGCCACCTCCCATTGGTATGCCCAGATCATCTTCCTTTTTGCAGTTAGATAACTTTACCCATATAATAGTGAGATCAATCATGCATTGAATACGACCTATCAGAAATGCAGAAAGGGCCATGTTCCATGAATTGCTGCTTCTTTCTGTATGGATTGTGTGTGACTATAAGAATCATTTTAATAATAATAATTAAACTATCCCATGATTGCTGTTATTGAAAGTTCCTAATTAAATGGCACTGTTAATAATATATCTAACTCACTTGGGTGTTTCAACTTGTGTGCACTGTGGCTTAAGATTAGAATTAACTCATTTTTAATTACAAAGATTCATATTCCTTCAGAGAACAAACTCAATGATATTTCTTTTAATTAAAAAAAAAAAAAGCTGCACATTTGGTTTAACATAACCTATCTCATTAAGTGTTGCCCCAAACTAACAGGATAAGCAATGTGATTCATTGGTGTTAAGAAAATGCCTGATTCCAACCTGAAGTCTGCTACACATATTTCATCTAGCATGCAAATACTGTAGTTACTGCTTTACATTTAGCTATTACTACTTTCAAAGTTCATTCACAAATGATTTTTTATATACTCAAGCACAAATCAATTTTACATCCCTGTGATATAGAAGGAAAGGATAAAGTATAGTTGAATCAGGGCTATTATTCTCACAAGCGTATTAAAAACTGATTATAGGGCTATAAGTAAGGGAAAACAAAACATACTTCTAAGATTTTCAGAGAAAGAAAAAGTACATTTTTCCAAATTGTTTCCTTCAGAGACTGAAAGATTGTTTTATTTCCCTTTCCCCATATATGGCAGTTACTCTTATGATTTCAAATATCAGAAAGGACAGAAAGTGCCTATGCTTAAAGGAACAACAAAACTTATAATTGCTGAGATCCATAAAATGAATGTTCTTTTTACACAAGATTTTTCAAAAACTATCTGTTTATTTATTACGCACCTTCTAAAATTTCTGTCATTGATTCAGTGTGAGAGAATACCAGCAGTGTGTTTTCCTGGAATTATTTTCAAACTTCTCCGTTTTCATCAGCCACATTAATGATCCAGATCTCTCTGTAGGTCAATAGTTAGTATTGTCTTTTATGGATCATTTTATCATAGCATCCAATTATTTATGGAGTGTGTATCAAGCAACTTGAATTTACATATCATCCTGAAGGTAGTTATTTTTAAATGGATCCATACTACGCTGTAGGCCAACAGGTCATAGTGTTTTTCATCTAACTTTGTCTAATCCTACAACCTTGTTGGTCCTACAACCTTATCAACTGGCTACAAGGTTTATCAAGCTCCTGCAAAGCACCACATCTCATACTTGTCAGTTCTAAGTTTTCTGTCAGCTGTTAGTTCTTATTTGCTGTTTGCTTTTATACACCTCACGATGCAACAACTTAAAAGAAGTGACTATTTAAAAGAAGTGACTATTGAAACGTATGTCTCCTTTGCATTTCAGGACCTTTGAAGGACACCTAGCAAACTCTACCACAAGAACAAGTTATTTTTGAGTTCCACATAGTACTTCAAAGAGATGACTTTAGTCATCAAACCAGAACAAATATGTTGTGAAGTGAAAGTTGTGATATATTTGTTTCTTATGTAATAAAAGTTGATATTTAAATTGTAAATATTATTCTAGAGTTCTCTACTGAAAGCTGTACATATGGATGCCAGTTAAACAAATGAGAAGTCTGTAAGTCCATATGCTGTAAATCCTTTACTTCAATAAATTCATTTGAAAATGATTGCACAGTTGAAAAGAGCCCATCACTACAAGTTTTTTGGTTATTTTAGATGTGGTACAACTACAGCCCATTTGATAAAATGCGTGCATGTGCAGATATCTCCTTAAAAAGGTGTACAAAATTTGTGCAAAAGTATATGTGAAGTGTCTTAGAACTTCTTTACGAAGATCTCTGAAGTGGTTTGCTTTTATAGCCGTTTACCAAAGAGTTAGCAAAAAAGAAAAAGCACGACAAATTAATTGACCTTTCCCAGCATCCTTCCTTTTTATTCATATTTTTAATAGTTCACAATATATAATTTATAAGACCAGGAATATATCACTTGTTTTTAGAGATATGAATGCTGTGCTTTGGAACCGCCAAAGCATGGAAAGAAGAATGCTGTCTACTGACTCAATTGATGTCTGAAGTCACCGATTCTATATTTGAATGTCTGTAGCTTTGATGAGGGTATTCATTAAATATAAGAAAGATATGAAGACACTTCATTATTTTTTCAGAATCAGTGTAACTTATAAAATGTACAGAGAATAAATCACTTTATTACCATGGCAAACAATTAATAGTTAGAATCAGTGCTACAGTTATCTGAAAGAACTGTGGTCCCATAAGCGCTGGATCTACAGTAGTAGAGTAACTAACTGAAGGATACTATGAATATTGTTCAGTTATATTGCAAAGGTAAAGCAAGTAAGCCTTCAGTCCCCATTACTTTACATTTATAGTATTGTATCTTAATAAGAAACTGGAAATTTGCAGCTAAGTAATCAGAATTCAGCTATATTTTGTTAAAATTCCAGATTTTAGTAGTTGGATCATTTTCTAAAGAACTATTTACTTCCTGCAATAAGGAAACTATGCAACAGTGAGTGTGCAACTGAACAATGCATATTCATGTATGATACTAGTCATAGCACGCCTGTGACCCATCTCCCAACTCTTAGAAAGACAAAATTTGAAGTTTACTGTTCTCAATTAGATGGAACCTTCACGTATGAAATTTGGGATTTAGGGGGAAAAATAGCATCATTTTGGAGCCTGCCAATTTAATAATTTTTTGAATACTGTCATCTTCATGTCAAGTAGAAACCAATTTGAACAGATCAGATGCTATTATTGCTTTCTACCAAGCTTTGGCAGAACAGATTTTAGCCTAAACCAATGCATGGTTCAAAAAAGTTAGGCATGTAATTTTAAATTCTTCACTTGAAAACTGGTTTCTAAAATCATCTATTCTCTATTTCTACCTCATTGGAGAACTTGAGTGGAAAGGTGGCTTTGGAAATATTTGAAAGTATTAATAGATTAATGCTGTAGTATTCTATTGGAACTTTTTTCAATGTAATTTGAATTCTGTATGAATTTTTGTGATAGCATATTTAGAAATTTAATAAGTAGTTAAAAGAAAAGAAACAAAGAAACCAAGCTATATAGTTCATATACATAACTTTCTATTCAAATATATATTCATTGACTTAATTTGAAGTAGACAACACTGGAGTGATCCAACTTTTGATCCCATGATTCCAAAATATTTAAGTTTTATTGATTTATTCTGAGTTTAGCAATAAGACATTTAGTTAAACAGCTTGTCTGCCACGTGCAATATTTAATTTCAATATATTTTCTCCTTGGGAAGTACAGAATCTTAGAATATGTTTTTTTTTGTTTTTTCTGCTATAATAGAGATGGAGTGGGTTTCAGAAAAGAAGAGATACTTATAAGGGGATAGAATCCACCTTCAGCAATTTTACTGATGGTATAAACCTGGGAGGAATGGCTGATGCGCTGGAAGGCTGTGCTGCTGTTCAGCAAGACCTGGACAGGCTGGAGAGTCAGGCAGAGAGGAATCAGATGAGGTTCAACAAGAGCAATGCAGTCTTGCACCCAGGGAGGAATAACCGCTTACACCAGTACAGGTTGGGGGATGACCTGGCGGAGCAGAGCTCTGAGGAGATCCTGTGTGTCCTGGTGGACAACAGGTTAGCTATGAGCCAGCACTCTGTCTGCCTTGGTGGCCAAAAAGGCCAATGGCATCCTGGTGTGCATTAAAAAGAACATGCCAGCAGATCAAGGGATGCGATCCTCCCACTCTACTCTGCACTGGTGAGGTCTCACCTGTAGTACTGTACTCAGTACCAGGGATCTCCTGGAAAGAGTCCAGCCAAGGGCCACAAAGATGATAAAGGAGCACCTCTTTTATGAGGAAAGGCTGTTCAGCCTTCAGAAAAGAAGACTCAGAGGGAATCTGATCCATGTCTATAAATATCTAAGGAGCAGGAGGCAAAGGGATGAGGTTGGACCCACAGTGCGCGGTTATAGGATGAGGGGCAATGGCCACAAAGCGAAGCATAAATTCTGCACAAATGTACGTGGGAAATTCTTCACAGTAAGGGTGATGGAGCACTGGCACAGGCTGCTCAGAAAGGTGGTGGAGTCTCCTTCTCTGGAGATGTTCAAGACCTGCCTAGAAGCCTAACTGCGCAACCTGGGCTAGGGATCTGCTTTGGCAGGGGGTTGGACTCAATCTCTAGAGGTCCATCCCAACCTCTACAATTCTGCGATTCTGTGAATAAAGCCATAAATTACCTCATATTTTAAATGGATTTAGAGGACTACATAAATTAGTTGCTCATAAAAGCATAACACATTTCCTTTTAAAAATATAAAAATGCTAAAAACTTGGATGCTAAGCATAGAAATGACTTAGTGTATAGAAATAAATAATTCTCCTCAATAAAGTCCTCTTAAAGAGTTGCTACTTGCAAGGCACTAGGGAAAAATGAAGGAAAAGGCTGTTACATTCCATAAAACTGCCTGTTCTTTCCATTGACTCTTTTATTTTTCTTTATGTTCTTTCATCATCCTTCATATACCAAAAGCTTTCCTAGCCTTTGTTGAAAAATCTCACTTTTGTCTTGCAAAGCTCATTTGTGAATGTGCTTTTAGGATGCAATAGGAACAGATACAGGAGACATCACTTTCATTATGTAGCAGACAGGCTCACCAATGTATTAACTCCCAGCTTTGGTAGTGACGAATACTGTAGAGGCCTGGAGCAACAAAAACATTTACAGGAGCTCCCTCCTGCCTTGCTCACAGGTAGCCCCTAACTTCACACTGGAGACTTTCAATTTGTTTTTGACTGGAGTAGAAGGCTGATCTTTCCTTAGATGCACCCATCAGGATGGGTGGCCTCCTGCTGGCTCAGGTAACTGCACTATTTTCAGCTTTCTTTCATCCTGCTTTGGAGCTGTCACAAATGCATCGCTTGCCAGGTTGATGAGCTGGTTTAGCATTAGAAATAGAAAACCAGTTACTGGCTGGGGCATGCCATTTACAAAAAAAAAAAAGAGTGAATCTTGGTTAAAATCTTTGAATAATTCTAGATTCGGTGCTGATTACGTCAATCCCAGCTAGTGATTCCTTTGAGAGCAGCACATCACAGCCTGCCTTTAAAGCTTGCAGGCAGTGTCCGGGAGCCACAGGGCAGGAACTCTGTTCTAGAGAACGGAGCCATGTAAAACAGAAGAAACTGATGAATGCTGAAATACAAGTACTGTCTCTTCAAAAAAGTACCATATATTAAAATATAGTTTACAAATGGCTTTTGTTTTCTGTAGAATTACAACTCTTGCTTTAAGAAAAAAAGAGATTCCATTCTTATTATCAGAGGTCTTGCATTCTGCAAGTCCAATTGTTAACAAACTATGCCAGGAACACAGTTGGATTGCTTGTCCTATCCTGCTGTTATTTGGCAGTTTCTGACACTAGTAGCTGTCCTTGTTGGAAGCTGTGCTCTAAATGGCAACCTGGATGCTTGACAAATGCCTTATTAATCATTTGTTACAGTGCTAACATCCTGAGCATAGGAGCACCATTACTCTTCTCACAGAGTTTTATTCTTTGATTAATTTACATACTGGATTCAGCTCCCAGACTTTGCTCTATTAGGCTGAAGAAACAAAGTCAGTTTAGTCTCATCTCACAAATGGCAAATGGTTCTGCATTTCCCAGACTGTACTGAAACCCCATGACAGTAAGCTCATCTTCCAGAGTGAGCTTGACACTCCTAAAATAAAGCTTAACAGCTTTATCTTCATATTCAGAATTTCCAGAAGGCTTTGAACAACTCTACTGAAGAGATCAGCCATGTTGAGGACCTATGCTGTGAGGATTTTGGAAGAGCGGATTTTTCAGTCTCAAGCAAACCCCTACCACATTCTCAAGATTAATATAGAGAGATCTGTATGCCCTCTGATTTTCTCTGCGAGTAATGAGTGATACACATTACACATTGGCCTCTCACCTATACTAATGTTTCAAAAGGATGAAGGAAGAGGTCCATGGAAGCACTTGTGATTTTAAGTCATTTAGATAAAAAAAATAATGCTAAAGTGTAGTGCCAGTGATGATGAGGGGCTGAGGGTCTCCTTTTATCCATAGCTAAGTGGATTACTGTGGGGATTACCTTCTGGATCATTAGCCTACTGCTGTGCAGGAAAAAATAAATCCAGATTAGTAGGCTACTTGGGTCATTGCTCTTTGATTTATGATTCATTCTCTGACCAGTACAGGTGAGAATACAAGTGCTTAGTGTACCCCTCCTTCATAGAGAAGGGGCTTGATTCTGTAAAAATCAAATCTAATGGGCAGTGCAGGTTCTGAAACTTTCAGGCTCTATTTGAATGTGTTTTCACAAAGAATGGCTAATTCAAAATTTCATTTCCCTTGCCTTAGCTCAGATGAATAGCTTTTGCATTCTTCTGATATTTTGAAGGGCTATGGCATAATATATGAGTTAATTAGGTTGCTTTTTGATTATGGAACAAACAGAGCTTCACCTGGTAAGGGAGAAATGACCTCTGAACAGGACTTTTTCTTGACTATTCATTTAAAATATGCCTGCAGGATCTGATTAATAAATAATTGCCCGGCCAATAGACAAGTTATCTTTGTAGTAAGGTCTAATCTAGGTAAATGTTCTATTTATATTTCTAACTACATTACCTCTTAAGAGTTCTCCAAGGGAAGTCCGTCAGAAATTTGGTTTCAAAAACATAGTGCTTTATATTAATTTTATGTTTGCTGAATGATATGCTTCAGTGTGAAAACAGCAGGCTACATAATTAAAATGCATAAAGATTATTAGATTATTTTCTATTAAAATGTAAAGAAATCAATGAAGGAAAAGCTCTTCTGCCCTAGTGTTATTCTCTGCAGCTACAATGGCCACAGTGGTAAATATTATGTTTTCAAGGACTTCTATGCTGGCTTTAAAGCGGTTTTTAGACTACAGTAAGCAAGACTGTTAGAATATAACTCATAAGAATTGAGCATCAACGGAGGAGCACTGCCAGATCCAGGAACTACACTCCTCTAAATTCATCCCACATTGCATATATATTTAAGTTTATAAAGAGCTTTCTTTTTTTGGTTGCTCTACACTGTTTGAGAACATTTTTATATGAAGGAATCTCCCTGTGTACCCATTACTATTTTAGGCTTCTTCATATTATTAGACATAAGCAAAGGAATTTGAAACATCATTGCATTGAAATTTATCTGAATAAAAGCACTTATAGGCATGAGACTACAACAAAAGAGAAAATTTCATTGAATAGTATTCATTTTGTGAGAATCTGCTTCTGAGAAAATAAAAGTAATCCAATCCTTAATGCTTTTTAAATGAAGTTCAAGCCATAATTTTAAATTCATAGATATCTTATCCAGTCTCTGTATCTTCATCTTCAGAAGCACAGATTTGCTCATGACTAGTTGTAGAGCAGATAATTCAAAAGGATAGAATTCAGAGGAAATATTGCAGAGAATGGTATATTTCTGTAAGGCTTTATATAGATGGTACACAGACTACTGGTAAGTAAAGGACAGCTCACCTTTTACAATGGTTGAAGCTTGCTGATGACTCCACACAGGAGAGATCTCCAACAAGAGACCCTTCCCCAGTGGTGGTCAGCCCTTAAAAGGGGTCTGGGAGAGGTGCAGCCAGACTCCACCCCTTCCCATCACACAGGTACATTACCTTCACCTGTGCCCCTGCGGCTGCCTCAGTGCTTGCCTCAGGTGATCAATCAGTGATTCAGGCTGTGATTCAACAGCTCCCATATACTTGCTTTCCGAGCCTTCCCAAAATCAGAGAGTGAGTGGTTTCAATTGGATAGGTTTGTAAGGACCATGTAATTCCAATCCCATTCGTTCTCTACCTGGTCTGTGTTTGTACTTGGGATTGTCATGATATAGGTACAAGACATTTTACTAGACCTTGCTGAATTTCAGTAGGTCCACGCAGGCTCACATCTTATCTGTTTCTCTGCCTCAAGGTTCCTCTGAATGGCATTCTTTTCCTTCAGTGCTGACTACAGCACACAGATAGGTGTTGTCTGTAAACTTGCTGACAGTGTGCCCAATCCTAGTGTCAGTGTCATCAGCAAAGCTGTTAAGCAGTGCTGGTCCCAGTACTGATCCCAGAGGAATGCCACACATCACTGTTTTCTACTGGGACATCAAGTCATTGATCACAACACTTTGAATACAAACATCCAGACAATTCCTTACTCACCAAGTAAGTGATCTACCTGTCAAATCCATGACTTTACAATTTAGAGAGACATATGATATAATGAACAGTGTCTAATACTTTGGACAAGTCCAGGCAGATGAAGTCAGTTACTCTTCTCTTATACATCAATGCTTTTATCCTGTCAAAGATTGCAACCAAATTTGTCAGGAATTTTTTGCCATATTGAAGGGCAAATCCATCTGAAATATTAAAAAAAGCTCCTGCATTTGTTGTTGCTGTTGCTTTTATTTATTGTGTATGTGCTTGTTATTCTTTTTCTCCCAATATTTATATGCACTAAGTATGTATCATACAGCTTGTAGAGTAATTACGCAGATAGGACAAGCTAATAGAAAAAATAATAATTTTATCTTTGCTTTTTGAGCTGCTGCTTCTATTATGGATCTTTTAGAAATGTATCATTTAAAGAACTTCCTTCAGACAATAGTTTAAAGTAAATTACGCAAATGTTAAGTTACAAAAGATAACTTGTCAATAAGTCATTTATCCTTTGCATTTTGCAGTGTTGTCACTAGCTTAAACTGGAAGAAATTGCTAATGTTTTGTACGAGGAAACAAGATAAGATCAAAGACAAACAGAACAGTAACATATGCCTACCTATACTTTGTTGAGGCAAGACATTTTAAAATAAACTGTTAAAGCACACATGAAAGCATTTACTTAGGCATTTTAAAGCTAGCTACACTGGAATCCAGGAAATAATAATAATAATAGTTATTTTCCTATTATTATTATCATTTTACTTGTATTGAGTGCCAGCTACATGTTTTCCAGATAGATCATTACTCTTTTACTTTAATAACAGACCAGGAATTTCCATGGCATATTGTAGTTTACCGGATTAAGCACTACATTCACAGCATGTCAAGGGCATTTGATACTTCTCCAATGGTTCTACTTTCACTGTGTTCAGCAGTTTATTAAAATGTATGTAGCTAGCATGGGAGTCAGAGTATTCAAAGTGTTTCCCTCCTCCTTTCCCCTGCCCTAAGTATTCCTGCAAGAGTGAGGAGGAAGGAGGAGGAAGGAGGAGGAAAGAGAAGTGGACTGTTCATTCTACTGTAGAATAGTAAGTCTCAAACAAAATTAACTGATATTCTTCTCAGACTGCCTTGAGTCAGTAACTTGAGTTAGTATTCCATTCTTCAAATTTTCTGTCATTTTTTGGGGGGAAAGAAAATTCCAGTTTTATCTATCTTATTTGATTTCTTTCTGTCTTATCATGTGACAAAATTATTTTTATTTTCATTTTTATGCGGCACAAGCAATAGTTTTTCCAGCAATTACTATTTTATTTTTATGAGGCACAACCTACAGTTTTCCCAGCTATTATTATTTTTTACATACATCACTAAAAAGAGAAAGACACAATCTGAGAAATTGTCGTCAATGGCACAGAGAATTCTGGAGTCATTCATTTTATTTTAGATATGGAAAATGAACAAGTGTTCCCCCTTCTTCAGACATAGAATCTATGTAACCACATCTTGGATAGAAGGCGCTGTTATTGATTACATAGAAATATATTGTATGAAGGTACATATAATTATTGTGAAGATTATGATTTATTGCATTTATAACATTTTCAGAGTTACTTGAAGGATAAATAAAATACCATTGGGAAAATATGTTTTTCTGCATTTTTTTTAGCTCTCTAAATGTATATAACAATGTACACTTGCATATTCTCCCATATGCTTGCATACTAGGCTGTTTTTCTAATTCTTGGCAAATTTTGGACATTCCAGTGCAAATGACAGTAAAATGAGAACCCTGAAGCATATTGTATAAATACTGTTAAACTAAGCTTTGTTTTCTGCTTCCTTCAGACTTGCTACATAACTAAAGTTCACTTCTCATTTTAAATAAATGTAAATTTTTTGTGATTTTTTTTTCTTTTGTGTTCCACAGGGAAGACAGCAGCAATTGTGAACTGAGTTCTCTGTTATTAAGTCCCACATTCTGGCAAAGTCACAATTAGTTGTAGGTATCTAAAGAATATATGACTGGACTTAGAAATCTAGAAAAACTGAAGATACATCATGATCACCTATGATATTGTTCTGATGAGCTGAAACAATCTCACATTTAAGAAATGGGAATGGAAATAAAGACTGGAAAGACAACTAGTTTTATGTGTAGGCCAAAGAAAGGCCTACATCAGAACAGAAGCTGATCTAAAGCCCATTCAAGACAATAGAAAGTACTCTAGATCAGGATCCAAATGTGCTCTTTTGAAATTCTGGAAGTCTCCTGCAGGATACTGTGCATGAACTGTTTGTTAAACAATTGTACTGAACTAGTATACTAAAGAAAATAGCTACCATCTTGGATACCTTCCAATTATAATTTTGTTCTCATTTACATGTCACAACTCCACTGCAATCACATCATATATAAATAACACATTATGCCAAGGAAAACTTCTGAACTGTAGCATAAGTTGTAATATGATATAGCACAGAGAAAATAATATCAGTATTTAATCACAGCTGTCAGGATGTTAATTGAAGTCCATTTGATAGAGCTCTCAGAGAATTTCAAAACATTTAGTAGGAAAAAGTGATCAAGTGATTCACTCATCCGAAATCATTTCTCACTCAGAGTATTTTAGGATTTAGGACATGTTAATTAGTTTAGAATGAAAATTCCTGCATAAGAGGTAGATATTACAAATTGTCACTGGCTGTATCAAAGTTCACAAGTATCTATCACAAGATGAGAAATTACTCTGTATCTGAAATAGCCTCTTGACCTCCTGAAAGAGCCTCTTGAAAGAGCAGCCACGTGTTTCTGGGATATGCATAATACAGACATGATTAGTTATACTGGTTTCCATACTCCTCAAATAATAGAAAAGAAATAGAAAAATTAAGAGAGGAAATGTAATTAATGAGCAATGAAAACTATTTAAAAGGTAAGTCTGATTGCATCAAGTACCTGAGAAATCTATTAAGATCACAATTAACTTGCTATTTCATCTGATCTGGAAGGGTTCTGCTTGTCACAATGATACTCTTGGATAAGGCACGATTTTGCAGGCAGTTTTACTACATTAAATGTCATGTTAGATCTCCAAACTTAAAAAAATAAATAAATCCAAATGCCCTTTCCTAAGATGTTTATCCCAAATTCGATTCCTATTGAGTCTTCAGCCTTCCAACTTCTGCTAATGTAGAAATGCCACTCAGCCACGCATACAGATGCCTCCTCTCCTCCTCGGCAGTAGTTTTCTTAACAGTCAGGCTGAAAATAAATATCACAATGGCATTCCCCTAGGAACATTGCATTAGCACATATTACAAGAGTTTATTGGAGACTGACTCAGATCACATGGGCTGCTTGCCTACTTTGAGTCAATAAAGTACAAATTTTACTTTTTATGGTATAGAAAACATTACTACAAGTCATTTATACACATATACACATTATAACATTATCTAATTCATGAAATTATTTGCAGGAGCTGCTGACTTTTACTGACCAAACTCACCTACTAAAATTTCACTGCAAGATGGTCTTAGTTAAGGTTTATCTGGAATGTGGAAAATGAAAAAGAAAATGAAAAACACATAAAATGGAACAACGTTATAGAACGAGTTCCTGCATGTTACAATCTTTTCTATGTTCTTACATTTAAGATTGTCTTCAGAAAAAAAGTGGCAGGTGGAATTTCATTTTCTGAAGCATGTACGAAGCCCTTAGTTCCCTGTGGACATGTACCCCATTAATTTCAGATTGTGTCAGTGTGTTTTTATGCAGTGAAAAGAAAGAGAGAGGAACGTGTGTCAACTCTATAATGGTTGAGTCTACTTTTTCTTCACTGAGTCTAGAAAGGAATGGAACTAACAAAACAGATGTGTTCTATTTCTTTTACAACATATAGTATATATTTGGAAGAACTTTATTGTATTTTCAATGAAAATCTTTGTTGAAAAGGATAAAATGTGATAATACTAGAAAGCATTAATGATAGTTTCCTTTGATTATCAAAAGCATCAACTATCCCCTCTGACTACAGTCATTTATTCACAGTTCACTGGTATTTTTTATGCAATAAAAATGTTTTTTTACCTGCACCAGCATAATGGAGGAGGAAAGACAGAAAATGTTTCAATCAACCAACCAACAACAGCAAAAACTTTCCAAACCTTCCATCGAACATCTGTCTCAGTGTCAGAAAGGAAATAAGCGTATTACAGAATTTGGGCTAAATAAAGCCACAACAACAGCTGTCATAAAACTCTATGGAAACAATTTCTTTGAAAATCATCAGATTTCTGTGGTCAGAATCCAATAATTTTTTATTCTCTTAAAATGCATGTATATGATTGCAGAAGTTTCTTAGCTATTTTGGCTTCATTCTTCAAGAAAAGTGTGAATATAAACATTTTTCCATTTATAGCATAACAGCTGATCTGTTAAAAGATACTGCTTCTCCTTACAAACCTGGCTTCTTAGTTTCTCAGTCTTTGATTGCTCTGCTATCAAGATTCTGCAAATATTTACTTAGCTGAACTGCAAGTAAAGCAGGACTAGAAACCTACAGAATTAAATATAGGCTTTAATGATTTTTAAGTTGGACAACTATGGAAAATCTGTAGATAAAAATTTCCCTTTCAGATATCATGTGGATATAAATCAACATATATTTTGTAGTAGTTACTTCATTTGTTGTTGTTCCTAGAAGGAGTATGTCTGTTTTGAATATTGTTACACTATCTGCATATATTTTTGGCTCAGCAACTGTTAGAAATGTCATGTTGTTGATGCACAGTGTTAATCGGTAAGTACTGGTGACAAATACATAGAAAAAAAATAAGCTTGTATAAGCTGCCTAATAAAGCTTCATTTGCCTCTTGAAGTGGGGGGGATTAAAAAAGCAATTGCAGTAATGAAAGTTTCAGATTATTTAGAGAGAAATCATGACTTTTACTGCTTACGGTCTATCAAAAAGAACTCAATTTCTGACTGTGCCTGATTAGTTTACTTTCCAGCTGTTGCCTTGCCACAGGAGGTTTCCGATCATTTGTTCTGTGGTGTTGATTTTTTTCCCATTGCTGATGCATTACTGCAACCAAAACTTTGATACTCCAGTTTTATCCTTGTTTAGCAGCAAGGATTTTACATGAATTGTATCTGTGAGGAACTGTAGCAGTGTACCAGTGAGCTAATCATTTCATATATGAAACCTGAAACTCTATGCACTTCACAACTAGGAATAACAGGCTAGATCCTTGACATAGGTTCTGTGGCTTTAGGATTTTAGATGTAATCCAATTTTTATAAAGCTTGAAGTTTTTATTAGTCTTACTTTAAAATCTACAGGCATTTGCTTTCTCTCTGTTGATGGGAAATTTCAGCTCCTTTTCCTGGCAGTTTTACATTATATGTGTATTTCCAGGCCAAGACAGTAAATTACAGTGTGATGAGTCCAAGGACACAATACTAATATATATATTTAAAATAGTGAGTGTGATTCTGGTTTCATAAGTATAAAATACTCCTGTAAACATAAAATTGAATTCATATTTTTAATATTTAATCAGCTGGGTAAGGAGCCATGACATAAGTTTTGTACCTTTGTTTGGAATATAGAAAACTAAAATTTATGAGTACGATCATATTGTTCATGAATAACTGTTTTTAGACAGTCAACATAGTGCTGCTTAACACTGAAAGTAGAAGGTACATTAAAATGTTGAAGGGTAAACAGGAGAGCATTATTGATAGCTAGTCTAGAATTTTATATAGGAAATCTCTGTTAGCTTTGATTGGGAAAAATAATGTATATTTGTAGATCAAAATATATTTATTCTTTGTTGGTTTCATATGAACTGAGACAACACTAGGTATATAAAATACCTCCTGGATTATATGTAGTTCTATTGAGTATATATTTTGGGTAGCCTCATGTTTTGATATAGATATGTTTGTTACCAAAATGCAAATCTAAATCATCATTCCAAGAATAAACAGGTTTCATGAAACTATTTTTGTTTGTTTATAAAATAAAGAATGGTTTGAAAATGATTGATGTCTGCATTATGATGAAGCCCTGAAGAGATGTTACTGTACCATCTTACATAAGTGGCAAATGAAAAAAATATTTTGCTCTGACTCATGAAGTCAGTTGTAACAAGAAATAAACATTTCTTATTGTAATCCTATTTTCCATCACTATACCTCCATTTTGCAATGGTACAATCTCTGGTTCATGAGCTGTGCTCTTCCAGAAAAAAAACAAATTCTTTGCATAGAAATAAGATTTCCATCTACCTAAGTGTTATTTACTAGTCATTAGGAGTATGGAAGGGAACCTTATTAAATTTTTTTCAAGGGGTATTGTTAATTCTGATAGCAAGAAGACAATGTGAGAAGCTATCATCACAAAACATGTGAGATATTTCTTGAAATAAATCTGTTTATCAGAATGTTGGCTGAGCACATCTTATATATAGGCATATAAACAAGGAAATGAATTATGATGTATAATGTATCTTAATCACATATCAGTGAGCCTTATTTCATGGAAGAAAAAATTGCAATTTGATTCCTTCAAAAGAGAAAAATCTCAATCAAACGCTATTGTGTGCGGTGACTGGTGACACTTGCAACAAAAGATTAGTGTACTCAGTGTAAACTGGTTCTTAGTCCGGCCACGTGCTGCAAGGAGATGTGCTCATTACCAAGGCCATGGCAGTCACAAGGATATGGCCTCTCCAGCATGACCTGAAAGTTTTGAGCACTTACGGTGCTGGCAGTGTTCTATTCATGGCAGTTCAGGATCTCAATAATCTATGATTCAGGTGAAAATGTTCTTCAGGGTGTGCTTTTATTATTTTCTGAGCATATATTTGCATTGTCTGTCTGGAAAACAGACAAATGTGGAACAGTGACAGAGTCAAGAAATAGGCATCCTCGGCTAGCCAGATCAAATCAGTATTTCCTAGATTCTGCTATTGCTCTTTTGTAATAGTCACTCCTCACTATCAAGTTAACTGTCTGGCCTATAATAATACAACAATATGGCCTATAAAAATGGTAGATCATGATCATAGTAGTAATTAAGTTAACTTCATAACCTGTAGTGACACAAGTTGACGGCAATTGGCAGATAATTACACTGCTAGATTTTCAACAAAGAGAAAGCTCTTCTGAAAAGTCTGGTGCCTGTTTCAGGAGAGGCCAAAGCACAGATGCAGACTCTGGATAATGACAGCCTGAACCCTGCATTTTAATTTATCTCAGGTTGGAGAACATTTCCAGTGCAAGCCATCTGCTTGGTGGAGGTGCTTACTTTCCAGCTCTCTGAGGTCAGCTCTACAAGCCGGCCGACTCCCAAGTGGCTCACAAGTTCAGGATAGCTATCACCACGCTCTCTTTTCCCAGAAAAGCTCTCCTGTTCCTAAAAGACATCGTCTTGTGTCATTTAACTGTGGCGCACAAAGTGCCAAACAGATTTTTTTTTATGCCAGAGGTTTAACATTTACTCTGAGAGGCATATGCTGAATGACCGATAAAATTAATTAAAAGTAAACAAGGCAATTTTCAATAGACACTGAAAGTCTGATGCACAATGATGCTCTTGCTGAAAACAAGCTGAAATAAATGGCACCTTAACATTTTCCATTATAAGAAGAAAAAACACACAAGTGATTAGATATAGTGAGGCTAAATTATTTTAAGTTTAAAATGGTTAACTGAAAGAATAATCATACACATAAGTAATGTATAATAGTTATGTATTGCATATGAGTATATATACAATACTGCAAATAAAGATTTCCTACCACAAAGACTTCGTATTTCATGTGCTTTAATTAAAATGTTGATTCTCTTTCGTAAGAGAGCACTCAATGCTAGAAATTTCCCATGTGGAGATGCTGTCGGCCTTGTTTTTTAGCCCAGGGGATACACTGTGGGGGAAGAGATCTTCCAGCATCCATCCAGCAATGTGCTTCCCATAGCACAACAATGCTGTTTCCATGAATGCTCATAACTAGCATTTCTGTAGGGAGCCTATTAGGAGTGAGAATTTACCACAGATGTGTCAAGGAGCATACATGAAGGCTGAAGACCCTCTCTGTGACCATAGAAATGTTTTCATGGCCCGTCTGGCTGACAAAGATTTTGGCCAGTGTGAATGTTAGTCAGTCTTAAACTGAGAAGCTGATGGGAACTGTAAAAGTAGTTAGTTGTATTTTAAATGTGGAAGCAGGGAAAAATGTACTGAACAGACTTGTCTGAGAAGTAGTAAGAAGGCCTAAATTGACATGAGATTTTGTGGAAATCACAAAATTCACTTTTCATAAAATTTGCCTGTGTGGGAGTTTAGATTTTTTTTGGTCACCACCTCAGTGATGAATATGCTTCTTATTAAAAGGAAAACTCTGACTACTATTGGGAACTCTGGAAATAATAGACAGTTTTTTATCAAAACTGATGTAGACAGTACATACAGTACATAAAAATAGAGGGGAAAAATGTCTTCAGTAAAAAACTGTCTTCCTTCAGGCAGGTGTGGATATACAACCACATTATCTGACATGTAATCTGCTAACAGAAAGCATAAAATTCTACACAGTATAATTCTTGTTAAGATTAACCTTTTGGATATTTAATGGTTTCTTACTTAATCATAGTTCACATTTACAGTACAGGTTTATACACATTTATATTATAGGTTATAGCAGCTAGAAACATTGAAGTTATTAATTAAAGCTCATCCACAACACTCCCGGGAAGCAGAACTAGAATCATTAAAATCATATGACAGTGGAGGAGAAACTAAAAAGAAAAAATAAGTGACATATCTAACATCCCGTAAAGTCAGAAATTAAGTCCAATATCCTCAGTTGTCATTTCACTGTCATAGTTACTGGGGACAAGGTTTTTAGATTCAAAACATATTAAAGGTCTGAGAACGTTCACTGAAAAGTCCAACCCATTTACTGCTTAAACCAAAGTTGCACATGGGCAGATCCTGCAGAACAGTGTGTGCTGCCAACACACCAGACACCCATCTGTGCTCTTCTAGCTGGAAATACAAAAATTAGTTGTAAAATGCTGATTCCTAAGATTCAATAGTTGCATCGTGAGTTGAAATGCAAGGGACAATTGACTTATTAAAAATACTGAATTCAGCAATTAATCAGGAAGTATGGATAGTCTAAAATCCTTGTTCTCGCTGTACCTCAAAGGGCTATGTCCAAGAATTACTGTAAATGTTACAGAAATCCTTGGCACTTATAAAGCCCAAAAAGAAATAATTGTACGGCTATCTAATCAAAGATCGGTGAATTTAAGTTTGAAGTGGTCATGATTCACTTATTGATTTAAAAATTCATCAAAACAAAGTTCTGAATTATTCAGTTTTATTGAGAAAATGATATCGTTTCTTGTTTTCCATTCAATAATTCAATTTAATAACCTGAGTTCAAATGTATGCAGCCAGAACCAGAACAGCCTGATAGAGAAATCTTTTAAGAGCAAAAAAAAAAAGAAAACATTTTTGCCATTACAGATTGGTGTGTCAAATAAAATCTTTTCTTTTAACTTACCAATTTTTTTAATAGGTAATGCTTTTCTGCTGAGCCACATGCAAAGAGGTGCCTAGTATTTTCATTTTTAAAACTCATTTGGAATGTGTTTTATGTGTTTCATATTTTTATAACGTTCTCAGACAAAATTTTATGTCTATTTAAAATATTTTTAATACTTTTTCTCAAAGTAATTTGTTTTCCCTTACAAGTTTTTATGAGCACTACTGAAGGCTCAAGAACTGACTGAATTTAGCCCAAACTGAGATTTCAATAGACCCACCTTCACAAAATTAAGTCTAAAAGTTTATTACATAAGTGCTTAAGTTTTGAACTTGAAACTGTTCTTCAAAATAGTGGTTTTGTAGAAAAAGTCTACAAGTGAAGATTTTTTTCACCTTGTTCTCTGTTATTACACAGAAACAGAGGTGAGTGCATTACAGGCTAAATTCGACAGTTATATTCTGTAATTTTTATTTCTGTTGATTGAGACAATGCAACACATTTTTTCAGTGTATTCAGAAGTTTAGATAGTAACACATTTTAATACATTTATTTCTGTGGTAATGTTTTGTGTTTAAACATACAACTGGATTCTGAAGAACTAATGAACCTTCACTTTCAACTAACACACTGACAGCACTTCTATGGCTGTACTCAGCAAATTTGTGCCCAATAAATTATAGGCTATCATAGATGATGGAACAGGAATGCTAAAGAACTGAGATTAATGGTGAAAATTAAATGCACATTTGTATGTTTGTATCATTAAAGGTGCATTTTTGGCATGTACAATCCTTTATGTGTGCTTGCCAAAAAAAAGCACATCAACAGATGTTAGGCTACCCAGTTTCCTTCTATTTGGCAGTGTATATTTCCCTGTTGAGTACACTGTGTTGTGTATCAAAGCAATCTATTTAGGAATTCACACACATTTTATTCTTCTCTCCCTATCTGATGTCTTTGGATTTGGTTTATAAAGGAAAAAAAAATAATATATTATTCCCAGTGAGATAAGCCAATTGAGCAAAACTAAAACGGGCAGAATAAGAGAGCAAGTCTCTCAAATTTGATTTATCTTTCTCATTTGAAACATCTAAGAAGGTATGCCAAATTACTTTTGAAATCTTCATAACAGTATGTCAGTAAATTATCTTTCATTAGAATTCTGCATCAAATAACTCATGGAGGTTGCTTTTCATGGAAGTACAAGATAATAGCAAACCTTAATAGCATTAAGGACCTGAGACTGTGTAAACAACTTTGTAAAACAGTGATGATTTTATAACAATGCTACTATTTTCTTACATTCTTCTGTGGGGTAACACCCCACTGAGCTTTACAGCACAGGATTTCCATTATCTATCATTAATAAATAAGCAAACATTAACAAGAAAATAAACTTCAGTATCATGGCTGACCTAATTTGATTCTTGAACCTCCTTGCTCTTTGATACTAAATTATGATTTCTTAGTTCTTAAGAGCTGGAAATCTCTACAACTTTCTACTTTCTCTTGCTAGGTTAAAAAAAAAAAATCTTGGATGCAATTTATCTGTATCTTGTTCTATGTGAACTTTTATCAGCTCTAATTGCCTTCCTGCTTTGATGTACTCATAAAGCTCACAAAGACTTTCAACATTTCCATTCCCTTCCCTCCCACTTGGGAAAAGATCCCAATCCTCAGAATCTGACCTTTGGCTTATTTCATGAAGACGAAAGCAGAGAATTTATTCAGGCTCAGAGCAATACTAACGTCATTAACTAACTTCCCACTTTCTGTGTATCCCTCAGTGGCTTCACAGAATACTGGATTGGCTTTTTACTGTGGTAATTAAATGACATAAAATCAAATTATTTCTACTAAAGTATCTATTTGATTATCTTATTGCATTTGTATATTTGTAAATTTACTTTTTGCTGACATTTTAGAAAACTTTCTTTTTATATTTTATTTTATTTTTTAAGATCTTTTGTTTATTTGGCACTGTATTTTCCAGACTGATACTGACCATCTTCGGTCTTTTTCTACTTCCTCACCAGCAGCTATGGAAAATCTGTGGCCCCTAGCATTGGTGGAAGCTTCAGCCACTGTCATTAACACCAACCGGAAGGTGCCCCATATGAACCTGGGATAGCACCTCTACTGAATGTGTCACTTCTGAGAAGATAAATTTCATTCTACCTTCTGTTATTGACCTTCCAACTGTGTCTCTGCTAGCTTCCCCAGGAATACAACAATCGCAGGCGCAGAGGCTTCTGAAGAGATATCCTATGCCATTTTAAGTAGCCTTTCTTAGTAAGTAGCTGTACTACAGCTACACTTTATCTAGCAATTGAAGTAACAATATGAATTCCGCCATTCATGAAGTTGACTTGAAACTTTCTAACTCACACCACACTGACAAAGAAACAGCAATGGTAATTCCTGCAATGACCCTTCTGCCCCGCCAGTTTTGCACCACACTGTAAAATCATTTCTTGCTGTAGACAGTTCTAGTCACCTGCAGTTTCTTGCTTCTATGAACATTCTAGCAGGTCGTTATGACTGGCATCTCCCAGTGATGTTTTCCAAACCTGTGTTTCCAAAATACAGTTAACATTTTCCATACACATCCTCCAGCTTGCCCAGAGCATTCTATGCCTCAGAGCAGACATATATCTCCATAAGCAACACTTATTTTTTCCCCCTCAGATTTCATATATAGATATTATGTGCAGAAAAAGAGATATTAAGCAGATATGAGTCAACCATTCCCTCATATGCCATTTAAAGAGTAATTCTTACTTTGATCTAAAACATTCAATTTATCATATTGTTTTTTTTTCCTCCTTCCTGTTCTTCCTTTGATCTTAGTGTAAAAAAAGATATCCCCTTCCCAGATTTTAATATATTTCTTTACATCCATATTACTTATACTCTACCCAATGATATGTCTGCTTTATGTCTGCTGTGGATAAAACATACAGATATAAAGATACTTATAACACCTACGAACTCAAGAATCGCTTCTAAGCATGGACTACGAAGTCCTCTTGTCCTGGTTTTAACTGTATATTCATGTACAGCAAGGCTATTTTCAGTACAGTCTGAATATGTTGAAAGTAATCTAGCCTGTGCTATTAGAAATGAGTGAGAAGATATGTTCTGGAAACAAGGCATAATTATCAGAAATCACAGAGTTCAGACTTTTTTCAGCTCACATCTTCAGAATATTTAGTAAACAGAGAAAAATATTACATTTCCCACAGCAGGTTTTTTTTGTTTTTACTTTTGTTTTTTTTTACATTAACTTTTTGTAATGAGTCTGTAATAATTGTATGAAATTGTTGTCCTGCAGGTGGCTTCAAAGGTAATCTCTTTAAATCATTTTAATGATTCAGAACAGATGTGCTTGCTAATCATCATGCCAGCTAGGTGCTGCTGTGATGTCTGTACATGACAGCACTTCTGACCATGGTCTACTCTCCCTTTCCAATTAACGCTATGGGAATATTTTTTGCTTAAGTATGAGCAAGATTGGGTACTCTGTAAGTGACTTGAGAAGAGTTTGAATTTTGATAAAAGTCAGTAGAAGAATGAATAGTTATCCAGTCCATCATTATTAAAATTACTTGGGATTTTGTCTTAATTTTGCAATGTAAATGTTCAAGCTTTTAAATGAGATAGTGCTATTGCAAGACAAAGATAACATGGCTATATCTTCAATGGATTTAAAATGTGGGAGGAAAACAATTACTACTCTAGTAGAAATCTGGCATAATCAGAATATTTATATGTATAGCAAGAGGTTTTCAGATGATTTTCTAATATCCCCATGCTCCCACATATTGGAGTCAGCAGCTCTGTGATAATGCCTGAGAACACCCACAACTCCTCCCAGCTGCTTACAACTTGGATAACAGGAGCAGGAGATTTTGCACTGAGAAAAATAAGAAACTAAACACCAAAATCAATTTCCAAAAGACAGAAATAACAGATCAACAAAAAAAAATTGAAGACTAAATGACATTGTTACTTCCAAAATTTGTGAATAGCAGTAACAGTTCTTTAAAGTAAGCATTAAAGATCTTTGTATCAGGAAGTCTAAGTTCTAGGATCAGAGTTCTGGTAAGAGAGTAATACTTCAGTTTCTGGCACATCAGGTGCAACAAAACAGAAGACTGAGATATCCTCTCTTTAAAGTTGCAGTTTGGTTCAGTCTAGGTAATGCATTCGCATGGTGTGGTGATTGCACAACATCATCCTGCTCTGGTAAGCAACAATTCTGGAAAAGGTTGCTCTGCATCTGTATTCTGCTACACCAGCCTTCTCCCAGGATTTTTTAATCAACAGCCCTTTCAAAACAATAAATAAATGACAAACACTATCTTATTTAATTTCTATAACTTTATTCAAAAGAAGGTGAGCAGAAAGCTATGATCATGTCTTCATCATTTCCTAATGCCATAATAAAATGCTTTTAACTCAAACCAGCCACCATTCCAGAAGAGTCAAAACAGAAGATGAATTAGACATGAATGTTTGAAATTTTTTGTGAATGTGATGTCAATCTTAATCATGCAGTTGGTCTGCGGATAGGTTACACTTGGTTACTGTTACTGTTACTCTTGCTATTAAGGCAGACATTCCACCACAACAATTTCATTAAAGCAGTTTTCTCCAAATTCAGATGCGTGGTCCCCAAGTTCTGTACAAGATAACCCACTGGGATGTTGAAAGAAAATATTTTTGTACCATTAATAAATATGATAAACTATGGCAATAACAAAAAGCATTTTTTATCCTCCCCCTACCCCCAGTTTTCTGTTTCATAATATATATTGTGCATTAATCTAGCAATATATGTGTGCAATTTATAAATATATGAATATACTTACAGTGGGTGCACATGGTAAAATTTTATTACTGACTGGGATACATGATTAAAAATTTTTAGAGAACACAGTGTTAAAGAATTCGAATTACAGGAATCTAAAGAGTACTCAGCATGCTGGTAGTTCAACAAAAGAATTACAGTAAATCCATGCCAGGCCTGTCACAGGAAATGTCCCTTTGTTATAATACTAATTTAGTCCTTTTTTTTCAGTGGAAAGATTGAGAAAAGTGAATTACATGCACATGAAAGGAAGAGGTTAGACCTTACTCAAGGAGCAACTTGCTGGTACAAGTATTAGATTTTAAACATCTATTCTCCTTCAAAAATATCATCCACATATGCACAGCCAGACACAACCCTTCATCTTCAGTATGGCCAAGGAATTTGAATTGGTTTATTCTGAGCACTATGTAGATAGGACTTCAAATGTGGAAATACTGTTTTGGCAGTGAATGTTATGTCTTGAGGAACTATTTCAGACAAATATAATGGTAAGTGAATTTTTATTTATTCCTTCTGTTCTGTCCTATTTTGGGTGCTGACTAAGGCATAGAAAGCCTTTGCTCAGAGTAAGGGATAGTGCTCTACAAAAGCAGTTTGTATGTAATTGACCAAGAAAAAAAGCTATTTGCTACAATAAATAAATAACAAAATAAAGTTAATTGTAACTTCTCTGAAGTGTTTTTAATAAGAAAAAATGTTGCAGTAGAATAAGATGAGAGAAAATCCTTGACTAACATTAATCTGTAGAACTCACTGTTGGGCAGAAATAGTATTAAGAAATGAAATGATGGAAAGAAAAACACTGAACTGATTTGCTACTCAGTACTTTGAAGAGGTTTAAAATCTTCATTTTTTCATATCTAACATGCACAGAATACATGAAGATTTGCATCTCCTTGTTTGAAGAAATCTAATTTCTCTCTTTACTGTCCTACCTCCACTTACAATCCCTTTGTAACTTCCTTCAACACTGTCACAGCAATTGGGAAAAAGCATTACTAGAGCTGCAGGTGTTGACCTTGACAACTAAAACAAGATACTCAAGAAAAGGATTGTTAAGATTAGGAGCCTTGTTTGATCTCAGTCTTTGATGATTTAAAGACAACAGCTAATCTCATTCCTGTCAGATGAAGACTCTTGGGGTTTCCAAAAGGACACAGACACCCATATTTGTCATTCACATGAGCTTAAGCTGTATTATGAAGCTTTTTTGACCACCATCTGTTTGTTAAGTCCTTTAGGTATCTTATTACAACTACAGAAGTACAATGTTGTCTTTAAATCACTGATATCAGAAAACTGAAGGACAAGTATTAAATGCAGACATTTGATTGTTGCTTTAATTCTGTTTTCTTTCAAAAGACAGGAAAAAGCAATCCTAGGAAAATTATTATTCTAAACCTTCTGTTTGGTAAAGAAGCTTCAAAAATGGAACGCATTTCACTGAAGTTAATAAACTCTAAGTTTCTGCTTTGTTTCAGGCATTCTGGCTGAGGGATTGTCCATCTATCACAAGACACCAGACAAAACCCTTCTACAATTAGTTTGAAAAAGGGAGCCACAAACTAAAGGAGTAGGAAAAAAAAAAAGTTAAAAAGCAATAGCTCCGGACCCAGCACTGTGAAGTTAAGAGACAATATTATTGTGGTGACCTTAAGATGAGCAAAGGTGTTTAATGAAGTGGGATATATGTGTAGGAGGGGATTAGTTGTAAATTCAGCATGTGGCCTTAAAGAATTCAGATTTGAAGACTGCTTTTGTCAGAACTTCATATGGAAGTATTCCTATCAGAGATTTATATTAATAGTAAATGCATTAATTTGATTTAAATTCTCAGCCAGGAAATGTCACTGAATAAGACAGATTAATCCAACACCATGATGTAGTGCTATCAATCTAATAGGGAAGGAAGACACAAGACATCATTAATGCTGAGGATCATAAAATCTGTTGATTCCTCTGAAAGAGAAATAAGACAAAAATGAAGCAGGAAAGTGAGGAGGCAGACTCAGAAACGAGAAAAGAGGAAAATGAATGTATTAAAAAGGGAAAAAAATAAAATGAAGATGTAAAAATAATAATAATAATAAAAAGATTAAGTTCCAGAAAGAAAGAGAAAAGACCAAATGGAACTCTATATGCCAGAAAAGGATATCATTTGATAGAAAGCAGAAGGTATCATGTAATATGAGCTGACAGATGGGGTGGAGAAAGCCACATTCGTAACTAAATATTTGCAAAAGTATGTCAGTAGAAGAGCTGTGGTTTAACCGAGGGAGCTGTGGGTGGCAGATAGCTGAGGCACTGGTACTTCTCACAGCCTGGTTCAATGGGAAATGTCCCTTGGGTGTGCCTTGCTGAAAGGAAGAGCTGGAGACATGGAAAGGGATAGGGGAAGTCCCTGAGCTACCTGCTCAGTCTCCAGGGCTTGCAGGCATCTAGCTGACACAATTACTTTAAAAATGCTGGGGTTTTTTTGTTTGTTGTTTTGTTTTCCCCTCTATTTTGTTTCATTGGGAAGGCTATGGTTAGGACAGAGTCTTGTGACCATACTACTTCCAGATGCGATTATCTCAATGCTTCCTATGAGAAATCACACCATACGCTCATGAGCCTACTCCTGCTGCATCAGAGCACAGCTCCCCACACTTGAGGTGCATTTTCAGACCGGCAGAAGAGGAATATTGGTCAGGTTACATTTGCTCCTTTGCCTTCACTTACAGTCTCTTTTTATGCTGTCTGTGCTTGCATGTATTCTTCTGTACTATACGCTAGAGGACAAAAATGGTCTTGCTTTGAGCTCCAACAGCTACTTTACTGCAAACTGCCTGAAGTGATTGATTGACTTCGAACCCCACGCTGCTTACTTTTGGTGGGGGGGCTGATGAAGGCAAAGCACAGCACAGGGTTTTCTGCAGTTCAAAGATAGAAAAGACATGAAAAAATCATTATATTAGACCTACTATGCTGATACAGTGAACTATAATGTCCAAAACAGGGATAGAGCTGTGCTAAACCCCTGCAGTTACATACAGATGAGACTATAAGTCACACATAATGTGACAAATTAGATAACAGTCATGTCTCCTTTCAGCAGAGAATTAAACTGACTCATGGTATTCACTTATTTCCCAAGGAGTGCTTCTAGAATTCAATCTCAATCCTAGAACTCAATTACTTGGATGTTTTATATACTGTGTGTTGAAGGCCTTATTCCTGTTCCGATATTATATTAAACCTATTCTGCATGACCTAACGTCTACTTTCTGCTTTAGGATTATACCACTTAAATAATTCTGGGAATGGTTGCTTACATAATTATAAGTGATCAAGTGGTAAATAAAACATTGGTTCAAAAAATATTTATTTGACATAAAGTTTGTCCCCCCAGACTGATTTTATTTCTACCTCACAATTTCATTCAGAAATCACATGGTAAGCTTGTTAGAAAATGAAATATATTCTCAAACAATGAAGATGAAAATAGATACGATATTAGTAAAAAGTCATCCAAAAGCAGCAAGATATTTAAAAAAAATCACAATCACACTTGACTTAACAGTTGGAGTGTTATTTTAGCCACCCTAAAGCTTCCTATTTCCACGCTGCAAGATAGATGTATTGACAGTTGCACAGGAGTGAACTTTAAAAATACATAAAGGCAATGGAGGTCAACCACAGACTGAATAAATGTTAGAGTGCCAGAGGCTCATGAAGAAGTGTAAGAAATTCAGGCATTCCTGATGTCACTGAAACAAAACAAAAAAAAAAAGGAATTTATGGGGCTCCAGATGTGTTGCCTTCAAGTCACAGTAGCAGCATTCCAAGCACTGGCTTGTCCCAAGTAAGCAAGAATGAGGCCAACACTGCCCAGCTTTCTCAGCACTGTGCCAAGGGAAAGCTGCAAAATCTTATCTAGAAAGGACAGAACTACGAAGTGTCCTCATATCCTTTTGTTTTCTAAAGAAGGGAAATTCTACCTTTGCTTTCTTATCTGTCTTTACAATTATTTAAACATTCGCTTAAAAATTGTATAAAGGTATATATAATGTAAACATTTATGATCTCAGAACATTGCTTTTGGTTTTAAAGCTTTCTGAATGGTGTAAAACTAGCTGAGTTTTTCAGTTTCATTTCTGCAGACTGTAGTCTACAGAGATCTTCGGAACAGTGTTTTAGGACTGTGCCAAATATTTATCTGTTGCCAAAATTCTTGCTTTTCACTGTGAGTTCAACAGACAGGTTTAAAGCATAAGCCTAGATAACCTTTTAAATCAGTTCAGCAGAATTTGTTTGGAAGCTGAGTTTTGCAACCAGAGTTTGCTTTTAGATTCTTCCCTTACGCTGTTCAGCAGTCAAGACAATGCTGCCTTCAGGAGTGCTCTGTGGGGAAAGACAGGCTGCTCCTACAGCTTGTTCAGTCTTCTCCCTCAGCCTGTTGTACATCATGTTTTATTTTCACTTGTTCAGAAATTGCCCATACGCTTCCTCTTCAGATAAAGCTAAGGAGCCCGATAGTACAAATAACCTAATGAGGCTGTCTGGCCTTGTGAGAAGATATTGTGCACTAATGTTAAGAAATTACTAACAACATAGATGCATGAAGCAGTAAAAAAAAAAAAAAAGGATGCTGGGATGCCCAGAGAGACTGAGTTCAGAGCAATACCTGAGGCAGGCTGCTTATAGCAAGCAAACAAAAGCTTCTGGACAGATAAGACAAACAATGCTGAATGGCAACAGTAAGGCACATCTGTGCAATCAAGTTGCATGGCCTTGACACACATATGAAAGCATATCTTGTGAAGGGAGATTGTGTCCACACTGCTGCTGAAGGCATGACTATGGAATGAGAAGAGAAATGGCTTACTAACTTGTACAGTTAATGACAGACTTGTACAGTATAAGCACCATAGCACTGCTTTCTGGATGGATTATACAAGCATGGGGGAATTTGGATCTGTGCAGTGATTATGAGTTTCCAATACAGTTTGTACATCCCAGCTGCATAGCAAATATATCTTAATGTTGCCACTCATTAGGCTTGAAAATGCATAATTTCTATAGTCCATAGAATAGCTTGGCTTGAAAGGGACCCCAAGTATCAACAAGTTCCAATCTCCCTGCCACAAGCAAGGCCCCCAACCTCCAGATCTGTCACTAGACCAGGCTGTCCAGGGTCCCATCCAACCTGATCTTGAACATCTCCAGGGACAGAGCATCCACCACCTCTCTGGACAGCCTGTTTCAACACTCACTGTGAAGAACTTTCCCCTGATATCCAATCTAAGCCTTTCCTCTTCGAGCTTAAAACCATTCCCCTTGCCCTACTACTGTTTAGCCTTGTAAAAAGGGGAGATTCTAATAAGGGAATTCTAGACAGGGGAATCAACTAAAATACTGGAAGGCTACAGTGTTGTTTCCTCTCACACTTCTCTTCTCTAGGCTGAACAAGCCCATCTCCCTCCTCTGGACACTCTCCATCAGCTCCACTTCTGTCCTGTTATGGGAGCCCCAGGTCTGGATGGACTACTCTCTATGGGGCCTCATGAAGGCAGAGTAGAGAGGGACCATCACCTTCCTGTCCATGCTTGTCACTCCTCTTTTCATGGAGCCCAGGAAACCATTGGACTTCCAAGCTGAAAGTCAGCAAACTGAGGATTCACAAACAGTTTTTCATCCACTAGGACCCCCAGGTCCTTCTCCACAAGGCTATTCTCAAGTTCTCCTCCCAGTCTGTGTATATATCTGGAATTATTCCAATCCAAGTGCAAAACCATGCACTTTGCTATGTTGAATCTCATTAGGTTCACACAGCCCCACCTTTTGAGTTGACAAGGTCCCTCTGGAGTTCTGACTATCCATTACAAAATGTATTTCTAAGTAAGAGTTAAAACTTCACTCTTCAATTATCAGGATTTAAATTTTATTATAAAGTTCAACTTAGCAAATTTGTTAAGTATAGTTTCAAATACTAAAAGTGCTTTCTACTACTAACAATTACTATCACAAAGTAAGATTTGTTCTTTACTTTCTATTTTACTCAACAGAATTCTGAGTCACCTAAGAAAGCTAAATTGCAATGATATACAGCAAAAGAATGATCTTTATTTTCTAGTAAAGTTACTTAATGGTTAAAAAACAGATTATCATTTCTTTATAAAGTAAAGGTGACTAACTGGGGACTGTTCTGTTCAGCTACTTTAGTTTGTGGTGCCTGATCTAAAAAGATCCTATATTGACAGTGTAACTAATTTTTTCTACTATTCATTCTAGTAAAATTAAAAGAACATTCTGAATTACTATGTCTGAGGATTAGACTGTAGGTTGTGCAGATTCTTTGAAGCTGTGTAACTCACAGAGGAACAATTACCATTCCCCAAATCCTAGGATTTCTAAGATCCAGAAAAAAAAAAGCTAACTACAGTAAGAAAATCATGCGGGTTTTTTTATTATTTATTTATTTATTTTGCACCACCTGTTTGCAGACTCCCTCCAGGAAGCAATTCTAAGTTTGTACTCTTGATTCCATTGTATGAGAGCTACTCCAAAAGTAATGCCTCCAGATTTATTCTGTTGGCCCATGTAATGCAAGAGAAAGCACAGCAGTGACAGAAAAGTCACAAGGTTCTAGGCTGCAGCAAGTGAGGAGTTGCTCAAATGTAACATCCATAGGCAGAGAAATAAGAGAAAGCATCTATTTACCTTCAGGAGGCCTCAGACACACAAGGATATCTAGAAAGATATCCATGCTTCCACTGCCAACCTTTAAATAAAGTTTGGGAAGCCTGGTTCCAATCCTTCTGGTCATTCAAGTATATTGTATGCACCTGAGGTCCCCTGGGTTGGCCCTGCCTTCCAGCAGGTGCTTAATCACTGGTTGAAGCAGTGTCTTAGCATTTCCATGACAGCCCACAATGTCAGAGGCAGCTATTGGTGGTAAAGCAGTAGAAGCTGAACCTTCCTCCAATACTCCATTACATTTTGTTGCCATTTAATAGATTGCAGCAGAGGGGCAATCTGACAAATGGCATTTGATATGGATGTGCATATGAAGCAAAGATGCCACTGAATTTCTCCATAAGGAAATGAATGGTACCCACTGATATTCATTGGCACATACTGAATGTTGGATACTAAACAGTGGATGTGAGCACAGTGAGGCCGGTTAGTAGTGTCTTTCAGGCAGTGCGAACAGCAATGTGAAAGACCAGTCATGTTCTAGACAGACATGAAGACTTTTATGAGCTTGTTTTCATCACTGATAAAAATGCATAGCTAATGGTGGTGACTATGTTAAAAAACAGTGTTTTTTAGCTGGGAATTTTATCTATCGATTAGTGTTCTTGTGTTCTTGGTATCTGTTGTAGCTTCCATTGAAATACATTGGAGGCATTACTTCCTGAGCAACCTACACAGATCACAGTTCTCCTCGGGAACTTTATGTCTGCTAACAGGGCAATATCACAGGAGGACAGTCAGGAAGATTTCTCTTTCTGAATGAAGATTTCTGTTTCTGAATGATATTCTGGATGAATTCCAGGGTGAATTCCTGATAGTGGTACAAACATCTGAACTGGAATTGAGACTGTCAAAGGACACCAAAGGATAATAAGTTGAGCTTATTAATCACTACATTAATGGTAAAAGGCTGAAAAAGACAAACACAGGCCCATGGTATGGTTGATTTAGTGACAGTAGACGTTGATAAGTCTGAGGTAGTTAATGTTACCCTTGTCTCACTGACAACGTCTCCCAAACTTCTATACTTAGTAAAAGTAGAGAATTTCCAACAGTGGGTACAGGTTGAGGTTACTTTAAAGAATTTGAGGTACCCAGAACCACAGGAGCCTAGGGGCTCCATGAGTGAGCTAGCCAGTATCTATGCAGTGTTTAGTATATTTGAAAGGTCATGGGGATACTGGGCAGAGCAGAATCCCTGATCACAACCAGAGATGGAACAAATTGATCATCCATCTTTAGTATCATGTCCAGTTTTGAACTCCCCATGAAAGGAAAAGAAAGTAACTGGACCACTGGATGATTGGTGGCTGAACAGCTCATTCTGTGAGGATGTGCTGAGGTACAAGGGCTGGTTCATTCTGGGGCCAGAGATGGATTCAGAAGGATCCAATTGAAGCTGTTCATCACCTATAGGAAGGTCAGCTAGAAGATGGAACTAAGTTCTTCAAAGCCTTGTTGGAGGACCAGATAATGGGCAGAAGCTGAAGCAAGGGAGGTTCAGGTTGCATGAGAAAGGTCTTTTCCTGCATGAAGACAGTCATACACTGAACCAGGTTATCCAGAATTGCTTTGTAGGCTACATCACTCGAGGTTTTCTAGATTCTACTTGATAAAGCCCAGAGTAACTTGATTTAATACAATAGCTGACCCTATGTGCTGGACAAAATTGGACTATAGACCCCCTGAGATCCATTCTAGCTTGAATTTTCTTATGCTCCTCTGGCCCTCTTAAATCAAGATAATGACAACAGAGTTTACATGCTACTTTGGAGAATATGCTTTATATCTAAAATTCTGGGAAATTTGGGACAAAATACATTAATAGTCTTAGCTAAATACTGGAACCCTAAGTAATGTTATTCTTTCAGATTTTGTTTTAAATTTGTCCTCAGAATAATTTTCATGTGGAGAGGAAGAAGAAAAAAGAGGAAGCTAATGACCTTTATGTTTTCAAAGAGGTGAGTAAAAAGTTATTAAACTGCAGTCAGGTAAGCTCTTTGCACAGCCAGACAGGTAAATATTTGCAGAGTCTACGAGGTTGGCTTTGGGCAGGGAATAGTTTGGATTCATAAAAGTGGAAAAGCAGTTAGCTAAATATTTACCTTGTATGCAGCTTGGAGTGGTCAAGAAAAAAACAAAAGGTCTGTATATGACATTTGGAGATATCTCCAGGTAATACTAAATATAGGTTAGTTTTCATTTGAGGAAAGAGGCCTTGACACTGACATACTGTAACAGTTTGAATTTACTTCTGAATTCCACAACACGCCTAATAAAAGTGCTTTACTTTAACAGAGCATAGATATGAGGTTGAGATATGTGAAGACAGTAATTTATATTATACAGTATATTTCAAAATGGCACCACGGCAGTTAACTAGAAGGTATGAATTGACCAGGAAATATATTAACTATTGAACTGATAGATGCTATTAAGTGAATCAATTAACAGTTTTGCTGCCATGTAATAATATCACAATATCTGATTCCAGAATATTAGAACTTCTTTCCTGTTTAGTTTTGTTTTCTGTTTAAACTATATAAAAATCACAAGAAAACTCTGCATTTCTGAAGGATATGAATTTGCATTCAATTAGTAACAGTGACCATGATAAGGCATACAGTACTGAAAAGCTTCCCAATCTTTAATACACTTATCTACAAAACACTTTGTAATGATATATTTTTTTTGCTCCCCTTATCAATAGAACATTGAGTTAGCAGGACTTGAAGACTTCATATTGAATGGCATATAGGTGAGATTTTTTAAGCTGATTTATTCTCCTGAAATTGAAAGAAAAAATTTATTTTTATCCTTTAGGCTACTAGGTACCTTTAAAAATTGGACCAAACACTGGATATCTATGAAAGCGCATAGTTAATACTGATTGACTAATTCAACTCTATGAGTTATCATTACTACTTAAGATAATACTTTGTATTCTAACCATCCAAAACTTTAAAATAATTAAATATCTCCCCACAGCCCCAAACAGGCTGAATGCAGCTGACTAGACAACACCCCAGGAAATTCTCACAGAGTAGGATTCAAAAGATCACAGTATCTTTCTTAAAGACATTGTTCCTTGTAGTGTTCAGGTCTGAGATTGCTGAGATTGCCAGAAAAACTGTCACAGGGCTTGCAAATAAATGTGGCAGGCCTAGGAAACACATGCCTGTTGGGTCACCCAGTGGAGGCCAAGTCTTATACCTCAGAGTCCCTGATATGGCACAAGGACCTATCATTTGGGGAGCTAAATTCAATGACTGGAATGGGAGCAAGGATACCTAACTCTCCCAGACTCATGCCTCCAGATACCAGATTTTATTCCTGTTGTAACCCCAAACTGGATTCTGGCTCATATTCTTAGATGGTTGAAGTGACACAAGAGATTGGAATCAGTTGTCTGCTGAAAGGATTTAGTTCTATTTTAGCACAAAATGTTAAATGCTTTCAGTTGTCTCACATTACTTCTGCATGTCAGTAAGGATTCAATTCAAATGACACCAAGATCTCTAAGGTTATTGAAACCTACCCGAGATGGGATCCAAGATTTAGCTCCAGCAAATATTCAGCGCTTTTAAAAGGATCGAACCAAGATGTTTGATGGATTTCCTGCTAAATATCTGAGGGTTGAGATTGGAGAAGAGAAAGTGATGAACAGAAGGAAGTATGATTTCAGAGATATTTTTTTGAGCATTGAGTGTGCATCGAGGATTTTCAATATTTAATTGGAAAAGCAAAAACAAACAAACAACCAAAAACACATATACACAAACAAACAAACAAACAAAAAAACACATTAGCTTCCAGGATAACTTAGATATGCCTTGAAATTCCTGCTGTTGGTATCTTCATTTTCCTTTTTGACCTTCAAGATGGCTGTTAATTACTAGATCTAGTAGTGACAACAGAATGCCATCATTAAGCCTGAAGTTACCAGTAGTAACAGTCACTTGCTGAACAAAACAGTCTATACTCGTTGTTTTAGAAGAGACAGACTTTTTGCCTGATGTACTTTTTCACATGAATTCAATTTATGGATAAAAATACAACAATATTGTTAACAATAAAATAAGAAGGGAATTAAAATGTCTCTTTTCAACAGAATAATATTTTGCAATTTATACTTAAAGACAGATCAGTATTATTCCTCTTCCTGATATTCCTTTGTGGATGTGCTGTATCTGCAATAGTTTATTAACTGTCAGTAAACCTAATTATGCAATGCTTACAATGTCTAATTTACCTTTACTTTCAGCTAATTGGTCAATTATCTTAATTTTGGGAATAATCAGTTTACAGTGCTGAGCACACAGATGGGATTTGGCGATGAGAGTACAGAAGTACTGTGCAAATGGTGGCATACAGATTTATTCATAACACATTTTGTGAAGAAATATTTTAGTGGTGCCTACCAGGTTTCAATCGTTAGTTGTTAAACATCAAGGAAGTGTTCAATCCATTAAAAAACAATGCCCTCAATTTGTAAGTAAAAAGAAAAAAAATCACCTCTGCTTGCCATATATTACCTAGATTATAGAAATACTGCTATAGATCAAATTTAATCATCTAACTATGCCAAACATACGTCAGTTTTTCATCTCTGGAACAGTTTGAAACAATCCAGAGTTTGCCTATTATTTTTGCACTATGAACATGCAGAATACCTGAGAGCAGCTGAATCTTCTTCAGTGGACATAGTCTCATTAACAGAATTGGTTATTTGATTTGTTTGATTACACAGTAATCATGCACAGATTTACTATAAAGGAATGGTATTAGATAAATTCTTGTTATTACCATAAGAATGAGATCAATTTTCCACGTTTTACATATTTTAGCTCTGTATAAATCCAGGCCAATTGAGCACATTTCTCCTCCCTGTGATATAGTTTCTCTCTCCCACACTCCTTGCAGAACCAGGAACTGTTAATTGCAAACTTTTAGTTTCAAACATATATTGTTGCATGTTGCTGAATGCGTCTTAGAGTCTAAAAGAACTGTCACTGAATATTTTTATGGTTGTTTGTACTTGTGTTTGCGTGCCAGTTTAGGGAATGGCTACTTTTTGCATACATCATCATTATAATTATATATGATAATTTAAGAAATGTCATTTCACCACTGACTTTACAAACAGTTTTAGTATGGACATCTGCTTTTTATGATCCAGTCCTGGCTAATAACTTTGTAGAACTGTACATTGCTTAAATAAAGTCTGTATTAGAAGAAATATTCGATGAGATAATTTGATGAGCTAATATTAGTGGTCTGAGTATTTTGACCAGGTTTCAGGGGCCATTTAAAGCTGACAACTAATGTGGGGAAACAGACAGAAAAAAATCTTTTCCTCCTCTGAAGAATATTCAGGTTGGTCCAGAAGTACTACCAAGCACTGGAAGCAGACTGTCTTCCCCTAACAGTATATATTAGATGCCATCACTACTGTCTGGATAGATAAACTGCTCTGTTTTACCAACTCCAGAGTTCATACAGCCAGATTGGCAAAATAAATGTGTTATGTTTGAAATGCCTAGTATTTTAGAAATGGGGTTTTGACAAACAAGCAGCAGAAATCTGTAGTTGCTGATCTTTTTCAGTCCTATCAGTGACTGGAAACAATTATACGATGACCTTTATATCATCAGTTGTGCTATCCACGACAGTAAAATTTGATCAAACAGTTACACTCAGATTACCAGCTTTGCTGAAGTTTTCTGCTGTTTACTTAAAAGCTTTTTTTAAATAATAATAATTTATTTTTAATTTAAGAATAGTTTAATTTTTTTTTCTAGTAACAAAGGATAACAAATAATTCAGTTGGAATTGGATTGGAGCATGCTACTGTCTGTGGCTTGGTGCCTTCTTTATAACATGTTTATATTCTTGCAGGAAATGTGCATTATCAGTATTACCTTTCATGAATGCAGCAATAGGATGTAATTTTCAAATAAGACCTATGAAGTTCTGCTCCAAAAGTAATGCCTCCAATTTTATTATGTTAGCCCACGATATCAGAGGCAGACATTGGTGTTATGGCTAGGGATTGAACCTTCCCACAGATATTCTGTTACAGTCTGTTGCCATTCAGCAGATGGGACAGAGGGGCAGTCTGACGAAATATCATGAAAGTGCTTATGATGCAAAAGGGTGGAACTGAATTCCTTCATGTGGAAAAAGTTATGCCTATTGACATTCATCAATGCTTGCTGAACATTTATGGAGACCAAACAGTGGATGTGTGCACAGTGAGCTGGTGGGTGGTGCATTTCAGCAGTCGCAACAGTGTTGTGAAAGATAGACCACATTCCAGATAGCCAAAAAATTATTTATGAGCGTGACATTCAGGCTCCTATTCATTGCTGATAAAAATGCATAGCTAATGGTGGTGACTTTGTTGAAAAAATAGTGTTTTGTAGCTGAAAATTTTCTCCATTATATGTCGTGTTATGTGTTATATGTTATATTATATTATATGTTCTTGTGCTCTTTGTGTCTGATGTAGTTTTCAAGTGATCTACTTACCTAAGCTAAAGGACAACGTTTTTCTGTCTGCATTTTCATAAAGACCAATTATTGTTTTCCTAAGAAGAACCTTTTTAACTTGACAAATATAAAGACATATTTTTCATTCTGTAACATTCAAAGATGAAAAGAAGATTATGTTCTTTAACAGCCTATCCAATTCATTATTATTACGACTTCTTTGATTTGTACAGGTAATAAAGATATCAACACAGAGATGCATAAATTCATCATATTCAAATTTTGTTCTTTATCTTAGAAATTATAAAATTATTTTTGTCCACTGAAAATTAAACTTTTTGTTTGTTTGTTTAATAGGGCTATTCTTCTAGGTGCTGAAACTTACTATTCAAAAGTATATACAATAGAAAAACAGTCCTGATTCTCAGGCAACACTCAGTATAAACTTATCAGTAAGTAAGACTGGTGTTGATCTCAGTTCACCTGATTCTAGCCTACTGAGGATATGGTGTTGCTTTAAGACAGGGTATGCTATATGTTATAAATTATTTTTGTTTTCTGCAAAAAATAGAAAAAAGTAATAACATAAAATGAGAAAATCAGAAGCAAAATATGATTTGTAAGAACTGATTATAAAAACTGTGTAAAATATAGAATAGTTATATTGCCATACAATTAAATCAAATACAGAGCTTACTACTTTTTCAGTTGCAGAAGCAGCGCTCATTTGCAACATCTGTTGTAACATTTTAATTTAGAGCAGTAGTGTAATTCCGAAGAAAATCTTCCAGTTATCCTCATGATGGGCATCAGTTCAGTGCAGAGAGCATCTTTGATGCATATAAACAAAATTCCTCTTTTTTTTTTTTTTTGGTGGGGGGGCAGGGGTGAAGCCAAATGCAAAGATTCACAATAATCATTCACCAAAGAAAAATTCTGTGCAAAATTTATTATAACTCCATATCCACCTTTTGTGGAAACACAAAAGACTAAACCATCCTGCTTGCATCTTGTGTATATTAAAAGTTTCATCTTACAAATGTTGCTAAATCTACTTCAGAAGAAGATTCCTTCTCAAACTCTTCAAAGAGTAGGCATAAGTATATCTAATCTTCTGCTCAGCCACGTTAGTTGTTAATTTAGACAAAAAAAAAAAAATCTTTATTCCACAGTAGTGAGAAATCTTCTAGAATTACTTCCTCAAGAAATAAGAAACTTGAGATGAACTAGAGGAAAATACATTTAATAAACTCAAAAGAATCTTCAAGGTATGATTCCTCAAAAAAAGAAAAAAAAACAAATTAAAAAAAAAAGTGAGAATTTAAGTTTAAATGAGCTTATCTTCTGCACAAATTCTTCCATTTATCTCCATTTTCAATACAATGTTAAAACTTACATTTTGAAATAATACATGGAATTACCAAGATAAGATGAATGAAACATAAAACTTTTTATCATCTGACTGTCTTATTCAATCCACAGACAAAGTTGTAGCATTTCAGGTTCTCTGTCTCCAGCCTGGACGGCTTCACATGCATACAAATGTTTTTAGCTATGGCAAGAATAGAAAACTGCTACGAAGCTAGTAATAGAACAGGCATTCTGCACTCTCCACTCATCTGTCAGTAGTGTAATGCATCTGAAGTATGGCCTCCATCTAGAGAGAAAACACAAATGTATTAGAGCCAGAGTTTTATAAAACTGTCTTGTGTCATCAGTACATCATCACTCTAATAAACACTGGACACAATGATCTTGCAATTATTAAAGCCATAATTTTAGTGAACAAATACAGATGCTCCAGTTTGAAGCCTTCTACTGCAACTTTGACTCATGGCTATTATTACTGCTTTCCTTTCTTGCTCTTATGTGAGAAAACAACAGAAATTCTTCTGCTCAAAGCCTTATTTTAAAACATATCTCTCCTGTATTAAAAGATGTACCAGCTTAGCATGTATTACCTGAAATAATAACTTAGATATAAAAATGCAAATACTATATCGGTATTTAAATTTCAGGCTATCTTACGTCAATTAATCTTAAATAAACAACTGGAATTTCATATGTTGTGTTTCGTCTACATTAAGAATATTCCTAAGAGTACTATCTTGTTTGTAATCATAGCATTAAATCAGAACTTTATTTAGATTGTCTCAAAAAAGAATATAGATGAGGATCTGTTTTTTTATAGCTTGTCTATGTCTCTGGCACATTTCTCATCTTCTTGCATATCTAACATTAGCTACATGTACTGAAGAACTGCCAGATATTGTACATTAGTGTCACATAGAAACCACAAGTGTCATTTCTAGCTCCTGCCAAAAGCCAAGCTGCACCCAGCGTGCAAAGTTGAAAAAGAAGGTGTTTTTTTTAACACCAAAGTAATCGGCAGTGTCTTGCACATGGTCGCATTCTTGTTACATAGTACTGTTGCTTGAACAAGGGACTCAGATCATTGTTTATCAAGGTCTTAGCCCTTAACTTGCCTTGATCTATTGCCTTCCCCTTCCTTGCACCAAATGCTATGTTAAGCTGGTATCCTGACCAAAAGTTTGATACTTTTCTTTAAGATCTCCTTTGTGAATGATGGGAATTGCAATTTGGAGTATTTGGAGTCTGCATATTCCAAATCAGAAGTATTTGGGAAAAATTCTATGGGAGGTTTTTCTGCCTTCCAGAGATACTGCTTACAAGAAGAGAATGATACACCTTCATTTAGGTAAGTATCCAAAATTCAAGGTTTAAAAAAAAACACCTTTAAGCTTGAAAACTCAAGTCATATATTATCTAATTTGCTGTGAGCCAAGTGGCTGCAGTTAAAATAAGTTTTCTATTACTTCTTCATCCAATATCATCACCAGAACTACTTGCTATTCTAATTGACAACAGTATAATGACTAAACATAATCACTACATTTCACCCATCATGTTTCAACAGTTCAATTTTTATCTCCTAGTTCTCTTTCTTTTCCCCTTTGGGCTTATCTATTTTTTGACATGGGAACAACTGTGGTCTTCAATTTTTCTTGAAGAGAAATCTTCAGTATTCATCAAGGTACAAAAATATGTCATATCTTTCAAACTGCCACCATCATTCGTTGTTCTGGTTGCTGAAAATAAATTCTTTAATGATCCAGTTCCTACTGGCTCACAATATATTGTTAGACATTTTAGCAAAGCAACGCTTTTTTCATGAAGCTTAAAGTGGTTTGGCAGACATCCTTTAACATATACACTCTGTGATGCCACGGAAAAATAGTCAGGTGTACACTTCACAGATGAAATTGTTAGCTATCTGAAAAATAATAAGCACAAAAAACATTGGACATGAATTTGAAGGAAGTTCACCACCTTGAAGAGTCAGGCTAAATAGCTATATGCATTTCTTACTTTTGTCTTTTAATATTGTTACTAGGTCACATCAAGATATAAAAAACAAGGGTAGAATTGAAAGAAGTAGTGAAAATATCTATGTTGTACATATTACAGATTAGGTAGATCATCTGTTTTATTGAGGTCAAGATGCCTGCAAAAGAAAGACAATGTTAACTTGGCTTTTTGTAGCTCTAATCAAGAGGATCTATTTACAAGTTTAGCTGCAAATGTAGAGAAGAACTTCATGGTTAAACAGTTATTTTCTTTCGGGTTTGGTACATTAGTATAATATATATTTAGCATATCTTACTTTTTTGTATAAAACATTAGACTACACAAAAATAGAAGTGCACTCCCATTTTTCATACAAGGATGTCAGTTGTGTGCTATCTGATATTGAAAATGAGTCTGTATCATAGCAGGTTTCATTTCAGATAATAAAGGAAGTTAATAATTAGATGGTGCTCCTGGATACACTGAATCCAACCTTTGTTAAGCAGCAGTTTCCTGTATATTAATAGATTGGAAATTATTCAGGAAATTGCTTGAAAATGACAGAGTCACTGAACATTATTTTAGTGTCAAATTACTCAAACAATTCTGTTGGAGTCATCTAGAATGCTACGCTCTAGTATGGCGCCAGTGTGCTTTGGGATCTGAGGAGAGCCAACTCTGTTCTGAAATAATGTGTAACATGCAAAGACATAATAGAGCACAGCAAGGAGATCTGCTTGCAGAGCTCTTTTTATTAATGAATATATAGCTTTGATTATATCATTTTAGCATATCTTACCTGTTATTTCAAATTCTGACTGCTACTTTGCAGGCTATATGGAAATCAGCTGGTAGAAAAGATTACTTTCTTTTATACACAGACAGGTTTTTCTGTGCAAGTATTCCCTTAATAGTCATGATGCATGGTTTTCTTCATGGCCTTCCATGAAAGGAAAAAGAAAAAAAAAGCTGTAAGTACATCCATTCATCAAAGTAAATTACTAACTAATACTAATATGGAAAGTTCTTAGCACTATACCTATTCCCACAGACTTATATAAAATGCAACTTACATTTCACATTTACTGATCTGCAGTAGCTGTGTAACCAATTTGTCAACTACAAGAATATTTTTAATTCTGCTATATGAACTAACCGCTGACTCACCCTTAAGAAGTAGGAAATGCAACAGCCTAATTTACCAATGTGTGGATTTTATCTTTTGAAATACCTTATCCACTGTGATTGTTTTGTAACAACAAATACATAAATGAGAACTCAAACAGTGAATTCATAGCTGTTAACTTGTCCAAGTGGTAGCTCTCACATTTCAAATTAATTTTCCTAAACTGAAGAAAAATCACAGACTTGTACCAAAATAAGAAGCACCTCCTTGCAAGTCCTATTTGACATGGTAAAAAAAAAAAAAAATACATTCATCCATCCTTATTAAGTGTCTTTCAAAATTTTTGACTTTACACAGATGAAATCAAAAGAAGTTTTTTTTTTTTTTTTTATATGGAATATTGTTCTGAGATACATGGCCATGTTTGCAATATGTTCTTAGTTCAGCTTAATCATTTAAATACAATTGCTAAACTGGTGATGTCTTGACAGCTGCTCTCAGTTCACTAGATCACTTTCAACTGTACAGTTTCAGCTGAATGATCAATACTAAGACATTACCATTGATCTGAAACATAACCACAGAGACCTGTGTGATACAGAGTCACTTACTTGTGGAAATTGGAGATCTTAAGCCTGAGAGATAGATCCTAAATCTTGGCAATGCAGAGGAGACTATGTGATTTTTGCCCAGACTCATTGCTTTGTTCACAAGAATTTTTTTTACTCTTATACTTCTTGATAGCCTTAAGTTGGAAATAGAAAATATGTGAGAATGCAGTTGTTCCTTATATGAAACACTGGAAAACTATTATGCTGTGTCTGAAATTCTGCCTAGCTTTGGACAGTCATTTTCAGCGGATAGTATAGTATATTTTCATTTTCTGTCATTAAATAAAATGTTTTTGTTGCAATATCTCATAAATATTTGAAACCATAGAACATTTATATACCATTGTTTTATACATCAAATATGTATAAAACATATTTTTATACATAGTAGGGTAATCAATTTAAATTTTACATTTTCCTGTGCTCTCCTCCCAGTTGTTTTGTATGTAAAAATATGCAGTGTATATACTTCTCAAAACAGCTGCTGAACTTACAAAGACCAGGATTGCCACAATTGTAGCTTCTTTTCATTTCAAGCAGAAACTTCTGGAACATATGCAAAAGATCTATTATAGCCAGCATCTGCATAAAAGATACATTTGTCTAGATTTGCATTGGGTGAAAACAAGCATAACTGAAGAGGATTCAGTTGTCTTACACAATGGTTGTTTTTTTTTTTTTGTTTGTTTGTTTTTTGTTTTTTTTTTTTGTAGAGGGACTTTGGAAGTTCAGTTTCCTTGATTTCTGAAGCAACTGTTTTTAGAGACTACTTTCTTGTGTCTGCTGCTGGGTCTGGCTGGTCCCAGCTCGGCTGAAGCAGCATGCCTGAAAAATGAAAGGACTGTGGGCAGGGAGATCTGAACCAGTGACTCACCACAGGATCCCTCAGGCAGGCTGCTTGTGTTCTAGTTTACCCAGGTGGAAGACTGAACAGAACAAGAACAGGGAAAAGAATCTTAATCATATCTTTAACCTGAACTGAGGATCCAGTCTGTTTCCACAAATAAATATCTCTGCATATTAATATGTTTTTCTCTTTGAATACAACCAAATACAGTCCATTAAAATTGTTTCCATTATGGATGGTACGTAGGACGCGTTCATCGTGTGTTCTTTTTCTGCCCTACCTCACCCTATTTTTTTTCTCCCATTAAGAGAGATAGGGAAGAAAACTTTGTATGTGACAATCACAAGAATAACACTGCTACTTCAGTAATTTGGGAGCTGCAATAGAAAACACTGAAGCATTCACAAAGCAGAATTTACACTACAAACAGGATTTGATCATTCAAAATCAAGATAAAAATATACATTATATAAAAATAGTACTATAAAATAGGTAATTTATAAAAGACAGCAATTAACTGGCCTAGGACATTATACTTCTAGATGCACTGGTAGGCTAGGCTAAGATTCTTACTACAAGTTGACACTGGCAACTCCTGGTTAGAACTCACATGTTCATACCACACTTAAGGTACTTTATGTCCTCTGCATCTATGAGAAAAAATGATGAAAGCAGATCCAATTAAAAAAAAATCTGCATCTTTGTGTACTATATTCACATCGTAAATAGTCCAGAATTGAGGGAAATGCCTCTAAATCTTTATTTAGATTACGCTACATCATTGCCTAGAAGTCCTAATCCAAATGGTCTGATGGAATTCATTGATAATTTTATGTTGCCAAACAAAACAAAACAAACAGGAAAGAGGAAAGAGGAAAGAAAGAGGAAAGAAAGAGGAAAGAAAGAGGAAAGAAAGAGGAAAGAAAGAGGAAAGGGAAGGGAAGGGAAGGGAAGGGAAGGGAAGGGAAGGGAAGGGAAGGGAAGGGAAGGGAAGGGAAGGGAAGGGAAGGGAAGGGAAGGGAAGGGAAGGGAAGGGAAGGGAAGGGAAGGGAAGGGAAGATAGAAGAATAGCTTTCCTAGGAAACTTTCAATTTCTTTTCTCGTAATTTATCAACTTACTCTTACAATTCCAATATTTTCCACCTTATCATAGAGTTAAGTTGAAAATTTTTTTAGGAGTTGGACTTGATTTTTATGGGTCACTTCCAAATCAGGATATTCTATGATTCTACAAAGGTCTTGTACTAATGTTAGTCCAACAAAATACAACTACTGTAAAAGTGTTATATAATGTAAATTTGTCCCAGAGCTTTCTTTCGCTGAAGTTTTTCCACTTTTAATATTCCTCTTGACACCCAATAGGAAACACTAAATAATGCCTTAACACCACAGCAACATTAATTTTATGAAAACATGCTAATTTCTACAGTTTGAGCTCAGAGCTTCTGATTCCTGCTTCGTTTGTTGTAAATCAGATCAATCATATAATATGTAAAGCAAAATCTGTTCTTTTCATTTGCAGCTTATCAATAGCTGTGTAAACTTTCATGGCTGAATGCTATTTAATAATGTTACACTCAGATTACTGTTCAAATATTCTTTTAAACATCTCTTTATCTCTGCATTAGAAGAAATTATTTTAAACATATACCAAATAGCAAACAGCATCAGATCACTGAGTCAAATTTTTTCTAATTTCTTACTTTATTCTATAGAGTGCTTCTCTTCAGAATGTGCTTACGTGTCAGAGTGCAAAAGCCACTGATGCATAGTAAATAAGATCAGTAGTCTAAAGTATTCACTATGGATCTGAATATTTTTCGTAAAATTTTCACTTTATCTTGTGCCGCTTCGCAAATGCTAGACAAGAAAAAATGTTTGTGATCACTGCTGTGGTCCGCATGATATCAAAGAATAATGGTACAGTCTCATGGACCTGTCAGTGCAAATTCATAAAGGAATATCTATCTCTGTATGTCAGCTGACACAAAATAGTGGTTAGAATGGTTAAAAGTGTTGGAATTTCAAGGAACAACTGATAAATTTGAGCAATAGCTATCGTATTTCAGAGAACTAATCTCTGCATGTAATTTTTCAGCAGTTTGAGTAGTTTTTCAGAAATTTTTATAGCAATTTGATCTCAATATCAATAGGATTAAACATATTAATTCTGAATTACAATCTTAGCTCCTCTTAAGAACCATGAAAACCAACCTATACTTTCTGCAGTGATTGCATCAATATATGGATCAAATATGACAATGATTCCATATAGGAATAATTTTTAATGTCAAAAAATCAAAAATTGCAAAGTTTCAAATTAAATTGGCCAATTAAATTTGTTTGTGGGTAGGGTTTTAATTGTTGATTTTATCTATCTATTTATTTATTTATTTATTTACTGTAATATTTCGTATCAGTATTACTTACCTCTGACACTTCTGCACACTGTGACTTTTGTGTATGAAGAAGAGAAGGTAAGAGAATTATCTGCATCCATTTTTAGTTCCCTTTCTATTTTGGTCCCAAACATCATCTGAATACATTATAAATGGGAGAAAATATAAGCATGGCATCTCCTAAACATGTATCTTGTCTGTAGCTGGTCTGCAGAATATTTTGAGCTTTGGGAATTTGAATGAGTGTCAGACAAAGATCAGAGGCAGACTGTAAATCATTTTGTAGTTGTTGGTTGTTCTACTTACTTCAGATTTGTCTTGAGACATCCTCAGAGAAGAATTCAGGCTGTTCTTAGTATGTTATAGATGTGCTACTCAGTGTTTATGTTTCAGATAAAAAGCTACCAAAGCATGCTCCCCAGACCCATCTTTTAGTGTGCTTTGGATTAGAAAAGATTAGGAGGTTTGCAAGAGATGGAAAATGAACAGGCATTTTTGAGACGCAGGATCCCAGGAAAAACTAAAACAAACAAACAAACAAAAACCGCCACCATTTATTACTCCTAGTCCTCTCAGAGCTCTAGAGAGAAAAATGAAATACTTTTGCCTTAGCCTGGGAAAGGGAAGAGGGAGAGCTTTTTCCTGTGACTACCCTAGATGAGTCTCTTTTCATTAAATGCAGTCACAATAGGAATGGGTAGACACTTGCTCTTTTTTGAGTTTTTCATGATAGAAATCCATCTTCAAAGAAGAGGATAAGAAAATGTACAGATATAACAAAACCAATTAAAAGGAAAAACGCATGTATGGTTTTAGAGCATATTATTATTCTCAAGTCAGCAACTTTTCTTGCAAAAAATATTATCAATTTTCAAGAAAAAGATTGAGTGTAGAGGAGTGGAGAGGATCACAAATTGATTTTAAATGGTTCCAAGAACAAAAAGTGGCTGGCTGGATTTTTTAGTACGGCTTACTGTGAATCGAGCAAAATCTAAAAATAAAAAAAGATCTAGCTGAATGCATAACACACACTGTGTTCATGAGATGAATCTTAAAATGAAATACAATAAAATTATCAGCTAGTAATGGAATAAAGAAAAGAAATATAGATCTGTGCCTGCTGTTCAGAAGGTGAGAAATTTAATCATAACAGGGTTAAGTGAAACAAATACATCAAATTTCTCCAGAGGACTGCATATAAATAGTTAAAGTAATGGAATTTGGAGTGCTCTATTGCACTGTTTCCTACATTAAAGCAGCATAACATGTATACACAGTGATGCTTTGAAGTTACACATAATTTCTGAACTAGCATTTTGGTTACAGACAGCATACATTTTCATCTTGAAATTTAAAGAAAAAAAAAACAGAAGCAGTATTTAACAATTTAAGTCAGAGAATTTCAAGGAATTCAAAATTCATTTGAACAGACCCACCAGCATCACTGAATTTACCTTTGGTATGAAAGGACTGGGCTTAGAATATGCCCAAGATAATGACACAGTACTGCCAATACTTTGACAAATTAGATAAACAGTTAGAAACCAAGGTTTGTTTCCCTGGGCATTTCCAAGTATTGAACTCCAGTGTTTTCTTCCAAAAAAGGCTTTACAAAGCCCTGAGCATCCCTAACTGAGGTATTACTACCTCAGAAAATGTATGAATGGGATTCACTCTTTCTCTGAAGGATCATATGGAAGTGTTGTTTGCAGGTACACTGTTTTTTAAGTTTTCTGTTTATGTCAAGAGTGAACTATAAGTGAAAGGCGGGATTTCAGTCTCCATGTGGTACATGACCTGGCTGATCACAGCATTCAAGAAGATGCTGCTGCCGGATCTGTTCCCTGTTCATCCTCCCAGTGCTGTAAAACAGCAAAAATATGTTCATATAACAGAAATACCCAAAGAAGTCAATAACATTTGATGTCAGAGACTTAAGAACAGTATTTGTAAAGCAAAAGTGTGCTTTGTTGTGCAACTCTTTGCCTGCAGTACCCAATGCACTGTTAAAAAAACAGTGGGCTTCACATTCAGCCTGCACCCCAGTCTTCCCTGGACAGAATCTGTAAGCCTTGTGAACCTTGCTTTAGGCTTCTCTCCCTTTGGACGACTGATACAGCATTTCACTTCTTCCCAGTATCTCTGGCAGTATGTTTAAAACCCACTCACACTCCCTTCTGTCTACCTCAGCATTTGTAAGGTTTTAAAATTAGCTTTGATCCTCAATCCAGATATGGGGATATTGCAGACCTTTTTGCAGGCAGACATTCTGTTTCTGGTCTTCTCGCTTCCCAGTAACATTCAAGGGGGATGAATAGCAGCTAAACTTTGTTCTTTCAATGGCCTGGTGTTTGCAGCCATTTTGTTTCCTGTTGTTTTACAGCTTCCTCTGATTTAGTGCTGTGCATTCAGGCAAGATAATAGAGAGTCAGTCTGAAGTTTGCATATTTAGAGGAAATAAAGCAGATCTCTTCCTAATTCTACAGAATGATTAATAAAGCTAATTACTCATAAATATCCAATGGTTTCTTTCATTTCCAACCTTTGGTGTGACTTACTCACATGTTTTATCCAAGTAGAAGGGAAACACTGAATGGAGATTATTTTTGAAAAGAATATTAATTCAGTTTATATGTATCTCCATTTTCTGAAGTGTTCGTGTTCTTCAGAGAGCACATTTTCTATATCAATCACTAAGCAAATAACATAAAGACTCTTGGCCCCAAACTGTTCTTCAGCTTTGAAAAGGAAATGAAATCACACCTCCTCAATTTTTGGTAATTCAAATTCTACCCTTGAGGGCAGAGCTTAGGGAGAAAAGGACTCTGCTCTTTCCTACTGGAGTTATACAGAATTGAAAGAACCTCTTTCATTAAAGCACACCCAGCATTTATAGAATTATGTACCTTATTTTCTTTTTCTAAGTTTTGAAGGGATTTTTTCATCGATTCAGTCACAGGGAATTTTTTTTCAAAAATCTAACTAGGAAAGAACTAAATTTAAAATGATCTGAACTGAACTGAACTGAAATGGAATGAAAGTATAACACTTTAGTGTTTTTTATTCTCCAACTATCATGGCGTCACTGTTCTGATTATTCTTCTGATCAAACAAATAATATACTTAGCAATAAAAAGATCAGATTAAAGTGTGCCAACAGCTTAGATAAGAAAGAGTATCCAAGTCAGAAAGGTTGGTAAATTCCTATCGTGCCTTTCTTATAACCTACTGATAACCTGCATCTTCAACTTTTCTATTGATTGATCTGGAATGACACACTGATAAAATCATATGAACTTTAAAGAAAGATCAAGCCTTAGAGCATTAGCATGATTTTCTATCTTAGCTGTCAAAACTTGGATTCTGAGAGAGCTTGTAGAAAATTCACCTGCATGCATAAAGTTTTATGTGCTTTTTCTATTAAAATGTGAAATAATTTTTTAATAAATAACCCTAATAATTTAGGGTTGTTGTATTTCTGATCTGATTTCCAGAAATACATTTAACAAACCTGTTAATAAATCAGCAATTAGGCAAGTGAACTAGGTCAAGTAACAATGAGTCTTGTGATGTTCAGTGATTTGAAGATGGACTAGCACATTTTTTGTCTGGATATCAGAACTAGTATTTTAAATCAACCTCTGCCCTGTCAGATGGCCTATATTCTAATAGTTTTATACCTTAATTCCTTGTTGATAACAAAGAGATCAATCAACTTAGAAAAACACTAATGATCAAGCTCTATAGAGTTTGCTTTACACTGGTATAGCTTGAAAGACATCTTTTGGGGGGGGGACCGGGGGGGTTGGGAGTTGCTCTGATTTCCGTGAGAGTAAAGAAGAGAAGAAATTGATTCAAAATAATCAAATTCCTTTAGTAATGTATTTCAGTTTTTGAATTGTTAATTGTGAATATCTGGCCTACATTTTATCTATGGAAAATAAAGAGTGTTTGTAAATTCCTACTTCAAAATGTTTCCTACAAGCTTTCTGATAAAACTGAGTATTCTTGCAATATAAACTTATTTAGTTAGTAGAAAAGATAGGTAGATAGAAATCAAAATTTCTCTTAACAGATAAGAAGGAACAGGCATATTAGTTTTACTCTATGCTATCTATAAAGTTGATAGGATATTTTCTATATTGCAAAGCTTCTTAAAAATACGTTCACTTGGGGGCATGGTTGAAGTTTTTCTAAATGCATACAAAGATGCAAACTTTCTGAGAATCCAAAGAAAACAAGTGAAAACTGAATTATTATGAAATCATTTGGGACTTTCTACTTCTACTCTATATGGTGTTATCATATCAACTCTAGGCAATTTCCAAAATGTCAGCCTTAACAAAGATTTCTCCAGAAGACTTATACAATGAGACACATAGACAGCAAACTTATGGGGAGCTAAAACTTCTCATATATCTCTGTGTATCTACAGACTCCCTTTCCCTATATAACCTCTATTTCCAGCATGTCAAGCCCCAGATAATATGATGACAAGGAAGGATTAGGTAAGGGTAAACCTGATATAACAGTTTTGAGGAAGATCATATGAAATTCAGAACTAGTTGTGGAAGGAAATACTAACGTTTGTATAGATATACTAACACTTGATCTTGTGATGTTTTGGTGATTCATCGAGGGGCATCTTCTGTCCCAGGGTACACATCTGGCCACTCCACCTCTTAGAAATAAAAGCAAGCCAAAGGAAGAGGCAGCTTATTTAGGGAGAGCTTCTTAAAAAGACAGAAAAAAACAAAACAAAACAAAACAAAAACTTTCAAACCTTTATTCTTTTTTTCTCTGTGTAAACAGAAAATCCCCAAAACTGACCTCTAGATTTGAATGTACTTTGTTTCTTGTTGCATTATACTCACTATAATAATTAATTTGCCATCTCTGATGTGCACAGAGGATATGAACTCAGAGAAGATGCAGAAAAATAATTGCTTGCAAGTATGTTGTCTGTATTGAAGAGCAGAGAGATCACAGCTGCTTCCCTAACCCTCCTTTTGTGCACTTTCACAATGAACTGACTATAGAACATGAGGTAAATGCAGGATATAAACTGCAAATCATTTTGATGAAACACAGGAACTAAAATTCAGTATGAAATATCAGCTGGTTAGGGAGACTGATTGCTGGTGAAGAACAGTCACTCAAGCTCTAACCCTGCCTTCCTCCTTGGTAGGTGGCTCAGCAGCTGTGAATACTAAGTACAAGCTGACCTCCTATAGTAAATGCCTTTAACAACATCAAGATTTCTTTCTAGATAAAGCATCCATTACTTAGTTTTTGTAAAGTATGTTTTACTATCAATCCCATATTATTCAGAGAAATTAAGTTGTTTGAAGAACAGTATCTTCAAATGTGTGGGCTGAAACTCCATTGGCATTCAGTTGGCAATAGCCACTGATAAGCACCGCAATCCCCATTTTTCACTGTCCACAATTAGATGTAACAGTGAAGCTGTAACACTAAGGCTCAAAGGCTAATTAGAAGACCCTTAAGGTCTTGGAAAATACAGTTTTATTTCTTGTGAACCCAAACACACTTTGGTCAGCTATATTCCTTAGAGAATTTTTGGACAGACAGCAGCACTCCTCCAAATTCCACAATCATGTTGTCTGCATATGTAGGAAGAGAAGTGTCTCCAGGCTGCTCCCAGACTCAGTTCTGCATGGCACTTTGGAGTAGGTTTTAATGCACTGGAATCAGAGTTCTCCCAAAACTCAAGTTTGCAACATCAAGCCTATGCTTTCTTTCTTTCCAATATCTTGATTCCTCTGGAAGGTTTTGGATTTTTGTTATCTCCACTTACTGGCATTTGTAATTCAACACATTGTAACTTCCCAGTACACTTGAAAGTCATGACCCTTGACACCAGGATAAAACTGAGGTATTACAAGTAATTACAAATAAGTCTTGAATGTCTTTTCACTCTGTCTTTGAACTGGAACTCGGTTCAAATTTGAGAGAACATAGGCATGTAGATTTATATTAAAAATACTGTATTACTTTATATTAACTATACTGTATATGTTACAAGGGCTCTGAAAGTAATGTCTCCTGTTTTATGATGTTGCCCACAATTTCCGAGGAGGGTGTCAGTGGCATGGCAGTAGTGGCTGAACCTTCCCACCAATATTCCATTACATTTTGTGGCCATGTGACAGATGGCAGCAGGGGGGTAATCTGACAGAATAGCATCTGACATGGAAGTGTGTATGGAGCAAAGCTGTCACTGAATTCCTCCATGTGGAAACAATGGTACCCACTGACATTCCCTGATGCTCACTAAAAATTTATAGGTTCATAGGTACATTAAGTTGGAAAGGACCTACAAGATCATCTAGTCCAACCATCCTCCTAACACCAGCCCTACCCACTATTTATGGAGACCAAAAAAGGAATGTGAGCAGAGTGAGGTGCTGCATTTCAGCAATGGCAACAGTGACCATGGGTAACCTCCAGTGATGCAGGTTTTGACAAACGCACTGTTAGTGGTAGTTAACTATGTTAAAAAATAGTGTTTTGTGGATGAAAATTTGCTCTATCAAATAGTGCTGCTGTGCTCTTCGTAGTTTCCATGGAAATCAGTCAGGAGGCATTACAGAGTATCACAGTCACAGAGTTGTAGGAGTTGGAAGGGATCTCTAGAGAACATCTAGATCAACCCCCTGCCAAAGCAGGCTCCCTAGCCCAGGTTGCACAGGTAGGCATCCAGGCAGGTCTTGAACATACCCAGAGAAGGAGACTCTATAATCTCTCTGGGCAGCCTCTGCCAGTGCTCCATCACCCTCACTGTGAAGAAGTTACCATGCACATTTGTGTGGAATTTCCTATGCTTCATGTCCCTCGATCTGCTGGCCACACTCATTTTAATCCACCCCAGGATGCCATTGGCCTTCTTGACATGGCACACTGCTGGCTCATGACCAACATGTCCATCAGGACACCCAGAACCCTCTCCTCAGAGCTCCTCTTCAGCAGGTCATCCCCCAGCCTGTACTGGTGCACGTGGTTATTTCTCCCTAGGTGCAAGATTCTACATTTGCTCTTCTTAAACCTCACCTGGTTCCTTTCTCCCAAACTCTCCAGCCTGACCAGGTCTTGCTGAATGGCAGCACAGCCTTCTGATGTGTCAGCCATTCCTCCCAGCTTTGTATCATCAGCAAACTTGCTGAGGGTGGACTCTATCCCTTCATCAAGGTCATTGATGAAGATGTTGAACAGTACTGGACCCAGCACCGACCCCTGAGGAGGACTGCTAAACATAGGCCTCCAACTGGATTCTGTGTCATCAATCAAAACCCTCTGAGCTCTGTCAGTCAGCCAGTTCTCCACCCACCCACCTCACCATCCACTCATCTATTCCACAATTTCTCAACTTTGTTATAAGGATGCTGTGGGAGACAGTGTGAAATGCCTTGCTGAAATCAAGTTAGTTTACAACCACTGTTCCTTCCCCATCTGCCCAGACAGTGATGACATCATAGAAGGCGTAGAAGAATTTAAATGCACCCAAATGGACAATGTTTATATATCTAAATCTATATATGTTTTTGTTATTTTATATATATATATCTTTGCAAATGCAGTAACAAGTTGGACCTTTGTTGTAATCTCTAATACTACAGTAGTGAATGATTTCATGAAATTATGTCATTCCTCTACCATTTTTTTGTCAAATCAAAACCATTCTTTAACACAGTTTCTGTAGCTCAAGGGACCTAAAAGTATCTGGAGGAGGGGGGAAATGGTAACTTGTGCTGTCTGTGTAGGAACTATGAATCCCAGAGCAGCATACATCAGCTTATTCTGTTCAAACCTGGGTTGCTTCCACTCGTGACTGAGACTGACTGCCCACCATGGATTTGAGTGTATTTCTTTGTTTGAATTGACCAGGATAGCTCTCCTCCCATAGGGTGGAGGCAGGAAGTAAAAGAGATTTTAGATTCTCCTATTTAACATGAAGGACTACTGTCTCATACAATCAAACTGGGAGTAGAACTTGAGAGCAGCACTATGGAGAAGAACTTAAGGGTTCTGGTGGACAGAAAGCTGGACATGAGCAAGCTGCATTAGCAGCAAGAAAGGCCAACTGTTTCTTGGGCTGCATCAAAAGAGGCCAGCAGGGCAAGGGAGGCAATTGTCTGTCACACTCTGCCATCGTGAAGCTCCATCTGAAGTACTGCATTCAGGTCTGCAGCCCCCCAAGAAAGACATGGAACTGCTGGAGCAGGTCCAGAGAAAGGCCACAAAGATGATCAGAGGATTGATGCTCCTATCCTGTGAAGAAAGGCTAAGGGAACTGGGTTTATTCAACCCTGGAGAAGAAAAGGCTTATTGTGGCGTTCCAGTACTTAAAAGAGATCTTATAAACAGGACAGAGATTGACTTTTTACAGCCTTATAATGACAAGACAATGGGAAGTGTTTTATACCAAAAGAGGAGAGGTTTAGATTAGATGTTAGGAGGAAATTCTTTAGTATGGTGAGACAAATATATATGTTAGTTGCATATATGTAACTAATTTAATAGACAGGAACTGTGACATTAGCACTGCTTAGTACTTTGTCACTCTGAAGTTTTCTGAATAGACAATTAACAAATCTTAACAAACTTCTCAATTTTTCATTTCTGTTTTATAATTATTTATAGTCATTGAGGAAGATGTTTTTCCTGAAAGATATAAAAATGTATTTTTGTTGTAAAAGCATGTTTGCTAGTTCAGCTTATCTCTAGGGATCTTAAGATCTTCACAGTAAATTCTTCAGGAATAGGGTGGAACGTTTTTGCATTAATTTCCCCTCACCTCTCCTCACTGCTATGGGCTGAACACAATATAGCGTTGGTTAAAAAAAAAAAAAGCCCATAGCTAGAAGTAAAACAGATATCAAGATATATCATACAATTCATACTAATTTTTTAAATTTTCATTATTACCTGAGTAGTTTTCAAATTCATACTCATACAGAGGACACCAGCTAAGCTCTGCACAGAGTTTGCAAGAACTTGTTGGGATTTGAAAGATATTCTTTGGAAGAGTTTAATTTAATTTTATGTTTTTTGGGGGGGCTTGGTAAACTGACATAAATAAATTAAATATGCATTAATAAAAAAAGCATTTGCCAGACAACATTTCTGCTGATTTTGATATGCACACATGAACTTTGCTCCTTAAGTAACAAAGACCATAGTCAATTAATGATAGTTCACTCCTAAAAACTGAGGAACTTTGTCAGCTTACCCTCATGCTTTCAAAAAAAGCCTTCTCATCTGCCAGTACTGTGTTGCTGTACTAAGCTTATTTTTAGGAACCAGATGGACAATTCACATACAAAGACAAACACCAAACCAAAATATTGGAGCAAGGGAAATTTTGACCTTGGGAGAATACCTGCTCCACTTCCATGGGCTGAATAAGCATCATACATCCAAGAGAATGATAAATAACACAATGTCTCATGGCAACCTTAGGAAAAGTCAGTAATTCAGGGTGTACAGCCAGTGAGTATTCGTTCACTTATGCCTTGCTGTCTTTGACAGGACATACATTAAGTCCACAGAATGCACAGGCTGGAAGACTGTAGGAAAGGATGGAATAGAAGGGATTTCTTTTTTTTTTTTTTAATATTGCCAGAGTCACCTCATCTAACCCAAGGGGATTCATTTTCCTACTGGAACTAATTCAACTTTGTTACTATCCTTGTTTCCAGCAAACATAACTTTGAAGAACTGCCTGAGAACACAGGGTTCTGAGAATGAGGTCTGAGGCATCAAGATCACAGAATGTCTTGGGTTGGAAGGGTCTTCAAAGATCATCCAGTTCCAACACCACTGCCATAGGCAGAGTTGCCAGCCACTAGATCAGGCTACCCAGAGCTCCATCCAGCCTGGCCTTGAACACTTCCAGGGATGAGGAATCCACTACTTCTCTGGGCAGCCTATTCCAGTGCTTCACCACCTCCCCCAGTGAAAAAATTTTCCCCTGACATCTAACTCATATCTCCCCTCTTTCATTTTAAAACTGCTCCCCCACAGCCTTTCACTATCTACCCAGGTAAAAAAAAGTTGAATTCCTTCCTCTTTATAAGCTCCTTTTAAGTACTGGAAGGCTATAGTGACAGCTTCTCCAGGCTGAACAAGCCCAGCTCCTTCAACTTTTATTTCTCAGGAGCAGTACTCCAGCCTTCTGATCATCTTTATGGACATCCTCTGGACCTGTTCCACATCTTCCTTGGGCTGGGGAGCTCTGGGTCTGTATGTACTACTTCAGTGGGCTATGAAGACCTTTGGGTAGGAGCTTCTGTATCTGAGGCTGGCTTCTAGCCCCCAGGGAAATTATCTACACAGTCCAAATTTATGTTTTGTTATGAAGATTTCCCAAGCTTAGACAGAACATTTCTGGGCAATTAGACCTTACACCCAACTTAACTCTGCAGTTATTCTTTCCCTTAGCTAATAAGAAGTGGGAGCAGAGCATGTTCAGCTTCAGACTACCAAGTAAAGGGCAAACCAATACAGGGTGGGTGTGGTAAACCACTTTGCCACTTCTCTATGCAAAGCTTGAATATTGGACTTCATGCTTTTGATGCAGAGAATATTGGAAAAAGTGAATATTTATTTTTCTTGCTCAGAAACAAGAAAATTGTAGGTTAAAAAAGGACCTTTCAGAACATAAAGGAATTTCTGCGCACAGAATGTGAGGAACTTTTTCTTTAAATTTTATACAGCAAAAACACTGTCTTTTTATTATATGGGGCTTTCACAGAACCCATTTTGGTAATACCTCCTATGAATCTCTTTACTGAAGTACAATACAGGTGAAAATTTATCCCCAAAAAGATTTCTTTAATTTCTAGTTTCTACGGTCTCCATTATTGCAGTGGAGAAATTAGAGCTAACTAGAGCAAGTAATCACACTATTATTTATTATATACACAATTAAAGTTAGCTTTCTCACTTTCTGTCATCACTCAGTTTCTTTCCAATCCAGTGTTCAAGTTGCACTTGATCATCCATTTCTGCAGTGCATTTCCAAGAATGTACTAAATATGTTGTAAGAAGAGTGTAATGGTAGAATATTGGATGGACTTGTTGTCAGGAAGGTAATTCTCTGGAGCACTAGAGACAAAAATATCTAGGAAAAATACATATTCACATTGATGTGATTTAGAAATTAAATGAATAAAATTAGCATCTAAAATGAATCATCAAAATAAGCACTACAGCTCTTTTATTTTATTTTTTTTTTTTTGGCCAAGACTTCAAGCTTTCTTTATGAATTTGCTGATTTATATCATACAATGGGAGTTTCTTGAAAAGTTACAGCTTTCCAACTTCAAATACTTGAAGGTTATAAATTACCAATAAATCTGCATCTATGAAGCAGAAGAGAAAAAAAAAGAGAAGTAGGGAAGACAGAATAATCACAGGTTTTTTTTGTTTTTGTTTTTTTTTTAAGCCTGAGATTCTGGTAGATTCAAGGAAACATATTAAGGAAAGAATGTAGAGGCAGCACAAAACAGTGGCTGAGTGGTGCAATTCCACAGTGCCTACCAATGGAGCCCTGAAAAACTGGGATAATCAATGCTAGCAGACACGGGCCTGTACAAGTGTGGCTGCACTTGCTTCATCTGTTACCTGGGCATTTCAGCAGCCCACCACACCTCACTGGGCATGGTGCTCTTCCCTCTGTGGAGCTGTAATTAGGTCCAGTACACTACTGAAGAAGCAAATTGTACAACTTAATATCTGTGGCAGTTCAGATTAGCATAGATATTTATTCTCCACTGCAAGCCATGTAGAGGAATGAAGGCAAAAAGCAAAAGAAAATTAAAATAACTTTTTACCCTGAGAAAATTTACCTCACCCCAGCTTCAGCAATATCTGTCTACCTGGCTCAATACAATACCTATTTCCACTTGCTGCTCCAAGTAAATACCTTAATACTATATATAGAAAATTGGCCTACAACCAATCCATAAAAAGTTCTCTTTTCCTGCGCCACTGCAGTGTTTTTCCTCATACATCACTTTCACCAAAGATATTCTCTCTTCTAAATATCTGAGTTCACTGACTATAATTTAAATATCTTCAATCCTCATTAATTTTCAGTTAGGAAATTAGGCCAGAACTGCATTCCTACTAATATGAAAAAAAATGCCTCTAGGAAAATCAAAAGAATTTTAATGACACTTCTTTACGTAAATAAAACAGTCATAGAGTTCTTTCTTCCTGTTCTATTTTCATTGTGCTGGTTATGGAGTGGGAATACACCCCTATAATCGAGCATGATTTATATAATATGCTAATTCTTAAGTGGTGGCTCGCCATCAGTAACACGAACTTTGAGAACTTGGCGAAGAATGCAATGAGGACAGGCTTTTCATGTAGGCTTCCAGTACACAAAGAACTGTGTTTCACAACGTGTTTGCAGAGACAGTGTGCTGCCTAAGCCATGCAAGGCTGGCATTCTTTCCTGTGCAGACTGGAATTAATCTAATAATCTTATGGAGCTCTTTTAATTTCATGTTTATTGTTCCAGGACTTATCTATGTCGGGTCATAATGTTTTTATAATCTCTCTTCTTCTGGTACACATGGAAAACTGAACATGTCAATGAAGGAGAGTTTTATGAGGACTCAGTGATTTAAGCAGGGTTCCCAGTAGGCTCCCAGTATGTCTTGATGGGCTATTCAGAATAGCCAGAAATTCACCTCTCCATTTGTCAAAGATCTGTTGGTGTCCACACAAGAATGTTTAAAATGGCAATTAGTATTTAGCAAGCTGATTTCTGCCCCTGGTGAATTCAGAGCAATTCAGATCTCTTTGGTGAGCTGTCCTGACACCCTGACTATGGACTATATCTACACTGAAGTAACAGAAGCTTCAGGCGCCTGCATACACAGACATAATCCTGTAGAAATTTCTACTGACATATCATTCTTCTAAGGTAGCCCAGACCTTGTTGATGTGCAGCCTGCCTCCCTTTGCTCCACATTCCTTATCTGTCACTGAAAACAGCAAGGAAAACACAAAGCAGTCATGTACCCTAATTAAATTAATATTTTAATTTTTATATGTGACAAAAAAATGGGGTGACACTTGTATTCTTCTGGGCATCCTCCTTGGAGGATTTCTCTTCTGTCTCCTATTCTGTACATTATCATTTCAGTTGATGAGATCTCCTCCTGATTATTAGACACACTGCTTTTCTCACATGATATATGGCTTCTTACATAAAAATCTTAAAATTAGCCTAATATTTTTTCAGTGAAGTTTTTAAGCATCTTTACTATTGTTATGGGATATTTTTCCAGCTCAAACATAGTGATACTTCATACTTTAACTTTCCCTCCACATTTTTGCTTTAAAGTGCTTTTCACTTCTTTTCTGTTAACTGTTCATCTCTAGAAATATTAGCCTTCCCTAGCCACTTATTAAAATAAAAAATAGGAGGGAGCATTTATGTTTGTATGAGTTATCCTAGAAAGAATTATGCACAAGCAGTTATGACCAAGACAGAAAAACATCATAACACTGTGTTGCCAGTGTTGGTATCTGTCTGGAAAATTAATATACCACAGTTGAGGTAATCACAGCATCTGTGTGTGATCTATCAAGACACAGTGATTATAAAAAGCTGTTGTCTGGAAAATTCCCATTTTCTTATTCTTCTTCCAATTTGATTCCTAGCAGAAAGCTAAATGATTTATACAATTGAAAGTTACTTTTTTTTCACTAACCAGAAAGGAGATTCAGCTCAGCAAATCAAGTACTTACAATCAAAACAAAACAGGATAAAGGCTAGCAATAATTTAAAGTATCTGTTTCTAAACAGATGCTTGAAAAACTAATGACTTAATACCCTGCCCCTTTTGTTTTTATACTGTCATATTAAGGCTTGCTGTAACATGCTTGTAATACTGGCCAAAGCACAAGACTTTCTCTGCTGCTGCAGGCTCTAACAGTTTATGGTGACCTCATGGACTGCTCTTCTCTTGTTAAAGCTGGGCCACCGTGTCAGTAAGAATCAGTATTATTGTTAAGACAAGATGATCTCTAATTTTTGCAAGTATTATTGAAGGCTCCTAAAAGCTGGAGATGCCTATAATTCAATTATTTTGACCATGTTTATTCGTCTTTTTTACTTCTGCTTACTCTCTTAGAATATAAAAATATTTCCCAGGGCAACCAATACTTGCAGCCACTCTAAATTGATCAGAAAAAGCCAAAACTCTCCTTTGTCAGTGGGCACCATTCTCATTCTACTGTGCATATATAAAGACAGTTTTAATACTAATTTTACCAGTTTAACTTTCATCTTTCTTGCTAAGCTTTAGACTTCAAACTGAAATTATGAAGATTTTGATTAATACACTGTTTCAGTGTTATAAAATTATGTCTAGACTATTTCTAACTGACAATAATTTGACAAATCCTCTCTGTGTGTGAAGTTTGTGCACAAGTATGTACACAAAAGGACTTGTGGAATTAAAATTTTAGGATAAGTTCTCATCTAAGATAACATATAATGCTGAAAATTTCTTCTCCAAAGTATTTGATACAGTTAGAGGCAAATAGCAGGAAAAGAGCTGTGCTGCAGCAACAGAAAAAAATCTCAACTTTTTAGCTTTCACTATGCTTATATCATGGCAAATATCTCAAACTGAGTAAAGCAACAGGGTATTATATCTTAATATACAAAATGTAAATGTGTAAGGTTTATAATGTTCTACTTAACATATTATTAAAAGCATCCTCCTCATTTCTAGATCTGTACTGAATTCAATGCCCCTGGGGAGCATCAGGCAGTTTGCAAATCCCAGATGGTGCTAGGCATGAGGTAGGTGCTGCAGTGCTCAGCTCCACCAAGAGAGCAGCGCTTCTGGGCAAATAGAACAGCAGACTCTTCAGCACTTGTGCATATTTATAACTTAAGATTTAAGCACTACAACATGCCCAAGCATGCTAGGCAGATGCTTGGATTTCTATTAATTCTGCTAATGTGTACTTTATTTATCTTCACTCACACACAGTATTTTTCTTAACACAGTAGTATATATCTTAACATTTGCTTAAACCATTACCAATCATCTCTTCAAAACTAATGTGTTAGGTAATAAAAAAAGCAATATGTTTCAGGAAGACTTTACTAATAAAATGTTCCATTTGATGTTTAGGCCAAAAATCTGACAATCATAGAAATGTAGACAGTCTTTTCCCCTTTAATAAAACTACACACACACACACACAAGAAGATGAAAATTTGACAAAAATTGAATGAAAACTATAAATGTAGATTTTTCAAACATAGTAAGATTAATTATAAATTATGTAATTAATGCAAAAAGTTTTCTATCTTGAGCACATATTCTACTTGTTCACATAAGACCTTTGAAAATAAAACCTTCCTGTCTCCAAACAAGCAATTCAGGACAAATAATAATAATAATAATAATAATCATCATCATCATCATCATCATCTATGGGGGCTTGGATAGATGGATATCAAAGTAAGACAGAGTATATGGAAAAAAATAGAATTTCCCTGAGAAACATGAAGGGCTCAAGCCATGTAGAAAACTTCATGAGCAGTTCCTTTTATGTTCATCACTGGGAAGTGCTGTGTGAACAAATTTGATTAGTATAATTTAAAATGGCACATGCACTCACTGTTAACTACACTTGGTGCAAAATCCTGCATTTCTTTTGTCCAATATCTTTCTCCTTCCAACAGAGAGATTCTAAAATATTTCTTACACAAATGTGGGCCAGATGTTTCATTTATCAATGACTATGAACATTATTAAAAAATAAATATACGGTCTTACAAGCAAACTTCTACAGGCTTTTTGGACAGTGAGTGGTACCTGCAATATTCAGACAATAAAAGAACTATGGCTTATTTTTTCTAAATCTTGTCATGAATGAAAAGAAATAACCACATGATGGCAGCAGAATACACAACATGAGGAAGGATCTGGTACCACTTTTCATGACCAAATATGTGAATTTGAAGAACAACAGTGTTGCCTTCAAATGTCATTTATACAGAGTGTTCTTCACTTGCCTAGTGTGAAGAAGGAGCAGCACTGAGAACAAACTTCAATCACAAATGGATAACTGAGAAAGTTCATCAAGTATGATGTAGTAGTTCACCAAGGACATTGTTGTGGGCCACCAAGGACAAACAGATCTGAGATGCAGAGTATTTGAAAGTAAAGTACACTGCCTCTTTAACAACTCCATACACATACCACTGTGAAGGAGTAGGCTGGTAAACCAAATACTATTTAGTTTTGAAAGAAATCAAAGCTATGTTTGTGTCATCTCATCTCCCCACTGCCTACTCAAAAAGCATATATCACATTATATGTTATTATATAACTAGGGTTACCTTTGTTACTAGCATGAAGAAGAGGGTTCTAAAAAAGACAGATGTTCAAACAAGAGATAGAGAGACTCATATTTTTTGTACTTTTCTGTATGGACACAACAAACATCTCAAACATCATAAATAGAAATATCTCATTCCATTATTGCTTGCTATTATCTCCTTTTCTCCTTCTTCCTCTCTACTTAGTATGCTTAACTTTACTCCTCATTTAGCTCCCACTGTCCTATTACTTCTAGACCCTTAGGCAACATTCCTTATTGCTATAGCCTGTCACTTAAGCAGGCCTGTCCTTCAAGTGATAGGGAACCTTGATCTTGTCACCATGTATATTACTCTCAAAATAAGGAATGACAATTTACCAACAGACATCTGGATGTTACCGAATTTTTTTGCAGGATTAGTGTAGATTCAGTGAAATTTGGGGGCATATGAAGTAGTTCCTCACGTTCTCCTCGGCAGTTGCCTCTACCTTGTGCTCTCTACACCATTTGCACCTCTAGCTGACCCAGTATTTTTGTGGCTGAGAGCTCTCCCCCAGGAACTTAACCAGTAGAGGATGCTACAACACAAGGTGGAGCTTTCTTTCTTTCCCTCTTCATACTACCAAGATTTGAGCAATCTCACTTGGTCTCACCTGCCACTGCGAATCACAGCACCACTTGATATCATTCACCACTCTCACTTGCATATGCCATCAGGTGATGCACAAGTACCAAACTGCCAGTTACCTTGAATTTGCAAGTCAACCTTAGGACAGATAATTCAAAACAATTAGGAGATAACTTTATACACTATGTGCAAGCAAGGTGTCTAACTCTCTCCTAGGGCACAAATAGGTAAGCACAATTTATTTTCTCTCAAACACAGCTTGTTTCTTGAGCAGGCTTATATGATTTATATGTCTCATCTACTCCACTAGCTTAAGAGTAAAGTTGGCTTGACCTCTTCCTCCCTGTCAAAACATATTCTAAAGATTATCTTCGAACAAATGGGATTTCAGTCACACAAAGTTGTTTGTGATTGAGGAGCAACAGTTAAAACATCAGGTGGGATTTTTCTCTTCTGCAGAGAGGGGTTTTGTAGCATCATGGTTTTTTTTGGGTGGATGTGGAATGGGCTGGAGTTGGAGTAGAGTCTGTATTCTATTAGCAAAGGACATGGAGTTTTCAGAAGTTTCGTTAATCAGAATCAGCAGCTCTGAAAGCGTGGATTCATAATGTTATTGGTTCTGTTATATTGCACTACTAATCTCACAAAATGTTGCCTCAAATCCATATGATACAGAAATGACTTCCAGATGTAGGATATCTAACCTATAGTCAAAGAATCTACCTCAGGTGAACACATACCATTTAGATCTATTTTGCAGTATGTTTTAATTGTTTTGTGTATGATAAAAATCTTGCTGCTAACTAGAGCAATCAATTATCTTCTGCATAAAAGACAAATAAATATGCAACATCAAGATACAGAAACTTACCACATAGATTTCTATTGGAAAAAATAAGTTATTTATGAAGTTCAACTCTAGGCTGTTTATGAGTACAGCGGATATTGTCTCAATACCTGAATATTTTCTTTTAACGAGGGACATTTTTGTGAAGAGGAAGCTTATAAGTATAACCAATACAGAGATGTTTGCCTCACTAATGCTTATAATTTTCAAATGGTCTGTTCATATGTCTAAGTAGATAATTAATAAAAGATGAATAGCACAATATCAAAAGACATCTGTGTTAGCTGCAGAAATATAATGAAGGCAATTTAGTAAGTTTAAGAACAAAACCCACAAATATTTTCTCAGTTCAAAAGACCCAATGAATCTTCAATAAGAATCTTCTTAACTCAGTGCACATATGGTACTTTCTACCCACAAACTTCTTAAAATACTCCTTGGGGACATGGACTGTACTACAGGTGTATTTTAAAATGTCATCATAAACAGTAGAATAAACATCTCAACAGCCAGATAGAACAATGAATAAAAGGGTCCTTAGTTCACAGAATGATCTAACCTTTAAGTGTCCTACCTGAAAGGGCATGTCTTTGATAGTGAAAGCATGTGAGTCAGGGAAAAGTGACCTGTGGAAGGGGCTGTCTGTAATCATTGTGCTGTGAACTGTAACTGTCAATTTTGACAAGGGGTCTGCTCCCATGTCTGGAAAACTTGGTGGAAGATAAATCCTTTGCTTACTCTTTTAATGGTCTAGACCAACCCAATTGTTTGAAGAGATATTTATTAAAAGATCCATTTATCGATACTGAATGTTATAAATATAGGTTGAGAATTATTGCTGATCCTGAATTGTAACACAGAAACAGAGAATAACACTATGAAATTAAGAGGTAGCAAATTTAAAAGCTAGTGAAAGTGAGTACTTTCTCTGGGCACTCAAAATTGTACATACTGTCAAAGAAAATGCTGAAGGGAAAAAAAATGCAAGACTGGAAAAGAAACTAGACTTGCACAGATAGCAAATATTCCAGAGTTATAATTGCTATTGCTAAAATTTTATTCCAGAATTGATTGTAAAACATGCTTCAGGGTTCAGATCAATATCTTGCTAATAAATAACATGATGAAGCTTAATTTATAAGAGCTGACTGTTCTTTGAAACTGTCTAGAATTGCCTTCTGTTAAAAACAGTAGGTGAAAAATCTTTGAGTTTCACTGAGTATGGAAGTTGTTGAATAAGTACTGTTTGTAAACTTGCTCATTGCTTCATAGGGACATTCCTTCATCAGAGACATTTTAACAGAGATTTCTCCCAGCTGCAAGAGAAGATATAACAATCTCAGGGAGTTAGTCCAAGGTTAATCTAATTCTGGTTTTACTAATTTATAACCTTGAGAGTGTAGGCCCTGGGACAGGATGGATGCCCTTTATAGAGATAACTTAAGAAGTTCTGACTCACACTGTTGTTGTGAGTCACAGTAGCACTGGCAGAAACTACTAATTAGTTAACTTTACTAATTTTATACAAAAGCGATAGAAATATGATAAAACACATTCATGGAAATTGCACTAGAATACAAATAGTACTCCAATGCAATTGCAATATCCTATACAATCTGATGACACCAAGTGATTTTTTTTTAAAGTTAATTTTAGGCTCTTTAGAATTAATGAAATCTGCTCTGTTGGTCCTTATATGGATCTGTTTAAGCTGGAATATTTTATTCTTGGCATAGAGGATCCAGTGATTTTGTGCAAATGCTTTCAAAATCAAATATATGATTTTTTTAGCATTCAAAGTTTTGGTTTTTTTTTTTTTGTTTGTTTTTTTTTTGTTAGTTTCTTTTTGTTGTTGTTTGTTTGTTTGTTTCATTATAAAATTAACCCAATAATATAACCATTTTATTTTATTTTATTTTGTTAGTAACTCAGAGAACTAGGCATTGCAATATAGAGGAGGGAGGACAGTGTAAGCTTTAATAAGATGTAATGTGATGACTGTTCTTTCATTAGTTGGAGATGAATTTAGAAACTCCTTATAGAACACGCAGTTACTCAAGAGAAAGAAAAATGTATCTGCAGTGCTGAGAAACTGTTCCTGCATAATCAGAGAAAGTTCAAATCATACCCATCCCACCTGCTTTCCAACTTCAAGACTGTTAAAATGGCACTAAAATCCCCAGCTCCCTAAGCTTATCATTTACTTTCTCATAAGTTTATAGCTCAGCAGTCTTTATAACTGTAGCTGGAACATGATATTTAAACAAGGTTTATTATGTAAATATAAATACATATTCTAGAAATAAAGCTGGAAATATCCTGAATTGTTTCACATCTTACTATTAAATTGCAAATAATATTAATTTAAGTTTATTTAAAGTTAACGATATTTCAGCCCAATTGAAGTCTATTAAAATCAGATTTAGATGGTAGTAGTCAGTGGAATATCTAATTGATCATCAAAAAATCAAAATAAATTGTTCAACTAGTGATAGAAGGAGAGCAGGAAAGAACATCAGAGTAATGACTGAGGCACATCAGATGTAAATGAGAAATTAACAAAGGTAATGAACACAATTTATTTTCCAATCTAGCCATAAAAGTAATAATTCCAAACAGAATTTCTTAATTAGACTTGTATTTTCCCTGCGGACCAAAATACTTGAAGCTGGCTGTGGGCTAAGGTAGAATCTAGCTAGGTGGCCTTTGTGGCCTCAGATCAGCCTCTTTAGTTTTAATTTTTGTTTAAAGGAATAAAAATAAATGTTAAAACTTTCCAGTCTGAGAAGACAAATATATAGGTATTCCTCAGGGATGGAGAATGGAGAAAATACCGATCAATGTCTTTGTTAATGACCTTGATGAGGGGAAGGACTGCACTTTCAGTGGATTTCAATGTTTCAAACCAACCTTTGGCTGTCAGATCTCTATCTTCAATCCTGACTCTGCTTCCTAGATGGGTCTTGGTCATGCATTGGAGGTAATTGTTCTGTGGATGGAACACTTGGCTGCACACTTTGGTATTGTCATGTGACCTATCTCCAGCACCATCTCCTGAGACTGGAGCCCATGGCTGGGCCTGGTCCCAGGTTCATCTCCTTATATGTTTTGGGCTGTTGAAGGACCCATCCCTGATTTCTGTCTCCACGTGTGAAATTACAGAAAACTACAGCTCCCATCTCTGGGAGCTGCTTATCTTTGCTGCACTCTGAAAAAAGGAAACACCAGAAATCAAATTTAAGAAGTTAACAGTCACTTATACAAAACATACAATACTGGCAGAGAAAGCAGAGGAAAGCAAATGCAGAAAATTTGAAGGCTTCCCATTGCTGCAGAAGATAGGAGAACAGTCCTGGAAGAGAAGCAGCATATGGTTTGGGTGTCCCACTGGTGGATCTCTTACTACCAAATTCAAGAGAATTGGTAGGAATAAAAATAATTTTCTCAAACTGGTATCTTCCCAACATGGGTATACTCTTTAACAGAAAGTCACAAAATAGTAGCAAGAAGAGAAGATAACTGAGTAACATGGAAAATAAATGTGTAAAAAGCTAGAAAAGGTAGCTTTTTATCTTTTTAATCAAAATATGATCTCCATAGCATATTTGACAATATCTGTATCCTATTTCTTTTAAAATGTTCCAGATATAATAGAACAGAAAATACAGAATAAAGGTTAATAATAAAACTGTTAAAAAGTTAGTAATAAAATTGCTAAGTTTATTAAAGTTTGAGTGAGGAAATGAAAACAGAAATGAGTTAAATTTATTGCCATTTTTCTCATTGTTTCCTATCAGGTATTCCTCCTTCTGGCAGGAAAACAAAAGAAAAAACAAGAACAATACAAAACAACCCCCCCCCCCAAAAAAAAAAAACAAAAAAAAAAACCTTTCATTTCCAGGCTGATGTAGGAGGAAAAACAATGCATGTGGTATTCCAACTTAGGTAACTTTCTGATCTGGAGAAAGTAACACAAGTTTCTATAACTGAAGATAAAGATCAAATTTTATTGAATTTCAAAAAGAATTTTCTTGGAGTTGTTCCAAAACTTTTATGTCACAGTAAACAAAAAAGAATGGCTTTGGATTTTTGTTTGTTTGCTTTTGTTTGTTTTTATAAGCAAGTGGGTATATGTTCATTCCCTATTCCTTCTACAACTCCAAACATCTAGATGTGTCCCATATATTTCAGAGCAGTAAGGATATTACCCGTAATCCTTCTACATTGTTCTTAGCTTTCCTCTACCTGTTCAACCTCTACTCTTATTTTTTCACAAGCACATTCAATATTCTCAGAGTCCTCACATTTTTCCAGCTGCAACCCTCCCTGCAACCTTTTACTTTCATCTGTGACTCACCTGCTCCACCTGCTTGTTCCTTCAATCTCTGCCCACGTTTGGTCTGCCAGGAGTGCATCAGCAAAGTTTGGATGTTGACTGATTGGGCTACATTAGTTATTATTTGGAATTTTTATTCTTTCTTTCTCTGCATCTAGGCAGCCAGACAAAAGGAATAAAGATAGTTATAGCCATCTACTTTCACAGTAGTCAAATCAACTGAATGTTTTTGAAATCTCCAGATATTGCCTGAAAATAGCCTAAATTGCTTTAAAAAGTTACTAGGAAAAGAAATAGTGCCAGTAGACAGTGATAAAATATGTTCATATAAACCCAGTTTCTTTAGGAAGCCAGGCTAAAAATGACAATTAAGTGGGAACAGTATCTGGCCATTTAAATTTAGTATGTTCAACCACTGAGTAATTCAAAGCTGAGGTTACTGTGAAGGGTTACTAATCCTTGGGTTATAAATTTGCTGTGTTCAGTCAGGCAATTAGAGCAGCTACCAGGAAGAGTAAAACTTTCATGCTCAGACATGAAACAGATTTGCTAAAAGTTGATTAATGTCATATCCTTGCAGTATTAAAGATAGATAACAAGCTTCTGGCTGCACTGTTTAAAATCTAGCCAAGGAACATCCTTGCTGTTTGCAGAGCCACTATATTTCGTGCAAATTAAGCAAACAAACAAAAACCATTCTGGCCCATAGGCTAACGTGACAGATGCCTCCAAAATCACTCATTATGAGGCCAGATCAGTCCATGGATATTAAACACTGAATATTGTTTTGTTGCTAATTTGGGGTAAAACAATGATGTGATGCAGATCTCCTTTTGCTTTTTTCAATTGAATTCAGGAGCACAGTTCACTCTATCCAACATCATAACTGAGCATCAAATATGGGATCTTTCATAGTTCATTGCAGAAAGGGACAAGTATATGAAGATTGCTGCACTAAAGAGATAGATAAAAATAGAATGATAACAAAGGAGAAAAAATGACAGGCTGAGAGAAAATTCCGTTTATCATTTCCTGTAACGATATTTATTTACAGTGCTGATAGATCTCAGACCTCTTAGTTTAGTAACTCATTGTGAGCAAAGAAAGTATGACACAGACGTGATTCTTCTAAGTGAATAAGCTGGATTTTTCAGTGAAATATCTAACTGACTACAGCTTTTTATTTGGAAAATGTGTTGACATTAGAACTGAACTTAGTCAGATTATTCTTAGAAAGTAAATTAGAAAGTGAATAGCCAAGGGATGGTGAGTGGATTAGCCAGTCTCCTGTCACAAACGAAGGTTGAGAAGTTTTCAGTGAACACCACAGCACATGTTAATTGTGTGCTGTCTGTCAAATAATAAAAAAAAATGCACTGTGAAATCAGAACTAAAAGTCTGAATAAGCGCATTACACTTTGAACAAATAGTGTCAGCTGATTTTGTGTAAACTCAGTGTAAAAATATTACCAATCTGTTTTACCAGTCAGAAGTTTCAAGAAAAGGGGCACATTCTAGGAAGAATCATAAAACTGCCACGAACTTTGATGGAATGTAGATAGATAGAATAAAACATATTTTTATTATTTGCATTACAAATGATGAAAATACATGTCTGTATCTTTTTTTTTTTTCCCACATAAGAAAAACACATATTTACATACCTAGACCAAAATTATGACAAGTTCATCTAATAGGTATCAAGCCCGGCAAAATGAGCACTGTAATTTCAGTATGGTCATTCTTCCTAAGGGCTTATACTCTTGCAGTAATTTTGGGACCACAAAGAGTGATTAGGGGCCTGGAGCATCTCCTGTACAAAGAAAAGTTGAAAGACCTGGGACAGTTCAGTACAGAGATCAGAAGACTGAGAGTAGACATTGTCAGTGCTTACAAATATCTGAATTATGGAAGTGAAATGGATGAGGCCAGGTTCTTTATGGCAGTATGTAGTACTGTATGTAGGACAAAGGGCAACAAGAAAAAACTGGAACACGGGAAGTTCCATACAAACATGAGGAAGAATTTCTTTACAGTGAGGGTGAGAAAGCACTGGAACAAGCTGACCAGAATGGTCATGGAATCTCCTTCTCTGGATACTCAAAACTAGTCTGGATGCTTTCTTATGTAACATACTGTAAGGAAACTTCTATAGCAAAGGGTTGGGCTAGGTGGCCTCTAGAGGTCCCTCTGACCCCTAGGATTCTGCGATTCTGTGAAGATCTCTGAATATTAGTCTATTTCTGAACTAAGCAGTGACTAAAAAAAGTAAGGTCCACATCTTACACACATCTTTTGGCTTTGGAAGAAGATGGAGAAGGGTTTATGTCATATTTTATGTGGACTGCATCACCAGAAAACCCACTCAACATAAATGACCAGCAGGACCACTTTGATCTCTGAGTTAAGCTATACAAAAATAAATAGTATTTTTAAGGCTAATTAATTTGGGGATAAACATCAATTCTTTTATCAAGCAGCAATATTTATGACCCCAGAAAAACAACAGTTTTGATGTTGAGAACGATATTCTAATGTCTGTGGCAAAAAAAAGAGATTACTGGGCAACCTCAAATTTTCTCATCTTGTGACTTATCTGAATTCACTGACAAAAGTGAGGCCTTTATACCTTGATTATTTGCTGCTACAAACAGACCTGATTTAAACTTAGCCCTTTTTTACCCAAGTTAATATTTTGATTTAAATAAGATTCTTTCCACAGAAAAGCATATTTCATGTATCTGCCTCTGTTTAATGATAGGAGATCTGCTGTGTATTCAGCTAACAAAGTACTGTGCAAATTAACATCAAGAAAGTCCTCAAGTGAGTTAGAGGGTGGATTGCATAATAAGAACCTGAGATCAAGGGCCTAAGCTGTAATGGTCCTCTTCTGAGGGCATATTTATACTGCATCTGTGCAAAGCAGTAGAGAATGTTATTCTAGAGTAAATGGCTGTGATGCAGGAGAGGATCCTCACTGATGAATCAGAAGACATTTTACATATAATACAGAACCCTTAGTTGCACCAAAAAACGTTACATATGTAGACAGCTGGAGAATTACGAGGAAATAGGAGCTGCACATACAAGATGAGCAAATGGGTATCTCAATCCAGATATCTTTAGTTAATAATCATACCTACAGCCTTTTTTTTTAAGTACTTCAATGCGAACAACAGCTAAAAAAACCTCTACAGTCACTATCCTTTGTACATAACAAATACTTCCAAAGATGAATGCATATATCAAACAAACAGGCTCTGATGTTATGTTATTTCAGTAGGTTAGAATATAAAATGGGCCAATCAAAAGCTAGTACATTCTTCATTCCAGGGCCACACCACAAGAGCAGTTATATCCATGGTGTAGGCAATTCTCCTCAGCTATCATTTCTTCAAGAAGTAACCATTCTGAAGATTTGCTCACCTCTATATACAGTTCAAGTCTTTCACTGTCTTACACTAAAGATGTGCTTGCTTTAAGTGTAGTGGCCTAAATTTGCATACTAATACAGTGAAATAATTTCTTTGATCTGAAGTAACATCTTTAAGGAAGTATTCCACTGGAAGTTTAACAGAAAGATAGAAAAAGTGGCTTTTTATCACTTGTGAAGAACTTCACCAAGACTGTGGCAGCTCTCCTCACTAAGGTCAGCAAAAATCCGTGCGTACATCACATTATCATAATCTGCAGATTTAACAAGCTATTTACAAGAAGTTTTGAGAGAGGGAGAGTTATGAGTTGAAAACTTACCCTAGGGAGGAATGTGAGTCCATCAAGAATGTTTTCCTGAGCAGAAGGAAAAAAGTGGGGCACAGCAGGCATCAGAGCTGCAAATGACGATGACTGGGCCCAGAAGACTTCTGGGAGTGAAATTGGAGAAAGGACAACACAGAGGAATCAGACTAACAGTAGCTAGCTGAGACCTACTTTTTCTGTGACAAGAGGTGTTAGGACACAAAGAAGCTAGCTTCTCTGCTTATTGCTGCTCTCACTACACCCCTGGGAGGCGTATTTGCTGATGCCTATCAGTTTGTGGAGATCCTTGTGCTTTCTACTTCAAAATGGAAGTGTCACAGAACATTTATGAAATAGGGACTCTTGATGTTTACAGACCTTGAGCACAGAGCTCCTTGCATGCATAAACGTATTCATTCCTAACCCCTTTCTCAACAAGAAGCGGGCACTGAATCATTCTCATCCAAATGTCACTGAACTTCTCCTGGTTTAGGCTGCTGGCAGTTCAGCTCTCAGAGCCAGTGTCCAGGGACAAATGGTTCTAATAAATTTGATGGAAATAACACTGCCATTTGATTGACACAGTTAGTGACGGCAGGTATCAAGCTTGAAGTCCATATGACTGCTTAGCTGCAAGCTCAAATCCTCAAAAGCTAAATATTATCAGATTAAAGAAAAAATCCTGTGCTTTTTTTTACTGTTCTCACTGTTCATTTTTGTTAAGTCTGTATTTTCTTTTTTAAAACAATTTATTGCTGGTACTAAATAGTAAATGCAATCTCCTGCTGACAGATTCCATCTAACTGCACTGATACTGTGAAAAAAAAAAAAACATGGAAAGATGTGGGCATTTCAGCTATATCTGTAAAACATTACTGATTTTATTTTGGGTAAAATAATGGTTAAACTTTAGTTGAGTAGCAAACTGGCACTAACATTTCTGAGTACTAAAATGAGTTCTGAGACTCTATAGAAAGATCTATTTAAGATGCATGAAACTCCTTTAACACTGTTTTAAAAGAATTTCTGTCTTCTGGGAGCTAGCAGTGGCCATCATGTCCTTCCTATAAAGCCTTTCTGTTGAAAATGGCGGAAACACTTTTGGTCAGCCCAAATCATTGAGATTTGGTCGATAATGCGCAGCTGAAGACTTTGAATGATTCATCTGTTATTCCTATGGTGTTATGCTTTGGATTTAGTTAATTTACAGAACTGCAGTCATCTATAAACTGAAGTTTGCCAAAGTTACCTAGTTACCCAAAAAATCTCAGTGCTAGCCAGGAAGATTATTCATGACAGTGTTTAGCATGCAAATGTCACTAGTGTTCTTTCTTTTTTTTTTTTCCCAAAATAAACCACAGTATATAAAGCAACCATTCAGTTTTTGTGTCTGTGTGTGTGTGTGTGTGTGTGTGTGTGTGGAGGGGGGGGGGAAGAGAACTGAAATTACTCCATAAATCAGTACCAAAATTGAACATATTTAGTATAAAAGTTTTGCTGTGCGTGTAGCCTGATATCTTGTTAGTTATGCCAATGTTCGAACACGCTTTTCAGGGAATTTTGTGGAAGTCAATCTAGCTAAGATGACATGAGCATGAGATCTAAGAATCTAAATAATCACACTGATATCTAGGTAGCCTATGAAAGAGAGTTGTGAAATACTTCGAAATATCTGGCCAGACTTCAGAGGTTTAACAGCACCACTGTAATGTTTGATTTGCTGAGTTGACAACTTGTGTTTTGAACATCTACTTTTCATAATGTTTTTCCTAAACTGTAAGATTTGGGGGATAGGAACATTTTGTTAATTCTGCATTTGCAGAGAAGTTGACAGTAAAGGAAGAGGAGCTATTGGATAAACTGATTAACTAGGAGATATCCTCCCATTCCCGATCAAACTACATCCTGGTTTTCCTTTTCTGTGACTGGCATTTAAGCAGATAATGACAACATATTTCAAATAAATAAAACTGTTCTCACTCTTATAAGAAAAACCTATACAGCTCTGACACGATTATTTTTGTCAGTCTACAATATGGGCTTCTACATCTGAGCCTTTTGCCATGAAGTTCTTTGAATCATTAGATTCATTAGAGATTAATTAAATCATTAGAGAAATATATACATTTCTAAGGAATCTTAAGCAAATACCTAAAACAAGTTAGTTTCCCACAAAAGGTATTTCTTCTCGATTGTAAGACAAAGGTATAATAAAGTGAGTATCTCAGACACAGAGGTATGTGTTTTGGATATTGAACACTAAGAAAAAAGTTCACACAGTTTGCCTCATGTCTTTTTCTGCAAAGTAGTTGCTTCATGACTTATCTTGAAATGTTTGATTATTTAAGTTTAGCGTTCTGCATTTGTCCTTACTGAATTGCATCCAATTTATTTAAATGATTTCCGTAATTTGTCAAGATCTTTTTAAGTCTGTCCTCATATATATTTACAGACCATAACAGCCTGATGTCATTGGAAATTTAATAAGCACACTACACTATTTAATCATTGACTACCTACTCAATGATTCAAGTCACTAATGAGAACATTGATGAGAACCGGGCACAAGACTGAACTCTGCAGAACACTACTCAATACAAAATGCAACCCAACAAAGAACCATTAATGACTACTAAATATGGTTTCCTAACCATTTGTGCAACTGTTTAACAATTTCACGAAGACTTCACCTGCTTATTTTGTATAAGAAAATGTCACATAAAGTGGTTAAAAAACAATTGTGAGGTCTAGATATATTACCCTATATATTCAGTACTTCTTACTGGGAAAGAAGTACTGAAAGCAGGAAAGAAAACAGAAGTTGCAATTTGTTCCTGACAAACCAATATTGGTGGTTGTTCATCATCTAGCAATTTGTTGAATGTTTATGAAAGAGTATGTTTTCAAATAATTTCATGTTTTTATTATTGCCGAAATTGAGATAATTGTTCCATAATTCCCAGTTCACCTCCCACCTCTCTTAAAAATAAATATTATATTTGCCCTTTTTCCTTTAGGATCTTACTCCAGATTGAGTAGCACTGTATATATCTGAGTAGTCTTCTAGACTTTGCTTTTATGCAAACATTGAGAAGAAAAAGGAACTTCTTGTACATCATCAGATCTTTCCCTAATGCTGAACCATATAGAGCAAAAAGAAAAAGCGATATTCTGAGTCTTGTGTAAAAATTTCAGGGTAAGCCTGTTCACTGATGATTGGAAGATAAATGTTATGATTTCCAGGAAATTTTAAAGAGCATAATCCCATAGTCTCTACTTAGTTCTTTTATTTTACCCCACGTTCTTGCCTCTTTATCAGACCTACTCTAAAAAATTACATTCACTGTGCAAAGATTTTCCATTTTATGATGTCTGATAAACTCCACTGTTATTGACACTAAACACTAAGATTCTTGTACTCTCTTAATTATAAGATTCAGTTGAATGTTCATGACAGTACATTAGTGTTTGAATGCCACTCATCATTCTAAAGAAATATGTTTATAGATACAATGCAATTGATTTTTATTCACCTTGGAAAGACAGTGCAAACTGAGTGAAAATTCACACTGAGATCAATCTACAGTACGATTTATAGAGTACACAAAGAATTTTTTCTCAACAAAAATAAATTTATCTCTGTTAATTCTTTTATAAATTTAGGAGTTTTTATCATCTGTGGTATTTATAATGCAGATATCTCCTTATTATTCATGGAATGCTGAAACAAATTAAAAACCTACTCTCATCTCTGAAAAATTCTCTGCAAGTGTTGCCCATAATTCTGCCTGTAATAAAAGTACCCAGAACTATTTTGAAATAACTGTTCATAGAACAGGTTCAAAGAGTTTCAAAGAATTTTAGTTCTCTTGTATTAATAAAATATGGCCATGCCTACAAATCTCAACTGCAGTGAACACAGACTCTGAAAACATTTGCGTGGAACTTGCACAGCCCAGGGTGCTAATAGACATGATGATTATGAGTGGTTCATCTTCTATCTCTGGAACCAAGAAGGCCAATAACAGTCCAGATATATCAAGCAAGCGTAGAGCCTGCTAATCTGGGGAAGTGGTCCTTCCTCTTTATTCAGCACTGATGAGACCACATTTGGAGTGCTGTGTCCAATTTGGCTCTCAGGCATGAACCTACTGAAATGAGTCCAGTGAAGTACATCAAGCTTGTCATGGGCTGGAGTGCATGGCATATGAGGAAACGCGAAGGAAACTGTGGTTACTTAGCCTGGAAAAGCCTGAAAGGGGACATAATTGTTGTCTACAACTAACTAATCTGAAGAAACAGACAAGTCAGAACCAAAAAATTATCAGATGCATAACAGGCATCAGACACCATGAGAGTTGTATTGTGATAAAAATGAAGGTGAGCTCTTAGATTCTGAGCACTTGTAGAAAATTTTCATAAAAGTCAGTTTTTTGTCAAGGCAAAAATAATACTCTATCTTAAATTCGTTGTTTATTTTTTATTTCCTATTTTGTCTAATCAGTTGAAAGTATTCTACACTTACATTCTTATTTATTTTCCCATATGAATTTTTACTTCACAGATCAATATTGAACATTATATTTTCTAGAAGTATACAGTAACTTCAATTTACAAGAATCATTGCATAAATGTTGAATCATATTTCCTGAATATAATGGAAAAACAGACTATCATTTAAATAATATTACATTTGAAGAAGAGAGGAAATAATACAGGAATAACAGGAAATTCTGCACTGATCTTTTTAAAACTAAATAATTTCCCGTATCACTTGGAATCTAACTTATAATGAATGAGGTCACTTCATATTATTCATCACAGGAGGGCTAAATTTGCTTCTTTTCCTTTAGTATCACTACTGTACTTCTGGGAAAAATAATTTGACATTCATGTCAAAAAATGAATATGGAACAATTTGACAGATCTCTCTGGGAAGATCAGCGAGGCTCTATTACATGAAGAATACAGAAATAAGGCAAAGAACAGAATTTCTTAGCAGAAGGAAAAAAGCAGGTGCTAATTACCCTGCAATTTCTTAGTACTATACCTCATCTTGCATCAGGAAAATAAAGCTATGTACTCATCCACATAATTTGTTAAGTCAGGTGGAGGTTTTTCAAGATCTGATTAGTTTAATGAGCACGTAATTTCATTCACAGCTCCATCTACCTAATAAAGGGCAAACGCATGATTGAACATCCAATGTTCAGAACCAAAATCATGTTAAGTGGCAAAATTCTGTAATTTTTTATTTATTTATTTTTTAATCTTTCATGCGGGAGGCACATGTGAGGGTAATCTGGCTGTTCAGGACAGCTCTTGTGGTTCTCTTTAACTGTTGTTTCAGTTAATCTCATTCTTCTTTATGTTCCAGTGTCCTTTTAATTTTGAAAGCAGCACCTTGAGTGAATAGTATCTCTTACAGAAAGTAGTTCCAAAAACTTTGGGGAAATCAGCTGGTGTCTCTGCAATGAGTCACAGAGCTGCATAGAAAGCAAGTATGTTCTGTTTAGTTAAACTAATTACATCACAGAGTTCATAGTGGTGTTTGATATCCCACTCAGAATACTGGATATGGTAGAGATGCTGATCTGAGGGCAGGGTAACTGAAGCCTATCAGAAATAAGAACCAGAGTAGGCAGTGAAGACACTCTGTAGCAAGAAAACTTATCTGAAATGAACAGTTTGAAAAGAATATGTTTCTGCCTGAGAGGCAGACAGACTGCATACAGGAAAGTTTCCAAGAGAACAGCATAGAGGCTCATGAGTAGGAGATGTGACTCAACGTGTTTGCTGCCAGAAAAATAACATTTAGCTCTGACTATAAAATCAATTCCTTCTATTTAGCAACCTTACCAGAATGCTGGCCATCCTCTTTTGAAGACAAATGCACTCACCAGTCCAGCAGTCTCTGTGGACAGAGCAAAATGACCATACACATGGGAGTTTGAAACACACACACACACACACACATAAAAAAAAAAAAAGCAAAAAGAAACATACTGGCTAATTTTAGTTTGACCACTGTTGCCTTGGTTATAGCTAAATAAACACAAGGAAAGATGGCTGGGTTTAACAGAATACCATTCAAGCTGATCTTCTTGCCAGAGTCGGTTCCAAATGCACATTTCCAAGCAAAGATTTACAGAACTTTCAGCAGATCTTCCCAAAGCTCTTCTAATCAAAATGGATCTCTGTAACAAAACCCTAGAGATGGAAAAGACCATCAACTGCTATTCCTATTTTTTGTCACTTCTCTTTCTAAGTAGAAATTCATCCTAATAAAGAAATCCATATGAACTTTAAAGAGAGAAAGTGAGAGAGAGGAGGAAAGTATATGAAATGTATGACTTAACCACATATAGTTAAGAGAACAAATCCTGCTCTTAACAAAAACAGACCAGTATTATTAATCGAAGCATAATAAAATCAGTCATTTTCAAATGAAGCACTAGTCACAATACAACGTATGATAGATTTTAAAACAAAGAAATCTTTATAAGTAAAAGCTCAGTTTATCAATTAAAGAAACCAACAGACACCTGCATTACAACTTAGGGTGTAGTAAAACATACAGTCCAACAGAAGGTTGTGTAAAATTTTCACTTCTGTAATGAGTCAATCTTTGGCCTTGTTAACTAATAGAAAGCTAGGTTATGCTGGTGAGTGTTTTCTTTGGAAAAACGTTTTAGGTCTTTCAATTTCAAAAAGTAGTTACGCTTTGATTGAGAAATAAAGCATCATTTGAATTATCTAATATTCTACAGGGAAACAAGGCTAGAATAAAAAATCTACAGTAAAAAAAAGATAGAAGGGGAAAAATATAAATTGAGATACCTGCCAGATACCAAATGATGGCTCTGTAGAGATCTTCTTCTCCCTAATTTTAGCATGTAAATTTAAGCACTAGAGTAAGTCATTCAGACTACCCCTATTGTCAATGAAAAGAGATAGGCATATTGAAAAGAGGATTTATTTGACTTTGATTCCATTATGAGATGAATTTGCTCTCTAGGGATATTTTTTTCTGTTGTTAAATGGGATGGACTAGATGAATAGCTTAAACTGTAAGTAAATGAATGCTTCAAGTTAGATATCTAATTTTATATAAAATACGAGGAGCATCCAAGGACATTAATTCTTGCAGTTCCTGATTCTTAACCTTACATTTTTGCCACCAGTGAAATATTCTGATGTACCTCTCTTGCGCTGAAAATAAGAGAATCTTCAAAGTCTTTGATGCTCATACTTGCTGGGTAAATATACATATATTTTTACATTTTGTCAGTGTTAGTGACTAGGGTCCATGAATACTATTGACTTCAACACAGCTCTGCATGGAGTTCCTGATTATTAAGTTCTCCATAAGTGTTATTGGAACATGAAGACTATCGACTCAGTTGACAAAAAGAACTTGTCACACAATTTTCCACATGAAAAAAAGGTATGGCAACTGCAGTATTACTCATTTCATCCCTGACAAACTTTATACACGATTATACTTCAAAGTCTTTAAAAAATAAAAAAAATTAAAATCAACCATCTACTAGCCTGGCTCTACAAAGCTTTATTTCAGCCTGGTGCTGCAGAGGGTTATTACATTCTTTAAAATTTCAAGTTTATTTTCTATATTTATATTATATATAACTGGGCATCACAATTAACCCTACATTGGAGAGAATTATACTGAATGTTCAAAACATTAGTTCTGGACACTATTATATACAAAATTCAGTGGCTCAAGATCTGATTCTTTTCCCAGTTTTAATATTAAGGCTGTCAAAATGTGGAAGTTAAAGAGCATCTAATCCAGTCAATTAATGAATAATAATTAAAAAAATAGAAGTTAGGAATGTAGAAGCATTTATTTTTGAGACAATTGTAGTTGAAGAAATGAAAATTAATAATAAGACTTGTCAGGAGAAAGAAAAAAATGATCGATCAGGGTCAGTACTTAAAATGCAGGAAGAGAGTTCAAGAAAGATAGATCTTTTAAAAGATCTGTATAGCAGAATTTCTTTCTATGTCATAGACATTGCACACAAAATTGTCCCAAGATTACATTTAAATAGCAAAGGTTTCAAAACAGAGTCTTGCAAAAATTAATCCTAGAAGATATTCAGTCAAGTATTCTCAGAAAAATAAAGCACACCTTCTGAACAACTGATGGGGACTTTCAATCAGCACAGTCTGGATATGATGCAAGCTATGTCTGTTGTTTAGCTGGGTTCCAAAAATATTGCTATGAACTGAAAAAAAAAACCAACAATTTTTTTCACAGTTTGGAACATTTTTATAGACAATTTATTCCTCGCTTTTAATCATTCTGAGTGAGGAGAGAAAGAATGTCTTGTTTGTTCATTTTTTATTTCACCAATAATTGCTGGTTACAAAAGTTGGGTTATATCTGAGGTCTTTTGTACACAGATAAAGAATAATTGTAATCATGCAAAGAAAAATAAGTATAGCAAGTCACAGTTAAGTTATTATAGGACACAATGTAAAGAAAAGACAAAGTGGAACCAGATATTTGGTGGAAAAAATAGAATATAGAGAAGTGAGTTGATCTAAGCAAAGCAGAAATTACAAAACTAGTGATTCTAAAGCCCAGTGCTTCTTATCTCCTGGTCACTACTGCACTGAGTCACAGTGCTCATTTCAGAGAGATTTGGGTAAGCATCTGTCTTCCCCCTGGAGAAAAATGTTTCAAGCACCTCATATACATAATGGCATTACAGAAGCCATTACATCTGAAGAGGAAAAGTAATCTCATGTAGTGTTAGGATTAACTCTAGAACAAAAGTAGTAACAATTTATATCATAATAATTAAAAGTATTATCTTTCATGCTTGAACTATGACCCCTGTCTACTGCAATTCCTGTTATTATGAAAAATCTACTTATACTAAAATTTACCAGGACAACCCCATAGTCATAGCTATAGAAAATATTATCTTCACATTTAGTTCCTAAAAATTTTGGTTACTGCAAAATACTCTTAAACCCTGTGTAATGCATTCTCATTCTTTTCACTGGGCAATTTGTAAATTGAAGCTACCTACACCCCTTTACAGCCAGTTGTTACCTACTTCACCAGCAAATTTCTTATAATCAATTCTTGAAGCCTAAACTGCAAATGGGTTTTTAAGTTTCTTGGAAGTTTGATCATAGAATTTATGTTGTTGTTGTTTGTTTATTTTTTACTTTATTTTTTACTATTTTAGAACATCAGGATATTTTGAGTACGTGTACACAAAAAGATGCATGATAATATACATATGTGATAACTCGTTGAGAAGTAGATAAAATAGTGGACTAAATCAGAACTAACCCTATTCATTAGATTATTTTTTACTCATTAATTTAGGTTCCTAAATGCCTGAAGAAAAGAGGCAAAAACTATTTAAGTCAGAAAATCTGTAAATTCTGATCCTTTCATTAGAGGATTCACCTTCAATTTGCTTACATTTTAAGTCTTAGTTCTTTACCATCTGATCAGGTGAAACAGTTGGGATTTTTTTTTTTTTCAAATCAATGGAGTAAAAGAATAATCTGTTTAACTTTCTCTGACAGACCAATCACATTGCCATATTTGTTTAGATTTCTTCTTGGAAAACTTGTCCTACTATCAGTGATCAGACTAACCGTTTCCAATCTTTCTCCAGTGAGACACTAAGAGCATTTTTGAATGGTTTTGAACTAGGTGTTAACAAAGGCTGCTGTTAGGGTTTTCGATTTCTCTTTCTTTACTAATCCCTGCTCCCCATCAAGAAGACTTCACCAGAATCCTGGCACATGTCCCACATGCTCTTCATCCCTTGCTGGAGGAGTTAGAGGGTACTGTACTTGGGGCTATGGAGACCTGCTCCTCCCCCAAGATTCATCCTAGCTAAACTACTTCTTTTCTAGTATCCCTTTGAATTTAAACATCTCACCTCTGATCTGTTCCAGTACTTTGTAAATCAGAAGGGAAAGCAGACAGAAGAGTGGAGGCAGACTGAGACTATTTCTATCCTTCCCTGTGATGATGCAGAAACCATGAAAGCAAGGTTAACGTGGAAACTGTGAGACTTCTATATAATAGTTCTAATAATTTGGTGTCATTTTTATTCTGCTTTTCAAAAAAATCTTATTTACTGAGATGATATCAGGAAACACAAAGTTGCATTTCTTCCTGTTTCTTAGTCTGCACACCTATTTATCTCTTGGTAATTTCTGTGTGTACAGTACAAAGGAAAACATATTAGAACTAATCTAAGGGGACATACTAAAATACATTCTTCTCTTGAATTTATCTATTAAAAATATCAAACCCAATTTTGATGTTAATGCTTTTCCTGGAATTCTCCTCTCCTCTCCTCTTCCTTTTCCTTCCTTCCTTCCTTTTCCTTCCTTCCTTCCTTTTCCTTCCTTCCTTCCTTTTCCTTCCTTCCCCTTCCTTCCCCTTCCTTTTCCTTCCTTCCTTCCTTTTCCTTCTTTCCCCTTCCTTTTCATTCCTTCCCCTTCCTTCCCCTTCCTTTTCCTTCCTTCCCCTTCCTTTTCCTTCCTTCCCCTTCCTTTTCCTTCCTTCCCCTTCCTCTTCCTTCCTTCCCCTTCCTTTTCCTTCCTTCCTTCCTTCCTTTTCCTTCTTTCCCCTTCCTTTTCCTTCCTTCCTCTTCCTTTTCCTTCCTTCCCCTTCCTTTTCCTTCCTTCCAGGAACCACTCTGTTGGATCTGTTACTAACAGACCAGGAAAAATTGGTGGGGAGTGGGAGGAAGAACAGAGTTTGGCTTTTTCAGTAGAGCACAGTGATTGGACAAGGAGCAAAGAACACAAATTGAAATACAGGAAATTCTGCATAAATGTGTAAAAAATAAATCTGTACAGTGAGAGTGAATTTTAAAAGAGAACAAAACAAAAACAAAAACAAAAAACTAGCAAGCACAAGTTGTCTACAGAAGTTATCAAGTTCCTGTCTTTGGAGATATTCAAACACAGATCAGATGAACAATCTAGTGTAGGTAACTATGAGCAGAGCGTCCTACTGGATAATCTCCAGAAACTTCCCACCTCATTCATGTGATTATTTGTAAAATAAGTCACTTAATAAAAATAGCTCATTCAAAGCAAACTATTAAGGAAACTGAATGGGATGATGTCTGGTGATTTAAGCATTTACATTAATGAGGCAACAATGTTTGACAATTTGTGTCAAATTGACAGAGGAAAGATGAAAGGTTGGTGTGTAAAAGACAAGGCTCAGCTAATAGCTAAATTCCTGGTTGAAGCCAGGCTGCAACACTCTGGAGGGCAAGTTCAGAGATGCATATAGAAAGTATATAACTGGAGACTATTCCCAGTGAGTAACATTAAAGTGAGGCAGTCTGAACATGCCAGATTGTTCAGAAACTTGACTTGATGAGGGGGAAGGAAAAAGAATCCTCTCATCTCTGCTATAAAAACAAACAAACAAAAAAAGTATGATCAACCTGAATATGAAACATTAAACTTTTTTCCTCATTAGCTACTATTTTTAAACATCTTTTATACCAAGATACAAGCCATTAAGTGAAATCTCATGTAGCTCACATGTGCGTGCTTTGAAAATTGTCTCATGCCTTTATCTCTGCAAAACGGTGATGGGTTTATGGCACTGCCTTCCAGCAAAGGCAGCACCACACAGCAGGACTCTTGAGTTCAAAAACCATTCATGGGTATCATCTGCAGGACTACCTGGCACCATTATCCCTTCTTCCTCAATAAAGTGGTTCTGTGAAGTCTCTGTCTTGAACTGTCTGACACTCTCAGGTGCTGTACACCAGGGATTATGTGATTTTTTTCAGCAGAATTTCAGCTCCACAACCACCAAAATACCCTACTCTGTATTTTAGAAACTTGTATCTTCCAACCTGTTCCCCTTCTGAAGAAACACCATTTGCTGATAGCAGTCACCAATGTCTCCATGTGGGCTGAGAAAACTTCCTTCTGCCAAGGAGTTATGGTAGGTGGAAGACAAGCTGTGGTTATTCAACCTCTCAATGCAGGAATTTCAAAAATGATGTTCTGTATTTACCATCTTGGTCTTTGAAAGCTTCCTCTCCTCTCCTACCCTCAGCCACTTCTGAAACAATTGTTACTGCTGGCTGTACACTCACAGTTCTGTTGTTGAGGAGTAGCATATATATATATATATATACATATATATATATATATACACACACATATATATATAGTGTCACAAATGATACATTTGTACTTCATCATTTTCTTCTCGTCTTGGTAACTTTCCATTTCATTACGCTGGAATTCAAGCAGAGCACAAGCTCGAGTTGACTGTTACGCTTCTTCGCTTTGGAAGCACTATTTCAGAACAAACAGGAGTGAAGAAAGATTAAGGCAATTTCATTCAGTTTGGGCGAATTTAGATGGTAACAAGACTTAACTCTTTCACCAAGATGGTGCTTGGAAAAAATGATGCAAGTGTTCGGTTTTTACACAGCTGTTCTTACTAGCTGAACTTAAGCAGTTTGAGAAGACTTATTTCCATTTTCAGAAATTTAAAAGGAAGCACCTAGAAAAATAAAATCCCAAGTGGCTGCCATCTCTAGAGAAATAAACAGGATTTTAGTTAGTTAGTTTGTTTATTTTGTTTGTTAGTTTGTTTCCAGTTTTGAGGCATAAAAATAACTGCAATTGAAATAAACTGAGTGACAGAACCATTCTGTAGTACATTCTTCACCTTTGCCTTGACAATAAGCGTGCTTCTAATTTCTCCAAAAAGAATGTTCCCCTTTCCTGATCAGTAAATTGTATCCATTCTTAAAAAATATTCTGTCTTCTCATGTCAGGAAGAAAACTAACCTAAAGAGAAGAGCTGATTAAAGCCTGTGGAGGTAAAACATAAGCAATGCACAGAAAATCCTTTCAAAGCTGTATGATATTATAAAGGATGCAGAGTGGCTGAATGTAGAAAAATGAAATTTAGAGAATAGAATTTGATTGTTATATTAGAGAGAACTTGGGTCACAGGCCAACTAGAAAAGAACAGTTTTGTCTAGATAATAAAGTGTCATTTGAATAGACACAAGGAGAGATCTGAAAACCATCAGTTACACACAATAGTAGCCAACAGAGAAAAGGAAACAAACTGAAGATGTTTAGATTTTCCTGGAATTTAAGCAATGTAGAGATCAGAAACAAATACCAAGGAGTGTAGGGCCTGAAAGAAGACTCCAGAATGGGCATAAAGCTAGTGGAAAGGGTTGCTCACACTGGGGACTTACAGACGTCTATAAACATAGTGAAAACAAATGTGTACAACCTAATTCAGAGAACTTTCATACAATTGCTTTTCCATGAACTATCAGTACTATCAGTAGTCCATGTTACAAGTGCCAACAAGCTCATGCTTACTGAATTTTGGTATCATGAAGAAGGAATATTCTGGAGGAAATATACTAGGGAATGCTGCAAGTGGGATGCACAGAGTGATGGTTGAAGCAAGGCTTATGAAGTTGGATGCAGCTTGTTAGCTCATGGAGCTGAAGCCTCAGAGAGGTGAAGAAATAGAGGGAATGGGACAATTAAATGTATTTGAATTACTTGAATATAAATGGAAGATTAAAAGAGAAGAAGAATTAAACAAATGAGGAAAAATGTCATTTTAATTTAACTAATTTTTCATATGAAACAGAAGATAAAACAAATATCAATTATTCATTGAGAACCACATTAATTGGGTTAGATTTAAGTATATATAAATGAATATAGCTTTTTACACATTTAAAATGTTTATTTAATGAAAATGAATCATGTGATGCACTAAGGGATTATTTAAAAATAGCAGCACTTCATGATGCAGAAAAAAGGCGGAATCTTAAGAGTTGCTTTCATTTATATTTTATGTGCAGAAACCCCAGCATAAAAAAATTATAAGAAGCTGGCTTTAATGAACTCAAAGTTATTCAAAGAAGTGCTGTTTTCTCCCTCTCTCTCTCTCTCCTTTTTTTTTTCCTAAAACTTACTTACACTAGGATGACATGATCTCCAGGTGAGAGCATGAGATTTTAAATTAGAACACATCACTGCTCTGTCAAATGAACAAAGATTCACTCTTCGGTGTTCGCAGGATTTCATGGCAACTTTTGTATTAGCTTCTGTTGATTATTAGAAGACTTGTATGACTGGACCACTTGTGAAAAAGTAAACTGCTAACTTAGTATTTGTCTTAAAAAAATAGATCTGCTCCTGCTGCGACTTACAGGCAGGCACAGCCCTGGAGCTTTGCAGTCTTCCACAGAGCCTTACAGAGAACTATGCAAAGGATAGTCATGTGAGCAGGAATATGGCCACGTCTGTACCTTGCCTTAGCAAGGCTCCTTGCAGAAATTAAAAAAAAAAGACAAACTGTAAAGCCCATAACTTCTCCAGTCACATCTGACAGCTTTACTAAAATTCTTTCCACTCTTTATGCCACATAGCAGAAAAAGTTGCTGCAACCAATGAAAGATTTTCCATTCCAAACTCAAATGGAATAATTATATGGGAACATCAGTTAACGATGATATTCCCTCCTCCCCCAGCTTTGATCATTTCTAGTGGAATTATTCATTCAATACGCAATTTATAAATACATTGGCAATAAAGCAGTAACAAACACACAAAGAAAGCTGAGAATTGCCCACCAATGTTGCAGGGATTATGTTTTTTTTGTATGGCTTACAGTGAACTAGTATGGAAAATTAAAGTGTTTAGATCAGACTAATGAACTGCATTCCTTTCATTATTTTAATAAATGATAATACTTTTATAAAGTATCTAATGCTCATTCAAAATATTTTACCCCCATCCGGCATAAAGTGCGTTTAAATGAGGAGATCGATTTAAAACAGCAAACAATCATAGTCACATACCCTGACAACTAAAACAAAAAGTGACAAGCCTCCCCTAGCACACTGTCACAAGTTTTTCTTGAACCCATTGGTGATCATGACAAAGAATCTCAATCAAACTGCTTTTCTGTGCACTCACTGGGCTGTGTTATCCATGGATCACATTAAAAGTAGAGCTCCTAATTTTAAAGCAACTGTCATGAGGGTGTGCATGATTGCTGCCTGTAATGAATTCAGCAACATGCACCCAGGGCTGGAGAGATACAGTTTGCAAGAAGCATCAAAGATACCGGTAGTTCATGGGTCAAAAATAGCTGATCTTAGACCTCTAACGGCTAAAAACTCTGACGTCACCGTGCAAAAGGAAACAAGAAAGCAGCTACATATAGAAGTAACATTTATGCTTGACTAGAGGCAGTGAGAAAATAATAAAATTGGTTAGCTGATGAGACACCCTACAGGAATTTTTCACAAAAAACAGGAAAACTCTGTTAAACTGACATTTACTCAGCAAGCCACCAACCAGAAGTGCTTGGGGCACCCCCTACACTGAAGCAAAATGCCAGAGCTGTATAATGATTAGACTTTGATGGATCCCACTGACGTCCCAAAGGCTGTTCTGTTTCTATTTTTTATTTCTTTCATCTGATCTTCATCCATAATTTGACAAACTATTTTTAAGTGCCTGTTTTCCTTGAGATTTGTATATTCCAAGCTCACAAAACAAATGAACTCAAATAACTGTGTTGATGATGAGGTGAATGCATGTTGTTATTTAACTGGCACTATAATCTCAAATCCAGTCAGTTTACGAATCTAGAAGTAGGGACAAAATCTAATCACTTTAAACATAGTAACAAACATAATCCTACAGACAAGATTACCTCTATTTGCATGCTCTTAAACTCACATTTTACCATTATTTTCAACTCTCTGAATTATGCTCCACTAAGTAAAAGTGGAAGAGGTATATACAAATAACAACTAAATTTTTCAAGCAGAATTCTTCAAAGTGGCTTTCTGGTCACCAAGGGACAAATCATAGTCTGCTGTGAGTCAGTGTGTGCCCTGCTGAACTCTGAAAGCTCATTCCATTAATGAGAGTGCAACCCATTCTTCTTCAGAATGAAGTTACAGTATGTTACTAATACTCACCATGTCGATGCTTTTATGCTTCCTGCCTCCAGCAAATAACAAGTAGAAAGACTGTCTAACAAACCCAACAAAATACAACAGTATTTGAATCTTGAATTCCCTTTCTGCCTTGCATTTCCATGGATCCTAATCTGGCAATCAGAAGGCATTTCTGAATTTAATTGGGTCTTCATATAACTGGAAGAATATTTTTATCAAACCCCTAGCTCACTTGCTGCTTAATGATAGTATAGACAAGTTGAGTTATATTTCATATACACTTCACCATGCCCAACTAGAGCAAACTAGACACAGTAAGTACTTCAGTTCTCATCTGTATGCAGAATCCTATCCTGTCTGCTAATCAGGGGAGAAATGAGGAAAGGTGAGAGGAACTCAGTTCGAGTCAAATATACAAAAGCTTTTTTTCTACTTTTTGTTGCAACAATTTACAGGTCTGCTACCTACTAAGGATAACATGAATTTAAAGCTACTAACATTAAATATTAATATTTTACCTTCCTTTTGCATTTTACTTCAATATGTAAAAAAATCTTTTAGTTCTCAGAAATTGCCCACAAAGACTGGAAACCGTTTTTATTTATTTATTTATTTATTTTGAATAAAGCTTCTAGACATTTTTTCTGACACTGTATAAGAATATCCTGATTCCAAGTTGTTTCACACTTTGTGAGTTGGTTTTGGGGAATCAATCCTTCAGCAAAAGACAGATTGATAAAAAACTACTGTTGATCTTTGGAGCAAATTCATTCACTTTTCTGTACATATATTTTCTGACAGGAGTTTTACATCCTCAGTATCAAAATTATTCCTCCAATGCTTTAATCATCTCCAGATACAGCAAATACAATAAAATATCCTGCAAATGTAAGATAATGTCAAGATCACTGGAAAGTATATATATACTAGTCACAGAATCATGTATGTTAGTAGGGACCTTCAGAGCTCATCTAGTTCAACTTCTTATTCTAAGCAGGTCTAAGAAAAGTGGGTTTAATTCAATATAGCTGGATAAAAGGCAGATAATAGAAGATATTCAAGACAAATTGATTCTGCAAAATTATACTACTTAATAGAATGTATTTACAGATAAATCGGAAACATAGTTTAACTAGAAATTAGAGTTATTTATTTTCTACAATATATTAATTTTCTGCTGGAATGATCCAATGTACTCTGTAGAAGAAACATTAAAGCAGTAAAGAGTTGCATTGCATTTTACAATCAGTGATGACTTCTACAGTAGAAGGAAATCTGCTCATATAATTTTGTCCTACGTTCATTGCAAGAATGCATCTTTTTTCAGCTGTTATTTTGGACAACAAATGCTCAGATTTGGAGTATGTGCCTTTGTAATAGTAGTCTGCTATACAGGATGTGCTAGTAAAATATGTTTTTAAGTCTTTCACAGAAGGAAATAATATCTGAATAGACAACTGTAATTCCGAAATTTAACATTTGGTCCTTTCAGTATTTTGAATGTCCCATAGATTTTGTTCTGAGGAAAATAACAGTGATTTGCTCTACCACTTGAAGGACATATGTCCACCTCCCTGAAGCTGTGCTTATATTTATGTAAACACCACAGTAATCTTTTGCTGCTTAAAGAAAATAAGCAAAGACATGGTTTTCAACTGGAAAATCCTCTGAACAGATCAGTTTTACCAAAGGAGGTTGTCCTACCTCCTAAGTCACGTAGATGAGTTTTATAAACAACCTGGAATTACATGCTTAAACGCTATTCCAATTAACTTTGTTGCAAGGAAAGAGAGAATAATATAATTTCTGATATTTTTTTTCTGATTGATCTAAGCTGTGTTTCACCAAAAATTGCACAACTGCATCTGAATGTTTTCTTTAATTCTAATTTGTAATTAATCTCTTTATGCTTCCTACATTGTCATCTGTCTCAACAACATTAAATTCCAATTTGTTGACATCTGGTCCAGTCCAAATCAAATCAAAGTGCTTGACATTGCAGAGCTGTACTCAACAAGCTCCAGACAAACAGCAGAGATTGGACAGAATTTCTCAAGCACTGTAACAGAACTCCTTCATACTCAAACCGCACTGAAATACAATGTGAAAATTGAGTATTAGAAAAGAAAGGATCAAGAATTATGAAGAGTTCCATATATTTAACTGAAACTGTAAACTAGTATCATTCCACTGGAATCAAGAGAATTGTAATGGTTGGGAAAAAATAAAATTAAAAGAAGGAGAGAGAGAGAGAATGCATATTTTATTACTTTGTAAAAAATATTTACTGGTTTTTAATATTTTGATGAGTATTCTTTATTACTCATAAATGCATTGCTCTAGTCCTCTTGCAATACACCTATATAAAAGGTTTTCTTAACAAAATCTATCTACCTGAAATTTTGGCCTATGTATTGAATAAAACTTTCCTTCACAAATCTGGAGCAGAATCAATAGGGCAACTTGGAAACAGGAGGTTTCAAACTAGGAAATGATCTCATTTCTTGCAGATTGTCTTAGCTTCTTCTGTATCACTAAACATCTAAAATAGATTAGTTGAGTAATTTTTAGGCCTTTAAATCATTAAAATGACTGAAACATTTACCAGATTTAGTGGGCAGGGGGAAGATCTCTTTTCTACTATCCCATGTTATTTTTTTCATTATGTCTGATTCAAAATTTTAAAGGGCTTAAAAGTATGAAATTCTTTGAGGGTTTAAAGAATGTTTAGTCTCTATAAAGGAGAGAAAGTAAAAGGAGAGGAGCTGTATGATGAGCAAAGATGAAGGGAGTAAAAATCTGCATCGAGATCCTGACTCTGAACACTGCTTGAAGTGAGCTATCAGTTAGTGATAAGTTCTTACTTCTGATTCTTCATTTATGAAATGTAAACAGATTGTAAGCTTGTGAGAATTAGTTTGATTATATAATGCTTATAAAATGATTATACAATTGCACAAGTAAGATCTAGAAAGGGTAGGACTTAAGTGGCGTTAATATTTCAATTTCTTCCAGTGCAGTTTCTGAGGACAAATTATCTATTTCAATTTCATGACGGTAATCATATTCTCCTTGCTTTGCAGCCCCTCCTAGACTAACCATGTCAGCATCAACCAGAGCACCATGCAACAGCACTCTTAAGTCCTTTGCTGTAGCCCCTGGTTTACATATTACAAAAGAATCTGCCTGCCTATACAGACCAGAATTGTCGATTTTCCCCAGGCAGTTACAGAGATTGAATAGGAAGCATTCAAGGTCTGCAGTGAGAACCATTCTCTCATGGTCTTTACAGTTCAATTTCATATAGTTTGAGCTCAGTTGTCATCATTCCCAAATTCGTCACTGCAGTACTTCAATGAAATGTTCTTTTTATGTTGTGAGTTCATGTTGTTCCACGGTATGAATAACTGCTGTTGGGGCATGGTGTTTTTGATTGTTCATTTGTTTTTGTTGTTGTTTGGTTATTTTGTCTTGTTTGTTTGTGTGCTTTTACCAAATATTGCCATGCCAAATTATTAGCTCAGTACATGTAAAAAACATGGAGTGAAATGATGATAACGAGAAAATCAACCCAGTTCTAAATACACTGAACAGCAAAATGCAATGGTGAGAACCTACAACACTGTGTTAGTAATCTGACATATAACACTGGGCTAGCATATTAATATGCATGAAGAAAAGAAGGATGCAAATATGACCAAGAAAGAAAATGCTAGTATGCAGGTGAGTGCTCTTCTCTACTCACTGCCCGAAGAGATGCCACGTGTCAAAGCCCCACAGCAAACATGTACACTTCAGGCCCATTAAAGTGCAGCTGCTCTTCATTGACCTCAGTATCTGAAACAGAAATTAAAAAATAAAAAGTAAAACATACTTTGGAAGAAGAGCTCCACATGAAGGCCCTAGGTGCAGCAGTTCACAGAAAGTGATTTTATGGACTCCAAGCAGCAGCAGGCACCAGCTGGCAGAAGGCCTGTGGCAAGACTGAAGCCTCTACCTCTTTTCTACAATAAGAAGTGCACATATGATTCAACCCCATGTGCATCCCTGTCCCTCCTTCTTTACCTGTTTAAGGATGATGCTCATCCTGTACATTTTCAACTTCTGCTCCACTTCCAGTCATATTTGTAAACAGGCCCCCACCTTATGGTGAGTAATAGTTTCTAATAACATCCTAGGCCATTCCACTGGCCATAAATGCCTGGGGCTGTTGAGACTTCTACAAGCTGCCTGCTGGGGAACAATGAGTAACTCACACCCATTACAATCTAGTTATCAGCTGCCCCATTGTGGCTGATAAGCTAGTATTTCCTTGAAGTGCTCCAGGCAAGGACCTTCTGGCAAAGATTTTCTCCCATAGAAATCTCACCCTGCAATCACCTGAGGGAGTTACTTCCATGAGGGAAGAAGCAATACAAAGGCAGTCTTGACACCCTGTTATTCTTCCCCTGCCCCCACACACCTATTTTGAGTAGAATATGAAAATCCACTGCTTCTTCATGGAGCACCTCTGAGCAACTGAGGGGGAAGGGATGGATGGAAGTACATCAGTTGGCTAGTCTTCTAAGTGTCAGCTCTGAGTCATCTCAGCCACCACATCATTGTCACCACTTAACGCATAGGATGACCAACACCTTTGACGAATGACTAATAAGTAGCTATAACATTTATTTTCAACTTTCCCTCTTCTTTTTATTGGGTCTGATTTCTCATATCAGCCATTTATAACCATCTTTAACAGTAACCTTCGCCAAATATCCTTCCAGGCTCTTAGTTATATAGGAGGACTGAATTTCCAACATAACAGGCTGAAATTCACCAGCCTCAGGGCTACGTCCTAGTTGACATGTTTCAGTTTGGGCTCCCCTGCTCTAGAAATAGGTCTACATGGTGGAGTACATGGAGATGTAGGACAATACGTGCTCCCATTCCTATCTGCCCTCCCACATAAACACATGAGAGGGGCTTGCACCCTGCAGTGCTAATGTAGACCTGAGTGGCTTGCTAGGACTACTTGAATTTTTTGAGTAAACACTACTCAGAGAAAGTGAAGAGCCAGGCAGGAGTATACAGCGATATAAATCCATCTTACATGTCACCAGCTGGACTAACTGCTCTGCAAAATAAGAATAGCATAAATGGAATTACAGAAATGCTAGCAGTAAGCAGTATTGTAGCGGTAAAAAATACTCTCCATGGAAATACCAGTTCTAAACATATTGTTAATAAGGAAACATCTTATTATAGCCTTTTCCAAATCTGATGACAATTCCCTGCTGAATTATCCAAAGAAATAACATCTCGATATATTTTTTAGAATAAGTTCACTTGCTTCTTATCTCTTTGAAAAAATGCTGTCACATTCAATAATATTCTCAACATTTCTGCATCATCAATTAAATTGAATAATCGGCATTTTTCTCTAGAAGAGCATTTAAAAGACAGGATTACTGTTATTCAGCCATAAATCTATTGCATGATTAACACCATTATCATTTAACATTACTGTCATGAACTCATATATATGACTGCTGTGTTTTAAATTTGTCAGTGACAGCAAGAAACATGGCACAACCTGACATACACATCTTTGCAATGTAAATGTTGGAGACAATACACTTCTCACTCAATGATTAAATTCTTCAGTGCTCACTGAAATTATTCCGAAATTATACATATGCAAATCACTGGAAAAAAGGGCTCCAAAATCACTCCATAAAACAAAAAAAATATGCAGTTTGCTCTGTATGATCATATGTTGTAAATCAGGTTGATGTTTTGATTTACAACAGCTGAAAACCTGTCCTACAAAATATCAATCACATTCTTTATCTCAGACATGAATCCTTGAGAAGCTTTAGTTGATATTGAATCTATGTTCTGTTTTCACAATTGGTGTCTGTGTATTACCAAGCAAAATCTTTAGTTTTTGATAATATGTTATGCTCATGTACTGGTAATACATGGGAAATTTCAATAACCAGAATCATACCGTTAGCTCTTATTTCTCTCCTTTCATTCCCAATCTGCAGCAAGAATTTCAGTAAGAGACTTTCTTTCCATCTCTTTGATATTTCTCTGGTCTGGAAGTTCTTACCTTTTTTGTTCCTATCATAGTACACAACCCTTTTCAGCTATTTCCTCCTTCCCAGGAAGGACAAAAGCCCTTTTTGCTAAGTGGCTGGCACAAAGCAGAATACTCAGATCAGTTATTTGAGGATGTCTATAATTTCTGTACTTTTCTTCCATGGTATTTTTAGGGATATGCATCTTTCCTGAGAGATGGGTCAGATCTATAAATACATGGTAATTTATTCACTATAATTGCTTTTTAAATTCATATAATCCATCTATTCAGCAAGAAGGTATACTGTCCCTTGGGCAACTGCAGAAATTTCTTGCATTCCTTAGAACACTGGAAGCGTGCATAATGCATTTTTACTTCTCTCTTAAACAGGCTTCAGACAGAGTAAACTGGAATAGGATGAGGCAGTTCACCATGGATTGCCAGGAGATGTCTTCATGCAACAGTCTGGGACTCCCTGCAGAATTGCTGTGTCCAGCGATTTCACTTAACCTTTACCACTTTGGTTAGAGATCTGAATGTGAATGTTATCCAATAAATTCTCTGACATAAAAAGTATACTCAAACAATACTGGGTGGGCTTTAAGATGAGGTACAACAATTGTACAAAAACCGAAGCTAAGTCTGAGACTAGGAACTGTTACCACACTCAGCAGATAGCCAAAACCTGTGTAACACACTCATACATTTGACTGCTAAAAATGTTGCCTATGTTATAAACACCTTAACACGTAATAGTATTACTATTATGTTGTCTATTATTTCACAAAAAATAAGCACATTCTAATTAGAATGCCTACACTGGGGTGGCTGTTAGTTAAGGACATGTCTCTGTTGCATAACACTTTAAAATTATGTTTTTCAAGTGAACAGATGAGTATGTGGTTAATAATACAGCAATATCATTATAGACGATTTCATCAATAGATTAAAGCACCCCCAACCTTGTTGTAATTCAGCATGATGGAAAGAGAAGGTCATGGCTCTATTCAGGGGTTAAAATTAATGGTATGATTCATTAACTTTGAATCCAGTGGATGATGTGTGCAAGCCTATATACTGGGCAATAGGTTTACATTCATATTAAGATAGAAAAGCTTACAAACTGAAGGATTCTCAAATACAGAAACCTTAAAAAACTATACAGTATCAGTTATAAAACAAGATAATAATATAAGGAATATGCCTATTTTACAAATCAATGCTAAATATATCAATATAGATAAACTTGTGTTTTCCCATCCTGATATCTTTCTCAAATGACTTTTTGGAAATTAATGATAATCAATATAGAAGTACTGTGCTGGGACGTAGTGCAAAATGGGAGTTAAAATGTTCACATATGACAAATATCTGATGGAAGGTAAAACATCTTTGGTACTTTATTTTGAGATATTCTCTTTAACTTCTTTTCTAGAAGAGCATCCTTACTTCAGATGCATGAGTGGGTACTGGTACTATTGCCAGCATCATGGAAACTGTCAGTTACTAAGACTAGATAAGATTTTATATATATTTATAGCAGTGAAAAAAAAATTGATATAAAATAGCCAAAAGTTGGAGGATTAAATTAATATGACAGCAAACTTGAAATCAGGGACAAATTACCTAGGATGTGAGGTGGCACCAACGACAAGAACTCCAATTCTTGTTAGTGCAAACCTGGCAGCAGGAATAAAAAAGTTCAGTATCACCATGTTAGTATGACTGTTTCTGAAAGGTCATATGAGTAAAGGTTTCCACAGGTGAGATCTGCACAGGAATTAGCTGTGATCACTGTCTTCAAAATCTATCCTGGTGCAAGGTCAGGATCCACATGTGCATGAACAAAACTACTGTCTGAAATATCTTCATACAGCAGGCAAGAAGACAACTTTGTCTGCTCTCGTGGCTAAGTGCTGACTGGACTTTTTTACAATTGGAAAAGATAGTGTGCACACTAAGTATTTTAAAATAACAAACCTTTCAAGGAGTGCCACACAGCTGTTTCAGAACACAGGATAAATGCGTGAAGGTGTGACTGCATATCTCCTGCTGCCTGGGAGAAAATGGCCGGCATGGCAAAGCACTGTGGCAGCCTGGTCTCAAGGTCCTGCCTCTGGTAGTGGTGGAAGCCAGCTGTTCTTCCTGCCAGCCTGCCATGAAAAGACCTACTCAGTTCAGGATGGCCACAAATGAGCGAGTTTAAAGGTACTTATAATCAAATCTTCACAGTCAGCTCCTTTTTGCTCAGACCATGATTCAGTCAGAGAAGGGATCTAAATATTTTATCACCATCAGTTTTTGATGAAACTAACAAGAGATGTGTATTCTATGTTCTTTGTGCAATGTTTCCATTGTGGCGTAAACAAAAAAACTCCGTAATAAAAACATTCTGCATTAAAATTGAACTGATGGTAACTCTTTTTAATGCAGCAGTGACATTGCTGCTTTTAAAATTGTTGCTTCATTAAAATTAGTTGCAAAATATATCCAGGCTGGAAGGACACTGAAAATAGAGAAATATCATTTTTCAAAGCAATTTAGCAGCAGTAGATATAGTCATGCAGCAGCATCTCTAAGGCAAATTCGTACACAGGATATATTGTGCCATTGAGTGTCCTGAATTCACCAGCAGACTAAATCCATTTTTGGTGAGAATATAAATACTGGCTTAATTTCCAAGGATTTATGGATTAATTTCTTGCCTACAGGCTTTGCACCAGTCCTGTGTTTTCTTGCCCTGTAAGGGCAAGCTTAAAAAAAAAAAAAAAGCCTTTTGGGTTGTCTTTCCCACTGTGATCATTTTTTTATAATTATGTGCTTGTTCACTGACTTTGAACAAGTCTTAAAAAAGGTAACTACATAGATGCTGATTGCTTTTAATTTCTAATTCCAGAAACATTTACTACCAGGTAGTACAAGCTTACTACCAGGAAACTGTGGTGGCTTATGAAGAAACACTCTGCTTACATTTACACAGCAATTTATAATATGGATTTTTTGAGTAAGTAGCTTGTATTTTATTGGATCAATCTTTTTGCCTGCAATTGTAAGCTGCATAATAAGTAGTAACTACGTATTTCCCTTGGAACACGAGGACCTCAGGCTCTGAAAGCCAACTCACATTATTTCTACTTTGTACGTTCTTTGTAGGGGACACAGATGTAGCATTCACATTTATTTTCATTTTTTTTCACCACTTTCTGGCCAGAAGTTTATATAAAAAATGTGTTTTCTGTATAGCTCCCACAGAAATTTCTTCTCAATCTTCATCAATATTGAAGATGAATTGAACACAGCATAGTGTTTCTGCTTTCCTGTTCTCTGAAGGACTCTGAGATCAGAAAAAAAAGAGGCTAAAATAGCTTTCTAAAATGAAACCTAAAAATTAAAATTTCTTCAAATTTATTACCAACTTTTATATATATCTTAAAAAATAGCAGCAGAAAAATCTACCAAAGTTTTACTTCAATAAAGTTACAGATTAAAAATATTTTTGAATAAATTCTACTTCATAATTAAAAAAGGAGCAAAAACATCAGTTTAAAAACCTGTACTTTTTAAATTATCTCAAAACTTCAAAGATTTTTATATATCCTCTGTGATTTCAGCTAGCTCTTATCACTATAACATACAGAGAATGAAAATGAATATTTTATGTCTGACATTATTTGTATTAAGATTAGGTAAGTTATCTATAGATTAATACAATAATTACATACACAGAAAACCTTGGAATAGAAGAATTCTTAAATTTAGTTTTCTGAACGCATACTGAACTGATTTTAAACAAGGACTTTCTGTAAATGTTGTAGTTGAAACATAGAGAAATATTTTTTAACTTCATGATTTTATGGAGTAATGAATTGATTTCTTTGAAAGATAAATCTATTAGGTGCACTTTCTTTGCTGTTTATAATCCTTGAAAATCTATAGTAAGTTATATTTAATTTATTCAAAACAGATATGAGAGGAAAAGCTATAGTTGCCCTCTACCATCTGCTCCACGATTAACATTTTTTATTCTCTGAAGGGCTGATTGATAGGTCAAGTCACAGATACTTCTTCCAGTGATTTAATTTTTTTGCACCTTGAGTGACGCTTACATACTGTAATGCAACCATTTCTACCTAGTTAGCAACACAAAAAAATCATCTTGGATTTTTACAAGAGCATGAATTTCTGTTTTCATCAATAAACAATGAATACCTGATGTTGGGCTGTACAAGTATACATCACTTACCTATTGAAAGAAGTTGCATCAATGGATTAGCCTTGCTTAGTATGAACACTGAGGAGGAAAATGTCTCATTAGAATCCATCACTTTCAAGAAAAATCATGGAGTCCCAGAACATTATTTTTTTCACATCACACATCACTTCATCTCCCAGAAATCAAATTATTCTTTCTGCAAGAGTTGTCATTAGCTGCCTTACGAGTCAGTATTTTTCACTATTATTATTATTATTATTACTGCTTAGCATACTGCAGGTGTTCTTTCTCTTTGAGCATTTCACAAGTAAGGAAGGAATAGTGTTAACCTTTTACAGTGTGCATAATCAGCACCTTCAATTTTGGTCACCAGAGTTTATGAAATTGATATTGAAAATAATAATCACTGACAGCCATTTTGCTTCACTGTCTATATATAGAGACAGGACGCCTTAAAACTTTATAATATTAATAATATTCAAGACTAGCATGAAAGCATAAACATGAAATTACTATCAGTGCCAGAAAGTTTGTGAAAACCTTGCTACAGGCAGCTGCCGTGTGACAACAATGAAAATCTTCATGACTGAAACTAAAAAGGAAGAGTGCCTTTCTTCTGTTGTGATATGTAAAATATAAAGCAAGAGTTGTTTCATCTAATTGAGAAAATTGCTTTTCATGTTTTAAGCTGTATACAAGAATATCAAGAACATTGCAAAATATCACAATTCCTGACAAGTAAGTTCTATATTAACATACTGAGAACATAAATAGAAATATTAAGTTCACTCCTTAAATATTTCATAGCTATTTCATAGCAGATCTATGGGACTGTGATAGTGGTGTAGGGCACTAAGACACATTAAAAATTTGTATACATATCATTTATGTGTTGTATACAGATATAGAAAATATTATAATTTATTTAATAAATGTGGAAAGAACAAATATGAACTGCCTGGCTTTCCTAAACTCCTCTGAAGTGTATTCTATGTGACTGGGAGCCCTTCAGGATTCTTTCTGATTTATTTCTCTTCAACATACATCTTACACGGCTTTTTAGCTTGCTTCAGTGGGTGTTTCCCAATGGAGTTTAACATCATGACTTATTATACAATCGTAATATTCCATGAAGAATTATAGGTACCCACTAATTTTCTGTTTCTCATGCCAGCACTATGTCTTGTCCCATCCACAAGGGGAGGAAAGGGGACCATATTGTTTTAAATTATTATTTAGGGTACATAAGCACATATAATGTAGGGACTAAATGTCATTATGTTGCCTGTTGGGTTTTTGTTTGACTTTGTTGTTTGTTTGCTTGTTTGTTTTTCTTTTGGCAACACAGAGCTTTTTAATTTAAAAACATGATGTGTATTTTTACAAGCAGCTGGTGTTTAAAGTATGTTTGTAAGCAAATTGCAATTGATGTCTTCTCTACTAATTTAGTGCCCAGGGGCAATCTTGAAAATTAGATCTACATATGACTAACGAAAATTCATTGCACAGTGTAATTAACTGAACAGAGATAGACCCTCATAAAATGACACTAAGTATGAGAGGTAAGTCTCGGAGGTCTTGTGTCATCGTGTTTGCATTATGATTCATGCATGAGCAAGCTACCGCTTTGAAGCTCTCTCCCTGTTTGAGAAGGTGGACTGCGCTCTCTGGTGGAAATACAGCACTAACAAGAGTTTCAGCGGTCAAAGACGGGTGAAACACGCACATAACCGGATCCATCCCAACTCTCTCATATGAAGCTGTAGCTACGGCGTGTCAGCTGTGGTAGAACTAAACCTTCTCCTGAAACACCCAGGAGCATCTTCTGAGCCTGGTCCTTCTGCCGTGCTCTTGCTGACCAGTGGTGATAGTGAGGGTCTATTCCATACCTGCCCCAGGTCTCACAGAGACCAAGCATTGCAGCACGTACAGGGATAGCGTGGAGAGCTTCTGAGGACTGCCTGAACTTTACAAGCCCACTGCACATACTTTTTGTTAGAGCCACACTGACCTTTGGGATGCTCTTCATGTGGGTCACGCACCGAGGACTCTGATATAACTGTATCACTCAAAGAAAGACCAGCATCCATGACAACTTTCCTGGTCTAGCTATAAGGTAGCATCAGATATTCAAACTCTTTTTCTCATCACATCCCAGAGTGGCACTTGCTCCAGCTGTGCCACTTTTCTCTAAAGTTCCCAGCCCTACTCCCAGTCCTCTTCCATTGCCCTGCCCTTCCCCTGCTGCAAGTGCCATCCCACCAACTCACTTTCCTCTTGCCAGGCACAGCTGTATGACCAAGGGCAGCACTTCTGGCACACCCCAGAAAACAGTCCAGCATCACGTAGGAGGTGAGAAAAAGAGCAGAGAGTGGACAGTGTTACTTCTATGTTCTCAGCTAGGCCTCTGCATCTGCCAGAGGACATTCTCAGGGCCACCCTTGAGACTGCAGGCTGGTGCTGCCATTGCAGCTGGTTGAAGGCATTGGGTTGCTTGACTTGGTTTATATCTGCCCATTTTTTCCTTTCTTCCTTCCTTCCCCATTCCAGGTATTCCTGTAGCTCCTTATCCTCTCTTACAGAGATTAATCATATCTGAGGGAGACTGACAATTGTACTCTGAAATCAAGCATGTTTTACAGAAATTGTCCAGTCCATCTTTTGCATTCAGACAACACTATTTTAGCTCATGACACCAGCTCCTCCTAAGCACAGAAGAGGCACTGTCTCAGAAGTCATTTTACATACTCTTACAAAGTCTTTTAGATATTTTCAATCTGGCACAGATAGTTTCTGCCAGAAGACATATCTGGGTCACTCTGTAGCAGACAGACAGCTGGTGTGTTCACTGAACTTCGGTCATCGGAAACATAGAACAAGATTCCAGTCAGAGTTCAGTTCACCGCTAGGTCACAGAATTAGTGAGGTTGGCAGGGACCTCTGTGCCCATTTGGTCCCTCCTGAAGGGATACCCAGAGCATGGTGCTCAGATCCACGTCCAGGTGGCTGTTGGAGATTCTCAAGGAGAGTCCACAGCTTCTCTTGTCAACCTGTGCCAACGTTCCATCACCCGCACAGCACATAATTGCCTGATGTTCAGAGGAAACCTCCTGTGTTCCAGTTTGTGCCCACTGCCTATTTTCCTGTTACAGGGCACCTTTGAGAAGTCTGACTGTCAACTGCACCCCACAGCTTGATGTCATCTACATACTTGGTGAGAGTACACTCAACCCTGCTGTTGATGTCATTGATGAAGATATTAAATAGTACTGGCCCAGCACTGACCCCTAAAGAATGCCACTCATCAACGATCTCTATCCAGATATTGAACCATGGACCACCCCTCTTAGGATTTGATCCTGCAGCCAGTTCTTCATTCACTGAACAGTCCAACTATCAAATCCATATCTTTCTAATTTGGAGAGAAGGATGTTGTGGGGTACCACGTCAAAAGGCTTACTGAAGTCCAGATAGATGACATCAGCAGCTCTTCCCTTGTCAATTGATGCAGTTACATTATCATAAAAGGCCACCAGTTTGGACAAGCAGGATTTGCCTTTGGCAAAGGCAAGCTGATTCTCCTGTATCACCTCCTTGTCTTCCATGGTCCTTAGCATAGCTACCAGGAGTATCTCCTCTAAGATCTTTCCCAGAACAGAAGTTAGACTTCACAGGTCTACAATCCCCTGAGCCTTCTCTTCTCCTGACTGAGTAGTCCCAGCTCTTTGAACCACACCTTGTAGGAGAGGTGCTTAAGTCCCTTTACTATCCTATATAATACCTAGGTATTTTTCAGACTCTATATGGTATGTGTCCACCTCTCTTATACAGAGAGAAGCAGAAGTGGACACAGCACTTTAGATGTGGCCTCACCAGAGCTGAGTGGACTGGAAGGGTCTCCTCCCTCCATCTGCTGGTGGCGCTTTGTACAACAACACTTAAAATATTGTTAGCCTTTTTAGCAGTGGGGACCCATTGCTGACTCATAGTCAGTTTGTCAGTGATCCAGTGTCTAGCAGTCAGTACTCCAAACTTGCACTGGTGAGATGGCTCTTAACCATTGCTTTGGCATCATGTCTTTGCTCTTTGCTTGTTACTATGGGAGCACAAAGTGGGCAAAAGAAACTTCACATTTTATCACAGCCAATCACTACTTGAAGACATGAATTTAACAATAAACATTTTCTAGGATACATGTCTGTTTGTTTAAATGTAGCAAAAACATTCTACAGAAATATATTTATGACAAATACTAAAATCAGTAATTGAATTAAAACTTTCACATTCATTCTTTTAATCACAGATTTAATGTAATTATCCTTGACGGTATCCCAGGATCACAGAATGGCCTGGGTTGAAAAAGACCTCTAAGGTCATCTAGTTTCTACTCCCTTGCCATGGGCATGGTCACCAACCACTAGAGCAGGCTGCCCAGAGCCATGTCCAGCCTTGCCTTGAATGTCTCCAGGGTTGGGGCTCCCACAACTTCCCTGAGCAACCTGTTCCAGAGCATCACCACTATCTAAATGAAAAACTCCCTCCTATAATCCAATTTAAATCTCCCATCTTAGTTTAAAACTGTATCCCCTTATTCTATTACTATCAACACATGTAACTGGTCTAGTATTAACAGTAGTAACTGAACAGATAGCTATTGCCAACTGAAGTGGAAACACACACTTGATGAGCTCAGCAAGAAGTCAGTCAGTTAACCAGGCTTCATACAGTGTTTCAAGAGCACCATCTTGTGGCTTTCCCTTTCCAGAGCATATCATATTGTTTTTAAATCCGTATATTACAGCATAATTTCCTCAAAAGTTACACCAGCCTTTGGCTTTTGAAGTAGATATTTTAGGAGCTGAGGAGGCAACTTGTCTTGCATTCTTAATACAGATACCTTTTTTAAACTCCACGAGTCAGGGAAGAGTTTATATTTTTAAAATTCAGTATTATGAGCTTGTCTAAGAGCGCTTACTGCTAGAATGTTGGGTCCTTATGGCAAAAAATCCAACAAAAATAAAAACAATAAAAACCCCAAAACTGCTAGTGAAAGATTAATTACACTGGTAAGTGCTTACAAACTGATCTTTGTTTTTAAAAGTATTGTAACATCAGACTAATCAAAATCTGACACCTCCCTTGTTCCTCCAGCTGCTGTGTTGGAACAGCTGATATTGTATTTTACATTATCCATAAAGACATAAAAACGCATCTTCAAACTGCCAAATAACTGATCTGCTTCATTGGTTCTTCAGAATGACATAAGTGCAAGAGAAAAAAGCTGTCAAATGTGGTTACTCACTATTAATTTCTGAAAGTCCCAAATGCCTGTCACTCCTATCTTTCTTCTCCACACCTAGACGTAAGCAAACAGAGAAATTTGCATTGCGCCAACTAGCTGTGAAACTCAGCCTGCAGGTAACAGGGCTTCCCTATGCAGATCATGGAAGTCTATGAACTTCCTGCAGAATTCTCCTAGACTATAATGGGCTACCAGCCACAGAAGTATTTCGGTTGGAAAGGATCCTTAAGACCATCAAGTCCAATCATCAAGCAGGTATTTATTACCATTTCTACATCTGAAATGCACAAGTATTTTGGCTAAGAAGCTCTATTTGCCTTTGAAACATTGCTAAGGCTGCCAGATAGCAAATCTAAGTTCTTAGACAACACAGCTGTAGTAATGGAGTATTACTCATCTACGTATAGTGACTGACATACCATTCTCTTGTGCTAGGTATGACTCTCATGTTGATTACATACCAAAGGCAGGTTCAAGATTGGTCCAGCACAGACAATAAATGTAATCGACATCTACTACAGTGTTTCCATTTTTCACATTTATATCTTCAATATTGGTAGCAACACCAGCTAGTACTTGTGCACAATACCTCTGTAAGGAGTGGCTTCCCATTCAGCAGTAGATACTGGTATGCATGAGTGGGTTTTTTTCTGCTGTATACTCTTCACTGAAGGTATTTGTGAGGAGGCCAACAATCATGCAGTTTTCAGGAAGACACACAATTTTCATGTGTTCCTATACTCAGTATTCTTGGGCAAGGTTTCAACTGTCCAGCAAGATGACAATAAAGAAAGAAACAGTGTGGCAGCCACAGATTCTGAGGTTTCTTTTAGAGATTTTTGCATAAGGAAATTTGCACTTAATTTCTTGTAAGCACAGATTACTCAAAGCAGCTTCCTTATAATTACTTTCTAGACCATCAAGCTATGCTTTTAGTTTAGGACTCAGAGGACACTGCTTTTTTTCCACTCCACCTATTGAAGGCTGTAAACCCATTATAACCTGGCTGAAGTTTCAGTGGAAGTCAAGTCATCAAACAACTTTAGCAAAGTTTGAGGCAGAAGTTCTAAAGCTAGTGAAAAACTTTTCTTTGTTATCATCCATAACCCCATGACCATTGCATGTAGTCCAATTTCTTCCCTTAGGCTGTGAGAGTAAGAAAGTTTTCCTCAAAATTCTGCATAAACCAGCTACACAATTAAACAGATATTTCTAAAGGAAAAAAAAAAACAAGCAAAGAACAACACAATTGTTCTTCACTTTCACTGTGTAAAAATTACTAGGCATATCAGGAATTACCTATGGTTTCCTGTATTAAGTTCAAAAGTTTAAAAAGTAAATGTACTAAGTTTCACATTCAGCTTCAAAACAGATGCAAACTAATTCAAAACGTATCATATTCTGCAATACCAATCTAGAGGTGAGAGTCCATACCACTTTGCTCAAAATTAATGCACAGGAAACAGCAGTTCTGTCCAGTTCACATTACAGTGTCCGAGCTCTTCAAAGAAATTTCAGTACAGATAAAAATTTGATTAACTTTTGCTTACAAGGTATTTTACCTAATGGGACAAATAGCATGTGTATCAAATCGCCTACCATTGCCTCCTCTCCATCTCACTGACAGTACCAGAGATTAATATCTGCTGTTTGACAGCTGTTTCCTTCTCTAAAAACATTGTTCTGTGTTTGGTCTTTAGTATAGGAATAGTTAACAAAACTGGTAGTCTAATGGCTAGAATAATGTACATAAGGTCGCTCCAAAAGTAATGTCCTGTTTACTTCTGTGGAAATTACAACAGATGCAAAGAGCACAGTCACTATTCTCAGCTGCAAAACACTGCTTTTCAACACAGTGACCACTAGATATGAATTTTGGCCAGCAATGACAAAGAGCCTGCATGCCACACATCTAACAATCTGCAGCAGCAGAAGTGACCCACCGTTACTGTCCACACTGCTGAAACGCATCACTCACTGCCTCACTGAACTCGCTTCCACTGTTTAGGTCTACAGACATTCAGGAAGCACTGATAAATGCCAGTGGGTGTCATTTTTTCCACATGGAGGAACTCAGTGACATGCGTTTGCATCATCTACGCTTTCATGCCAAACACCATTATTCAGACTGCCCCTCTTGCTGCCATCCGTCACATGGCAACATAACAAAATGTAACAGTCAGGAAAGGTTCAACCTCTAATGCTAAGCCAACATCTGCCTCTGATGTTGTGGCCCAACATAATGAAATAGGAGGCATTACTTTATGAATAGCCCTTGCATAATGGGATACAGGACTTCCAGTTTCCATTCTAAAATAACTTGGAGAAATTTTACATAAAGAAAGTTACTGATATATATAACTCACTCAACTTCCTATGCTAAGTCTCGGATTTAGGTTGGAGATTCAGTTTACCACAGAAACTAAGGGATTCTGCCTGTTTCTACCTCAGCTGTCAGTCACTACAATATTTGATTGTTGCTATACAAGAAGTTCAAGTAGGACATTGTGCTTCCATCCCAGTCAGTTGATCACTTGCTAACTGAAAAACAAGGAAGAGAAAAACGCAGTCATTTCCAGAAAAGAATCAGTGCTTTCTTGAAAGCCTGCCCTCCTTTGTTGCAGAACAGCCAGACAGGATGAGTTTACTAGAAGCAAGGTAGGTCTCCAACAGCATAAACTCAGTCAACAGAGAATTTGCTACCATTTTCAGAAAACTGTCAGCAGTTACAAGGACCCTTCAGTAAAAACAGAACAAGGGATTAAATAAGTTTTAAACAAAACCTGGAAATTTGACTGTAGTAGAAATCAGCATAATTAGGAAGCACTATTAGCAACGATGAGAAATGAGCACGAAAAATTCTATTTTAAGATGAAAAACAAGAAGTCTGGAGTTACTGATCAACTTGTGGAAAACTGTAATTTATTTTCACATTTACAAGACAAGAAATATTTAACTTATTTACAAATATACAAATAATAAAATGCATCTCATTATTTGGAAAAAACTGGCAGTATTTTTTTAGCAGTATTGCCAAGACACAGTACTTTCCTTTTTTTAAATAATAATAAAAAAAGATAAGAGTGTTTTACTACATTTCTAACAGAACATGTGTAGATCCAGAAGGAATAAAGGAAGGAAAAGAAAATTTAAGATTCAAGTAATATAAACCAACAGAGAACACGGTATTATGAACATTCACAGTTTAAAACTCAGGGAAAACCTTGAAAAACTAATAAAATTTTGAGTCCCACACAATTTTATTTTAAAAGAGACTTCACTCACCTCATCAGACATTTTCACTAGAAATGCTGTTAAAATCTGGAAGAACAAGAGTAAGCATTTTAACAAAATATAGTTTAGGCTTCTTCCTGATAGCAAATTCACAAATTGTTCATATTATGCCAGGGAGATTATTTGCAAAAATCATTTTTTTTTTAAACTCTGTATTTTTGTGAGGAAGTTTTGAAGTCTTCAAATACCGAGGATAGATACGATCAGGACAATATTTTAAATGTTACTAGAACCCACATCTGGAGTTTTCTTTTAAACTTGAAATTAAGACATTCTAAAATAGCTCCGTTTGAAAACTCCTAGAAATGTAAAAATGACCAAACAGCACAAGGGAATAATTAAGTTAGTTTTTCGTTAACAGGTTGAATAATACCAGAAAGCATTTTTTGGTTTGGTTTTCTTTGTGATAAGATTGACATCCTAAAAATCCTTTATGGCACGTCTAACAACGTGTATCAGGATGGATCACAAACGACGCAGATTTTGCTTGCTTTTCTTAGTCCCAGGGAGGGTTCTCAGATTAAAGCTTGATTTCACTGGTTTGCCACTCATACAGTCACTGGAGCTGTGGTAGCTGCACATGCACTTTGTGCAGAAGTCAAAGCCACAGCTTTGACGACAGCACATTGCTCTTTGCAGATAGGAGTCATACTTTGCAGGTGAGCCACAGCGATTGCAGACTTTGAAGCTTTCAGTGTTTTTCAAGGTCCTGGCACCCTAATAGAAGAAATATATAAAGGAAGTCACAGAGGGTAAACACACACTGCAAACATCTACCGATGTCATTATTGTGCCACAAAATATAACTTAATAGCTCACACTCTAGAGGAAGAACTTACAAGCATACAAAGGTTAATTCTGGTTACACCAAATTCTCATGGAGACTAGACAGTCTGCAGGCACTTTGGAGTGTATTAGAAGCATGCAGTTTGTAATTCTTTCAGCTTAAGGCACAGTCAGTCTAAATACGAAGCAGCAAGAAAAACAGCACATATCCAAGCCCTGAATCCTCCAAACCTCATCCAAGAATGGTGATTTAGCTAAGTTTAAAAAAAAAAACAAAAAAATGAACCCTACTGAAATAATTCGTTTGATTTTTCAAAAATGGGAACTGGTTACTTAGTTTTTGAAACAAAAAATTGTCCACTGGCATTGAAGTAAAATTGACTAATTTTGTTTGACTGTATAACTGGAAAACACGTGATTCACTATAAACCCATGGGAAATAAGAGGAAATGACTACACTTCTTATGTCTGATGGAAGACAATATTGAAGCAAAAAAAAAAAAACAAAAAATTCATTGAGCCATTTTGATGATGCCTAAACACTGGGAGGAAAAAAGTGACGTAGAACATCCCAGTGTATTTTCCATTTTGTTTGTCACTATCATAAAATAGGCTCAATAAGCAAAAGCTGGCAGCTTAACAGCAGTTACAAGCATTTCAAGTTGGAGATAGAAATACACTTTACAAGAGTGAAAAAAACCACAACCCAGTTACCTCAAAGAACTCCATGAGCCTGCTGAGATTTTGAGATGCTTTGGATCTGGTGCCTTTTCTACTCAGGCTGTTTGGTGGGGTTGCTTTCTGAACTGAAGCTAAAGCTGCTCGGTAAAGAACATACTCCCTTGTTGCAGCATGTTCTGATGTCTTAGTGCCATTCTAACAGAGAAAATAAAAGAAACATGTAAGAGATGTATCTAGTAACTGTTTATAGGCTGTACATCATTTTCTTGTTTAATAGAAATCGAAAACTTTACAATTTTCTTTCTTATTAATACACCACAATTTAAGCAGAATGTTCAATATAGCCACTGCAATGTTTTAAAGCACAAAGCAATATTTTCACATCTTTACAGAGAACAAGAATGCTTTTACATTTTCTTTCTGGAAAGTAAACTCCACCCCCTCCACTGATCTGTTCGCATTTCTGAAATGCAATGGGGCAGGGAGAAAAATCAAACTTTGTGGGATTAATTTTCCTAACACTGGTGTCCAACTGGTCCTCTTCAACAAGCTAACGTCAGGAAGTACTATCAAAAGCTCAGAGTAGTTGACTACCTCATTCTGTGGCAGATATAAGCCTTGTTTTATTGTCTTTCTACCTCTCAAAGAAAAAAAGAACACTCCTGGTATTCTGGAAGAGTTCTGCCTTGGTAAAGTACAGTGCTGGCATAGCTAGATCTTGTATCTATTATTTCATTCAAAAAAACCAAACATTAGTAGTAGTGAAAAAAGGGTTTTTCTGTTATTTGTGGCTGACACAGTGCACTTCAGACTGTTGCTAGAAAGCTAGAAATTCTGAGTCTCCCTTCCTTCTAGATCAGCAGGGGTGCTGAAGCAGCAAGCCTCTGCAGAGGGGCTTCCAGTGAGCAACGCTGGAACAGACAAACCTGTCTTCCCCTCTAAACAGGACTGGTGGAAGAACATCTGCATTTCCTGGGGTGAACTTTCTCAGCCAACCTCTCCTGCACTGCAAAAGCAGTTCATGCATGACCAATGAAGTGACCATCAACATGTGAGATAGAGCATTCTAACAGCACAAACTCTGGCACTCTTGTGAAACTCTTTCCTATCTAAGAATCGCTTTGATCACTTAAGGCTGGGAAGAGTCCTAGAATACCAGAGACACACCACTGGTTTAGGTTTAAAATGCTGCACAAGCGCAGAAACGTACAGAAAGTTTTTTCAAAGCTCTTATATACATTCGGAAACCCCGTTTATCTTCTTGCAAAATCTTCTTCCATGTTGTGCTGACTTGGGCGAAACTGTAATGATAATAAAAACATATCAGTTACTGTCCAAGAAAGTTGGAAAACTCGTTATTTAACAGCAGGAATAACTATTTATACATTTCTTTTTCTCCATACAGAAACGAGCAATGTCAACAATAATTGTCTTTACTTTCTAGGAAGACACATTATCTACAAATACTATAGACTACATCAATGATTCTTTATTAATATTAAACAAATGGTTTAGGTTGGAAGAGACCTTAAAGATCATCTAGTTTCAATTCCTCTGACATGGGCAAGGCTGCCACCCACCAGATCAGGATGCTTAGCCTAGGGCTCCATCTAACCTAGCTTTGAAGGCCTCCAGGGATGGGGGGCACCCACTCTGGACAGCCTGCACCAGTGCCTCAGTACACTCTGAATAAAATATTTCTTCCTAACTTCTAACCTAGATCTCCCCTATTTTAGTTTAAAGCCACTCCTTTTTGTTCTGTCACTATCACACTGTATAAAACATTGGTCTCCCTCTTTAAGCACTGGAGTTCCCTTTAAGATCTTCAAGTTCCCTCTGAAAACTCATACTTGCTGAAGGTAATGACTGCACTATCTTTCAGATATTATTCAGTAACTCCCACAATACTCTCTTTAATTTTGCTAGGCAATACACATGTGTTATTTGACAACAGGTAGTTTATTACCCCAATGCAAAACCAGGATCAGTACACTTACTTTATTAAGTCCATCTCACCAAGATGCCTTAAGATGCTTGCTAATATATGCTTCAGGTTCTTCTGGAAGAGTTCAGAAAGAATATCTATTTTATCTAATCCCATTTTCTTTCCAATTAGATTACGAAGTTCAAAACTTTCCCTGAAAACAATTCTGTCTAAACTAGTCCAAGACTTGAGATTCCTTTTACCACTCTTTTTCAAAGTTGAGCATATCATTTCTTCATAATAGCTTACAGGCAACAAACTCTTCTTGGACAACTGTTCTCGGATCTCATTCTTCTGAAGGCAGTGCTCTGGTGTGCTACAGAGATTTCCAGCCAAGGGTAAGCTGTCTTCTTGTTCTGTTGCATCATTGAAATGTGTACTTAACATAGAGGAATAACCACTGTCCTCATTAAGTTTACTATTTTCCAGTGCCTCCACTTCATAGACCCCTTCATCAAATCTTTGGCTTACGTGCTTGTTTTCTTTGTCATGTACAGGCCTTCCTTCATCTTCAGGATCTAGACTTCTGGGGGTTGCATGATACGGTTCACTCAGTACTTTCTGATGCTGTTCAGCACAGCATTTGCAAAGCTTTTCCCCAAAATTCAAAGGGCAGGGTTCTTCCAGTTTTGTTTTCTCCACAAGAGCCTTGAAAGGTGTGAACCCGTCATGAAGAGCCGCACAATCAAAACCACATTTCATTTTGAAAGAGCGATTGAGGTTTGACTTCATGATTTTGTTTATATTCTGTAAGTAATAGAAGGGAACATATTGAAGCACATCCTAAACAGCATCAAAAATTCTGCTTCAAAAACACGCCTTATTTAGGAAGGCGTGAATTTAGCTTCTATTTAACTGACCATCTAGCGCCTAAAGCATGGACAATGAGTGGAACTAAGAGCTCGATGCTGCATATAGCTGGAATGAAGAAACCGTAAATGCTTTACAATGTCTTCATTCCACTAACGTGGATTGGTTTCACACATCAGTTCTTCCCATTCCTGCCCTATTGCAATGACATGATGGGGACACTTATAAGTCTCCAGAGGGGCCTTGGTGGCAGTGGCTCCAAAGGCCATGAGACAGCAGAGTGCCCGGGAAATAGCAAAGCCAGCCCAGGGCTGCCTTAAGGACTGGCACACAGGGCCAGAGGCAATGCTACTGATGCAGGCACCCCGCATTTTTGGGAAGGGAGAGGGACTAGTGGCATGGCAGAAACGTGCCAACCCACGTGGATGCGTGGGGAAGAGCATCAGTGCTCATGGTGAATCAGGGGGTACACGCGTGGTTTTGGCGGGTGCGAGGCAGAGGCGCAGGGGCCGGTGGCTGCTGTAGGAAATGGGGCCCGCGCTGCCCGCTCCCTCCCGCCCGCCAAGTGCGGGGCTCTTCCGTGCTGCGTGTGCGGGGGGATGGGCGCGGGAAGCCAGCGCTGCTGCCCAAACCTGCGGGAAAAGCATTTCCCATATGTTTCTCAATCCGCATGAAAGAGAGGCTCCCCCATCCGAGTTGATGCTTAATTTAGGAAATTCAGGCAACTTGAGTAGGTCGGCAAAAAAAAAAACTAGATAGAAAATGGAACTCCTTCCAGTCACTCGGGAGAAAAACCCACACCTCCGTACCTACGTGCCAGGGAAGAATGGAACGAATCCACCTCCGCCTTTGTATGGCCAGAGCCGGAGAACGAAGCCCCTTCACCCCTTCCCCCACCGGAGTACCGGAGCCCGCGGGCCGGGCCCACACCCCGCACTGTCAACGATCGGATCCCGTCCGGTCGGAGGCAGGGACCCGCGCTTTCCCCAAACCGGCGGCTTTCCCCGCAAAATGGTGGTGGCGGGGCAGCGGCGGATGCCTCCTCCCATCGGCGGCGCGGTCCCGCGGGCGGGAGGTAGACGGCAGCGGCGCTGCCCGTCGCCGAGATAGGAGCCCCGCAGCACGGCGCAGTCCGGCCCCGGAGCGGCGACCGTGGGGCGGGCAACGTCCCACCGCGTGCAGTCAGCGAGGCGAGAGCGGGCAGAGCAGACTCCTATTCCCAGTGCCCCTGTTGCATCCCCGCACAACTCGGCCGGCGCAACCCCTCCCGCCACCCATCCGTCCCCGCCGCCCAGGAGCTCGCACCGCAGAACCCCTCGGCCCAGCTCCGGACCCGGCGTCACCCCAGCCCGAGCGCCCCGCACGGCGCGGAGCAACCGACGCTCACCTGCCGCGCCGCAACCGTATCCCCGCGAGCTGAGAGCGCGCGACCGCCCTCGCCGGGTACTTTTAAAAACTTTGAATTTGGTACCAAAAGAGCGCCAGCCAATCGGGAGCCGCCGGCCCTGGCCGAGCGGCCAATGGGGGAGAGGGAAGGAAGCGGGGGCCAATCCGAGGCGCGGAGGGTGGAGCCGGCCCCCTTCCTATTTTCCCTCCTCGGCAGGCGGGGAGAGAGAAGAGTGGTCGGGCGGTGGCGCGCTCCGCGGAGGTGTGGCCGCGAGCATCTCCCGCCCGGCCGCGCTCGCCCCTCGGTTCCAGCAGCGCGGGAGCTGCGCTGTATGACCCGCGCCCCGTCCGTGCGAGCAGAGCCTGCTTCCGGGCGCTGCTGCGCTCCTCCCCCGCCCTGCCCGCGTGGAGGGTCTCGCTGCTTTTCTAGAAGAATGAGTCACTGCAGCCTTTCTCCATCTCCATTCATTTTCAAGCGGGACAGCCGCAGCATCTCTGCACGTAGGTGCAGGGTGTGAATGCACCCCCCAGGGAACTCTTCCAGGGAAGAACGTGTTACACAGGCGGCTCGTCTCATCGCAGGGAAGAGATGGATTTCTTTTGAGGTATAATAGGCACTATTAGTTGCTGGCAGCCTGAGGACAGACTGGATTTAAAAGGAGGTGGCACACCACCCTCACCGTGCCACCTCACAGCTCAGGAAGGCTACAAGTGCAGTGATAGGACAAGGGGTCAGTGCTCCTAAAGTAATGCCTCCATGGCACCCAGAAAACAATAGCACCTACTGACATTCTTGCTGAACATCGCTGGCCACCAACCAGCAGCTGCGAGCACAGTGAGGGGGTAGGTGGTATGCTGCAGCAGTGGCAACAGCAGGTCACCTCCACTGATGATTTCCACAAGTGCAGCATGAAGGCTCTTTTTCGCTGCTGCCAAAAGTGCACAGTGAATGGTGATGACTATGTCAAGAAACAGCATTTTGTAGCTGAGAATTAACAAATAACGTTATTGTGTACTTTGCATCTGTGGTAGCTGCCATGGAATTAAATAGGAGGCATTACTTTCAAAGCAACCTACACACAAATCTTGCATTAAAATGAACACAGAGCATAAGAGACTTCAAGCATTTATGGCAGAAAGTTTGCATTGGCAAACCAAAGAGATCCCTATGCTATAAGCACACCTTGTGCAACACTCGAGTGTGTTCATTTTCAGATACCTGTTAGCCACCTGCCAGAATCACAGAGTACCTGGCTTTTCTCACCCTAGCCCCATGTCAAGCAGTAAAGCACAGCGTCTGAGCAGAAGACAGACAAGAGCAGGAAGCGTGCAACAATGGCTCTGTTTGCAGCACTGATGTCGTAGGAATAAAGACTTCAATCCTAGATGCTGCTCCAACCAATCTAAATATTCTACATACAAGGAGTGTGCCAGCTGGGAGTTGTAGATCTTGGTAAATCTAGAGATAGGTAAGGTCTCACCAACAGGAAATGTATACCCCACCTAACACAGACAGTCATTTCAACATCTTAAGGTAACATATATGACTTTAATTTGAATATTTGGAACTTGGCCATTCTTACTCTGCAATATTTTCTATAAAACAAAACTGACAAAAATATTGAGTCTGCATTTGTTTTTGAAATACATTCATTCAAACTGCAATCCTAAAATGAAATAAATGACACAGTGGGATTGAGCATACCCTTAGCAAATCTGCTGATGGCAGCAAGTTGAGTGGTACAGTTGACACAGTTAGAAGGGGGAAATGCCATCCAGAGAGATCTGGGCAAGCTCAGAAAGTGGGTGCTCAAGAATCTAATAAGGTTTTAGCATGGTCAAGTGCAAGGCATTTCACTTGGGTTGAACCAATCCCAGATATGAGAACAGTCTGGGAGGACAACTTGAAAGCAGCTCCGTGGAGGACTTGAGGATTCTGATATACAAAAAGCTGTATGTGAGCCAGCAGCGCACTCCTGTAGCCTGGAAAGCCAGCTGCATCAAAAGAGGGATGGCCAGCCAGGAGACTGAGGTGACTGTCCCCCTCTGCCCTTTTGAAGCTCCATCTGGACTAGTGTATCCAGGTCTGCAGCACAAGAGGAGGGACCTGCTGGACCTGCTGGAGTGGAGCTGTGGAGCAGAGGAGGGCCACGAAGACAAACAAAGGGCCGGAGCACCTCTCCCATGAAGAAATCTATGAGGGAGTTGAGCTTGTTTAACATGGAGAAGGCTTGGGGAGATCTCACTGTGGCCTTCTAGTACCTGAAGGAAGCTTATAAACAGGAGGTGGACTGTCAATTTACATGGTCTGACAGTGATAGTACAAGGAGGAACAGCTTTAAACTAATGAGGGTGCATTTACGAAGAAATTTTGTTTACTCAGAGGATGGTGACATGATGGAATGTGTTGCCCAGAGAGGTTGTGGATGCCCCATCTCTGGAGGGATTCAAGGCCACAGTGGATGGGACCCTGGGCAGCCTGATGTAGCGGCTGGCAATCTTGCCATGGCAGGGGGTTGGAGCTAGATGACCTTTAAGGTCCCCTCCAACTTAAGCCATTCAATGAGATGATAAACTGATAATGATCAGTTTTGATTTTTCATTCCTGATCAAATTTTATATAGCATGCTTTGCATATTTCTGTAAGGTACCTGTAGCAAACTCCTGTATTTACTTCATTCTTACTCTAATTTCTTACACTACTTTTAGTCAGAAGTCTCCAGGTAAAGAACTGTATTCATGGTAATATTTTCCTTAGGTTCTGATTTCTTATTTACTGCTACTTTGAATATACTGTGTGTGTGTATGCACACATATCCACAATAAATGACAGGATAATGTAGCATGGAGTCAGCAAGTTCTGTATTACCACAAATATTTAAGATTGCAAAATGTTCCTATCTGAGGTTCAATAAGACTACATGTACCTATGTTAGTAGAATTAAAAAGCAAAGTTTCTACACTTTGTACAGATGTTTTATGATGCTGTTAACCGGATAGTTTGAAACAATGAGATGTCATTTGTATTATGTAAACTAGAGAAAAAAAATTAGTAAAAGGCAGAGTAGTGTTTGAACAAGACTTGGAACTAGAAATAGCTCGTTTTTAATGCATACCTTTTGAGAGTGGTGTATCAGTATCTTCTCGTCGAAGAAGGTTAAAAACTGCAGTTACATCTGGCCCAGTCAAATTTACTTTACATGCACAGCATCAGCAACAAGGTCTTTTACTCAACAAGTAAGAAAACTGCTTACCATTCACAAGGAAACCAGCTTTCATTATCTGAAAAGCAGTTCTGTTTTCTGAGTGGCGCTCCAAGAAGTTCTTTTGCAGGCAAGTATCTATATACCTGCTGACACGGCTGGACAAAGAGCAAAGTTCATTTTTCATGTTCTGAAATAATTTCCATTAAAGACTCATAATCAGCGTATTCCTTCAGAGACTGTATCATTTCATCTAGCATTTCTTCCCCTAACATGAAGCACTCAGTGTGATGCACTGATCTGCTGATCCTGTGGTCAGTAATCCGGTCCTGTGGAAAGTTGTATGTTCTGATCTTCTCTGACCTTCCTTTAGTTCCAATCTATCAAACAAGAAGATTCAGTTTACAACACTGATTATAAACCTTCTTATAGGAAGAGTGAAATACTGATTAACCATTTAAAATGAACGCTTTCTCTTCCTCATAAATACATAAAATCTGTTTACATGGTGCTTAGACTTGATCAGTAGTCACACTAACTGCTCTTAGATTTGTGAAAGAACATAGGAGTTAGCAAATATAGGAGATAACCTCCAAGAACATATGCTCATATAGAATTAGATCTTCACAAAATGAAACTTACTTGAATCTTTCGAACACTGTTTCTCTTTTTGGTTTCTTCTTCTAGTTTGATGTTGTACAGTTTAGCATAAAGCATTTGCATAGCCTTCTCTTTGTTTCTAATTTGAGACCTTTCTTGCTGACATTCAGATGTGACCCCTGCCAAAATAATGAGAATTAACACTAGACTGTAACATAATAAAAATCTCTAGAAATTGCAAACTGTTTTTTATATATGATGAAAAAAAATATGCATATTTGGACAAGGAAGGTAAGAGTCCAGGCTCCTTCTTTTGTGTCTGATGATATTTTGGGAAAGAATTGCCAGTAGTAGGCTGAGTTGTGTTTTAAGCTTTAAGACAGAAGAAAATAGATTTATTTTGGTATGTTGGACAATGAAATAAAAGATAAACTCCTGGAAAACACCTATAATTTCTGACAACAGTTCCAGCAAATTAAGCAGTAAAACAGCAGTAATGTACACTAGATAGTGGCTATACAGAACGTACCCCAAAAAAGTATGTTTTCTTCCCAAAAATATACAATTTAAGTTAAGACAATAAATGAACATCCTAAGAAAAGAGCAAGAAGAAGAAATGCAGGAAAAGATGTTACAACCTAAATTTCTTTTTGGAAATATCTTAAATAACTCTTGTAAAAATTCAATATACTGATATATAATTATATAGCATTAATGTATGAAATATATGTTTAAAAACAACTACTGAGGTCATAATGAAGACTTATAAATGGACTTGGGATGAGATAAATTGAAAGTAAGATATTTGTGAAGGAAGAGCTATTTTTAAGGCAAACAAAAAAATTCAGATTAGGTAAAATGCAAAAAGAACAAAAACACAACCTTAAGCACTACCCCTAGTGCATAACCACAAAAAGTAACTGCAATGCATTTTAAGATTTCTATAAAAAAATGCCAATAACCGCCATCAGCAAAAGCTAAGGCCACTGCTTCTTGTCTACATGTTTGGATAAAGAAACAAAACAATACAAAACTTTTCTATCTGAGTACCTTTTTGTCACTGAATCTTAAGTAGAATTCTATCATCTTTACTATTTACCTTCTACTTTACTGAGGTGATGCAACAAGTGTAGAGTGGATTTGTGTATTCCATAAATACAAAGAAATGGGTGGCAAAAACCTAGATATGGGAAGATAAAGCATGCTCAGGATTACCCTGAGGCTGTAAAGCCTGATTAATGTTTGTGGTGGAGAAGAGAAAAAGTTAAAAAGCAATGAAAGTCAAGGCAGCTATCGTGGATTGCTCAAAAGGAAGTTAAAAGCTTAGAAACAGTAATAAAATAAAAAAAATCCGATAGCTAAAAACAGGTAGCATTTGAGGGTGTATCTTAATCCTCTTAACATTCCTAACCTGAGCCCTGAGGATGGGTGTTGTAATTACATCTGTAATCTATGGGAAAGAAGCCAGAAGACAAATGGAAGCTGGCAACTTAAGTAGACTCTGCAACAGAAGATACTTAAAACAGCAGTTTAATAGAGCAACCTCTCTATCAGAGAATAATCAAGAGAAACTATGTCCTAAAATTTTAACCTCTGTTTTTCAGTTTTTTTTCTGTTAGTTGAAAGCTTAAATATAAAACTACTTCTTAGAAATTGATTTGAATACTTCAAGAGCCTAGCACTTATTGGAAAAAATAGATAAGTTACCTACTAAGGCCACAACTATTACAAATGAGGGTGGGCACAAGACACTGCCTTTACATTACATATTCTTACACACACACAAAAATGACACGAAAACTTTGTTCCACTGGTATCCAGGTTTGAAACTGTTCTTTCAAATAATACAGTACAAATGAAATTATGACAGTATTTTTACAGAGTAGGTCTTGTACTAAGGAAAACTGAAGCACCTGTTGGAATATGAACTATCCGTACAGCACTGTCTGTGGTATTGACATGCTGCCCTCCAGCTCCACTAGCTCTCTTTGTTTCTATTCGCAAATCTTTTGGATTAATTTTCAGCATCATCTGTCATGAGAGACAAAAAGAAAAGTCAAATATGCACAGTTTATTTTATAAAGCATATTCAGGCACGATCAAACTATTTTTATTTTTTCCTAAAGTTTGAGTGGTAGCTCAGATCCACTTATAAAAAGCTGGGAAATCAAAGTAGTTTAAGATAAAGCCATCCATTAGCACTAATCCTCCCACTCTTCTGAAAGATTTGCACCCTCCCTCAGATAAGTTAATCAATATTTGAACTTGACTAGATGGGTTTCAGATAAAAGGGAACATAGTAACTTCGCTGGTTCTGCAATGGGATAGTAATTTCTGGGAGGAAGTAATGAAACAGCTTAGAGACAAGAGGAAGGAGTAACATATTTTGACAGTTTGTTGGGATGACATTAAACAAAGATCCAAAGTTTTATTTCTTAGCTGATTATTTATAACCAAGCAAATATGCTAAGGGTCACCCACGCAATTAGAAGGGGAAAATGAGGATACTACAGAAATGGGGAAGAGGAATAATAAAACAAATCTCCATGTCCTTTCTAAACTAAATCAGTCTTTTGCCACCGCATCCAATTTTCCACTGAACATGCAAGGCACAGTTACAGTAAATTTTCAAGTGACAGTGAAATAAACTGCCAGTGAATTTGAGATTACGATTACCAGGAAATATAGAAATTCTTTATTTCATTCCCCTAGGCAAAAATAAACAAATAAATATGACTTAAAACTTTCATATTAAAAAGCAAAATCATAATTAAGAGAGAATAACAAGACAGACCGAAAAGACTTGGGTATCAGCAACATGGCAAGTAAAGCCCAGCTTATGGTAACGTCTGTTAAACTAAAAATAAATGTTACCTCAGTGGGTTGGGGTAATATTGCGACAGTCATTGTGCTGGTGTGAATGCGCCCTTGTTTTTCTGTCTTTGGCACCCGCTGAACACGATGCACTCCTCCTTCAAATTTCATGTACTTGTAAGCATCAAGACCTGCTATACTGGCAACTGCATGTCTTAGGCCACCTTAAATGAAAAAAACAGTTGTAAAAGTGTAAGCACTGTCAGCTATATGTTACTACATTTCAAGCATACACTGGCATCACTGTAGTTTATTTCTTAAAATTACAAATTTATCATTTTGATGCTTCTGTAGAATCACATCAAAAATCCAAGAGAACCCCAAAACATGCATATTCACACAATATATCAAATAAAGGACAGTCAAGTTCCTCTAACAGAATCCAATTAAATTTTTTTATATATACATATAAGGTTGCTTATGAGCCACACATACATACAATACTTCAACCATAGCAGAAATCTGACACAAATAATAAGCTTATGTAAAGATCAAGTTTTGAAAGCCCCTTTCAGCAACTACATCAAATTCTTCTGCTTAGTATCTGAGAACCTCAACATTTAATGGAAGGGAAGAAAACACATCACAGTAAGTCTTAACTTATGAGGAATATCTGTTATTTATAAATTCTTCTTCCCCATTCTCCTGTATGTCTCCTACCTATGCCTCATCTTTGCACTTCCGTTTCATTTCAATTTCTTACTCCATCAGAATTAGCAGAGCTCTTGCCCCCTTACTCACATATTAAGCAAAATATTTGATAGAAACATACTGAAAGCTAGCTCAGAACCTTCAGAATTAGAACTTTCAAACTAAGACCCAGTACAATTCAAGACAGAAGGTTTGTTGCAAGACTAGTTGATGGCATTCCTTCTCCTCGTTTGCCAGAGTGCAACCCCCTTAACTCTGCTAGTGTAACTGAAAGATTACAGAACTGATGATACTATAAGCGAATGTTATTTTTTAAACCTGTCCCTGCTTTGTTTTTCAATCCAAATGAGTTCCCAGATCCCATTCTCAGCAGAGCAGACTGTGTGTCTAGGGGGACACTGGAGACAGAAAACTTTGAAAGAATATTGCTGTTTAAGTCTTTCAATGAAAAGCCCAGACCAGGAAGATGAGAGGCACATACATACTTCTCAGAAATACCATTTTAGGCTTTAAGTTAGGGACAAAGTAACAGCTTTATAAAAAAGGAAGATAAAGAGAACATAGAATGTGATAACACTGCACAGTATAGAAGTCAGTCATCAGCCAGAATGCAGGCAACTACTAGTGGAGAGATTTGCAAATGTTCTTGTTCCACAGAAATTTAATGTTCCCTCCTATCTTTACTGAAAAGTATTACTCTTCACAGTTTGGTTTGTCAACAATGGCCAAAATTGCCTCTTTCCTTTCTTTCACCTCATTTTATTTCCCTACGAATTCTAAAATTTCATTCCCACTTGTAGAAATCTACACTGCTTTCCAATCAAATGAATCATTCAAAATAAGCAGTTCTTGACTTACAGTAATTATCTACAACTAACTCTGTAAGATAAAACCATCATGATGAGAATAAATATGACTCTAAAACACATAATTTAACAAGTAATAATATATGCAAAAAAACTTCAGTTTAAATCAGAAAGGTACACTCTTAACAGGCACTGTGAAATCTTAGTTATTATGCAAGCAGTATTCACATGAGCAAAATAACTCTTCTTGTAAAAGAAGATATATATAACCTCAATAACTTGTTTATTTCTTTGCAGTGCTAGAATTAAAACATACTTGTTCCTTTATATATAAAAGTACTAAATAAATAAATAACAACAGAAAAAATAAACTAAACAATTTCTGTGCATGAGAAAGAAGCCAAGCCAAGTCAGGTGTAAAAATAACTTCTATGTTCAAAATTCAATGGTACAATGGTACTCCAGACAAGATTAATTATGTAATAAGCAGTTAATTGCAAAAGCTAACATTTCGTCCTTTCTCACTTGTCCTGCCATTAGTACATCTACAACAGGTACAGTCTGCCTATGGGAGCTGCAGCTACACGTGCAACATGTTCAAGAGAGTTTTAAGTCTGTAGCAATCACTGTGCAACTGTAGTAATGTGGAGCTTAGTACAAGATGACCAAGAAACTAGTTTAAGACAGGTTCTTACTTAGGTCATATTGCTTCAAATAAACTATTACCAATACATGCTAACTTTCAGGTTTATCAAGAAACAGCCAAATCCAATAAAATCTCAATAAACTCTTTACTCAATTAACTTTACTTAACCTTATTCACTTGTTCATGTTCAGATTCTGGAGTTCTCTGAAATGAGGAAGCTTGACCTTTTAGTGAAGGACCTTGCTTTTGTTCATGTAGTCCACAAGAATTAAATGTGGATGAGATATGAACACCTGGCATATCAGTGAATATCCTCAACTTACGTCTTACTAAACACAGGACCTTAGGAACTGTATAGGAGTGTGGTAGCTGTGCCATCTACAGTGGCTCTACCTCAACTTATTCCCAGTATCTCAAGTTTTGGATGGCGTGTGGTCATAAAAATGAGTACTGTGAGGAAATGCACTGTAAGAGGCTGAGAAAGAATAGGGTTACTTTTATTTTTCTATACATTTGTATCCATAAATTTATATCCTACTTCCCTTCTCATTGTATATGCAAGCTCTCAGCATGCCAAAACAGTTCTAATATACATATTCCTTAAACAAGAAACTTCAAAAAGAAAAAAATTGCTAGATATGTATTAATTTATGACTGATTTTTTATTTCTGGCGCTGAAAAGAATACTTCTGCAGGTTTGTATTCATTATCTAAGAATCGAGCTTCCATCAGAAGGGTAGTCAAGCACAGCTCTCTTTCTCTTGTAATCACAGGGCTGCTTGTTGAGTCAGATCTGCCTTAACTATCCAGTAACAATAGGTAGTGTTCAAGTCAAATCAGCAGATTTATCCAATTAGCACTGCAGCCTCAAAACTGCTAAAGCAGAGACAGAAAGGATGTAAAGTTGGCAGCTGACTAGAAAGTGGTATTAAAACTGATTTCCTCCTTAAATCCCACCTCTTGAGGTATGAAGTAAAGACAACTCACCACTTTTCCTCCTATCGCTTATATTCTCACTCATCTAACCTGCACTGCATTGATTCAATTTGCTTTTAAATGAATGTCACTAAGTTTCTCATCTCAGAAGCTACTTCAGCTTTTGGTGAAATACTGGCTGAAGAGAGATTAGTTTTTCTGATGGACTGCATCCCCTGACTTCCTAGCTTTTCCTACTCCATCTTCAATGTTTACCAAGTAAGCCATTTTCTTTGTTTTTCTTTCCTCGATTAAAACAACAATTTTAAATGATTACTTTTCATGTTGTTCATTACTCTTTATCAATACCTATTTATCAGAAAAGTTAATAAGAACAATTTAAACTATGAATGAACTGCTCGTAGCTAAAAAAAGAACAAAGGATGCTGATGAAAGTACAAATATTTTCAAGCTAGTAGTTACAAACTGCACAAGCACTCATCTACCAATCCATACCATCTTTAAAGTATACATTATATCCATAGCAAAATATGTTACCAAAATATACTAGCTTTACTCACCACACTATGCATAACAGCAAGGCTGCATATCTGTCAACACAGACTTAGCAAATCCAGCCTGCTGAGAACTGTGACTAGCAATCTGTCAGCCAAAAAACCCTGCCATCACTCCTGCACACCTTCATATTTCTGTCTGCAGTTAACTTGAACTGACTGAACCTTTGGCTGCTGGACAAAGATGAAGCCCCATTTTTCTGCTTCCACTCTCTCAAGGAGTATTTCTCTTCCCTCCCTTGTACTGGATCACCTGAAAACTAATCAATTTTTGTATGTAGTTTCTCTGCTGAAATAACTTGGTAATGAGACTTCCAGCACTGATGAAATTTTCCGTGCAGAAAAGTCAAAGATAAAAGCCTGATTTTTGTGAAATAAACCGTACCAGCTGGTGCATAAATCAGTAAATTAACGTCCCTGCCTGTTTGTTATGTAAACCTACCAGCTCCCTTTCTGTAAACACACTGCTCCCAGAGATGCAGACAATCAACTTAACAGCTCATCATCACCAAATACATCAGTTTCTATCTCCTTGCATTCAGTTTATAAAAGAAAATAAAGAGCAACTTATAAAACAAATAGCATAAATCTCTTTGCACTACAATCAAGCTGAAAAACATACAGGTGAAATTTTCTCAAATACTTTCTTAGGTGATCAGATGTTTTAGTTCTCTCAAAGTTGCAACAACTCCCTCACTTTGTGTACCCATTAGCTGTTACATGAGCTATATCCAAACATGTCCTTTCCTTATACAATCCTCAACTGACATTATTAAAAGAAAAAAAAATGTTTTGGATTAAATGCCAAGAACCCTTTTAATTTGCTCTCCTCCTCTCTGCTGAGAAACTCATAGTAATAAATGGACTTTCAACCTGCCTTTAAACAAACCTACAAACACAAGATGTTTGTATTTTTCAGTAAATAGAACAGCACATGTTTGCTAATTTTTTCTCAATATTTCTTTTTACAAGTACAGGTTACATAAAGCTAAAACATATCTGCATAACCTTCTGAACTTATTTACTGCGACACTTAGTTTCATTTCTACTTTTCATTTCTACTTTTTTGAAACTATTGAAAGAATATGTATTTTTTACTATCTAATATTTCAATAGCGCATCTCAAGTGAGATTTCACTCTCAAATACAAAAACTGAAGAGAACTGTACCCAGACATTCAATCTCTGCTTCTAAACGTAATTTCCCAGAAATCAGTCTCCTGCAGTCACAAAATTCATATCATATAAGAATGAACATATCATTACATAAATTAAGAAGTTATGAACATTAACAAACTTTTTTTTTAAGGTTACTGACCTATTTCACTGGGAAAATATTCTAGTATTTCAAATTTCCACTTTTTATAGGCAGCATACCGTCGATACATATCAAATATCTCCGAAGTGAACAGCATCGCCTCCTGTCCTCCAACTCCAGCAGTTACTTCCATGACAAGATCACTGTCGTCTGTTTCTTCTGGAGGAATCAAAAGCAATACTATCTGTGAATACAAAAACACCCATCTAAGATCTCCCCCTTCAATCCAGAATTAATACTGTATAAAATGCCATGCAATAATTTATCTACTCTAAAATCTCCTGCATTAACTCACAGACTCTCCAGAGGGCTGGCTGTTCAGCAACTTCTGACATCCCTTCAAATAATACACAGGAAGAGGGAGGGGAGCATGCTGCACTGCCAAAGGGCTCCCTGCATCTGTCTGCAGTAACAAGATTTCTTTCAAGTCCCATAAAACTTCACAGTACCTTTCATCATTTAGAAGCACTGAATCAGTTAGACACTGTAGGATATACGACTTGCAAGAAAACTAAGCATCTCCATTCCCATTAGATTCCTTTTTAAACCAATATCAACTTCAGAACTAGGAAGGCGTGGATGCTCTGGATTACATTTTTTCAACACCAATTCAGCTATAGTATTTTTATGCCTTTAAAGGAGAGATGGCGTTATTGATCTATTGGATGATGATACACCAGAATACTGGAACCAAATCTACACAATAGTTTTGAGGGCTTGTTTAAAACTCTGTATGATTTATAAATGCTTCTCAATCATTCTTTGTTACTAGCTTTACGTTATATCTCTTTCTTCAGCCTTCCCTTTCTTCTTTTAGCATATCATAACTATCTACAATTTTTTTTTTTAATGACTGTTAAATTGCTGTCAAAGAAATAAAGAATGTGAGTTACAGTCAACTTCTACCAATGGCCGGCCAGCTTCTAGTTTGCCAGTAACATGAAGTACGTTAACAGTTACAAAAAGGTACCTATTGTGATACAAAATACCATTGATACTATGTAGAACCTATACAAGGCAACAGTCTAATACAGTTACATAGTATTACACGGTTTTTTTTCCTCAAAAAACACATCATGCAAGTTGAAAGTTTCTAACATAAAACAAGCTGAACACCCACAAAGGTATATCCAGAAGAGGCTAACTACAGCACCTACGTATCAGGATGAACTGATTCAAAGAAATCAGTTATGAACTATCTACACACAATGTGCATTTTCCATTTTCCTTCGGTAACAGACACTGGTTGAAGAGTACAGTTGGCAGAGGTGGGGGAGGGGGTGAAGAGTTAACCATGCACATCTTATTTCAATGAGAGGACAACTTAACTTTGTTAACTTAGGAATGGCAAGGAAATAACAAGCTTTCAGAGGCAATCTAACCTGGTGTTTCAGTTCAGTTATCTCTTCTTCACAGGAAACGATTTCCCTTTCTGCAAGTTTCCGCAGATCTTCACTCTCATCTGGAATATTTGAGTATGGTTAATCCTCAGACTTAAACCAGTGGCACACTCAGAAAACCTTCTGAAAAATAAACATATGAAGAACTTACTCTACAAAATAAAGAAAATCACACTAAATCTGTCAGAAAATGTGATTAATGTTATGATCTAGAACAAAGACAGACAGTATCTACTATTCGAGTGAGATGTTTCTACATCTGACATACAAGAAACACCACTTAGGCATAAGAAAAAAAAAAAAAAAAAAAAAAAAGTAAGGCAAAAATCTGGAGAAGGCTGCCCCAGGAATGTTCTGGGGTCTCACCCCTGGAGACAGCCCGACCCCAGCAGGACATGGCCCTGGGAGATGCATGACTCAGCAGTAGGCTGAGCCATTCCCTGAGCACCTTAACCATCTCAGCCACCCCATGATCTTGAGGAACACCCTCCTGTATTTCACTGATAGGGACACAAAGGACTTAAAGGGTAGAGAAGTCCCACAATTAACATTTAATTAAAAGGACTACTGCCATATGTAAAACTTGCATGTCAGTAGCTATAACTTCAAGTACTCTATCCATAAGAAGTTATTCTAAAGCAGCTGCAGAATTTCCGAATTGTTGAAAGACATAAACATGGAAGAGTCCTCACATAAGAGGAACTTGTAATTTTAAAATGATACTTGACTGATCAACACTAGAGGTTTACAGTTAGACTTGTTTTCCTGTGCATTTACATACGTTAAGATGTCCCTTCTTTCTACTCCCTGGTTAGTATCAAACTTCAGATTTAAACAAAATACAGCTTAAACTACCCCTGACCTGTGCTAATTCAGCTCACTTGCACATAAGAGAACAAAATAACTCCCACAAAAGGAGTCCCGCAAAAGGACACACAATGAATGGACGTGGAACACAAGGACACAACTGCATAGCCAATGGCAAAAGACCAAAAAGAAAGATGCCAGACACCAACTCTTTGTGTACAGTTAAGTCTTGGGGGTGCCCTCACAGCAAATGCATGCCTTTTCAGCATTGTAGTTCATGTCAGTGACTGACTACATTTTAAAATAAATTTTACTGACATTAAAGATCACATTTAATATCGGGGGACTATTTTTTTCCCAAATCACTTCTGCAAAAAGGGAAGAAAAAAAAGTACATGTAAATTGGTTTCAATAACAAGTATGCTTTACTTACAGCTGGCAAGAAGCACACATGGCTGAGTGACTGACAAACTGTGACACCTTAAACACACTAAGCTGGTCACCTGCATCCATCCACTTCTTTATTTTAGACCAACTACTGTCTGAATGACGACTAGCATTAAGGCCAAGAAAATCAGATATTCACGAAGTAATTGCTAAGAATGAACCTATTCCATAGCACAGTTGTATATTTTAATATACAATATAAGCTCTAAAATCACTTAAGAGACATATGGTCTGATGTTTGGGCGGCCCTGTGTGGAGCCTGGAGTTGGACCCGATGATGGGGCCCTTCCAACTCTGCATTTTTTGACCTTATCACATAAGGATGAGCTACAGATGTGACTGTCTAAACTCTTACGATCACCTAGCTTAAGATCAATGCCAGGTTTTAATGACATAGCAGGTTCAGAAAGGAGAGAAAAGTCCTTCATTTCCACGCAATGGAAACTAACAGATTTAAGGCAATTATTAACTTTTCCAACGGAAGCATTTCTCCTTTTTTTCACTTCACGCTGGTAGAGAACGAATAGGAGATAAAAAGAAAAAAGAAAGCACAACACATTTTCCTTTCAACCAACGTCTGTTATCTCCTCCAGCCGAAGAAAGAAGAGCTATTAGCTCCTCCGCGCAGCCTCAAGCGCGCCCCCGCGCGCCGCAACGCATCCCACGCACGCGCAGTCGATACCAAGTCGGCAGTGCCACTCAACCGCCTGCACCCGCCCCCCTGCGGGGGCTCCCCCAATCACTTCAGGTTATGCATTAATTAGCCCCGCCCCGTCACAGGACTGATGGACCGACCCACACCTCCGCCGCGGCCCTGAGGCGGGGCCGGGTAGAGGCCTTCTGACCCGCCTCACCTTGCAGTGCCAGGTCCCGCGTGTCGCGCAGCTCCCGCTCCTTGTCACGCAGTCGTTGTATCCGCGCCGCCAGCTCCGGCCTGGCCTCGCCTTGCACCTGCGCCTCCAGTAGGCGGCTTAAGGAAGGGGTGGCGAACAGTTCGTCTAAGCGGGGCCGGGCGCTCAGCCCACGCCGCGGCTGCTGCGGACGTGCTGCCGCCGCGCTGCCCCTGCCGGACGGCGCTTGGTAGTTGCAGGCAGGCAATGCGATTGCCCGGCAGCTTCGAGCCGCGCGGAGAGCCCGCGTGATGAGCCCCATACCGGCTTAGGACCGCGTCGTGCACCCAGGCCTTCTTTCGTCAGCCCACCGCGCCGGAGGTAACCGACGGCGCTCGGCTGTTTCCCTTCCGGGTTTCCGGAAGGTGCCGAAGAGGATCGGCCCCGATATCAGCCATCGGGGCTCCGGTGGCGGAAACCAACGAAGGGGTTCGGCTCCCTTCGTATCGTGGGGAGGGAAAGCGCGCTCTGATTGGCCGGCGCTGACAGCGCAATGGGAGCTGCGCCTGCGGAGCGGCGGGTGTGGTGTGGCGTTCGGCTGAGCGCGAAACATGCACTGAGTAATATATTTATTGTAAAAATACGTAGCTGGCCAGAAAGCTTTATTAGGCAGTAGTTTATGTTACAGCCATCTAAGTCAGATCTTTGTTATTCTTCCACCGTTATTTGTGCCTTGACAGAGAGAGGTAACCGTACTTCACAAGTGAACTAACCTGGTGGGATAGCAATAGCTACATCATAAATCGTCATTATCATGAGTGTCAATGCACCACTTTAAATAAAGCTCTATGACAAAATATGCCGTGACAATAACGTAGAATTAACTTACTGGAACTAAATGTAGACGTAAGCTGGGCACACAGCACAGCCCGGTTCTTGTGGGCTTCAGTGACCTCAAACCACTTCCACCCACCCGTGCAACCCAAAGTGTGACAGGTGGAGTGTATCCCTATTTTAAATGGGAAGGATGGACTACCACCGAGTGGCAGGTTATGTATAAAAAGTAGGGGCAAAATCTGGCTTCTGACATAGCATGAAAGTAGTTGTTTCCCAAAAGTGCAGTTTATGCATACATCCTTTTTTTCTAGCTGGTGTTGGCACCACTGCTGCATTGTTCTTTTGTCCTGCAAAAGACACATCTACTGCGGAAGCTCTGAGGACTGAGGTGAGCTAGCAGGACTGAAGATTTGTCTCTGCAGTGTGCTCAGGACAGAGGTGAGCAGGGCTGGGCAGCTGCAGCTATGTCCCAGGCTGCTCCAAAGGTGTGCTCCTAAGCATCTACAAACAGCAGCATTTTGGAGTTGGTAGTTAAGACATAGTTCAAAGCAATCTGAAGACGCATAAAGGGCTTTTGCAGCAATGGCCTAGTTTGTTTTAATGGAAAGTTCCGGTTCCTTAGTGTAATAAGATCAGCCAGCAAATCTCACAAAGACCTTCTCACCTCTTTTATATGCCATTCATGGTCAAAAGGTCCTTATGTTCACTACCTATGCAAGTCTGGCATCAAGCGACAGTTCAAACCCTATTTATTCAAGTTATGATGAAAGACTGCTGTATTTTGTTGGTTTAGATCACAGCCTAGCAGACTCTATTACATACTTTCAATGTAAAAGGGAATATCATTAGCTTCAGTGTGATTTCTGACAACTCTGTGAGGTGCTGTGAAGGGGTGATGTGGGTTCCATGAATGCCTGGATGAGTCTGATGCTTTGTGGACACGTTTCCAGAGCATTCTACCCTGCCTGTGCTGGCCAGTATGCACTCCGGTCTCTTCCATACATATGTGCCTTCAGTCTAATTTAAATACTTTCAATGTTATCTGTGGTTTTGTTTTATCTTGGTCATCTCAAACCACTTTTAGCTCAGGTGTACATCACTAAGTTGTACATGTGCAAGATACAACATATACTCAAGTTTTTTCAAAACCTAACGGTCTTAGGAGTGTACCCATGTGCTGTGCTTATTTGTGGCTATTTGGCATTGTGCTCTATTTGACAGAAAACCTTAAACATCAGACAAAAATGACAAAAAACTTACATTCCATAGTTCTATATACATTCTAATGAAAAACTGAAATACAAGTTAAATACATACTTATTTTATTCCAGGCTATAGGATAAGTGTATTTAGGCAGTTTTTCAAAGTGTATTGTACATTGCATGCACAATAAATCAGTTTAATAGCTTGACTGTTTTACATTTTGTGTTCAAAGAACTGTATGACAGGCAATGAGATCATGTTATGGCACAAGTTGTTGTCCATTTGGACTATATCCATTTTTTTTTCATAAAATTTTGGGAAACCCAAGCTGATACATGAAATGTCTATTAATCATTTTAACATGAGCATTTGCTCCAAGAAAGAAACTTCATACAAGTTATGTTCAATTTATAAACCCCTCCAAATAGAGGATTTAAGACAAGAAATTTTGAACGTGATTTCATTGCAGTATTACACTGAAGACTGGTGTAATATTATTTGTCAGAATGATGTAACAGTTTCCAAATACAGATTTTGGAATCTGCTAGAAATCCAGGTAATATTTTAGGGCCCACACAGTTAGCTTTAAAAATGTCCTTGAAAGGATGACTTGTCTGTTTTGACAAGAACTTCTACCTATGTGAAATATCTTATAAAGATAGCTTATGACTAGCAGGTCACCATCAAATAGTAACATTAAGAATATGTAATTCTACATTCGTAAAGGCTTCTGCATGCAGTTCTGTCTCTTACACATTGTTTAGATGTGTGAACTAAATGTTTGTGCCTCAAACACCAACAAACTTGAAATTACACTATGTAAGTATATACATACATGATGTTGTATATGTTTAGTATCACAGTAAATATGTGTTATTAAATGATACTAGACATATGTAGAACCGTAGTTAAATTCCAGTTAAGAAAAAAAGCCAGAAAAAGTCATTCTTCTAACAGTATTTCACAGTAGAAGGAGGCAGTCCTTTCTCACTGACTTTCCCTCCCTCAGGATTTGTAAACATCATAGCTATTACTCTATCAGTATAATAATTGAATATTTTATTCATAATGGTAAGTAGCTGACCAACATGAATAAAGTTGTCATAACACAATAACACTTTCAGACAAAACAGTTATTTATTAAAAGAAACATTTATAAATATTTTGTCTTGCATTTAAACTACATTTTCATAAATAACAATATTTAAAAGTGCTGAATATGATAGGATAGTCAGCAACGCCACTGTAAACAGATTTGTTTTCCACTTTGCAGATTTTTTTTAGATCCCATTCTGTCAAACACTACAACAGTTAAAATAGTTGCATAGGGAATAGAGAATAGCCCTTTTAATCATCTCCTGAATTCTATATAAATTACAAAACCAAATGAGCTTAAGAAACAGTTTGTTAAATTGTTCTTATATATCCAAAAAAAGCACATAGGTTTCAAGTAAAAAGAATGATTAAAAAATTCCCCAGACTTGCTATTTGAAGCATGTTCAATAAATTAAGAGGGAAAAAAAAAAAAAAAAGAGAGAGAGAGGGACAAAGAGAGAGAGAGGTAGTAAAATAAAGGAAAAAATAAGCCCCAGGAAATAAACTAATACCTGTTTCCTACCAGCTATTGTGTAGAGCCAGAGCAGCCTCAGTAGCAGCGATTTCAGCAAGAGCTGGCACCAAGGAGTAGCTTGCTGGTTGGAGCCAAGTTTGCTGGGGCCAGATTCCACTCAGTTACACAACTGTAAAACCTTTTGGACCCATCAAAAGCAATGGGAGAATGCTGTATTTAGTCCTAGGAAAGTGAGAAGAACCTTGCCTCTGAAGTCTTAGTGCAAGACCAGAACTGACAGTGTTATATCTGTATCTATATAGATAGATAGATAACAAGCATTCAAAACAATCTCATGGTTTATCTTTAGCAGTTGGTGAGGGATGCTAACACTCATTTGTCTCATATATGGTAGGCATGAAGATGTTGATTTTTTGAAGTTCCTAGTCACTCTCTCTTTAAACATCAAAATGCATCCTAAAATTGGACATTTTTGGATAAAAAGGCCAAGCAAACACCTACTAAAAACACTATGGCAGAAAAGTGATTAGAGTACTGTGCTGCATTAGCTCTGATTTAGGGCTCAATAGAGGACTCTCTACCCAGGAAAGACACTCATTGAGTTTCAGTAGGCATTTTGCTTGGGTAAGAACTGCAGATTTTGGAGCCCTTGAAATTTGGTTTAATATTACACTCCAAACTCCTTGTTATCAAAGAGTTAATCAAAATCAATGAGGCCAGAAGCTAAGTCTTCTTCAGCCCACCACCTTGTATAACATTACTTTGCTTAAAAACATTTTTTTACTGGATTTAGCCTTAAAAAAAAAATCTCACAGGACATACGCAATTCATCAAAATGGTCTAAAATGCTCTAAAATGCTACATGTAGGCAATCTTTTATTAAATTTCTTTATTAAAAAAAACCCTAAATTATCAAGCTTTCTGTGTTTGTTCTTGTTTTTGTTTTCTTTCTTTCTTTCTTTCTTTTTTTTTGCTGAAGTACATAACATTATACAACAGTGTTAGAACTGGATAGCCAGTCTTTAATAAATCAATTACAGTATCTGACATCTGAAATGTACAGTGAAAATCTTTGTTCTTTTCACAATTAAACAATATCAGCGCATAGATTGTGTCACCCAGATACGGATCCCTTTAAGTGGTTTGTGCTTTTTTTTTCCCCTTCTTTTTTTTTTCTTTTTCTTTTTTGACATTGCAAACTCTGTAATGAAAATGCCACAGTTTTGGCAGTGAATCCTCCACTTGATTTATTTTAAATAAACAGTGATAAATAGCTCTTTCTGTACAGAAATATTGGCTTCAAAAAGTCAGTGTATTGTACTCAGTAGAGCATGTTGAGTAATGCTACACCTTAAAAATTGGCTTTTTTCAGTTAGTGATGTTAAAAAATGCAAGCCTCTTTCTGGTTTGCTGCAGTTGTTTCTATGTACCATTAGACTGTATTGCACAAAAAAGTTCTTAAATACAGATATAATTTATGTTATTGGATTAAATATTGCAACAACTAAGTGGTAAGTGAAGCAGTTTTACCTTGCACATGCAATGTGAGGATACACAAGGAGACTGTTCATAAAACTACAAATACATCATTTCAATCTTGACTGTAGTTGGGTGAAAGGAGTGTGAAACAAATGTATTTTGGCAAATCCATTGTTTCCCTCCCATGCTATTTCAAGCAAGGAGGACCTTGGTAAAAATGTAGACAGAGACCATAGTATGTATTTGTTTTCTTCACAGTAGCCTGAGTAGAGCTAAACTGTAGTTCTCCAGGAACCCAGCTCCAGATGTTATTAAACTACTTTTCTTCTGTCCCGCCCACCCCCAAAAAAATCAAGTTATTTTATTTGAAAATTAAAACTAAGTTTCAGAAGTAGAGCCTGTAATACTTTCAACAAGAGACTTATAAATTTGAGAGTTCAAAAACCTTGGGAAAGAGTCTCTGTGCATTAGGGTGTATATCTGGAGTTGGGCATCTTCATACATATGAGGACTGGGATCCAGCAAGTTTCTGTTGATCACTTCTCTCACCCGGGAGTCAAGACTAACCTGAAGAAGATGAGAACAGATGGATATTATAAAGTAATATTGAAAAGGTTATATACATCTCTTTATTTCATATGGCTCCACGGAACATGCTAAGCTCATCGTTTATTCAAGGTATGCTCTGACTTTCAGAATCACTGTTCTAAAACACACACACAATTTCAGACTCAGGTGACTGACTTTATTTCAGTTTTCACTTGGTCTTTGCACCCGTCTTAATAGCTGAAAGATGAAACACCTTTATTTAAGAATACAGCGCTACTAAATAAAGCTCTGCAGTAACCTGAATTTCCCCAAATAAGTTATTATACATTGAAATGTTTTACTTTTTACATATTTAGAAATATTTCTTACAAAGGAATGTTGAATGACCTTTGTTCAGAGAGCTGAAATGGTTTTTTTTTGTTTTTTTTGTTTTTTTTCTGATCAGTGGTACTTGAATATTTAGAAGCTTCCTATTCAGCATTCTCATCTGAATATCTCAGACAATTTTTTTCCTTTCTTTTTTGTCATTTGCTATAGTTATTATTCACAAGTTAGTCAGAATCTTTTTTTTTTTAATACACTTTAACTCCCTAATAATATTAGATATTTCAGATTTGCTCTTTTTTTTTCAAGACTTTACTGTGTGGGAACTTATTCTTACAGGTTGTCATATGCCCAAACTGAAGTTGTTAGGAAGTTTCAGTTTTAACTTCAAATTTAATTTCCTAGTCAGAAAATTGCATATTTTTCTTGGGATGAATACACAGATGATTTTAGATTATCATTTAGAAGCTGGAGTGAATCTACAGCTTACTAAGCTTAGTAAGAAAATGTATTAAAAAATGCTCTGCAAACAGTAACAAAAGTGCTTTCTGGATGAAGCAAAATGGCTGTAGCAGGGACCAGCACTGGAACCAGCAAGGGTTTTCTATCTAAGTAAAATGCTATAACACCTACTGCAGAAATGCTGAGCACAGATCAGCTAAGCTACTATGATTTAAACTAGGTTACAAAGAAATGACGTGTTAAGATTAAAGCAATTGCTTCCCTCTGACATACATGCACACTGGCACGTATCTTAGCAAGACCAGTTCATGAGGCTAGCCAATTGATTCCTAATTACCAAGCAAAATGACTGGGACAACAAAGCTCATATTTGGCAGGATAGTGGGGTTCCTTTGCCATTGAATACTGTAAAAATTAATTGCCATTATAGAATGAAACAAATTATTTCTGGATCTCTTAATTCACATTGTAGTTTCTCAGTGACTCACTAAAGCCATAAGACTTTAGACTAGTTGCAATTATTAAAGTTATCTCTTTGGTAAACAGATGTATGGAAGGTATTTGTTTAGCACACTGGGACATCCTGCCTCAGTGACTACACCATTGAACAAGGCTGAGTATTTCAGCTCCTATGCCAAAGTTTCATCTGGAATGGAGTGCTGGGATGAATGAGAACTTTAAAGCTCCCATTCTGATCTAAAACTTTGCAAATTGTTCTAATTTGCCTCATATGGTTTCCAGTAGGGGCAGGAGCAGTTGGGTTGATGACATCCTTGCATGTCCAGGGCATGAAGTTTGTGAACAGTTTTGTCAAATCCTAAGGCAAAAAAGACTTCTTTAGTTTTAGCTGCTGGTTCATGTTGGCTTTGGAAGACAATAGGGCATGTAGTAAATATGTGTATACTAGAGACACATATATACACAAAAATACACATTAATAGCTTGCTCTACTGGCAGTTATCTCACTCCGTAGTCAAAACAGAGAAGGAAATAAAGTTTGAAATGGCTGTTAGTTTCATTCATAAGAATGAAATTGCAAATTATTACTGAAAGCAGTACAAAGGTAAAATGTAGCAAGCAAGGTCCACAAGTAAGCACAAATTAACATACAAATAAATACACAGAAACAAGGCAGAATTGCTAAAGGTACATGACATAGCCTAAGAAATTCTAAAATGCTTGCATATTTATTTATCTGTCTATTGTATATTTATATAGTTGTCTGTCCCAAGCTGTGATTTGATGCTTTTATTTTACTCCAGGGGAAGATCATTTCAGTTGGAGGACTGAAGAAAACTGTATATACTTTCCTGGATATTATCACACCTTTCATTAGAGAAAATATGTGATCGCAATCCTTAGACTATTTGATTGTACCTAGGAATAAACAGAGCAAATTTTGCTTTTTTTCCCCAGACAGCTGTTGCAGGAGATACATCTGTTATTATTCTCATGTAAGTCCTTCTGTGTTGTACAAGACACTAATGGCGAATCTATTCCATGATTTGTTTCCTGTTAAATATTATTTTGTTTTCATATGTTGCTGAAAATTTTGGTGCAATTTCTCCAGAAATCCATCACGTACTTCGTGTCTTTGGCAGGCATGTTGCATTACTAAAGAACCATTCCTATTTTTCACCCTTCTGTTTCAGGAATTTCCCTTTCATTCCTCCTGTGTAGACAGTTTTGAGAAGTTGTGGCCAGTGGTGTCAAACAGCTTGGCCCTTATGTCGGTACTTGTTCCTTCCCTTCCTTTCTGATTTAACCTCCTATACTAAGAATTGCTCTCATCTGACAGATCATGCAGATTTTTCGACCCCTTCTGGCAATCCAAAGTATAGCATGTCTACTCTGGAATAGGAGAAGAAGCCAGTCAAACATTTATGGCTTTACCTCTTTTGGTGAGAGTATAGAAATGTAATCTTCATATATAAGTCTTGCTTTCTCTTCAATAACTTTCTTGTTCTGTTCCTTCTTTAGATCTTCACATGCAAGCCAGAAAAGCAGGTTCTCTTCACTATACTCTGTTCGAAGAAACTCTCTGAAAAGGTTCCTCCCAGCTGGTGTTTTCATCATCTTGTCAAAATTCTGAGCCCAAGACAAAATTTCATCTGCAGTAGGGTTTTGGCTGCAAAAGCAAAATATCTTTACAAATATGTTTCTATTTTTGTAACAGTGTTTTCATACATTTGTCCAAAATTTCTCCTTTCCACTGCACTTCAGTCCAGAGGGAAAACTAGAAGTAAAAAGGCTTCAGCTGTGACAGGAGAATTTTGTTCACTCTTTACTTGCTCATCATTATCTCAATAGCCCACTAAATGTGTTTAATATTAAGAGACATGCACTTGGCTTCCTGCAAATTTTCTACTTCTGTTGTTCACCATTAGGCTAAAGAAAAATCCAATGACAGAACTGAACTTCTGCCCTGCAGTTAAAAGGAGATGTGAATTCAGGAAGCTGACAGTAGGTTCTTTCTCCTGACAGGCTTGAGGGACACCTGACGTCTCTGCCTGCTTCTGATAGGATTTGGCCAATCTCTAACTGCCACAAAATTTGGTTCAGCAAGGACAAGAAAAACAAAAGGCTCTTGGCAGCCAAGAGCATACTAATGAGGGCCAACAAAATAGTAATTCAGAGAGCTTTTAAATTAGCATATTTCTCTGTGCTTGTACCTAAGGGTTGCTAAGCTTCTCTCTGTTTGGTGCTATTGACCTGAATGATGATCTATTGGCAGGAGATGTGATGGATGTTTCTGGCAAAACTGGAGGGAGAAGAAAAGGGAAAAAATCCTTATTCCCATTTTCTGAAGGAGGCTATTTACAGCTTGTTACAGCGGATGCACAGGATGAGTGAACAGAAGACCAATTTGTGCCACTAATCCATAACGTACAAATGAACAGTCTGAGAAGGTCATATTCAAGTTACTTAACAACAATTAAATATGGTTTCACACTTAACTCTGAGTGCTCATCCTCCCCTTCCTGATAGGATACAATGCAAGAGTTTTACAGTCTGTAGTTAACAGTGTCTTTGTAATCATATTGCACAATAAGCGACATTTGTCTGTATAATTTTAACTTCATTTTTAAACTTGTAGTCTGCATGCAAGACAGAGTGGGTGTCAGGAGGCTATTTATGACAGTTTTTTGGCAGACTAAAAGATCTAATAAATGAGAAAGAATTTAACATTTAAACTATCCAGCAAAATCCAGAAGTATAAACATGCAGATTTTATGGTGAAAAGTCCTCTCTCTGAGGGGAGAGGAATGAGCTTGCTGGAGGGGGTGGAGCTGACAAGCAACCTGTGCTGCCTAGTTATCAATTTGGAAAATATTTACTGCAGTTGGACAAATATAAAAAAGTATGAAAAAAAGTACAGGATAAGGCCATTTTGACAGTTTCATCTACTAAGATGTTTTACATCTGCAAGACATGTCATTTCATTAAGAAGATATTTTTAATGAAAAAAATCTCCAAAATGCCAGTTTTCTGAGAGATTTGTGAAGAACAGCCCTTTCCTATACAAGTAGATTAACTTAAAAACAGAATCATGCAGAAGCTCCAATCTGATAAACTAAGGCTCATTTATGTCTAAATAACTTATCTTGATCTTAGGAAATATAAGGATGAAAACTCCTCTGTTGAGTCTTGAATTTAGTAGATATCAAAGGCTGCCTAAACACCGTACCAGGGCAGTGTTTAAATGTTCCTTGTTCTAGGTGCACGAAAGAAGAGGCTGGCACTGAAATAGGATATTTAAACCACTGTGTATTCTCTCGTCTCCTGTTCAGGAGAACATGAGTTGAGAAAATAAACAATTAAGACATTCTCATATAAAGAAAAAAAAAATCTATCAAATCAGTTCTCTGGCAGTAAGGAGAGAAGAAAAATTCTATACTGCTTTTATATTTTGTGGAACTTTTTTATTCTTCCTTTCAAAATTGATCATGAAAAGCAATGTTGGCTCTGAGATATTTTGTTTGGGTTGCATTTAAATTTGATCATATCCTCCGGAATTAAGTTTTATTTTACTTTTTATGGGATTAAAGAACTTGAATCCATAACTTTAGCTTTTTTTCCCAACACAACAAATATTTTACTAGCCTTCAAACAGAAACAGAAGCTCAGACTTTCAGTATATGTATGCCTGTCTTTCAAGATTTGTGTTTCCTATGACAATTCAGGTAAAACCATAAACCAAGATAATGTACAAAAATTAAGCATGTTAAAAATCTGACTGTAGAATACACTTTTGCCCAAGTTAGTTTTTCTTCTTGACTGGGTAAACAGATGAATATTATTCCACAAGCAAAAGAGGCCTGTGGATCAACTGAACTTTCATGTACCTTCTGTTCCTCCCCATTGCTTTGTACCCATAAATGTGAAACTGTCAGTGAGGCTAATTACCATTGTTAGTATTACATGGCAAACTTGATTTTGCTTCATTTTGTCTAGAAATTTTAGGATGGAAAGCAAATAAAAGAACATTCTGGAAGCCTAAAAAAAAACCCAAGGCAAATTAGTTAAAGGTAAATTAAGAACATTTAACTGAACAAAGTTTGACCAACTTACCATTCTTCTATGACTTGGATGCTTTCCATTTTGGTTGTATGTGTTGGCCTTCCTGCACTGTCTCCTCTATCTTCATTCCTAACAGTGAGGCTGCAATGTAGTACAACACTTTATTTTGTCTAGAGAAAGTTAGTTTAAAACAGTGATTACAATGATGCAAACTTTCAAAATCTATAACATATTTTAAGTGTTATTTTTCACTCCTGCCCCTAAAATTTACATCTAGAATTTGGAGAGAAATTTTTGATAAAATTTTTTTCCTGTAATAATGTTGAATATTAATTAACATGTGGTATTAGCATGTATGATTTTTTTACAAACTGACAGTTTATCCACTGAAAGTTGGACAAAATGTTAGAGGTCACTTTTGGAGTGAGTTTATTTAGTAAATCATGAATATCAGTAACAATAAGGATAAGGGGAATATCCAAATTATACATGTATGAGGTATTAGTATTCCTCCAGTTCTAGATGGCTGCTACTCTATGAACGCTCCCTTCTTTTTCTCTGAGATACGGTGTCAGTAAGTGGCTTAGATTCAGAACTTAATGGCATCTCTTTACAATTTCATCTAACTCAAATTTCTTTTTTATTCCAAAAAGTAAAAGTTATTGTCCTTTCAACTGAAAGGCTTCTACTTCCCTCATGTTACTAGAAGCAAGTCTGTTACAAGAAGAGAGACTTCTTTAATGTGAGGTGTTTTTTGTTTTGTTGTTGATTTTGAGCTGGTAACTACCATCACTTACTTTATGTGAATTCTCTCTATGAGTGATCCGGACCATGGTACTGACAGAGAAAGACCACAATCCCTAGCAACTACTCAAAGAAAGTGCATTTTGAATAACATACATATTCATATAGGAAACCTGGTTCCCATAATTAAGATTAAGAAGTGGGAAGTAGTAAGAAGATAAGTTCTCTTCACTGGGTTTTCCCTATGCATTCAATTGAGAGAAGACAAGCAACCAAGCAAAAAACATCCTCCCTCCCAGTCCCAAGGATGCTCAAATTTTTAATATCTAGTATCTATCATACAGTGATGCTCTCAATCATACTAAGTGGAGATATGCAAAAGTATGTTGATACTGTAAAGCTTTCCCTCCTGCATTAATCAGAGTAATTTGTACTCAGTTCTAAGATATCCCAACTTTGAGACATTTTTAGCACAAATGGCTTTTCTTCTAGCTCCTCTGCATTTCTGAGTTTTATCAATAGGTTTTCAAGCATTTGGCAGAGTTAATGGGTGATCTCAACTACTTTTTGAAAATTGGCAATTTAAGCTCCCAGGTAAAGCAGAGCATATTAAGACTTAAACATTACAAAGATGCAAACTTCCAAACAAAGCTGTTTGATGCTTGTTCCTTCACTTACCTGCCAAGACCTTAGTTCAGGCCTTTGGTCCTGCTTCCCCTGTTACAGCGTAGGAATGCAGCTCCAGTGCTGCTAAGGTGTTAGGATGTCATCAACTGCTGCAGGAGAAACAACACATCCTGAACTCCAGGGTTGGCAGGTAAAAAGCCCTTCTATCTCCTCTGACCTGATGGTTGTCAGTCTATAGATGGAGCACCCATGGAAAGCGATGGGCGTTCCATATATAGAAGGAGAATAAAAGGAGCCATTCACTTTCTGTCTTGTAATCTTTAAGTCCAGACATGCTTAGGGTTCACTTTGTGTCTGGTTGGAGCACAAAGCCAGGCTGAAGGGGAAGCAGAGAATTCACAAAGCTACTGTCTTTCCCTCCTTTGTGGTATCCAGTAAAGCCACATTTGTGTTCTCTGCTGGGGTAGAGGAACTGACTGTCCTTTAGTCCTTGGAGGAGAAACACAGTGGAAGGAAGCAGAAAACAGCCTGTTTTGGTTGGGAATGTAACAGGGTGTTTACTAGAGCTCTTCTAGAAGTGCCTGCCCATTTTCTTTCCCCTATCACATAAGCAGCAGCTAAACTGTGCCAAGACAATTTACTTATTTACTTATTGTACAGTAGAATTATCTCAAGGTTTGGATGCAGAATCTTAGCAGACGTAGAATGTGACTCATCTGAGAGCAGTTAATCTACCCTGTTAATTTAATTTGATGTCTGGGGTCAGATGCTGATTGTTGTGCTCATGCAAAATCTCTGCTAAACTTGGGAAAACCAACATGGGTGGATGACAGGGAATACAAGTAGTGAGTGGTTAAGAAAGAAAAATAGAGAAATAGACAAGACCTCTCTGCATTTTTTTATCAATCAACCTCATGCATTTGGATTTTCTGCAGGACTACATGTTGGTAAAAAGTTCTGATAGTGTGTCCAGAGTGCACAGTACAGTTTTCTGGTACACCAATCTGATTCCTTTATCTCAGCATTTACAGCTGCAAGTCAACGGCTGTAATTGGTCAGTGCTACAAAAGAGGGAAGAAGACTCTAAAAGAGGTGTTATATTTGGTTGGAACAGTTTCTCAAGTTTAGGTATTGTAGCCAAAACTGTGATAAATTTGTAATACCTCTTGTCCTAAATTCTGCATTATGTTTCCAGTGACATCCACTAGCCCTGTATTTCAACTCCTATTTGTCTACATCTGTCAAGACCTAAGTTCCATCGGATACATTTCTTTTGATATGTTTTTTTCCTGTGAAAGAAACCATCATTTTAACACAGGAGTACATTCAATTCAGACATGTTCTGTTTTCACTCAGGGAACTGGTTTGTGTTCACTTAGAAAAAAATTAAATATTTACACATTTTTGACTGTAAAGTTAACTTGAAAGCATCCCTTAAATAATACTGATCACAATAACACACTGCTACTTTTCACATCAAAATGACAACACTGCACTGTTATTTGCTAAGTTGCCATCTTCAGATGAAAATAGCATATCTGCTCACATTCCCCTCTGGAATTCAAGCAGTCCTCAGTGGGAAAGGCACTCTATATATACTTCAAACACTGTTCCATCATGGAAGCTGGTTGATTATGGCAGAAGAATTTTGCTGTCTAGTGTACAGTAAACAGTAAAAGTAACAGGATATAGATTAAAAAATGATCTTACATATTTAAGGCTTTAAGAGGAGAAAATAGTTGATTTGCCTTATCAAAAAAGTAGCTAAATAAAAGGGAGATGTTCTAGAGAGACATCTGTTTTAAAATACCATACATGGTGTCTGTTATTTATTAGTACATCCAACAGATATCTTTAGAATTTAGAGATCTAAAATGTCCATGATAAAACTACAACAAAACTAAGAAGGCCTTGAAAAGTGAAAATTTGAGATGTCTAAAGGAAGAACATAAGTAGAAAGTACAAAATTCTATTACAAAATTAAGTAGAAAGTAAAAAATTCTACCCATTATCTTGGGTAATTTCTATTTTGCTACTTCAGAAACTTTGTAAGTAAAAAAGTTATTGAACAGAGACAGTTTGAAGGAGTATACAGATTGAAAACATAACCATGTTAAGGTTAAACTATTGGTATTATTAACCTATTAATATTCATATTCAGCAATCAAATAGATGTTCTTTTGAGTAATTACTTCACTAAGTCATGAGCCCATTAGTGCATGGTATGTTATAAAAGCCAAACTAATTAGGCAGAATCATCAAGAGAGTTGGAGCAATCTAAGAGCAAAGATCTCATTACCAGTCCTCAAGGCATTTCCAGCCATGGATTTTAGCCTTTAAAAGTTGCTTAGCTTCCCTACTTCTGCACTTACCTCTACTATCACTAGGAAACTAACAATTACTTAGCTGCGGGGCCTTATCTTACATTTTCTGTTATCTAATACATTAGTAATTTTTCATTGCTTTCCAAAGGTCAGGCTGGAATATACTAGTGCCTAAATCTGATGAATCAGTGAAATTGCTGTTATGGCAAGAAAACTTCCATAGTGACAGATGCTAAGACTGATATTCTGCATGTGTATGGCTACCAACAGTTATTCTTTACTCATTACATGCATCATATGCAGTATATCAACATAATATTTCTGCAACTTATCTGGCACTGAAGACACTATCATGATGAAAGCCCATACCCTTAGTGGCCTTTACTGTGCTACCATAAAGATATGCAGTAGAAATCGAACTAGGACATTGTACACTTATTTGGTGAGTTGTTGAGTTGCTATTCAGGAGATCTCTGTTCAATTCCTACTTCTTTGTTAAAGCTTTTTGCTTATTTCTTCGTCAGTACTTTGGTTCAACTGCCAGACACTGAAAAATCAGCTGTTTGCACAGCTCTGTTCACATGCTGAGACATGCTCTTGTATAAATCAGAGATGGATGTTGACCTGTGATGCTGTATGGCACTAAATATATATAAAAATATACTGCCACATATATGTATATATACTGGCACTCTTTAATTTCATTATGAAACAGAATTTTTTCTAATAGTTGGAAGACTGAAGCCTGAAAGTATTGGAAACTAAGCACAGCTGTGCTTATGGCCAGAGCATGAGTTTGCTATATTGTATACATCAATAATAATGAGAAATTACAGCAATATCTTCATGATCCATTTGTAAAGAACAATACAGCTAAGTTAATCTCAAAATTACTTAGGCAGAGTCTTGTCAGTAATCTTCTGTCTCACATCTAATGTTGCAAAAATAGGCATCCATCAAAAAGAAATTTTACCTGAGCAATATTTTTTTTAATTGCTAGCTGAGTAAAGGATGCTTCCAAGGGCTCATTTTTGTTACAATAAGTGAATAAGAAAAAAACTTCAACTGTAGTAATGCTTTTTATGAAGGAGCCTTGCAGTAGTTATTTTCATCGCGTGTGCCACAGGGTATTGCAGACTCTTGTGAAGGACTTCTGAGAATTTATAACATAGAATAATAGAATCAATAAGGTTGAAAAGACCACTAAGATCACCTAGTCCAACCATCAACCTATGCCTGTGACTGCCCTAGATCATCTCACCCATTGTGACATCTTTTCTTGAATATCTCAAAGGCTGGCATTTCCACCACTTCCCTGGGCAGCCTGTTCCAATACCTCACCACTCTTTCTAAGAATAATTTTTTCCTATTTTCAATAAATAGAAAGACAGACTAAATCACTTAGATTATAATTTTAATATACACAAAGCTTGTAAGTGCAGAGTAACCTTCAGCCAAATTAGCACTAATGTCTGGAGCAGAGGCTTGCGCAGTGGTCTAGAGCAGAGACCCTGGTGACAAGGTCAGTGTAAGTTATGGATATTTGCTGCACAGAAAGATGTGAATCAGTAAAAACTGCAGACTTGTTGTTTCAATATATCTTCATTTGTTGTCTGTGAGAATCTTTGCAGGGGAAATAGCGGTCAAGAGCCTTGTGAATCACTTACTTAAGGTGATCAGAATCTGATCTTATCTGAGTCAGAAGAATATCATCATCTTTGTTCCAAAGGTGAAACAGATTAACAAATAAAATAAAATAAAATAAAATAAAATAAAATAAAATAAAATAAAATAAAATAAAATAAAATAAAATAAAATAAAATAAAATAATACATTTGTCTTACATTTAATGTCCATCCTAGCTCTTTAATAAGATTAACTAATCTTCACTGAATTCAGTGAAGAAATACAGGATGTAAAATTTCATGTTGAAAACATGTTAGGATCTTAGCGTAAAAGTAGCTACGTCCTTCTTGGAGGCAGTGAATTTTCTTATGTTTAAAACTAAATGATGGAGATTGTATTTAGTAGACTGCCATAGAAAGGAGGCCTGCTGGGGAAAAGCCAGTAATTACTATAAGGCTATAAGGCTATAATCAGCCCTCTTGGCAGTGTACACTGAAACTACAAATTCTTTTCAAAAGTACCTGTGGTGCTAAGTTTCCTAAGTGCTAGAGTAACATTTGCCTTAGGTGAAAAAATAGTGCAAGAGATATTTATAATCCAAATTGTTTCTAAAAGAAATAAAGAAGAAATAAAAACAAACCTAGAGTCCACCTTGGACTCAGCTGAAAAATGCATTAAAAAGAATCTGCAAGGTTTACCTCATGTAAGGAAAAAAATGCAAACATTCTGTTTTGGCTTGTTCTGTTTTTAAATAAAGCAAGTATTTGCAAGTTTAGCATCCTGGAGATTTCATATTGCAGCTAAAAATCCTCCAATACTTTAAAGCTTCAGAGAGTGGAAAGAATGCATAGTCATAAACCTTCTAGCTCGCGTGCTCAGCTTATTCTGTGATCACATCACTCTGACCTGTAACCATAAAAGCCACAATGATAACTAGATGATAACTGGCTTTTGATTTTTTTTTTCCTCCTAGGTCACAAAAGATAAAATAAAAATGAGACAGATGATAAAAATGAACACTCTATTCATCCAATGGCTAGGACCTATTCAGTTGCTTCCTTTCCAGTTTTCCTTGGTGGTACTATTTCTTTTCAATTCCGTTTTCTGCACTGTAGTGTGTGTACTTCAGAATTTTCCCCTTTTTCCATCTCTTTTATTGAAGAGCACAGAGCTGAGAAACAATACGTAACAGACAGCTAGGCACTTAGGTGTGCCGTGAACGTCCTTTCAACTGAAAAGCTGAGTATCTACTCAAGATCCAGTAATAGTAAATGCAGGCAGACTTCTGGCTCCCATATGAATCTTTCTGCATACTGTAAATCCTGTGGGCCAATGGGGAGCTCAAGGTGGAAATTTCCTGCTCTGACTTTTGGTAATGGGTACAGAAGTTATTTCGCAGACCCTAAAGCTGTGATGTGGTAGAGAAAGCAGCTGACTGCAACTGACTTTGTGTTGGGTACAAATTTGACAGTTTAATCCTGCATTCAATTTTAAATCCTACATTTCCCTTAGAGCAATGTTTCTGAAAAAGTTTCAGATTCATGAAATTTTGTGATTTGTTTTGATGCTCTTAAAATTAATGCTCTGATTATGCAGTAAAACAATCTGTAGCTTTGGTTTTGTTCATTGTTAGTAACTGTTATTTTAACTAGTCATTTATATTTATTTCCAGGTAATGAAATCCAATACATATATAAATGAAATATTGCACTTAGTTTTAATAAAGTTCTTAACTTTAAAAAATGCTTTCAAAAAATTAACATTCTGTCATAATAGATGTTCTCCACAGTAAAATTTCTGACTATGAGAGATTTTCTAATACGAAAACAATTAACCAGAAAATCCAGAAGGTATGACTCTTAATTTCAAGATACTCAGGTTTATTAGTTTATTATCTTCCCTGCAAATACTTTTTTTATCTTTTATTAAGAATCATGTCTATGCTAAGCAATTGTGGAGAGCAATATCTTAAAGCATCAAAATCCAAAAACACAACAAAAAACAGTGGTGTTTTGGTTTTTTTTTTTGTGTGTGTGTGTGGTTTTTTTTTTCCTTTTTAATACTGTTGCTTACCTAAACTAGATGAGTGGCATTGTATGGTATGTGTGGCTGTGAAATATGGAGACAGGAGTAAATAGATGTGGGCCAAAAGTCCTGTACCTACACACAAGTATGCTGTCTTGTTTACTGCAGCGTTTCTAACACCTGCACTGTAGCAGTAATCAACATGTGATAAGGAATTGCTGACAATCCTTCTATACTTGTTCCACAGTTCTGGTTTCGCATAGCCATTTCGACTTTTCTGTCCGAAGAGATAGCTCTCATAGAATATGAGAAATATGAGAGTTTAAAAAGGCACTTAAAAACATGCAGATGAAGGTGGGTTGGGGTAAGGTAGGGGGTCTTAGCATTCTTTATTGTGAAAATCTGAACTAAGGTCTGCAAATGATTTTGTTCAAAGGATTACGATAAAACCAACCCTACTGTAATTCCAAACTGTGAACTCCCTCCTGAAAAATAAGAAATTTCTCAGTTTATTTGAGATTATATGCTTCTGGCATACTTCAAATGTGGGGGAGAACACGCTGAATAGCTAACTGCTTTTCAACAGCAGTGCCTCTTTAATACTGCACTGGATTCAGCGTAATTGGTCAAAGTCATTACAGATGTGACTACAAACCATAACAGAAAAATGAGATCAGAGAAAATTAAGGTTTAAGCTATCTGGACCATCTCATACTATTAAAATCTGATCAGTTGAGGCATTTAGCACTGTTCAGATATTCTTATTTGTGTTGTGCTACTCCTCAGCCCAAGTAAAAGCAGAATTAAACCCAAGTGATCTAGTGCTTAAGAGTATAATAATCTCTTTGTTAATGGGAAGTCTTGGACAAGATTTTAGAGTTTATATAAGATCATTATATAAGGTTATTAAATTGCATCCCACATGCCTCTGTGAAAGTAAATTATCCTCACTGAAATATGAGTGCTAAGCTAATGTAAATCATAGAGGCTCAGTAGAGCAAGAAACTACAAAGAAGGTTTTAGCAAATCTGCAGTATTCTACTCTATTCTCTTTCTAGTATATTTAATGATTTAAAATGGAACACATCTATGATATGGTAATCTTTTCTCTTCTTAAGGGACAGCTGGACTAACAGACGCTTTTTAAAGCCATGGGCTATATCATCCTGCTGTATTTTCCATAAAAGTTCAACTCAGGATAGAATTGGCAGACAAGCTTTCAAATTTGTCCAAATTCTACATTTTCCTTTTGAACCCTAAGAAGAATTTAAAAGCAATGCCTTGCAGAATCAATAATTCAAGTGTTAATGTATCTTCCATCACAGACAGAGATTTGCAAATTTATCACTGATGCAATTTTTCAATGGACTCTTTCTTTTAGAAAATGTGAAGAAGCAGCTTAGCAGTGGAGAAATGAACTTCGGCAGAAAGGACATTCTTCTAAGATACCCACATATATATATCCACAACAACAAATATTTTGCAAACGTCCTAAATCTGGGATTAGTTTTTGCCCAGTCAAGCCAGAATCAGAATATCACAGACTGGCTAAGGCTGGTTGGGACCTCAGGGTCCATCTGGTCCAACCCCTGCTCAAGCAGGGACACTCAGAGCAGGTGCCCAGGGCTGTGTCCCTGCAGGGTTTAAAGATCAACATGGAAAAGACTCCACAGCCTCTCTGGGCAGCATGTCATCTGTGCAGTAAGGAAGTATTTTCTGGTGTTTGTCTGGAATTTCCTGTATTCCAGTTTGTGCCCATTGCCTCTTCCGACACTGGAAACCACTGAAAAGAGCCTGGTTCTGGCTTTTTTGCACCCTCCCTTTAGGTCTTTCTGCACAGTCCCAGCTCTCTCAGCTTTCTCCCACAGGAAAGATGCTCCATTCCTTTAATCATTTCAGTGGTCTTTCACTGGACTCTCTCCAGCAGCCCCATGTCTCTCTTGCACTGGGAAGCCAAGAAATGAACACTGCACTGCAAGCATGACCACCAGAGCCAAAGGCATCACGTTTATTAGAATTGCATTTACAGAAAGACCGCAACTAAAAATCTACTCAGGGACTATGTAAAAAAAAAAAAAAAGTAATAATATTTATTTTTTGGTATGTTTTATTTTTTCTGGATGGAAGAGAGAAATGTTCTCAAGGCCAGTGAGTGTAAATGCAGGCTAAAGGGCATGTGAAAGCAGACTTGTCCTTTTAATGGACAGCGTTTCAGAAAGCCAAGGCTTGCTGAACTTGCTTTTCTCCTCTCCTCTTGTGTGACTGATTTAATCTACCTAGCTACAGATATTGCAGCTCAGCAGGCATCCAAATGCAGATGGAAACTACTAGTGTGCACTGTACTTGAACTTTGGAAATAAAGGACAGTATTTCCCTCAAACTTAGACTTGCGCTGTTACTGTGCAAGAGAAGAAAGAACTGGTGACTTAGAGCAGTCTGAATTTCCTAAACTCACCATTTTTTTTTCTCAGAAGTATTTTGTTCTTCTGAAAATTGGTAAGAAAAATATGCTTTCTGATAGATTTTACTGCAAGGAGGCTATAGTACTTTTTCATAATGATAGCCACACCAGAAGATATTACATCTCTTGGGGACTCTTTTGGGAGTCTCCAATAGATTAAATTTTTGTGATTTTTAGTCTTGCATACAGAATGTAATTTCTGTATAGGTAAGAAATACATTGCTGTAATTTGAATAAGTTCACTTGCCACTGATTCTTACTGGAATTACTCTCGTTTTTTTGTTACTGTAGGCTAGTTTCAGTTTTAGGCTGAATTCAACTTCAGCATGAATTTCTCCTGTCAGGTCACCCAACAGAGCACTAGTCTGGCTGTCAGCTTCATTCTTTCCTTCCGAATAAGATTACCATTCACGTTCCATCTTGAACAATGGATATATCTAATTACTAGTGAATCTACATTGTCTGTACTCCTGGCAAGAGATATTTTGCAAGCAATTCCTTCATAAATTTATGGCAATTAAAAGTGACAGTTGTGTAGAGTTCAAAGAAATAGAAATTATGTACCTTATTTGAAAGAACAACTGGATGAATAAAACCCTCCAATCCTGTAGCAAGCAAGCCCAATGATCTCAGTTTATTCAGATAAACAGACCTAGTCTTGTTTTGATTGTTCTTAAAGAAATGAATATAGCAGCAACAGTCAAGAATTGAAGATCAAATGTCCATTTCAAATGGGAGAAGATGTGTGGGAGCATTCATAATATTAAAAGGTAGGAATGTATATGCAAAGTTCTTCAGTTAAAGAGGGTTTTATGTGTTTGTGAAGTGCAATTCCTACCATGATGTTTATGAACACTGTATCTGATGAAATTAACTTTGTCCAATTAAGATGGAGATCTTGTGTTTAACATCCCAGGATGGGTATTAACAGATGGTTTCCAGATATTGTTAGATAAGGCCATGAGCTGACAAGCACTTTCAACATGGATATCAAAAGAAACTGAAGATATCTATCAAGAGTCCATAACACATGCTCAGCATCTGCTGGTATCAGGCCCTAAATCAGCTCTTCAGAAGAGCTGGAGTTACCATCTAGATCTATATTTGTGGTATGGAGTTATTATGAGTGAATAGAGAAGATTCTCATCTTCTTTGCCTTTCTGCCTGCCATAATGAATATCTGACCCACTTTCTACTGAGAGGATCTCCGTCACATAAGTGTTATCTGCTAGGGGTTCAGCCTTATTTCCATAATACATTCTCTCATTTTTTTTCCCTTAAAAGCACCAGGCATTTATTCCTGTTTTAACTGACATTTTAAACCGATTTGGAATGATGCATGGATAAAAAGTAAGCCGTTATAAGATGGAAGTTTTGCTACTAACGGATTGAAGTAGCCTATATTTCCCTTCTTTCAGCTTAGAACTGCAGGCTACATTTATTCTTTCAGGGTCTGGGAAAGTTCTCTGGCCCGGAGGCTGACTGGCACCTCAAACCTCGAGTCCATAAAGCCTATATCCAAAACAGGGTTGGTTTCTGCACCTGTGACAGGTGACTGAAACTGTGCCAAAACTCTACCAGGGAGATAACAACTTTTAACAGTTTAACAGTACTGTGTCATTGCTTGGGCTCCTACTAGATGCTGGCCCCATTTAGTTTGCTAATATAGATGCAGCCAGTGTTTTTAATTTGGATAAGATTTTGTTATACTGCATTTAAATATTCAAGTTCTTCTTACACTGCACAATGAAAGTTCTGAGAATTTGCAAGGTCACATTTGCTCCTTTAAAATGACACCATCTATGAACATGCCTCAGTTGAGCTCAGATTTTGACCTCAGGTCTATTTTGATCTTTTGCCCACATCTTCATTTCTGTTTTCCACAAACTCTAAAGTTAATGCTTTCTTGTGTAAATACATTATTCTCCAGTTTTCAATAAAGGGAAAAACAAGAGCGAGAGTGAAAGAGAAGAAGCTGGAACCCCACCTGGGGAGAAATCTAAAGCTCCAAACTCCTAGCAGCTGAAAATCACTCAAACTGGACTCAGGCATCCTCAGCACTCTTGTTTTTATTGCTTGGGTTTTTTTTCCTTTTTCTTTTTTTTTCCACAGCAAAAGTCAAGCCTTGTACTAGTGACAGAAAACCTATCCTGACATTACGAATCTTCCTTCAACTCGCAACCTGCAGAGATCAGGATGAACAGCGTTTTGGCTCAGGCAGGTGGAAAATGGGTACGAGTGGCAAAGGAAAGCCAAGATGCTGATGCTCTGAAGCTATCCATCTCTTAAAGAGCCTCAAAGGACCCCAAGTGCTGACTGATACCCCAGTGGTGGTGATTCAGCCGTTGCCTTCTCCCCCCTGTTCCCCTCATAGCAGGTGTCCCTGAATACACCCTGTATGCTGTACAGGGACAAAATCAAGATCATTTTCTAAAGTTAACTAGATTTAGTCTGCTTTCTCCTTCTAAGGAGCTACTGTCAGCGTCTTATGTATGGCTGAATTAAAATGAGCCTTGTGTAATCCCAAATCCCTTCTGAGCATGTATTTATTCTTCAGTTTAGGAAGATTGTAGTTCTGATTTTTTTTTTCTTTGAATTCCAATTTTCTTTGCAGAATTATTTGCTTGAAATAAAACACTTTTTTGCAGTTAGACTCTGGTTTTTGAATAATCTTAGCAGTACTGTATACATAATATATGCATTTGGTTTGTCAAGTTTCAGAAACATTTATTAAAAAGTCACTAATATATTATGGTTATGATCTACCCATTCTCTAACCTGCTTGGGTTAGCACAGATGGGTAAAATGTTACTGAATACTCTGTCTATTTCTCAGTATGAAATGAATTTCACAGTTTAAAATATTAAGAATCTAATCCTGACTCTAGTCCAAGGTGCTTGTCCAAGAGAGCCCAGTACTAGTTTTGCTGTTAATGAGAATTCTATCACTGGCTTGTGAGCCATTATAAGCTTTAGCCCCGTCCCTCAAATTAGACTTCTATTTTGCAGTGGTGAGGAACATAATACCTTTGAAAATAGAAATACTTATAATGTGGAGTTAGACTCAGTTATGATGGTAAAGGTTTTTTCAAACCAAGGTTCTTGACTGAAAACTAATTTAAAACAATTTTTATGTGCTGATATTTTGTGTATTTTTTGTGCTTCTGCCATGATTTCATGGTAGACCAGCAGCATCTTAGTAACTTTGCAAACATTTGCCAAAATATATGCAATGCGCACATTTGCCAAAATATATGCAACGTGCAAAGCTTACTGCTTTGTCCTACAGAAGTGCTTGCCTCAGATTTACTTTACATGCCACATCACAGCAACAATCTGCACCTCTGTAGCAAGTGACCTACTGGACTTGCTCCTGCTGTGATTCACTGACTGGTCCAGAGCTGCACAAGGCATTCTGCAGCAGTTTTTGAGGTAGATGTCAGGGGGCTGAGAGGAACACACAGGAAGACAAAAGATGGTATTGGAAATAGGGATTTCTGGGCTGCTATTGGATAGGGAAGATAACACAAACTTGGTCTTTTAAGAACAGGGCTCCACAGTGACAGAGGCAGGCTCTCATGAGATTTTACTCCTGAATTTTTAACTTCCTATAGATGATTTCACATTAAATTCTACTTTGTAAATTTTATTTCTGCAGTCTTCTTTGGTGGTAGTGTTTTGATTTCTTGCAGTGGAATCTTACTCTAGAAGTAGATGCGGGAAAAAAATGTATTGGAGAAGTTTGCAGATGTTAGCATACCTGAGACCCCCTCTGTCTACACTTTGTGCCATTATTCATCTAGAAGAAACACGCTCCCCTCTTTCTATCATTGCACATCTGCTTCACAGAGTTGCAGAAAAGGCCCTGTCTCGATTATAAAGAAGAGACAGCCTATTAAATATCATACTCTTTAGGAATGCAGGATTGTCCTCTGATTTTTTTAACTCTAGAGATCATCCCTCTCCTCTCTGATTTTTTAACTCTAGAGATCATCCCTCTCCTCTCTGATTTTTTAACTATAGAGATCATCCATTTCCTTTGCTTTAAAGAGAAAACAAATGCTTTACTTATTAACATAGTCTACAAAAGTATGAAAAGAATACTTGACAAGTTATTTACTTTTAGAGTATCTTCTGCTTGTTTTTCCAAATGCTGAGAATTTAGATTTCTTATATTAAGTAGCTGAGGGATCATTGAGAGGCTCACTTCTGAGGACTATGCATTTAAGTCTTTGGCCCAAGCTCACCCTGTGGTGCATTCCTGTGACAAAAGGAATGTCTGCAGAGTAGCTTTCCCTCATGGCCATGCCACTCAGGATCGGTGGACTTAAAGACAAGGTGATATAAAACCAGTTTTCTAAAACATTGCTTTATACCATGTGTGACAGGTTATGTAATGGATTTTTTCCAGCGTTAAATTCTACCTGTCAGGAAACCTACTGCTTTTATCCTCGGGAAGAACCAGCGCTGCCCATTGCAATGTGATAACCTGGGGAAAGCAAGTGAGGCTGTCCATAGAAGCATAAAGCAGAAGTTCCCAGGAGCATTAAGCCCGCTATCCCTCAAGATAAATTATTATCCATGAGAGAAGGGGAATGTTTCCATTTTTTACCTCTGTAACCACATACGACAAAAACTGAAGGAACTCCTGGAATATCTGAAAGAACAAAAACACTCAGAATGAAACACCTTTTCCTGTCAAATACTTTAAAAGATAACACCTATTTCAGTAAAATAGAGTGCAGTACTCTACACTCTCATATTCTGCAGTGTACATTAATTCCCAGTGCACCTTTACACATTTGCTTTTCTCAGGTCTGATACGCTGAAAAAAATAAATAAATGGAATGCAGGGAGCAGATTACATCTGTTTGAGATATGCTGGCCTATGCATTCAGGGAGGATAATGGTAGGGATGGTGATAGGACGATGGTTGGGCTAGATGATCTTGTAGGTCCTTTCCAACCTAGTGTTTCTATGATTCTATAAGAAGAATGCAAAGACTAGGTACATATAAAAAATGAAGCAAAAACTGTTCTTCAAAATGAGTGCTTTTTGCTTCAAATATAAAGATCATTTTTCCCCTGCTAAAAGCTTTAACAAAACCCTGAAGCCTGGGTGTCCCTTTGTACTAGTCCCCTCTCTAGTTTGCTCCTAGCAAAAATCTTCCACTGCAAACAGAAGCAGAATATGGATTTTGTTTTCCACATATTTCAGAACATATGGGTATAATTTAATGCATTAAGTTGTTGGGAGTTTTTGTTGCTGCTGTTGTTTGCTTTCATTTCCTTCCCCTCCAGACTTTCTACCATAGTTACATAAAATAAAGCAGCCACAACTATAACCCCAAGGATTACCTAGTATAGAGTCATGAAGCTTAGACATAATTTTTCAGCAGCAAACTAAATGCTGAACATGCTGGAAAACAATTATTAATCTCAAAGTATTAGAGGTGTGAAGAACAGATTTTATTCATTTATTTTATTTGGAGTACCATGCAATGCTATCTGTTAGCTGAAAGAAGAAAAACATTGAACCCCATAGAGAAATAAATAAATAAAATAACTTCTTAGAACTGTAACTGTCATCTTGTATTCACGGCATAAGTGACAAGTATCTTTTTATAGTTTTAAGTCAACTACAAAACCCATGCAAGGAAAACTTTCCCTTTAATAAAGAAAAATATTTTTGTAGCAAAGTCATTCGGAAGACGTTTCAGAGCTAACTCAGAAGTCATGGGCAAGTTTTAAGAGCTGGAAGGAGAAGGTTTATTGCCAACAGCAACTCTTGTTTTCTGCCAAGCTGGCAAATACTCTATCTTCTTCAAGGTCTCCTGGGTGTGGGAAACTACTCACAAAAGGCTTAGAAGAAATCAAATTGATGCTATAACTTTTGTACGGGCACAGCTCAGAGCTACTAGGCCTATAGGTAGCTATTCCACAACAGCCTTCAGCAACCGCTATAATGGCTTACTTGGAGGAAAAGGCCTTTCAGCTCAGACTTTTGAAACAAGCTTCAGAAATAAATAGGTATGGTTGTGTGACCAGCTTCACTTATTACAAGGAAGCCTTTTGATATTCCCTGGAACCTGTACTATAAAAGTCTCTTGCCGGGCAGGTATTGGATATTGTCTGAACCTTCTTGTGTGTGGTGAAAGAAAAGAGAGATAACCAGGCATGAGAGTGTCCCTGAGCTTTGAAATTCACTGAGCACCTTATGATATGAAGAGGACAAAAAGCTGTAACTCCTTATGTATTACAGAGACAAAAGCGAAAGCAAAATGAAATCAACAGAATTTGACAGAGGACAATGTCCTCAAGTTGGGGTCTTGAGTATCTGAGAAGAATATGATTTGCAAGTGTCCTCAAGAGTATGACTGGATTGATGTCTGCTCAGGAAGTTGAACTGACAAACCACTAAAGAAGGTGAAATAATGGGCTTCCACCCATTCATCGGGCTGAGCTCAAAGCAGGAAATCCATAGCACTAAATACTAAATAGTTCAGCTCTCTGGAGACAGTCCAATTGAAGAAATTATAGAAAGTCCTTCTAAGGCAGTTATGGCAAATTTTGCCACTCTTAGGCTACCTAAGTCAATTATGCCTAGTGAGGAAGTCTTTTCTTCCTTATGGAAACAGTGTTTTGTGAGGCTTAAGACACAGGGTGAGATTCATATTAAAATTCATGATGCCTTAGTGAGGCAGTCTTTATGAAGTAAACAACTAATGTCTATATCTGATCAACAGAGAGAAATGTGTTACAGGAGACCTCTAGAGGGACATATTTGCCTCTGAATTAAATGGATAAGCTTTTCTTCTTGATGACTTCAGAAATGCTGTACTACCTCTATTAAGAACCAGTTCCTTAGCTACTGATGTTCAAGCACCAGTTCAAAGCTTAATCTAGTTCAGCAACATCCTGATCATGCTTATCAAAATTAAATGCCATCTTAAGGAGTTTGTTTATCTCCATCTGGCCAATGTAAGCAAACCTTAATAATCAGACCTGCTATGTAAACAGAGCAATTTACTCTCCTGACAATTATCTGTGTCAATGGATTTACTCGGTCTAGCTAAGATGGAACTAGTTATCTTCTAGTAGATAGTGTGTTGTTATGTTATTGATTTGTGGACAGAGCAGTGTTGAAAACACACCAATATTCTAGTTGTTGTTGAACAATACTTACACTAAGTCAAGGTCTCTGTTTCTTAAACTGTCACAACAGCAAGTAAGCTGGGGATACACAAGAAGCTGGGAGGAGACACAGCCATAACAGATGACCTTGAATGAACAAAGTTGTATCCCATAACTTATGATGTCTTATGGCAATAAAACTGGGGAAAAGGAGGAAGGGAGATGTTCATCTTTATGGTGTTATGCATGATGAACCCTGCTTTCCTGGAAATCACTGAGCATCTGCCTGCCTGCCCATGGGAAGGAGTGAATGAATTCCTTGTTTTACTTGCTTATGTAAGCAGCTTTGCTTTACTTATTAAAGTGCCATTGTCTCAACCCACAAATTTTATCCCTTTCACCTTTCCAGTTCTCTTTCTAGCCTATTGAGAAGGAAGAAGGGAGTGTCTGGGTACAGTTCAGTTGCCTGTGGGGTTAACTAACAATAATGGAAATGTGCTCCAATTGCTTGTTACGTTTAAGAAGGAATTATGAGAAGAAACTGTAAAAAGATGTGCAGAATCATTTTTGGATCCAAACTGTTGCTGTTAAGTCTATATTAGGCAAGGCATTATTTCCCCAAACAAAGGTGCCAATATTTACCTCTACTGTTATGCAAACAGAAGACTTAATGTCTATTCTGATTTTAACACAGGGTAGAAAAAAAGGAAACAAACAGCACATGATTCACATAAGATGTTTTTAGATTTGCAGAGATTTGTATGGAGATACAAACTACTGGACTAGCTTTTTAAATAGACACAAGTGAAAGCTTTTTGCTATAAACTGCCTCCCTTCTCTACACATTTCTATGAAGAGCGAGGAAGTTGAGGCAGTAAAGTATATTGATATAAGAGTCAGTCAAAGAAGCTAAAGGAAAAGTAGAATAAAAGACTTCTCATTTTTATATTGACAGCTAGGGCATTATCATCACCATTAATTAACCCAGCTACATTTTCAGATTGGTATCTCTGGAGAAATTTATGTGTGGAACTAGGGAAAGCAAGTAATTACAGTAGGTCCAGAGAACCTGTTAGAATGATTGATTAAACCATCTTATTTTGTGACTCTGGAAAATTACCTACTAAGAATCACCTGCATAATGAGTGACCAGCAATTTTTTTTTTTTTTTTAAAGGCAAGTAACTGGAGAAAGATCAGTAATCTGTATTCCACCAGGACTGTTAAATTTACCAAATAAATTTGGAACCAGAAACAATTTGCTTTAAATCAGATTCTGAAACATTTCATATTGCCTTTATCAAAGTTTTGTCCTCTCTCTCCTCTTTTGGGCTTTCCACTACAGAATCATAGCACACAGAACTCAAAAAGACTTATTATATTATCTATTTTATCTTTTTGATTTTAGAAAATATAAGCATTGTCGCTATCCAATTTGACAAACTGTTTTTACTTAATCCAGAAAATTAGCTTAAATGGACAAGATTTCTCCATTTTCAAACTAATCTACATTATCAAACCAAACCAACCAACCAAACAACAAAATAGCAATCAACTCCCCACTAAACCCCTGAAAGTTAGGATATTAACAGAAGAAACAGTTACTAAAGCAGCTGAAAGAACATCCTACATTTTAAAGCAATAAATGCTCTTGGAGTTAATATGCATAAGCCATTCAAATATTTAATGGTATTGCATTCCAAAGAGTGGAGGCAGTTCAAGGTTAGCAGAATTCATGAAAGCTTCAAAACAGAATAGTTGTCAAATTGAGTTGTAGCATGCTTAAAAAATATAAACAAATATTTTTAAATTTTGCAAATTAGACTGATACTTTTATGATCACTCATGTTCCAGTATATAAGGCAAAATCCAACCCCAGCTACATGTGCACAATGATGAATTCCATTTTTATTCAGTAAAGGGATACGGTAGTCATGGTGTTTGTTTCTATGAAAATGTAAACTTATGGAAGGTTGAAAAGCAAACAAGATGTTAAGAAGTAATAATAATAAAAAGCAAGAGCAAACAAAAAAATTGGTGTGATACTGCCACAAAAGCATATTTTAATACTCATATCTAGACTACTGTGAAAGTTCTGCTCACACATGTCAAATGGGAGATAGTAGAATAGGAAGTGTACATAGATAGATACAAGGTACGTGGGTAGACAGAAGACAGATAAGGATAAAGATCTAGGTCAATTTCTGTACCACAGATTATAGTTAAGACTTTGGAATAAATGACAGATGAAAGGAGATACAACAGAACATTATAAAAAAAAAAAAAAGATCACCCTAAATAAAATCATTCCCTGTTACTCAAAATCATAGAAGCAAATTACCTTGTAGTAGATGAAAAGAAATAAAAGGGATTAATAGTTTATGCAGTGCACAGGTCAACTGAAAAAGAAAACTTAATATATAACTTAAATAAGAAAAACCTTGAAAGCCAAAAGTTTAGGCAGGTTCAAGGAAGTCCCTTCAGAAAACAGAAAAATTAATGAAAGATAATTCATAAAGGGCTATAAAACACATATAGGGTAATAAAACACTTGTGGGGCAGGTTAAGTTGTTCATTCCCAGAAGTTGTGAGCTTTGCTGAGATAAGGGTGTTGACTTCTTTTACCCTGTCTTTCTAGCCTCCTTGGGTCACTTCTTGAGGAAGGATGCTGAGCTAAATGGACCTTTGGTCTGTTACAATATATCTAGACTTGATGTAAAGCAGAAGATAACAGTAGCAAATCATACTTCCTTTTCTTTCCACTAAATCGCTTCAACCTTTTTGCTGTATGGAATGTACACATTACAAAATATCTTTATAAAAGCATGAGCACTCACTCATTTTTGCTCCAAATATCCACTTGTATGTATTTTTAAATGTACTGGGGGCAAATAGCCTCTGACTTTAGATTGGAGGTAGAGGGTTGATTCAAGTGAAAATAAACAGATACACAGAGGAATAGTCACTCTAGAGGTTGAACTGCATAGGTAACAGGATGCACAGACCCTGAGCAGTACTGCAAGTCAATTAATTTATCTGTCAACACAAAATGTTCGCAACAGTAAGAAGTAAAGACTTGATGTCTCTCAAGATATTGAGAATTTAAGGCTATTTCTGAAACTGTCTTTAATTCTTTGACATTCCAAGTCAATTCTTTGTTCAGCAATAGACAAGCAACCATAATTCCTGAGCCTTTTTTTTCCACTAAAATTTTGACACGTCAATTAAATGATAAAGTAGAATTTAAAGCTTGTGATTCCAAATTTACATATTATAAATTATTTAACAACTATGTAGTAATACAAGTCTCCCTTTTTTCCCCCTGAATGCAGAGAACTACAATATAAAAAGTACTAGCAGAACAAAAACCTCATACATTTTGAATGCAAAATATAAAATGTTCAGTATGAAGTCTCACATATATTAGTTTTATAATAATTTTTTTTCTCATTTAGTTAAGATTTAGGTAGGGTAAATACAGCTTGAATTTACTATTCTCTCCTCTTTCCCCTCACAAGATGTCTATCCAAATTAGGGAATGATTTAATGTGCTGTTTTTTTCTGTGTGTGTGTGAAATGTTGAATTGTGCTTCTTGGCAGCAATCCTCTCCCAGAAGTTTGCATGCAGTACTTGGCACTTTTCATTCTCATTGTTTACCTGTTGTGGATATGGAATCAAATATACTACAGGACATACCATGAACAGCTGCAGCAACAGCACCAACAAAAGCAACATGTGTTGTTGGGCCTTTGGTTTCCAGGTGCTTGAGACACAGCTGATGTTCCTTCATTTTGTGACTGCTGCCTCTTTCTCATTTCAGCTACTTCAGTGCCCAAGTGGCTATAAGAACACAGACATAAGAGATGTACAGAATTACTACAGACCATCATGAAGTACATTCACATTTCTACAATATCCCCTAATTCTACTAATTCTCACATGTGGCAACAGAAGCACGTGACCATCTACTCTGCAATCCAAGTCATGGTTTAAAAAGCATAAAAGCAGTTTCCAGAAGGCCACATTTTGGTGGCAAACTTATACTACCGTGCCTTTCAATCACACCTGTTCTTATCACTTCGGATGGACTAAAAGAACTATTATACTTGGCTGAACATCAAGTTACACAGCTTGGATAGCACTTGCTAGAGTCTGAGTTGATCATTAGCATATGAATATCAGAGCTTTTTCCATGGTACTAAAGTTTTGACAGGATGGTTATTCACTTCAAATGTGTGTTGGAAAGTGATTCTTTTTTGTTTGTTCGTTTGTTTTTAATTTAAGCTGGTACGCACTTCACTGGTCATTGTCAGACCAACGAAATTGATATAAGTGGTGTAAAAGACATGGGCAGTAACAGCTGTCTGTTGAAAATGAACCAAGACTACATGTCTAACTGAGAGATTTGCTACTTGGGAATTACTTTCTGTAAATACAAGGAATAATAAACATGAATTTCTAAAATATTCTTCCAGCTCTGGGAGTATTTCTGGTGTCAGACGATTTGCTTTTGCAAAATCTTTTGCCTGTCTTTCCTAGATTTCATTAGGCCAAGATATGTTTCTTTCCAGTAACTTGCACTATACAGCTAGAAGTAGTTTCCATGCATCACTAAGCTAAAACACCTACTGTCAGGTTACTTTATTTCAGAAGGTTTAGATGCCAGGGTCCTTCTAAATGGTTCATGTCTTCGTACAACTGTTGTTTTCCCAGAGTAACAGTTACTACAAGCAAATGCAAATTAGAATAAATTTAGTACTTCTGTCTTTGAAAAAAATGCAAATATTATTTTTCTGCAGGGAGCAGCCCAGTTTTAAGCAAATGGGGTTAGGAGATGGCATGGTGTCAGCAGCACATTCTCTGCTCCTATCCTTGGGCATTCAGCAGCAGCCAGGAGTGCTTGGGAAAAGTGAGGTCAGGTTAATTTGGCATCAGGGTACGTCATGTAGCAGTAACTGAGAGATGTCAGTACTCCTACATACATTCAAACAGTACCTGTGAGGTGCAATTTCTCAAGCTCCTGAATTTCTCCTGTTAACTACCTTTATAGCTACATACAATGGCTTGTAAAAAATAAGCCTTAGAACTTAAACCCATGCTGCAAAACTCAGGGTTCATGCTCATTTCAACTTCTTGTGCAGGTAACATGTCAGCATATGTATTAATTTCAGAAACCAGTGAGATTACTGTACATTCCTTACACATTTTCAGCTATATATATATAAAATGTACTATTACCATCATTGAAAAATAGCTAGAATCTACTTCATTATAAATACAAGGTGGAAAGATAAAGGTTATCCATTCAGACATACTGATGACAGTTGTGACTTTGCAGTACTTTTAAAATAACTTTAACATAGCACAAGCTGCCACTGAGATAGATGACCCTCTGCCTTTGCTTCTACAGAGCTCACAGTCTCTCATCCCTCACCTGAGGGTGCAGGCAGCAGTATTTATGCAGGCAGTTGACAAATCGGATAAAACCATAAACACGTTTTAAAATTAATCCAGAGCATCAAATGAAATAGATAGGAGACATTCAGCTCCATAAAGGTAAAACCCACAACTGCAATTCTCAACGCACAGTGCCAGGCATATCTTGGGACAGAGGCAGACTTCACAGGGGTCTTCCATGTTGTCATCCTTGCCTAGCAGCTTCTACCATTGAAAACTCTCCATCAGTCACTTATGATATGGACTGCAATGGACAACCTTTACAGAGTCTTGCAAGTCTGACAGTACAGAGAGCTGTGAGGAAACAGGGGCCTACAGTGCATAACAATCCAGGAGGCATGGTGTTCTCTAAGGATGCTCAGAGCCCAAAGGCCAGCTGGTCACTGGAGTGGTACTGCTTGCTTTGCTATCCTCTGAGTATGAGCCATGACACATCCTGTTCCTGACCATGCATCAGCCCTTTGGTATAAGTAGCATTACATCTTTTTGGAAAGCTTCTTATCTGAAGATATCAGAGGTTTGAAAAATCCACCCCATGGTGCAAAACAATAATACGTTTACTGTGGATGAAGTAGGATGGTGGAAACTTCAGTTTCGTGTTTATTTTGGTTTCATGTTTTCGGTTGTATTTGCAAATATCAGATGTCATCTATGCCAAACGAATTGTTTCTGTCGGTTATTTAGGATGCAAGAAGATCTTAATTTTTAACTATACTGAGGAACTGAATCACAGACAGAGGATTTCTACTTGGTACCTAGTTCCAAGGTATGAAAAATAAAATTAGAACCTTTCATTCAACAAGTTGACCTAATAAAATAAGTTATTTTAATGAAAATAAGTGTGAAAATTAGTATATAGCTATAACGAATACTGTGAGCTGGTAATGAGCAGACTTTCTAGGATAGCGGTATAAATGACATCTGCTGTCTCCAAGATACCCACTTGCTTTTTATGTTTTTCAACATTTTAGTTCTTTTCTAACTTGACACTAATACCTGATGGTGAAGGTGGGCCTTAAACCAATAAAAGCAGTATTTTTCCTTCATACTCTCCATGATTTCTCAGATCATTACAACAAAGTTTCGAGGTTCTTCTGCCAGTTTTGCATCTGGTTCTTTGCCACTGTTTGGCAACGTGGTTTATTAGTTGTGTTATGATTTCCATTTGTGCTGATCTGAAATTAGAGTAGTATTCCATTTTGCTTGACTGATTCATTCTCTTGGGGATGGGTGGATATTACGTCCCTCTGAGCAATACTATAGTCATGGAGGATTTCATTTCACGCATCTGCTGCCCCTACTCCACAGCTGAGGAAAGTAACTCAAGGGTACAGCAAGTGCTTATTATACTCGTTATGAGACAGGGAGTTTGTATAAGCTTCAAAGCAAGAAAGTCCCTACAGCTCTTTGCACACCTTCAATATTGCAGTGCAAGAGGAATATGAAAACTCAAAAAATCCTAGAAATCTGGAGTAAAGCTTTCTGTCAGTTGTAGAACTGATGGTACAAGTATCCATTTCTGCATTTATATCATGTAATTAACATTTATTCCTCTGGGTACTCAGGAGTAATTATTAAAGAAATTCCCTTGTGCACAGAAGAGTGAGTGACTTGGGAAGATAACTAAAAAAAAAGAGAAAATAGCTGTCAGAAGAAACATTTGATTTATTATGTTCACACCTAGGTAGCTCCACTGAATACTGAGTACAGTCATGTCAAATCCTGTGTCTCCAGAAGATAAAAAGAAGGCAATTTCTGAATGGTTCTACCTCTCTGTCCTTACACCTCCTGTGGGACTTGTATTAAGGCTTTAAAATGGTTTCCCCCAGAAAGTCCCAAGAGTTAGACAGCATAAAGCACAGGCTGCATCATTACAGTGGCTCTGTTGCTATCAATAATCTAATGAAAGAACACTTGTTTGTTTTCTGTCCTCAGTAGCCTGACATTATTGCCCCGCAAGTTATCTAAACTTTACTTTTGGCACTGTCCCATCCAGCTCTCTCTGCTAGCTTTGTTAAGTTTCTGACATACATGACCCTTCTGTAACCTTTTCTGTTCCCCCCCAGGATTGAAAGGGCAATTCCCTGGAACAGCTCAGGTACTGGGAAGTCAAAGAAAACTCTTTCAACTCCATTAGGGACTGAACATTTTTTATCATATATTCTCAAGCTATTCCCTAATGTCTATTTTGAACAAGAGATATCATGAAAGGGTGCAGATAAACACATTATGCCTGTACAGCAGGCAAGTAGCATTATATCTTTCATTGCAGGTAGGACACACAGTAACTTAGTTTTCAGGACAGAATTGGAGAAGAATCTGTTAAACCAATCTGTCCTTTGTCAACAGAAAAGAAAAATTACTTTGCCTCAGAAAGGAGTAGACAATGACAAGGATACAGGGTAAGTTGCTCTGCAGGCAAGAAAATTAGCTCTTAAAATATTTTCCTTGGGTGATCTAGCACATCAGCTCTTCTACATTGCTTTACTTCTGTTAATTTCTCCAGTTAAAGGACCTAGATGTCACTTGCATAGCTTAAATTCAGACCTTATACTAGTTAATATATGCTTCACAACTCTACTGATGTTCACAGATGCTTGTGCTGATGCCTGAGATACAAAGACCACTCAAACACAGCATCAGTTTTTCATCTGTGCTGTCTTCATTCATCAAGACGTCTAAAGGCTACTAAATGAAAACAGAATGAAAGATTTGATCAGATGTCTATGAGCTATCAAGATTTCCATACACTCCTGGTAATACTGAGTGAATAATGAAGTCAAGACAGTAGAGAATTATCTTTTGAAGTGCTACTGACTACCTATAAAAGCTTCAAGGAGCAAAGACATTAACACTCTACCTGAGAGATACCTTAACGCACACGTTCTCTGTTTTGCCACTGGATATTGACAACCACTCAATATTTCACAAATACATAAATGTAAAGTAATAGAGTGAATAAGGTTACCAGAAGAAGTAATATAACTGAGTTACCTCATGCTCCATTTACTTATTTTAATGTACTTGTAGTCCCTTCAAGAAAAATTAAAACTGCTAGTAACAATGGAACCTTAATTGCACCTTAATTCCTGTGAATGCATTCTATTTGTAAAATTCCAATTAATCACAGCAGTATGGAAAGTTTTTAATATTTCTATTGTTAAGAATTAGCATATTGGAAAGAAGGATCAAAGCAAAAGATAGTTTACGAAACCATTCTGTTTAACAGCAGATATGTCAGACTTTGAACTATAACTCCAAATTTTAACAGACTTGCCTTCCCATGTTCTTCAATATATATACTTTGCACCAGGGCTAACTTCTAAAAAGACATTAAACATGTTATTAGAATACAGCACTGCTCCATGAATGTTCATTTAATTTAAAACTGTGTAATTTTGGCTTAACATTATAAAATCTTTGCCTTGTGTATAGTAATATTTTTTATGACTTTGCTAGGCATCATCTGTGCTCATAAGGGATGTCTGAGATTTCTTTTTATTATCTATGGCAAACTTTGTATCCTTAGGAAGCCCAGTTGAAATCTATACAATCTCATCAAGTAGATATGCATTTCTACTTCTGAATCAGATGCTACTGCTAAGAAACAAAATTTTAAATCTGACAGTGATATGTTATTGAAGTTTGAGATGCATGCGGTTTTTAAAGAGCTGTACTAAAATAATGATTAAGAGCACTCTACAGCCTGCAAAAAGATTTTACAAAAAGGAAAAAGATAAAACTCATCAGGAAAGCTTAAATCATTTTGTAAGCATACAGTTTTTATGTGTTTGACAAACTTCTGAGAATCGCCCTTTATTCCATACATACCTATCTATTGATTGTGGCTGGCATGGTTGCATCTGACTTAGACACACGAAGCTGCCATGCTGCTGTAAGATGCAAAGATATTCTCCTCAGAGGGAGAAATTTTTTTGTAGTTCAGTTCATTTTTTTCAGAGGAAAAATCAAGAAAAGTTATAGATCTGGTAGAATTAGTAACAAATGTAGGAGAAAAACATTTGCATGTGCAAGGAAATTATTCAATGAGCTTTGCTGCTGATGAACTACATTTTCTGTACGTATGACCACACTGGTAAATTTCCACAGGGAGAAACAGCAGCAACTTTGCATAAGTTATACAGCATTTAATCAAATAAATGCACACAACCTCCATTTATAATGCAGATTACTATAGACTGAAAAACAAAGGAGGCATTAGAAAAATGGCTTTAGGGTGAAAACAGATTTTATGAAACCACTTTGGACATGGTCCTAGTCTTTGAAATGAAGAAAATCATCATTCTTCACTGTAAAATGAACATTTGCATCTTCTTCCAAAGTACTTTTTTTGTTTTTCTTTTTTTCCAAATTCCCTCCAGAAATAGAAGTTGCAACCTTCTGCCTCAAAAAGGCCTCCATAATGTAGGTCGTCTGAAATAACAGGATTTGGTCATCATGCCGGTTCACTGACTGACTTCTGAGATATCCTCTGAAAGAATTCTCATGTGTGCCAGCCCTCTTTCCATGAGGCATCATGAAAAGTACAAAAGAAAAAAAAAAAAAAAAAGGAAAATAAACAAAATCAGGAGATTAGTGTGACAGGGAAATGGGTTTTTGTTAACATAACAGAAAAATAAGAGGGGAGCAGAAGGTGACATGAAGGAACAACATGTTTGGGCATCTAGCATCCTTCTGGATGGCTTGGAACAGTGGGAAGTTACTGCAAGTGCACAGCATAGATGAGCTTAGTAAGAGCCAGCATCTGCCAGTGAGAAAAGCAGGGGGACATTGGGAGACTGTTGACATATTAACAGTCAAAAAAGTAATGCTCAGGTTGTGGGTATCCACATTAGCTCCTGTGCCTCTTCCAATCCCCACCTCCCTCCAAGCTATGCTACCTTTTATTGAACTTGTTGCAAGCTTCCAATATGTGTGCTCATCTGATTGGTGCTTGCTGACTAAAGGAAGGGAGATGAAACCAGTTTCTGCTCGTGGCAGGGGACATATTTTTTTTTCCTATTGTGCTGGTATTCAGATTCATAGCAGTTAGTTTAAAGCCTTGGCTCTCTCTATTGCACTGTCATATTAGCAGTCCTTCGTTCCACCTTGATATTTTCTCTTCACGCTTACCTTGCTGGTTCCTTTAGACAATAAATTCGTCTTATCTCTTCTGACTTCTTCCTTAGCTGTTAACTCTGAAGAGTACCTGCATTATCTCTACGCTAGCATAAGACACTTTCAACTATTACTCCACAGCAATCCCCACCATCATCAAGTCTGTAGCTGCAGTCCCTTGTAGCTTGGGCTTTTCATTTCTAGCCCTTGTTAACTACTTGCTCACTTGCATAGTGCCAAAAATCTGAACCTGCTATTATTCCTCAGCATTCTTATAACTACATCTGTTATGTCAAGCCTTTCATTATGTGTTTGACTCCATGGTCAGGTCTTTACCTACCAGTAAAGAAGGGGCTATAATTAGCATCTGATAAGGTACAAGATTCAGCATGACCTAGAAGGGATCCCTTTCCATCCATTCCTTATCCTCTGTCAATCTCTTCGTTATCTTCCCACCTGACGAGATCTTTCTGCTCTTTTGTGACTGCCTAGAAAAAGATTATTTGTGCTCACTAGTACTAGGATTGCTGCTACACCATGGGTACAACATCACTGCATATATTAAGAGTATCAAGCATCGGGTACCTTGTCAAAAGCAAAATGCAATCACAGTTTTACCTTACTATCTTCCAGATACCTGACTCATTTTGGAAATACGGAGGACTAACAGCCATTCATATCATTAAAAACACACACAAACTTTTACTTAACTTCTTCTAAGATTGGTTGCAACTTAGTACATCTTCCTATTTAATTGTTATGCTTTTATACAGGAATTTAATTTCCAGTTTGGGAAGAAATATATATATTTTCCTGAATGGTTCTGCTGCCATTAAATTATTAGACTGAAGCTCTAAGAAAAAGCCTATTATTGTCACCCAAATCTTTGCTATAAACTGAAATTAAATGCTCTATAAATTGTGTGTTTTTAAAATAGAGATTTGTGTAACTTCAAAAATCAGCATGGTTCTTACAAGTTCTCACACCAATATTCCTGTCTTGCACTGTGTCTGCTCCCTCTGTGAGCCCAGATGCTAGGTTGAAAGCAAAAATAAAACAAAAACTTTTTTCCTGTTATTGAGAATCAGCTTTTTATGCTTCAGGCTCTGCCTTAGACCCTTCCATATGCCCTTTCACCTTCCCATAAAAAAAAAATGCAATGAAGTTTCTTCATCGCTTTCTCAAAAAACAGCTTTTAATTCCATGCTTGGAGAAGGCTCATTGCCTGAACTCCTGCATTTCCACTGGTCTGCCCTGCTCCATGCTGAATGCTACTTTGCCTTCCTGTTAGTCACACATCCCTTGTAATGACTCTCACTTCACCATCTGCTGCTTCCAAGTTTTGTGTCCTACATGCAGCGTCACATGCAAGGATTCCCCACTTATAAAAAGAAAGTGTCTCTTTTTCTTATTAACAGCACAGTTTGTGGAGGTGCCAAAGCTGCAGTGAGCACTGTGGCCTCAGTATTCCTCAGGGTTTCACCAAATCCCTGAGACAGGTGTACTCTGCAACTCACAGCCAAAAGCATAGGGGCTGTCATTGAGAGGAGCTCTTTCTGCTCTTGGTGAGAAATCAGCAAATACAACAGGAAATAACAGCCAGAAGTAGAAAAGAGAGCTGAGGGCAGTAGGGGAAACAGAGAAATGAGCAAATCTGGAGGACAGTCAGGACAATCTGTGCTTTCCTAAATCATGGGTTAGAATCATTTTGGAGCAAAAATTTAGAGCAGGTATCAACAATGTGATTTGAAAAGCATCAAAATCTTAATGGGAGACTTGTTTGGTATTTGCATGGAATTATACAAAAACATAATAAATAAATAAATATAAAAAGATGCAGAGCTTTCAATCTCTGGGTGCCTTCAGCTACATATATATATTTATACACATCAACAAAACAGACATTGCAGCAACATTTGCTTTGGACAAAAACAAACATTCTGTTTGGGTCTCATGGAAAAGCTGAGGCACATTCTACATCCAACAAGTCTCTGGGCAGGGGAAACCACCAGTCTCAGCCCTGAAGCTGCTTCCTTCCAAGATCTCTTGACAACAGAAAAGAGCATGATGGTGATTTTCACAGCGATGAAGCTCTTCAAGCTTTTTTATTATTATTATTTATTTCCTTTCCTGTGTCTGTTTATTTCCTTCCCTTGCTGGAAGGATTTGCATGTAGAAAAAGGTATGCTCCTCCACATGCCTCATTGCTTGAGCATCCACATTAGCTGCCTCAATCCCTGGTAGCTTCTGACTTCTTAGCTTGCCTGCAAGCATGGGTTTCCCCATCTCTCACGGTTCACTTTCCTACTGCCACAAACTGATGTGGCTACTAGAACATTATAACATCCGGTAGTGGACCCTTGTAGCACAATCTCTCTTTTTAACCACAGTGGTTTGATGGAAAGGTACAGTATGAATGTCAAGCTATACAGAGGAGGCCTAATAACTGAACAGGTATCTCTAAACTCACTGAGATTCACAAAACACCAAATGGAGGCAAGGAACTTGAGACTTTCTGTAACTAGTATGGGAAGCCAGTTAACATGCCATGTGCCAGGAGGAATATATGGCAATACAGAGGAAGGAAGCAAAAGCATTTATAATTTATTCACCCCTCCTTTATCTTCCTATGGTCATTTTTTACATGTCAGTTTTAAAAACACAGACTTCCAACCATACTAGTCAACAAATTTTCATAGTAAGCTACCCATACGTTATTTTACATTTCCAAGATAAAAGAATAAATTATGTCTTCCTGTAGAAACCAATTGCTAGTGCAGTACAGACAACGTGGATATTATTTCAGAACAGAGAAAAACAATAATATAGAATTTTTATTTTTTAATGTGAATTTAACATTTTAGCATCTGCACTAATGTTACATACAAATTTGTTAAGAACCCACTATATTTCCTCTTTAAAAAAATATTATGAATTTTGAAGACATGCACCAAAAGTAATATTTCAAAAGTTAATTATCGGATTTACAATCACCAGCTATGTTACCATACAGCAGGACACTCAAATAGCTTTGCCACTTGAGTACGCAATGAGGTAGAGTGAAATTATTTAATTTAGATATATAGATCCCAAAAGATTAACAGATGACATCCCTCAGAATGTTGTCTTTGCATCAAGCTTTGTTTAGACATCTGTGAGCATCTGATACATCACTCCTCTCTCTATCAACTCCATGCTCACCAGCAGTGCGGACTATTTGATGCCCTCCTGTTTTTACTGCCAGAGACTATATGGTCCATGACAGAAGTTCCTTAGCACCTTTTTTTCAAGTACATCAACTTTTAAATAAGCAAGAGAGTTTTGCACACCAAACATTATTTCCTCTAGACAATGAAATACGCTTAAGTAGTTTCCTGATATATATATATATATATATATATATATATATATATATATATATATATAGCAATTAGAGGGCTAGGTACTGTTTTCATTATTTATAAAAGAAGTGCAAGAGCACTGGGAAGCTCTGGAATTAATTTTGATTACTGGAAACGTACCTATGTTTTTTAAACACAAAGTTGTTTTGGGAGGATGGTTTCTACAGTTGCGTGATGTGAACCAGATTCCTTCAACATTTAAATTTTTTTGCTAAGCAGAAAAACACTATGTTTGGTCCAGTCAAATAAATGAAGATATTCTCTGAGGCAAAAGACAAATTCTCAACACAACTGTGTAGCTTCAGATCTCTCCTTGACAGGAGCTGTGAAACTAATTGCAGTGATAACTAAGAACAGAAACTTCACACAGGGACGCATAAAACAACATTTCTCAATAAAAGAGACTATAGCTTTGTAGCAAGAGCTCTCAAACTAAAGATGCTTTCATGTTGTTTTATATTTGACTTATGTCTCTTACGAAGTTTTGGCATACTCAGTAAATGAAAAACTGGAAAAACAAAGCTCAGCATTTCCTCCCAACACATTTGACACATACCAGTATGCCTAATGCCAATCTCCTTGCTTGTTCTAATAAGCATCTCTTGAAGTGGCTTCTCTCCACATTATAGGCAAGAAGAAAGGAAAATCCCAACAGATACTCAGCTATGTTCAAAAGCAACTGGTGGAGAAGCACTGCCATGCAGTGCCCAGTGGAATTCACAGACACAGAAATAAATGGGGGTGATGAGGCCAACATGACACCCTGAGAACCATGTGGCAGACATTTCTGGAACACTATCTGGAGCCTCTTCTGAAGGAAGGACAGTTGATATAGAAGAAGAGGGATAAGATGTACGAGCTCTAAGAGGAACAGTTCTCCCCAGTGGTATTGTAGGTATCATCTTTCCTACTTGTTGTTTAGCTGTCCTTTAACAGCGAAAAGGTCAACATGCAAACCCTGTTTCCTGGTTATGTCACTGTCTGCTGCTTCTCCTCCTGAGGTACTTCTAGCACTTCCAGCACTATGCTAACATGACATTTGCATTCAACCAACAGCTGAGATTCCATATATTTGCAGTTAATAACCTGGTCATCCGTCATTCCACTACTGCCCAGGACCACCAGCAAATATTCCACACACTCAGACTGTCACCTTACATTCATCATTCTTTCTTGAAGTTTACATGTTCTTCCCAACAGCATATTTCAACACAGCTCCTTCATTTCTTCCATGCTGGGCAACCACATCTGTGGTGCTTGCAGGCTACTACATATTAATTCTGTATGCTGTTACAGTTCAAGTGGCAGAATCCAAGGCTACAGCAAATGAGAACAAGCCCAAAAATAGCAGCCATGGATGAAGCAATAAAGGAAGAAAAACTGCTTACCTTTAGAAGACCTCATACAAGTAGGAATCTCCAACAAGATACCCTTGTCTCCCTCAGCCAACTCTTAAATGAAGTCTGGAAAGGGATGGATCCTGGCTTCACCCCTTTCTGTCACTCAGAGACATTGCATACACTTGAGCTCCCCTGGGTTGGCCCTGCCTTCCCATCAGGTGCTCAATAACTGCTTCAAGCAATGACTTAGCAATTCCACTACACTAACCAATCCAAAAGAGTTATTTTGCTGGATTGAGTCCTTTTCTACTCCCAACACTTTTGATTTTCTACAATGAAACTATTATTTGTCATGTAAGTAGCAACAGGCCAAATTTGGAGCTCCTTGCTCAGTGGTACATGTAAATACTTCATGGATATTCTTGCAAGTGTTCTTCCTCTGCTGCAGTGCCAGTAAGCCTGAGTTTTCCTGCATAAACCAGGAATGTCAGCAACTCTGTACAGACACTGCTGCACCCTTAAAGACTGACCCTTCCTCAGTGCCTATCTACTTCTCAATGCCTGCCTACTTCTACAGTAGTAGCTGTTTGAAGCTGCAGTCTCCATTTCAGTCATCATTTTGGTAGGCTGTTAGTGAATCATCCTGGACCTAGGTCAAGTCATTTATAGGTTACTACATTCCCAGTGTATTTCTTTCCTTCCTCTTCCCCTCCCCATTTCTAATAGTACATGTAGAAACAAGATGAAGTAAAGAAGAATTTTAACTAATTTACAGGAATTACAGGGGAATCCTGTAACAGCCATGTTCACGGTCTCTTACTGACCTTGTATGTGAACTGTTGAATCACGGCCTGAATCACTGATTGATCACCTGAGGTGAGCACTGAGTAGCTGCAGGAGCACAGTTGAAGACGGCTCACCTGTGTGACCAGGAGTGGAGTCTGGCTTCACCTCTCCTAGACTCCATTTAAGGGCTGACCACCACCAGGGAAGGTTCTCTTGTTGGAGATCTTTCCTTTGTAGAGTTTTTCTTTCTGAGCCTTGATCTTCAGGGATGGTGAATGTTTCCCTTAGTCTCTCTGCCAACTGGATAATCTTTCTAAATTACTTTATCTAGCATAACTGACAATTCCATTTGGTATTATTCATTTTATTTCTTACCCTACAGACCTTAAGTCAGAAAAGTATTATCTTTTATGTTTTGAGAAAGACAGCAATCTACTGTTTTCTTGATAAGTCCAGAACTCTAATGTCAGTGAGATTCAAGCAAAGTAGACAATTATTATCATTGCAGCTGGAAGAAGAGCTTCCATCATGCTAAAAACTTGAGAACCTACTTCCCATTAAAGATTGGACTACTTTAGTGAGTTAAGTGCTTGTGGGGACTCTGTCTGCTTTTTCACTTCTATGTCAGTATTACACATGGTGCATTGCCTCTCAATGGTAGTTTGATTTCTTTCAAATAAAGACCTATTAACCACAATTTCCAAACATGGTTTATTTAGACTCTCTTGAAATATATTGATTTGGGTGTTCAAAGTGAGTGATTTGCAGCAGTGAATAAATTCTCCCCTGGGAACAAAGATATCTGTGAATTTGAGACTTAAAGAGTATCCCAATGCACTCTCAAGTGCACAAGGAAAAGATTAATTATATTTGCCCCCAGTATGTCTGTGGCTGGAAAGCTGCTTTTGCAGAAGGAGATTGCAGTCACCGCTGTCCCCATCTGAGTTAGTAGAAAAGAAAAAAAAGATTTTGGATTGGTGAAATAAAAACGGTTTTGAAATCTCTCCAGCCATCTCATTTCTGCTCCCTAGGACTGCAGAACTTCCTGCTCATTCTACCTGCACCAGATTCTTTTGCTACTGCTCTTATCTCTGTACCTTTTCCACTAACACAAGCAGAGCTCCTGCTGCAAGCACTGCTGCTGTTTCTGTGTACCTTTCCACCTCCTCTGCTAGCGAGGCAGCTGTTAGTGGCAAGGGTGGTTGGAGGTACAGTAGCAGCAAACAGCATCTGTGTTATTTTCCTGAAAAATTAGCCTAAAAATGTGGAGATACTTCATAAGAAAGGTTAATTTGCAACTGGTGAAGTAAGTATAATGCTAAGGTATTACAACAGGAACAGGAAGAAGTGACGGTGTACACTAGTTTTCTGTAGCCCTGCAGTTAGCAGAACTTAATCTGCTTACTGGATGTTACTATCACTAAGGCCATTTTATGGAGAGAAATCTGCTTTTTTATGCATCTTTTTCTTTTTCAGGAGAATGAGATGCCGATTAGTCCTTTTGCTTGTAAAATTTCAAATTTTTAGCCACTGACACTATGCATGTCGATACATACTGTTGTTCTGTGGAGGACACGTTAACAAGTGCAGATGCTTTCCACAGTCAGGGCATGAAGCAACCCCAGTTTGGCTATGCTAGTTCCTCATGCTGTCACAACAAACAAAATCAGTAACGCTTTATGCACTTAAAAGATTTTTTTTTTTCTGAGAAAGAAGCTGCCTTATATAACTTTACCTTAATTTTATGCCTTCGGTAACAGCTTCCTTGGGTAGTGCAAATATCATATTTCTTCTGCACAGTGCCCGACTGCTAGCCAATTTCCATGTCATTCCAGGATAGATTCAGTCATGAATTTTTCAAATACAAAAGATCATATTTATCAAAAACAAAACTGAATGCTGAAGCTATTGTTTTTTTACAATGTCCTCTTAAAAAAAAAAAAAATTGAAATAAAGTTTGGAAGTTGCCGAAGTATATCATTCAAATAATGGTGATTTTTTTTGTGTTGTTTGCTTTTTTTTCCCCTAATTGAAGGACAGTGCTTCACTTCAGGAAACTTCTACTTTCAAATTAATCAATTTATGTTGGGATTTGGAACAAAAGATTCTAAAAAATCAATTTTTTCATTAATCCTAACAAATTTCCAGATTTTCTACACAGCAAGGAATACTGTGTCTGAGTAAATTTTTTAACTATTCAGGACAGAAACATTGTGGAAAATTTTAAAGATACTTGAGAGATGGGAAAAATGTTCCTGTCTCTGCCTCTAGGCTGGAGCTTTTTGGGACCCTATGTCATCTGAATCTCAGAGATTCTGAGTAAAAACTGGAATACAGTCCTTTTATGATAATATAAATTTTCTACTTGCATCTAAATCACAAATTTTTAGATTTAAAAGTTGTATTCTCCACTGGATTGCAGTTTATCTTGTTTTCTAGCAGTTGTGCTGAGAAAACCCTGAGTGCTTCCACACATATAAGCAAAACTCCTGTGGTGTGATTAAAAATAGGAGAACAACTGAGAGGAGGAATCAGAGCTCAAGTTATAGAATTTGTAAATAGTTATTTGAAAAAAAAAATCCCACAACCCACAACAAACTAATACTTAGAGAATAAATATAGAGTATTTCTAGTGCTTGATCTTGATTTTTATGACATGAACAAATACCTTAAATTTGGCTCTAAATAACTGATCTATATTAATTCCCTGGGGTATACCTGGTTATTTTACAACATAAAACAGTGTTCCCTCATAATATGTTATGTATTTAACTTAATATAGGTACTAACAAAAGCTTTTTAGATTACCAAAGCTTTCCCACTTCAAACAATTATACTTGAATGGCAAAGAGTAGACGCAAAGGCACTGGGCTGTACTATTTCCTAGTAAATACATGTTAGCTACAAATTAAGTTAGTTATTCTATGCTACTCACAATGAGAAGAAGAAAAATAATATTTAGACATTTGAACAATTTAACCTCTGCTGTTATAAACATCTGGGCTACCTGACTGGATTAGCTCATCCATTTCTGAGTAAACCAGCAGACAAGCATACAATAGGTCTGGGGGAATGGAATCCTTTAGGCAAAATAAAGGAAAGCCAGAGCTTTCCTCAGTCTAAGAGTGTCAAATAGTCAGGCAGTGTCATAGAATCATAGAATGGCTTGGATTGGAAGGGAATTCAAAGGTCACCTACTTCCAATCCCCCTTGCTGTGGGCAGGGCTGCCCCCCACCAACCTGGGCTACCCAGGGCCCCGTCCCACCTGGCACCTCCAGAGATGGGCCTCACCACTCTCAGTAAAGAATTTCTTCCAAACATCTAACCTAAATCTCCCCTCAGCATTCAAGGAGTACACAGAGAATTGTAATGCCTGAAGTGATATTATCCTGTGGGAAAGGAGCTGTATGACTAACGATGTTACATCTTTTCTCCACCTGCCACAGAGAGAATTGATCATACTTATTAACATAAGATCTTTGCTCTCCTTTTAGGAATTCTTTATTTATAGAGGTAGATCTCAGGGTGGTAAATGCGGCAATAACCGGCTTGAGTTTAAATCTGATTGTCTCCTGTCATGGTTTTGTGGGTTTTGTTGTGTTGTTGAAAACAAAAACCACAAAACCATGACATCTCCAAAGTCACAAGGATGTCTGGGAAAAGTTGGAGGAAGGCATATCTCCATTTGTTTTTTTCCATATAGAGATGGTCAATCATTGGCATGAAAGTCTCTAGACTTAAGACTTCTCCAGATGTCTAAATGCCATATAGAATGGACTGGCAAGTACAGCCATTAGTATTGATTTCAATTTTAATTTTCAAGAAGAAAATAAAACACATATCAATGGGAAAGATATATTTGATATTGCTACTTGCTCTTATATGAGATTAGACTTGCTTAGGAAATGCACTTGATGTCTAGCAGTAAAAGAGGTTGAAAGGCACAAGATTTACTAGCTAACAGTACATCAGCAGTTAGTATAAACTGAGATGCCTATATGTCAGTCAATAAAGTTAACATCAAAACTGACAACTTGTTATTCCTAGTTTTGCTTTAATGATTATACTTAGAGTCATTTTCCAGTGATCTTGGCAAACAGTCTATGAGACTTTTTATTGGTTTGCATCTTTAAAAAAAATTAATTCTTCAGGTATTTCCTTGTCTGAGGTTCCAGGTAAACATATGTGAAAATAAATCTATGTGAGAATCATAAATTACCGTATAATTACTCCTGTCCTTGGTTACAGAAGAGTGACCACAATCAAGTTTACTGAATATTACAATAAGTTATTTAGTCCTGATTTAGTCTCAGCAAATTACCTGTCTGCAAGGACTCTTGTCTAGACACAAGATGCAAAACTGAGTGTTATGCAGTGACTGCTGCAAAGACTGAGAGATTTCTCAGGTAATTGTTTCATTATTTGCATAGGTGCTTTCTAGTGGTGTTGAATCATAAATATATCTAGGAATTTCCAGTCACCAATTACTTTCCCTTCACTGTTATACTGGAAATGCTGTACAAACTGGTATTATAAAACAAGAAAGTGAACAGTGAGTTGTTATTTTTACATGAGCTGTTAGAGAAATGGAATTTAAGCAGTAGCTACAGTGTGCATCAAAGACTAATCATTTTAACCAATGACTTCTGTTAAAAAGTAGCTTTACGCACTATACACCATCACTTCACACTTGCAGAGCTTCCATCAGCATCTCAGGACTGAGATATTAATCACATTTCCAAATATCCCTGAAAGCAAGATGAGTTTTGATATCCTACAACTTGTCACATAAATGTGAAAGCAAGCACAGAAGGTAGTTGTTTCCTTTATGTTGATAATCCTTTTCTTTCCTTTTTTTTAGCTCCAGAGCTATAGAGAGAAGTCCTGAGTGGGGATTCAAGTACAAGGCTGTTGACTTGCTCAAACTTCCCCATTAAGGATTACATACATTTGATATTAGATATTGTTTAATTGCTTACATAATAATTATTACTATCATGATGGGAAGATTGACGTCAAAATTCTTACTTCAGAATGGATGACCCTTGCTTTTTATTCATATGAAGAACAAAGGAATAATTTAGGACTCAGATTTACTGTTGATAGTCAAGAAGATACTGAGAACTGCAGTATAAGCAGATGAGAACCGATTTTTGCTATCAGAACTCAAGCACTGTGTTTCTTATATGAGTTAGGATTACTCCTGAGCAAATTCAGAGGATAGCTTACACTCTGCTCTTTGCTCAAGAAGATGGTATGTGACATGATGCAGGTGCTTGCAGGTGTTCACCTTGTTTTCTTTTTCAGAGGCAGTTCTGCCAGCTGTCTCAGCATTTTCTGCTTGCTTTCTAGTTGTTGCCTTTGCTCCATACTCCCTTGTGCTGCTTCACTGTAATTCAGTAGGTGCTTATGCTTCAGCCACAGAGATGTCTACTTCAGAGCTCTAGCAGCAGTTCATAGCTACTTGGCAAAAAGAAAAATGGGTTATGCTTTATCATCATGTAAGAAAACTGCAATTTAAGCCGGTGAGAAGCCAGGCAGTTTTAAATGACCTCAAGTTTTAGAATAATCTCATTCTGGTGTCAATGGTTTAAGGGCTGGTTCGGCCTGGTTCTGTGACAATTGGGGTGGGGGACCCACAGACCCACATGACCTGGGGAAGGGGAAGGAGGAAAGGAAGAAAGGAGAAGGGAGATGGGCCTAGAAACAAAACAGTGGCAACAATCTGAGGAGGAAAGCTAATTTAATAAACAAGATATCAGAATGCAAAATAACACAATATAATACAATATAATTTGAATTGAAGCTAATAAATAAAAAAAATAAAAATGAGAGAGTGATAAACCAAAGGCCTTACACTAACGTTGAAGGCGAGACAGCCAGCGAGCACCCACTGCTGGGTCAATCCTCAAAGGAAAGAGAGTGTCTCATGACACACAAACAGTTTTTATCTTTCCCTCTGAGTGGAAAAATGTGAAAATACAAGGCAAGACTCCTGGGGTACATAGTTCTTCTCTTCTGAGACAGGTATACCCTTAACTACTGATGATCCATGGAGCTGGAACATTAAGTCTTTAACTCCCAATGCACTACGTGATGTTATGATGTTGAATACTAATAACAAAAATCATAAAACCATGATATCTAGTCTCCTGCTGCAGCCATTGCTCTCTGGTAGCTTAACTTTAGAAGTCCACTAAATCAAGTGGAGGCTAAGCTGCAGTCAAGAGGGTAACACTTTGGTCTTCAGCACCAAGTCAGATTCTGTTACCCAAATAATATGAAAGTTTCAGTGATATCCATTTGACTCTAAATGGTGTACACTGTTGCTCTCCAGTACATTTTCTTCATCAACAGCTGGTATTGATCACTATGGCATGCTTGCTTTAGGACAGGTACCAAGAAAACACTTTCAAACTCTTCATATTCTGACAAAAAGTAATCCAAAAAGCATTGCATACCATAGCTTATTGAAAAACAGTTTTTCTCTGTTCTGAAGCAACCAATCCATAAACTTCTGACTAAAAATGACTATTATACTAACCAAGATACAGAATGAGAATGGCCCTCCCTCAGACATACAGGCTGTTATTATTAAATTAGGCAAATAAGTTACTTTTTGATGTGATATTTGAAACAATGAAAACTTGAAACTGCACTAGATGAAAAAATTGAAAGAAAATATAAACAGTTAATCATTCTTTAGATGTACTTGGCAAATTTTCCTGGTAAGAATGTTATCACTTAGGTAGATAACTTAATAGAGAGACAGTGCAGGAAAGCTAGTATGCTTCTAATGGCATTGCTATGGTGTAATGGGGTTGAGATGTCTATATTGAAGACAGATGCTATTATTTGTTCTAGTTTTACCATAAGTGACACTATGATATTTCAAAAATCAAGCCTGAAAGCCCATTAAAAACATCTTGCTGGGTTGACTCATAACAAAATGTAGGAATTGTTTTTTTGTATCCTGCTGAATAGGGAAGCTTTCAGAACACTCAGCCTGATGATTCCTAGCTTTTACAGCAAAGTACAAGGCAAACTTAGTGGTCTAGTGATATGCTTTTATAATCCTTTCTCTTTTAATGGTGTGTCCTTTTCTGTCTAAGTTACTGAAGCAATAGATAGGTATGTTGCTTCCCCATTCATTCATTTATTTCTGGTTTGGTGCATTTGTGTCACTTTCATGGAAGGCTTAAAAAAGTTGGTGAGACTCTCAGTCTCACACTAAGATATTTGCATGCTTTTTAACTAAAGAAATGAGTTCAGTGCTCCAGATGCAATCCAGATAATGAAAATTTAATTCAACATGAAAAAGTGTTCCTTACTGCACTTTGGTTTTAAGTGTTCCCTTAGAATAAGCCATTGTACTCCTCCAACAGACTATAGTGATTCTTTATTTGATTTGTTATTCAGTGTTCTTCTCTGCCCTCTCATATCCTAAAATCCTACTATGCCAAGTTGATCAGAGAAAGCTAACAATATATAGAGAAAGCATGATCCAGTACCTGAGGGCTATCCTAAAACTGAAGAAGCCTAAGCTGTTGCTCACCATCTGAATTCTAGCAAGTTACTTCATTCAACAGGAGTTAGAGGTTCTGAAATGATGTATTGCAGTTCTTCTTGAATAAATAATTTTAGTGTCATTAAACAAATTTATGACTTTAAAATCTTTCCAGTTTTGAACCAAATGACTCCAGACTTCTTACTTGTGCATAGATTCCATCAAGGAGGATCTAACTGTTTGCAGGTATGCATATAGGGACGCAGAAGCAAGTCTTGTTTTTGCTCAGCTTCACACTAAACCTTGTTTTCTACATCTGCATAAATAAAAACAAAGTATAGGATTGACTCGTGAGCAGAAAGGAGTATTTTATTTTTTATTAGATAGTCTAGCTAGGACTAGACATAGTGTTTTAAGATTCTGAGGATAGATAGATGATAATGATTTACATCAGAAATATAGATAACCAAAGAAAAATTTTAACTAGTAAAATTTTGTTATGTGGATTTCACTATGCTACTGTACAGTACAGAACATGGATATGTCTGCATTTAAGAAGTCCTGGATGCAATTACAAATAATTGTACATTGTACATTATTAGTTTCAGTCCTACCATCACATTTTCACCTCTCACGTATGGCCTGCTGTCAAACTAATAATTTTACAGACTGGGGGAGCTTACATGAAAGGTTAAAATAAATTTCAAAATTCTTACAAAAAGAAGAAGTACCTCTGTACTACAGGTTTGGTGAACTTCTCCACTCAGATGAACTATCACAACACTTGATTACAATATAAATAGAAAAAGGACAAAAGTATGGTGTAGGGAAAAAATGACTTTTACACTTAGAAGCTTAAGAAATTAAACACACAAGTGTAGAACTTCTGTGTAAGAATAAATACATTTTAGGATGACTCACCAGGCTGAACACCCACTTAGGTGCAGGTCTTTGAAGAGAACTTGTCAGGGTATTTGTTGCATGTAAAATTTACTGTAGGTTTAGTCTTTGTCCTAGGTATGGACCCAGACTTCATTAGTTTTAGTGCTAATTTTTTAATTACAATCTTCCATCTTTTTGAACAACAGTTCACACGTTAAAACAACCTTTTTCAGCTATTCATTTACATATTTATTATATGTTTGTCCTACTGCTTTTTTTGTAAGATAACAAAAAAGGCTGAACAAAAGAATAACTCCTAAAGCTAAAACTGAGGCCCAATCAGAATGTCAAAAGAAAACAGTACAAAAAAAACCCCAAACAACAAAGAATCAAACAACAACAAAAAAAAGCCCACTAAAAAAGGATAAATCACACAGTTCTGTCATTTTTACCAAGATGAGGAAATAAGAAAACAAAACCAATGCTTACTTTTGTTTCTAGCACATTGTGGGGACTACTGGGTCCTGCAGAGCTAGTCTGCTTGGCTGGTTTGCAAATACCAGATTGCGGAACTCTGGCTATGAAGTCACCATGAGCACCTTGCTTTTAGAGGTGTTTTTGCCTACAGGAAGGAAAGAGTCTTGTGTGAATTACCTGTGCATCTGCAATACTTTAGCAGAATTAGACACCTCAGATGAATCGCTGAAGGCAACACACCAACATTAAGGACCAAGTTATGCTTTAAGAAATGAAAAGGTGGATGTGCTTTCTTGCTTTCATTCAGCATCAGAAATACTAAATACTGTAGCTCCATCACTCTCTTTACTACTGGGCATAAACCTAGATGTCCCTACTGCTAGGTGAGAGCTGCAGTGTTGGATACTCTGTTGCCTCTATGGATAATTGCTGTTTAATTGTTTGATGGGTTTAAGGCGTCTTTTGTTTGCTTTTTTTTTTTAGTTAGATTTTTTTTTTTTTGGGTGGGGGGAGGAGGTGTTTTGTTTGTTTTGAAAAGCAGCATAGCATCAACAAAAATAGCAGAAAGTGATCTTTCCTTTAAATATTTTCAGAACACGGTATTGATGATTAAGGCAGCGTCTTCTTGGACCTGGGGAGGGAAGGTCTGAACTGAGATTCACACGACGTGGAACTGAGACATCTCACATCCTGGCCAAAGCTGCCCAACCTGCAATTGTTTTATGAAAGAAAGATGAAGAAAATTGCAGCAGTTCCGGTGAGAACAGTGGGGATTAAACAACTTCAAAACCTACTTATGACTAGGTTCCTTCTTCAGCAATATTTTGGAGTGACAACTGATTTGATTTGTGTTTTGTGAGTTCAGCTCAACTTATTTAGGAAAAGAGAACTACATTCTTAGCATGTCTCCCTAAACTAAGTTATGTCTGAGAGCTCAGGTAGAAAACTTGTCCTGATAAGAGCTGGCAGTGACAGCTGGAAGCAGTTTCAGTTATGACTGTAAGCAATAGGCAGCTGAGAATATGACTTGGGAAATTTGGGTGTATGGGCAATTGAATGTTGAAGATTCTTGGATATAGAGGACTGGAAGCCAAGTAAATCCTAGCTTAGATTCCTGGTGTCTATAGCGGATTATTGCCAAGATACATACAGCAACTATTGCCATCCCAACTTGAGTAAAGAAGATAAACTCTTCCTTGCCTATTTTTAAGCCATGACAATTCAATTTATACATATATATCTCATTCTGGAAGGCTGAACGTAAAATGCAAATGTAGGAAATTTTCCTTATAAGTGAAATCATTCAATACTTTTATTTTGTCATAAAAAGAAAAACAATCAGTAATGCCTGTAACCCCTCCAAAACTGGTGATCTTAGATTTTCATCACAGTGCAAGTTTAGACATACTGAAAAAGATAGTATCTTTCTGTTTACCAGAGAACTAGTACCTTTGGGAAACAGTGTTGCCAATAGTTATGTTATAGTATGATATTTATGCATCTTCCAGAAATAGAATTGATGAGAAAAAAATATTACAGACATTTTGGATGGTCGACATTGTTGCTTTTTTGTAGTAAAACAATTAAAATCAATTTTGAAATGCTAAGGGTATTGATTAGGATTTAATGAAATTTTGAATTATCTCTAAAAAACAGCGATAAAATCTTTGGAAGGCTTGCAGTTGGCTCAGTAGTGCCTTTTTCCTTAATACCTAAGTCCTGTAATAGAAATAAAGTATGCCTTAGATGAGAAAAGTCTTCAGTAGATTCCACACACAAAGCAAATTTAGGAATGGCATGAGCATTTACTACTATCAAAAGCTATGTGTATTCTTTCTTTTCATGGGTGTATTTCAGATCCAAACAAAGTTTAGCTGATTTTCTTTCCACTCAAGAGGAATATATTTGCTCTTCTTTACATAAAGAAGTCTTAATCTGGGTGTGGGATGTCTTAATTTGAATGTGGATTAGGACTAGGAAGGAAGAGAGGTCATAGAAATGTTATCTATTTGTTGGTTCTGATCTATTTGAACAGAACTAAGTTTTGAGTGACTCAGGAAGAAACTTTAGTTGCAGATGGCAAAATAAAACTAAACCTTTTTTGTTTGGTTGGTTGATTCTGGTGCTGTTGACATGTGGCATTATAATGCAGTTAAAGATTATTATGTTTTAAGCTATTTTAAAATCCAAACTTCTGTAACAACTAATATTCAGGCAGAATAAACCTCTTGTTATGGACAACTGTACTCCTCAGATACTAGAAACCAATTTTGAAAATAAAAAAATTAGAAATCAGCTTTTATGTTAAAATGTGTCTATAATAAGTTCCTTCCATTCCCCTCATTCTTCACCATAATATTCTTCAGCATCTACTGCTTCTTTTTTCAGTTCTTTAACATTGCTTTTCTTTTCCCTACAATGCTCTGCTGCCTTATGTCTACACTGGTATCTAGGTAGTCAGCTTACTGTTGGTGAGATCTAGCTCTGTTCAGCCTCTCATCTACCTATGATCTTCTCTGTGATGTTGCACTGGCTAGTTAATAAATAGATAAAAAGAAACTGTCATTAATTACTCTTCAGATTTTCTAGTTTGTTCTGTACCATAATCTTTCAAATAACTTTGTTTCCAACATTTTAAACTTCATTCATTGATTCCTCTCTCCTTCATTTGCCATTTCATCTGTTGAAATATTTCATTTTTTCTGAGACCTGAAATCTCTCATTCCTATCTCTACAGAAAAAGGTCTATTTTTCCCCTTCACTTTTATCATTGTCCCCCCAGCTTTATGCTTTTTCATAGCATGGCCTGTGTTGAAAAGTACCTCAAAGATCATCTAGTTCCAACCCCCCTGCCATGGGCAGGATCGCCAACCACCAGACCAGCCAGTCCAGAGCCACATCCAGAGTTGCCTTGAATACCTCCAGGGACAGTACATACTAAACTTCTCTGAGCAACCTGCTCCAGTGCATCACCACCCTCTGAGTGAAAAGCTTCCCATAACGCCTAACTTAAATCTCCCCTGTCCTAGTTTAAAACCATTCTCCCTTGTCCTATCACTATCAACCCATTTAAACAGTTGTTCCCCCTCCTGTTTATAGTCTCCCTTCAAGTACTGAGAGTGCGTTTTCACTTCTTTTTGCTTTTATTTTTTCACTCTCGTTTTGCATACTTCCAGGTTTTCATCAACATAGTCATCGCTGAATTCCTCTTTTTTTTTTCCCACTAACATCCAGAACTTAATGTTCTGACTTCAGTACATGTCCTTGCTGTCCACCATTACATCCTCAATGCCTGATGTACCCACGTCTTGCCTTCCTACATTCTGAATGTCCTTTTAACATCTTGTCAGTCTCTCAGGTTCTGCAGGTTATTACTTTTGCTCTTGCAGAATTGTTTCTTTACCCAGAAAATCTGGATAGACAGTTCTAAAGTGTACATACTACCTAAATCTTTCTGTAGACTGTCTATACCAATAATTAGTTTTCCTGCTCTTCAAGTTCAGCAGTTCTTGCCTCCAGATGCAAGCAGGGAAACAGCTGGAGAGCCAGAGGTAAAAGGTTCACAGTGAATATATGTGACTGTGGAATAAAAAGGTTTTCAGATCATATAGAAGGGCTGTATGCCAGACAATGAAACAGTAGTTAGCATCTCAATAGAAGATTCATCCCACTTACTCAACAGGAAAAACTTTGTTTTATGTGAAGCTGACTCAATCACTTCCTCTTCCAAAAGCAAATTTTCTGTAGTTTTGTGGAATTAAATATAATTAAATTGAACTCACATGTTTTGACATAAAGTAAGTGTTTGCATATTTTACTGCAAGGCTGATGGCTTCTGCTCATGCCCATTGTTTCACATTTGTAAATGCTTTGCAGTTACTGATTTAGAATAACATCTTCTCAATGGAACAGACTTGAGGACAAGTACTATGATATTTTTGTTGAAAATATTTTTAATTTAATTTTTCAGGATGCAGGAGCATCAAACAGGAAATTATACGACCGCTCTTATTGTCAGCAACCATCTCTGGCCACTGACCATCATATCCCTACAGATCTACTTCTATTCTTGCCATTCCCATTACTACTTCGAAGAGGCTATGAATACTTCTCAAAGACAATCAAAATGTCTCAAAACTTCTTGAATTTTGCCTCCCTGTCTTCACTCTAAATTTCAACATTGTTTTTACAATTGTACTATGACTGATAACTTCTGGAGAGAGAATGACGAAGACTAGACATTCTTGACGACAATATTTTGTGTAAATTCACGCCTGATTTTTGATTTTGGTGAACCACAAATCAAATTCCTAGCCAGAATAAACATGTTATTTGGTGACTTTCTTTCTGCCTTATAGAAGCTTTGCTTACAAGGGGACAAAAATCATGTATTCCAACCAGTTGTATGTGTGGGAGGTTCCCATGTTCCATTCAGATCACTGCACTGTGAACAAGGCAAGATTTCTTTCTGTAGAAGAGGGCCAGGCAGGCTCAGACACTGAGCCTCATGGAGTCACTTGGACACACAGATCAGTGCTCACTGCTTGGTCACAGAGAACATCTCAGTGCTGTTTCCAAACATTTATTTAGAGCGTCTGAGTTTCAGACTGGCCTTTATCAAATTGTGTGTGCATAGCTACAGTCTTGGGGTAGCTGCTTTTTATAAGCAGGGAACTCTCCTCTGACACATGTAGATAATACTCATAACACATGTTGCCCTTTGGTTTGGCACCCATGCGGCAACTTAGGAAGGAGATGTGGATGGAATTGTTTTCAGTGCAATAACAGCACTAACCTTGAGCATTACTAAGAAGCAGTGAAAAACATTCAAAGTCTGAAACAGTCTAGATGCCAAATTCAGATGGTTTCTGAAAGGCTTTAATGTTTGTTTGAAGAATACAATTTTTTTAACTATTAGAAATAAACTGAGGTTGAGTTACAACTGCATTTGCTGGAGGCATTGCTGCCTGTTAATCGCATCAGATATTTGATGAGTCTGGCCAAATCTCATTTTGAAGTGAGGTCCCTGCCCTAAGAAAGAGCTGAGTACTTTAGCTGTACTACTCAGTACTCAGCTAGAACTACAGTAAGAGGAATAAAGGAAATGTCATGATTACTGTCAGTTCAAACCTTTACTTAGGTGTAAAGACAATTCTTTACATGAGTGTGAAACTTTCATTAAGCAGCATAGTCTGTTTCAATTCAAGTCTACAAGTGGGTCAACAATACCTAGTTCATAAAATGGTTAACTCTGAGAACACTCATAAGCCAATTCATCCAAATGGCCCAGATTCTTCACATCATTGACAAACATTTAATTTTCTCCCATGATTTGACTTTTCTTCCAAAAGTGACTCATGTAGTACCAAATAAAAGTGTGTGACATTTTTGACTGCACCGTGTAATCTCATGTAGGTGAACCAAAGCATCTGCATCACATAGTTACCACTGTTGGAACCCTGCTCTTCTAGACTAATATCTAAATGTCTCTGTTTATATTTTGCTTATTCATTTAGTGTCTACAAGATGCCAAAATTAAGAAGCACTTGTAAATAACTTACAGAAGAGTTTCATGAAAAAGCAATTTTTGTCTGAGAAGATAAAGAAGTATATTGATGTTTAAGCTTTCCTGTATCCAGATCAGTGGAAATGTAACCTTGCAATAGAAATAAGAAGGGAAAAAAAAAAAAAAAAGAAGAAACTTCCAGCTCTCTCTTTACACAGTAGTAAGCAAGAACAATTCTGTTACATTAGATTATTTTTTTAACAAATTAGCAACATCTTGCTTTGTTTCTTCCTGAATTTATTTGGTTTGAAATAACTCCAACCAAATCTGTATCAACTTTTTTTTTTCATTTCATGTCTTGCTTATTTTCATTCTAATATTCTAATATACCTTTTTTTTTTCCCCTTACATTTAAGATAGGGAAGATACATACAGAAGTCGATGTAATTTTTAGTTTTCCTAACTACTATTACATCTGAAATGTTAATTTTTCTTCCACAATGCACAAGCTCTGATACAAGTTTCTGTGTGTTAATCCGTATCACAACTTCTACTGACAACCAGTCACTTGTTCACCTCAGTTGGGGCATCATAATCAATGGGTTTCCCCACAGAATAAATTGCAACAGCATCAGAAATGAGTTTTAGGATATTGCCTTCAGTCAGACATAGACCAGAAGTTTATGTGGCTGAATTTATTCTCAGACACTTGATCTCACATGTTTCAATGCCATTATTTACAGCAAGGAAGGCTCTGTATCACAGAGCTGAAACTCAAGCGACACAATTATAAGCTTTCTTTGGGTTTTAGCTGCACCTTAACATGGGATCGCCTTTAAATGAAAGAGAATGAGGGGATGTTTATGGAGTAGTCATACAGTCTATCACATTCCTACTACAGTGAACTCCACAGATAAATTAGGAAGAGAAAATGCTGGAGGAGGTTTTTCATGAATGGAAGGAGAGATGTTGCCAAGGCATTTGAGACCTCTTTCTTTGCAAGATTCAGAGATTTCACACTCTGAGGATTTCCTCCATCTTCTGAGGTCTATTTAATCTTAGGAGCAATGTAGGGACAAATATTAAAAGGGAGGATGATGATTATGTTAGGCGGACAACTGGAAGGATGGGAGATCAGTTTAATATGGAGGACTGCAAAGGAACAAATGGGGAATAAGCTGCCTTTGGATAAACATGTCAGGAAAGAAGAAAAAGGTTATCAACTGGATCTCTGGAACACTCTTACAATTAGAATAGATGTAAAAACCTTCCTGCTTCTAACATTAAATCGATCTGGAAAAGAAGAAAAGGTAATAGCTGGTGGTTGGAAACAGCTGGGGATTTGGATGCAATTAGCCAGGGTGCTCCCTCCAGTCTATGCTCTTATTTTCCAGTCCTCCTGCAACTATTCTTAAGCCACCTGCTGGAATTGCCCACACTAATAAAAAGCAGCCTAAACCAGAATGCTGCCAAGCACATGCTGCCAGTCTGGTTCAATAGCGGTTGATTTGCTTGGCACCCTGCTGCATACGCTCTTTACCTCAGAGGATAAGATTCTAGCACAATTTAAAGCAGTCTCTCACTTAAATGGATCGAGGTCTAACATAGATTTAAAAGAAAAGTGTACCGTATTAATACTGCTTAACTTCAATTAAAAATATAAAATGCTGTCTTATATTAATGTCATTTTAATCCATATTTACTTGAATTCAATGAGTCTTTTTCCCCACCTTTAAAGGAACATGGAGTAACATTTCACTAAGAAATAAAATACTTTTAGATTTACTTGGGCTATCAGAATACTTCAGGGCAAGCATCTTGGAAAAACTGACTGGGAGTAACTTATACCACTGTTCATGAATGTGTTCTGTGCTCAGCACAAAGCAATTTATTCAAAATATTTGAAACTAAACTAAAAATAAATAAAAAACAAATATACATATGCTGATTTAGATTGATTAAAACATCTCTCCTAGGCCAAGATCCGATCAAGTTGAAGATGTATAGTGTTGTTAATGTTCAGAGTAATTTAGGATTAGAAAATGTATTATGCATTTGTTAGCAGAATTAAGCATGAGTTGACTAATTAATTCACTCTTAGCCCTCCTGTTACTCGCAATAAAAATAAAATGAATAATGTGCATTATAATTGTTATCTCACAGGATGTTTTATCAGAAAAAAACTACCAACAGATTTGTGTATAAAGTTATTTTCTATTTCATTTGATAAAGCTAGAACAGGTATTATCTTACTGACTCTGTGTATTGGGAGTTATGTCAGACAAAGCTATAGGTAATAATGGATCACACACACACAAAGACAAAACAAAATGAAATTAAACCAAAGCAAAATAAATAAAAAAAGAAAAATACATACACGACAAACCAAACAATCAAAACCAAAACAAAAAAGATCTGATGAACCAAATAACAGAAGATAACTGCAGAAGGTATCGTGATACTGACTACATTTCTCTTTTCTCTCTCGTTTACAAAAAGTAGGGCTACAATGGTCAACCATCCAAAGCCATGCTTCCTACTGAGAGATGTTTTTCTATCAGGACTATAACTAATACTTATTATGCTGAAAGTAATAATAATGGATCGAAATAGATAGTCTTTGCTCTGGTCATTTGATTAGAAAGACTGATTTCTGAGTCAAATGCAAACTCCCTTTTTTTTCCTGGAGACTTTCTGTATCTTAAGCTTTCCCCAATGTTTTACATATCAGCGTTACTTTGGTAAAAGTAAAGCCGTCATGTTAAGTGTGAGTCAAGATCCTTGGTGTTAAATTTTGACTCTTTAAATCAACAAGAAAACAAATTTTTCTTATTATACTCAATCTCTGCATCTGCCAGTATTATACTTTGTGATCCTGAGGAATCAATTGATAGGCATTTGTCTTTCATGAAATAGCAGTGTTGCTTACTATGTCCTAGAATGCAGAAGTTACATAGTTCTTCAAAAAATAAGCTTGCTGAAAAAGAGGGTGTATGGAACAATTATTTTATAATGCTTCCTAAGGTAGCATTAGTAAGGATGGCCTTTCCATTATGTGCTCTGTGTTCTCAGAGATTACTCAAAGTTCTCAGTGTTTACTAAATTGCCTAGATTCTCTAGATTATAATAATACATGAATTCTGAGCTCTATTTTCTTGAAAGTTTCTGAAATGTCATTTGATTTTACACATTGTATGAAGTCAGGTCAGAGTGTTTGTCTGAGCACTATATGCATGGTTGAGAAAAAAGTTCATCAGTATTCAATCACACAAAGTATATATAACTTTCCCATTGTATCATGCACATACAGATATAAGCCACTCCCCTTCCCTAAATTTCACACTTTTTTACTGAATATGCTTGAAGAATTCTTCTTTATGATGTTATGCTTGGAAGAAATGAATATTGAATATAAAACCATACCCACCACATCCCACGGATTTGATAGAATATTAATATTCATTTGAAGGAATAGAGCGCTATGGTAAATATAGTATATGAAACTATATAAATATGTTTTAGATTATTGAAATGTATCTATATTAGTATTTTACATAAGGTTACTAATTTGATGACTGAAGTTGATGACTATATAATAACATAAATCAGTTGACTTCTCTTAGTACACACAACATTGTGGTTATAGAATAAACATGATAAAAATGAACTTGGTAAAATTCTGTAAACTAAAAACTGATAAATCTTGGTCTGAAATTAAAAATGGTGAGTAACCACTAAGAAGGGGTGTTTCTAATTGGATACTTCAGAAATATGTTCTTGAACACAATTTGACAACCTTCCCCAAATTATGAACAAAACAGAAGAAACTATACAAATTGTCAGTGTTTGTAGTAGGCAAGTACTGAGGAAGTAATGTAGGCCAACAGGGACAAATCACTGACTTAAGATGATCTAGATCCATTAGTAACTAAGTCACTGCAAATTGGAATTTACTTTGGTTGAATCTAATATACACCAAAGAAGAAAGGATGCAAGCTAAAGCCAGAGGCTGGAAGTTTTATCCTGAAAAGATGGGACATATCTATGTTGGAAAACTAAGCAATTCCAGGGCTTCTTCCCCGGCTTTGAGGTTAAATGGACAATTTAGTTATATTGCTATAATTAGACTGCCCTGATCTGGATAACAGGACAGCTTCATGCAGGCATTTTATTGGGAACAGTCTCTCGATCTGGGATCACTCTAACAGTGCCATATGTAGATGGTCAGGTTCTGGTGCAACAGCTCAGGCTTCTGTTTTTTTAAAGGGACATAATTTAGGAATCTAACAAGAACTGAAAGTCATGGCAAGTAAAAGAAGGGCTCAGTGCAGTCCTGCATCCAGTAGAGATGTTCTTCCTTAGCTATGTAAAACCAAAATCCTCGCTATGTGAAAGCCATGTTACTGCAGTATTTTTCACTGACTGCTATTGAAACACAGTTGGGAAGTCCTTAGATGAAGAGGGATATCGATCAATTGAGGCAGGTTTAAGAAGAGCTAAGACAATGTCTAAAAGAGTACAAAACATATTTCATGGTAAATGCCCTCAGGAGTCATTTAGTTTTAAAAATAAAGAAGTTCAGGAGTGGATTTTTTTCAGTTTCTGTGTGCTGTAGAATGTGAGATGACATACAGATAGCAGAGGTAAAATAAGGACATTTTTTTGCACAGGATACAGTGCTGCTTTTAACTAGATTTTTCCAGTGTTCAACTTATGTCAAATCTCTCTACCCTACACTTCAATTTGCAGTACAGACTTGTGCTTTGAGGCAGATGTTTGATACAGGATGGTTCCACTGCAGAGAGAGCTCAGGACAAATCCCATAAATAGTCAAACTTCTCTATAGTGAATCTTTGTATAGTGAACCACTGACCAATGCCTACTTGTAAAGGTGCTGATCACTCAGAGCTGCCATTTTTATAATTCCACAATTTATGAAGTTGCTGCATACTCTGGGCAGAGGAGTACCCTTTATTCTTTTCTGCACCGTCACCACGCAAGTACTGTCTTGAATTTTTATAGTAGCTATATGAGCTGGTTTTATGGTTTTACTTATGAACTAATCAGATACATAATCTGAAAACGTCTTTGTCTGTTCTGGTCAGCATGATGCTCACTATTCAGCTAATACTCCGATTATTATTATCATTTTTTCACATTGTGTGGGACAAATAGAATTAATAAAAAATCTTTTAACACGTGGTAAATATAACAGTGAAAAAAATGCACAAATTAAACACTTGTTACCAGATTATATCAATCTGAATGAGTTAGATTATCAGACCACTATATGACAATTGCATTCCAAAGAGCTAAGCATAAAAATAATTCATGGGTAGACTTCTAAGCCACTGTTAAATGAATAACAAAAGATAGGTTACACATCTCGCTCCTCTATTCCCAAACTCATCTTGAAAGCCATGAAAGTATCTTATTAATATTTTAGAGCTTTTTTCATTTCTGAAAACATTAAGACTTGGAAATGAAACTACCTTTTGGATACTGAGTAATCGGGACCACACTCCCACCTATATTCATTAAACTGGGGCTTCTTGCTAAGCCGTTGTAAAGGAAGTTATTACTCACTCCTCTTGATTTTCCTACAATGCAAACAATTGAGAAAGCTTCATCTACACCACCCAAAGGTGTGGTGCAATATGAATGATGGAGACTAGGAGCTGCCTGCAGGGCTGGGTAAGAGCACCATAATAAAGGAGATTGACTGCAAAATTCCTAATTTCAGAAGGTCACTCTCATTGCATAATAAGCACAGTATTAAAAATATATTGCATATTTCTCTCTTATTTAGGTTTTTAGGAGACCAGTGCGTATGGTGCTACAAGCAATACAAGGACTTCCTTAAGTACCCTGCCTAAACCACAATGTATCTATGACTGGCTGAACACTTGCTTCTTGGAGTGCCCTGCATTTCGAGCTCCCTCATTTAAAAGCTGTCTGAACTGTAATAGGCATGAGAATGTTGTGCTAAGGATAACCTGTCAGCCTTCGTCTGTGATTCCTGTGTAATTGATTTATCTATGAACTCATGGGATTATTTTACTGCAACTGCCATGAGTTGCTGATAAATGAAGACATTGTTACAGTAAACCACAGCACAAAATAGCAAAACATAGCACAGCAGAACAGCCCAAACTGTATTCAACCTTCCAAAAACAGACCAACAGAAAGTCTTGCATGGACTTGCACTGAGCCAAAATTACAAAGCTAAGTGGTGTATTCAACAGTCTGCTACAGCAGGAAGCCATGATAGAGTAGAAGTCTCCTCTCACAGGCTGTATTTTCTTAGTTTCACTCTCTCCCAGGCAGCACATACAGAGTTAGGGTTATACAGTCGTCTAGCTTGGGAGCACTCCCTCATATTTCAGCAAGCACGGGGCTGACATCACTGGAGGGAAGAGCCAAGCTGCTTTAAGGGAAGCTGCTTTGGTAGCAGAAGCTGCATAGATGCGTTTACGCATCACTTGCTAATTTACTTCCTTTCTCACCGATGAAACTAGGCGAGTTATTTTGTATTTTTGTATGGAGAAAGATTATGTAGCACAGTTGTCATTAAGGTGTCTGAGTGCCTTAAGTGTAATTTGTAGTATGTAATGTTTCGCTTTAGGATTTAAGATTCTCTTAACATTTCATTTCTATTCCACCTCCCTACCTGCAATTCCCTACATACATTTTGTCTAGAAATTTTCTGTTTTCTAAGAACTCATTGCCATTTGCTTACAAAATAAATAATATATGAAAAGTGTGATTGTATGAAAAAATATGAAGCATTTCATCCATATTTTATAAACAAGGAGATGAAAGACAAAGCTAGCACTAAAAACATAAAGATATGATAGATTCAGCATTAAATTAGTTTGTGTTACTTTGATTTATTCTATATTAAAAACAAATAAGCTGAGATTAATTAATATAGTAGAACAGCACAAATTATTCAAAGCACACCAGTCGTTTAAATTGAATTTTCATCTATTTTGCAACACCAGAGCAGTGCAAAGCAGCTGAAGCACAATAGCATGCCCAGCCCCTACTTTGGCTTAGTGCACCCACGTTAGCCACAGCCTGGGTTTCATGGTGGCTGGACAGGAGCAGCAGTGAAGACCATGAGATCCTTGGTTGCGTGCTTTATGCATTCCCATAGGTCCCTGCCACAGTTATACTGCATGGCTGCTTCCTTTGTGCACATTAGAAGCTGTGGCAGTGCCAAGGGAAACCTTCTGACAGCAGATACTCAACTTCAGGTAGAGGCAGCCACTTCTTTCTTCAGAGGTCTCTGAAGCAGTAAACTGCCCATGGGATTGGTTGTCACACAGCCCCATGCCTCAGTCCCACTTGGCAGCACCTGATGAGGTGCAGAGCTCACAGGTTCCATACCTTGGGAAGGGGGAGCACCCCCCAGGAGCCTGCAAAGCCACTCACACAGGCCTGCTTACAGCCTGCATCATGACAGCCATTAGCTATAACCATAAATAGATAAACTTAATTAAGACTTAATCTATTCATTTGTTTTTATACCCTATGCACAAGCTTTTAATTAATTAACAATATGGAAAGTCTGATTTCATTATTTCATTACTAGGACTACTTAGGACAAACAAGAGGTCAATAGAAATGCTAAATTTCTTGTATGATTTCATTTTCAACTGATTTTAAGCTAATTTGCACATCATGTTCTCAGAATTTTTTTTTAGATATTCACAGAATCAGCACTACAAATACGGTGAGGATTTATTTTTCATTAAAGACATCAAAGTTGAGACATTGGTACGTGTGCAAAATAAATCCACAGCTGACATCACGGAGATATGATCAGAAGGGAGCTAGCGGAACTTCAACCAATACCTCTGCAAGAGCTTTATATAGTATACCCTGTGAGTACCCACAGGAATCCCCATGTGCTATGTATTTAAAGATGTGTGTGAAACTATGTGTAAGAAAGTGATTTCATTCACTCATTACATGAGTAGGAAAAGGTTTAACCTCATTAATCTTACTGCATTTTTTTTCAAGCTTATGAATTTTTAGTGATGGACAGTTTATATACATATATATGTTTGCCACTCACATGTATAGCATAAATGTACATACATGTATATGCCATTTATTACTGCAAACCATTCTCATGGTTACTTTGAGACTGGCTGGAGCCTGAAAATGACTGACATTCCTTCTATCCTGTCTTTGTAGCAATGCCACTTGGTCCCTTCTTCCTTTAATCTGATGGGATTACAGTATCTGAGGCCACCAGAGTTCTATTTTTACGTGAAAGAGGTCTCAGCTCATGTGAGTTTCTACTGTTCTCCACCTGTACACAATTTGATGTTGATTGCTCCAAGTTGTGCCTGTGGCTGGTTTCTGGATCTCTGGGTCCAAGTTGTGCTTTTGTAGCTCTCTAGTCTCTTAAATTACTCGTGTTGAACTCAAGCATGGCTTGGCAGTGAGATCAGGGAGGCTCTCTGCTACATCAGTCTCATCAATATCAACACTCCACAAGCATGATTCAAGATCAGAAGCACTCCTTGTGTCACAGATCCTTCCAAATCAATTAGACTTTATGGGAGATTTAAATTTTACTTTTGAAACTATGCCCATTGTTCAATACACGTATCCCTTCTAATTTATTTTATGCAGAGGAATCAGCAGTTATGTTCATTCCAGTGTGTAGTGTTCATGGATGTATATCCCCTCACGTGCAGCTTCCATTTTGTATTTAGTATACTCCTTGAAAAATGCTGTAGTTTGAAAATAAAACATTTTATCTTCTGTTCGGGGTAAGGAGAGACTGGATTAGGATGGGAGTTTTTGCTGTCAGTCAGACTTCGATTCCAATCAATAGTGCAGGGAGTTAATTTTCAGCAGACAGCTTTTCAGAACCTTTCTGAAATGAGTTCATGGGTTAGGGACATTTTTTTTTTTCAAATATCCATGTGGAATAACAAGAAAAAGAATGACTATTCTTTTCTGTAGATTCCAGCATAAAGACCGAAGGCTTGAGATAGTCTTACAGCCCCAGGCAGCTCTCCTACCTTACTGTTAGACAAAATGAAGGGATCCAAACCATCAGTGCAGGACCTGCTCTGCTGTGAGGACACCACCAGCACCTGCGCAGGCACAGGGCACGCCTTTGCCACTTACGAAGGCTAAGGAGCACCTAATGAAATTATCAGACAGCAGGTTCATAGCAAACAAAAGGAAGTACTTTTTCACACAACTCATAATTAAATTGTGGCGCGCACTGCCACAGAATGTGGTTGAGCCCAAAGAATAAACAGATTAAGAAAAGGGAGTAGAGAAAGCAAGCTGAGTTTAAGAAATCCCTGTACTACGGTTTGCTTGAACTTGAAAGCATATAGCAGGAAAAAGATCACTGCATACCAGCTCTGCTTCTTATATTTTTCTCCCTTTGGTATCTGCTAATGAACACAGTCAGAGCCAGGATATTGGACTGAATGTCCAACTCACAACTGCAATTCTTTTGCTTGTATGCTTTTAATCAAATTATGCTCCTATTTTGGCTACTTGGAAGGATCTAAGGCCCTGATTGAGAAAGGCATTCAATGTCTGACTCTCACGTATTTTAGAGAGGTAAATACTTGCATCTCTCATGGCCTTCAGCTATGCAAACTGATCAGGGTGGGGCACGCTCATCTTTTATTAAGACTTTGCTTATTCTGAGTATAGAATCAAATGAAGAATATATATTTGATAACGGTGACAACAGTGTGCAATATCACCTCTTTATAAAGGTCAAATAATTTGTTTGCCTAACTGGCTTTGGTCGCAGAAAGATTCCCCAGTGATTTACAAAAGGACAGTGACACTCACATCCACTGATGTGAATGAAAACTATTTTCCTTTACAGAACTCCCAAAATGTGCAGTATATGTATATATTACATTTGTGGAAATGTAATTATCACCTGTTACCTACAATAGTATTGCAAACGATACACAACATTTACCTAGCAGGGTGTTTTGGGATTTCATCCATTTTGCAAAAGCTGCAAACCTATGACACGCATTGGTGAAAACTCGGACACAGAATTAAGGAAACCAAATATTGGAAATCCTAAACGCCTCTGCCAGTCCAAAGCCTGGCGGTGCGGGCAGGGTTTCCCTAGGTATCAAGAGGCAGCAGTAAATCGTGCAACACAGGCTCGACAGCCGAGCAAGAGAGGCAACCTCACCCTTCTTAACTGCGGGAGCTTTCATCCCGGGGAGAGGTGAGGAACCGCGGGAGCAGCAGCAGCACGCGGCGGCTTTGGGCGGCTGAAGGGCGGCAGCATCCCCCGCCCCGCCGGCAGCCGGTGTTTCCCCGGGCGCAGGGAAGCCCCGCGCCGCCGTGCGCCGTCCCGGTGCCAGGACCGGGAGCAGCCCCTGCCCCGCCGGCCGAGCCCGCTACCTGCTCCCGCCGCCGTGCCGCCCCCGCCCTCCGACATTTCCTGGGGAGGGAAGGAGGCCGGGGCCGGCGGATGGCGATGCCGCAGGGCAGAGCGGGCGGGGATGCCGCGGAGGGCGGTGCGGCCCCGAAGGGCGGCGGCGGGGGCTCCCCGGTCCGAGAGTGGGGAGGAGGGGTAGGAAAGCAGCTCTCGGGTTCAGAGCAGCCTCGTGCCGGCTCCTCGGATTGAAATAATAATTGCATTAATTGCCCTCCTCCCACCGAGCGGACCCGCGTTACAAGGGGAAGGTCAAGAGGAAAGGCAGGAGGGAGCGCTGCCACACCGCGAGCCGGCGGCTGTCACCCCGCCAGCGCGTGCCCACGGCTTTCCCGGGGGCGGCCCGCTCCCCCCGCCCCGGGCTGGGCGGCATCGCCCGGCACGGCGCATCCCCGCGGCATCGCCCGGCGGATCCCCGCGGCACCCCGGGCACAGGCAGAGGGCTGCGAGGGAGAACGCGGGCAGAGCCGGCGGCACCGTTCCCCACCCCTTTGTGCATCGCGGGCACGGAGCCGCTCACACACACACACACACACGCACGCACACACACACACACAGAAACACCACCTTGCAGCCTCGGCGCCGCAGCCGCCCGTTGTTACACACACACACACCGATACACAGCCGGTCCTCCCGCTGCACTCCACCGCCCTCCATCCATCCTCTCTCCGTCTCACCTACCTCCCTCCTCTTCCTCTCAACCCCTCCCGCGTTCTGTTGGTTTGGGGATTTTTTTGTTTTTGTTTTTTTTTTCCTTTCCTCTCTTTTTTTTTTTTCTTTTCCCCCACTCCGCGCATCACTCCAAAGCAGACATTTTGCTACCATTTCAACGCGGTGCGGCTTCAAACACAAGCCAAGCGCCTTACCCACCCCCGCCCGGTTGCGTGCAGTTGGCGCTCAGCGATCCCGAGAAGGGCTGCGGCGGCTCGTCCCTAGCGGAGCGGGGCTGCTGCCATCCGCCCAACTTCAGCACCCACAGCCGGCACGGAGAGGAGACGGCGCAGGGCGGAGAGGAGGGAGGAAGGGCGGGAGAGAGGCAGGAGGGGAGGGGAGGGTGCGAGGAGCGGAGGCTGGGAACCTCCGCACATGCGCTCTGCCGGCAGCCCGGCGGCAGCGGGAGTTTCCCCACTCGGCCCCGGAGGGTGAGTCATGGCCCGGCCCCGCCGCGGGGTGCGCGGGAGAGCGATGCTGCGCTGTCGCTCCGCTCTTGTCTCACGTGGAAGAAAGAAAAACAACGGAAAAAGGTTTATAAAGCGCCGTCCAGCGCTTCTGGTGTAAGCAGAACGATGCGGCAGTGTAGTGCCTGGATAACTTTTGGATGTCGGGCACCTGAAGCGTAACGCCTGAAGAAAGAGCCGGGGTGGATCTTTCAGTGGCAGCCGCACGAATCGAGAGCGGGGTGTTGTGAAAATCCAGCTGCGAATCCCGAATCCTACCAGATCTTACCACTTATTTTTTCCTCGCTTTCCAAAATCCACTTACCTCAACAAAGGACATGTTTTAGCTTCCCTGCTACATCTTGAAAATCCGGAGCCTGGTATGCCTCAAGGCAAGAGTCCTGGAAAAATACGGATTGGGCATCTGGATCCCGTCAAACCATGCCACCAATCCAGAAACGTCAATATCTCAAGAGAGAACACATTGCTGCATTTACCACTGGCCAAAACAATCTCTCAAGGTGCTACAAGAAGGCTGAGGGCTTGATTAAAGTGGCAGCATGCCTTGCTGTCAAACCCTTTTAAGTCTCTTTACAGCACTGATCAAGACACCTGTGTATCCCATCTAGATGTCAAAGCAAAGTGCTGCAAAACTTGAACCTAGAACTGCATCTGTATATATTGGTAGGGCTGAAATTAAAAGGATTGGGAGCAATCTGGAAGGGAAATAATCACTCCTATTTGCTTCTATCCTGATTCTCATGGTGGAGCAGTCCAAGAACTGGAAGTCCAAACTTGACTTGATACAAAAGGTTGTTGACTAAAGGAAGACATTTTATGTCATGTTTCCATCCCTGTAAGTTTCCAATTACTTTTTTTCATTCAGTCTCTTCTGTGGCTTACAAATGCTCATAGCTTGTATCCTGATAAGGAGACCCCTCAGTGCCTGGTCTATTTACAGCCTTCTTTTGAGTTGTTCAGCCAACTTAAAATAACTGAAGAGCAATGGATATTTAGTTTCACTTTTAAGCTTTTGTTTAGGACTTGCAGAAGACCTTGAGGGTCTGATTTATTTTTTTCCCCTACTATGCCAATTGTCTTGATAAAGTTCTACCTGCACGTAGAGTCTTGCCCTTGGATAATCAGACCACTTTTAGTTATATCCCCAAATAAGTATGTAGGTGTAACTTGACCTTAAACAACCACTTCAATGGCAATTTGGAAGTGCTCATGGAAATTTTTCTCAATTCTATTTTCTTAGAAATACTGCTCAGGAGCATAATAATAATAATAATGATAATAATAATAACTACAACAACAACAATAATGTGTTAAAGGCTTTGAATGTGCTTCCAACTCATTTTCACTGTCCACAGAGAGTTAAACAGGAGTTAAAACTTCCCAGAAGTTAAAACTTCCTTGTCTTTAGGCAGTCTACACCCTGGGTTGAAGTAGGGTATCCCACCTGTCTAGAATATAGCAAATGTAAATTAGATTTTTTGATCCTTCAAGAATCATAGAATATCCCAAGGTGGAAGGGATTCATAAGGATTATTGAGTCTATCTCCTGGCTCCACATACGACCATCCTAAATCCAAAACTAACACCTGAGAGCAGTGTCCAAAGACTTTTTGAACTCCAAGCACTTGGGGCCATGCCCATTGCCCTGGGCAGCCTGTTCCAACCCACTGCCCTGTGGTGCAGAACATTTCCGTAACCTCCAGCTGCCCCTCCACTGACACAACTCCATAACGTTCCCTCAGGCCCTATCACTGTCACCAGGGAGCAGAGCTCAGAGCTGCCCCTTCACTCACTGTGTGGAGCTGTAGACCCCTCAACTTCTGCTCTGGGCTGAAGAGAATGCAGATGCTGGGAGACATTCAGAAAAGAGCATGCCTTGCTATAAAAAAAATATACAAACCAAGAGCATGTATACCTAGAGATGTCAATAGGAAAAGCATTCAGAGCATCACTGATAAATGTGCTGTCCTGTGCCAGGAAACACAATTCAAAAAAGCTACCCTTTTTAGGAAATATTCCTGAGCCTCATTTAACTTACAGCTCATATACTGGAGTTTGTTGACTTCATACTGAAGACTTCAGAGCCTGCTTAATATTGGGACAACAGTTTTGTTCTGACAAAAGCTATGAAACCCATCAAAGCAGGTGTCTTCTCCTATAGATTTGCATTCATAGGAAGTCTATTCAGAAATTCAAGCTAAAAGGGTGATTGAATAATGAATATAAATAAATGAAATAATTTTATCCATGTACCAGAAAAAAAAAATCTTCTCAATTTTAAATTTTATGTTAGAAAATGCCATGCTTAGTTTGTTTAAATGAATAAAAGATTTCGGCTTTCTGTGACTCTCCTAATATTTCCCACAGCCATCCCTACTTACCATAGTTACCTACCCTGAACCCATTCCTTGTTCTTTAAACTCCTGTTCATAAATACACTTACTTTCAAAAGCTGTTCAGCCACTCTGTTCAGACCACTGGTTAATCCTAGTGCCTAATATAAACCCTGCAATCATGTTCCATGCCTTTTTCTTCCAGGCATTTCTATCTTCTGTCCGTAGCTCCTGTGTCTTGTTCCATGCTTCTTTGCATTTCTTAACCCAAACAATTTTCCTATTACCATGTATTCAATGTTTTTTTTTAATTAAAATCTGTTGTCACTGATTTTCCAATGAATTGTCACTGACTTTTTAGACAAATTGGATGAATGGAGAAGTGCATTATAGAAGAACATGTAAAAATCTAGAACACCATGTACACGAGAAGGCTTTCTAGTATAAAGATTGCATGTAAATACATAAAAAATATATAATAAAACACACTATCTTTGTGATCTTTGATATCAAGATTCCTATTACTTCAATAGAAGTCTTAATGATTATTGGTTGACAGTATAAATTCAGTGAATTTCATGTTTCACCTGTACAATACAAAATATCTTCAAGATTATGTTCTATTAGTCTCTGCTCCTCTTCAATTTAAGAAGAATCACTGACTATAATTAAATCATTATTCAAAACTTAAAATTAATCAGAAAGTCATGATCTTATTTCATTTCCTCACCATAGGTTCAATGTGACATAAAATGAATTATTTAAAACATGTCAGAGCCTATGATAATATATATTATTTTCTCTGTAAAATCAGCATTACAGCAGCTTACATAGGTACCATCAACTAGGCAGTGAACTAGAAAAATATATTGCAATGACAGAGGTGACTGGATATTTATGCATAGCCTCATGCTTCTAATGCTTTTTGATACTGTTCAAGTTCAAAGAATTAAATAGGCCTTTCTATGCTGCTACACAGAAAAGAAGTCTCAACTTGTCCTTCTTGGCACAAGCAAATAAGTTGAAAAAAACAGTTTGTATAAAGGATGGATTGCAAAGGTGAGTAGAACTGCAGCATTTTAATGTTACAAAGGTTCATTTTGTTTTTCAGCAGCCATAGACTGAACAAACTTGGAGCCTGTTTTTGAGAGTCCAGTTCCAGATTTCCCCAAGCAATGCCTATAATTTGTCTTTCCGTATACAAAAACAAAGGCTTCAGAAGTCCCCTTATTAAAGATCTGCTCTTTGCAGATGGCACTTATAGCTCTCAGAGCAAGACCCAGAGATAATGACATCTTGTTTTGCAGCTGTTTCTGTTAACTTTGGCTGAGCAATCAGTATTTCAAAGGCTGGTATTATGTGCCAACAGCCACAAGCCCCTAAAGTCTGTTGACTCAAAAGGGAAAAAAATGTCACTGGCACTAAACTGAAGAAACCAGGCTGAACTACAGCTCTGGTGTCTTAGATAGCTTCCTGCGGGCTTGACCTGTCATGGTGGCCACTTCACCAAATATATTCCTCCATTACAAGCTAGACAAAGATTCCCAGCACTATTCCTTGAACAAAATGCATTTTATCCCCCTACCATATGTGCTAAAGTGAATGGATTTTAAACGGTTTCTTTGTGCAGAGTTGAGAGAGATTTACATCAGTAACCAAATGGTCTGAGCACTTTACAGTGAAACAGTTTTGCTCTTTAAAGGGAAGTGAACGGAAAGGACTGGGAGATGGTAAGTAATTTTTTTAAGGCTAGTAGTCACAAAGGCACTTTATTTTCCAAGAAATGACACTTGAGTGGCAAGAATTATGTACTATTTTGAATCTATCCACTTTTAGTGAATGATTAGCCCAGAATTAGGAATTTTGACAGGTGAGAAGTTGATTGTCAAGATCAAGATGAAGGCACAGCTCATAAAATACTGATTCCTACTTAGCTTGCTGAGCCACAGATTCTTTGTGTTTCTCTCTTGTGATATAATTCCGTGATTACTCTTTTACTCTAAAATCATAGGACACATCATAATGCCATTTCCCTAAACCTTTGTTTTGTTTCAATAAAAACAGAGTAATGAAACTTTATACTTTTATCATGAGTCAAGAAAGCCTTTGAACACATAGTATGTGGGACATAAGCATAAATTTGAAGATAGTTCCATAATTAAGAAGTTGAGTAAATATTAAAACTATTTCATTTTTTTCTCAAATGAGGATCTGTTTTCTGTTGTGTTGTACATAGTCTATAATTTCACATAGTTTAATTAAGTAAAGTAAAAGCACAAAGCCTTATGATTTGTATATTCATTTTTACTTTGTTTATTTCATGTTTCCATGGAAATCATAATTAATCTGAAGTAAAAGTTGATAGTGCAGATAACAATTAGGAAAAAAAAAAGTCTCTGTACCTCATAACACAGTAGTGAGTATATGTGTTTGTGCTCTGGAAATTAAAAAAATAAAATCAGTTATTGTTAGACTTAAAATCTCCAAGCATTTTAAACCAGAAAATATGAGTATTTTATTAGTAAAATATAAGCTAAAATCTTCAAATAGGTAAATATTTTAGGTGGCAATATAAACATAAATATAGAATGAGGTAGATGCATCCAATATAATGTGAAAAAGTTAATTTTGCATCCAGTAATTAAATTCGGTCATTTCATTTGTAGTATACATAGCTCGTTTGTTAAGAGTTCTTAGCAACAACCAGAACTGGAACTAGAAACACACATTAGAAGCATTAGAAACACACTCTCAAAGTTCCTGAGAGAACCAACAAGAACTTTTTTCAAATAAAACCAACCAAGAAAAGTACTGACATGTATGTGGAAATTGAGAATGATGATATCTCATGTAAAATTGCTTAACTTAAACGTAGCACTCTCATCCATCCCCACTACATATGGCAGGAGTTTACTGACTCAGCCCAAAGCCCAGGTTTCCTGCCTCACACTGGCATCAGTCACAGGCTGGTATCCGTGGTTGATCTCCTGAAAAGAGTCCAGTGGAGGGCCACAAAGATGATAAAGGGCCTGGAGCACCTCTCTTATGAGGAAAGGCTGAGCGACCTGGGTCTGTTCAGACTTAAGAAAAGAAGACTCAGGGATTTGATCAATATCTAAAAATATCGAACGTGTGGGAGGCAAAGGGATGAGGCCAGATTCTTTTCAGTGGTGTGTAACGATAGGACAAGGGGAAATGGCCACAAATTGAAGCAGAAGAAGTTCCATACAAATATGTGTATAAACTTCACAGTACAGGTGGCAGAGCACTGGCACAGCTGCACAGAGAGGTGGCGGAGTCTCCTTCTCTGGAGACGTTCCAGACCCGCCTGGACGCCTACCTGTGCAACCTGGGCTAGGGAGCTGCTCTGGCAGGGGGTTGGACTTGATGATCTCTAGAGGTCCCTGTGATTCTGTATATTGTTGCAGTCCCACTGCACACGCAGGGGTCTCAGATGACAGGGCAGTGCTGTGTGCATGGGACCCATGACTACACCACAACCCACCAACAGTGACTCAGATTTGATTCTTTTCCTGCTGTTCTTGTTGACTTCAGTAATCAGCACCACTGATACCAGCAAGAGCATGTTGGTATCCTTGTTTCACTCTTCATCATTCCATATGGAAGAATGCTCTCCAAGTTGGAATTGCTTGGCTAGGAATTAGTGCCTGATAGCCATTTGGATAGATTCCTTACCATAAACTAGATGTCTTTTCCCCTTTTGCCTGGGGAAGCTGTGGATGCCCCATCCCTGGAGACATATAGGGTCAGGTTGTGTGGGGCCCTGGGCAGCCTGATCTGGTTGGGGGCAGTGGGGTTGGAACTAAGTGGGCTTTAAGGTCCCTTGAAGCCATTCTGTGATTCTATGATTCTTTTCTTAGATCATGGCTGTACACTTCATATGTACCTGTGGTAGTGGGTGAGTCCTAGGGAAGCTGTGGGGATACTGTGTTCTGATGTGAACAGATCTCTGCCTGTTCTCCCTGCCTGCCATAGCACAGCTGTCCTCACCTTCTGAGACATCTGCTCCTCTGGATGAAAATCAAATCTCAGCTGGCTGCCCTTCCTCTCCTTCGCCAACAGATGGAAGCAGAGCACTCCCTCTCTGGCGTGCAGAATTCTACCTGTACCACTCGGAGCTTTTCAGCTGCGGAAAGCTTTTCGTGATGCCACTCGACACGGCTGATTACTCAGCATTCACAAGCACACCCCTGTTTGAGGGTGTCTAGTCCTTCCACCAGCATTTGTATGTGCATATAGACAGCAGCATTCTCTAGTTGGTATTTGCTATTTCTCTCTGCAATGTAATAAACTTTCTAAAGTATAGCTTACATACAGTCACAAAGAAGCAACATGTTGACTGAGGTAGGTAATCTGTAACAGATGTCTCATAGAGAGGCTAAATTTTCCTTGTGAAAGATTCCTCAAATATGCTGTGACAAATCATTTTTCAGTATCTCCTTTCAAATGGAAAAGAGATAAATAGAAACACAAATTTCATTATTTGTCTGGTAAGCTCATCTACAAATAATTTCAGATATTTTCTGTATTCAAAGTACATGCCAACAAATTCTGCAAAATCTATCTATTTGCTTTGATTGAGAATAACTGCCAGGAAAACCAAGATTGAACAGGGATTTGTCAAAGCAACACTAAAAATACCATTTTACTTCAGTTTATATTTTCTGCAGGAAAATGAAACATTCTCCTATAAATCAAAGAACAGTTTTACTGTCAGATTTTCCTACATGCTCAATTTAACCTTTGGTCTGCAAACAAATGGAGAGATGAGGATGCCTGTGACTTCCACTTCTTTCTTATAGCGCTGTTCAATCTTTCCTACCAGACAAACCATCTGAAAATTTCTGATAACACTTCAGTGACTGCCTGTACAGTGTTGCTACACTCAGCTCATGATCAGCATAAAATCTGAATGCTCTTGTGTAGCTTGCATTTCCCCAATTCTGTTCTTTTTCTCAATTGCAGTGTAAGGGTTTGTGGGGTCTGTTCTGCTTCTTTTACATTGCAGTCATTTTTGAGGCAACCCCAGGCTGAGAAGCACTGATGTACATGAGCTCCATTTACAAACGTAGGCTGCATCAGTCCCAGTTCAGAAGAGCCACTGAGTCTTTGAAAGATTTGAGACAGGCAAAAAAATGTGAGCGTAGATCTGGTGATTTGCAAAACACTGTCTTGAAAATATACTCTTTCATGCAAAATGACTCTTTTATAGCTCCATTTGGACTTGCTTAGCCTTTTGTTTCTGTTACTATCTCCCACACTTTTACTGTTTTCTAACATTATGGCTCCTGCGCTCCAGCTAACAAGAGAGAGTGGTGGTAATTTATTTCAACTATGTATGGTTTTAAATGTAGCCAAGTTCTGAAGCAAAGGTGTATCAATAGCCCAGTTCAGGCACTTGGGCCATGACTGCTGCATCAGGACTGAAGCAGACAATTGTGGAAGTTGGCTCCTGTGCTTTCTGTTCTCATTCCACAGTTTTTAAGGCAATTTCACATCCTAAACTTACAGCTCATTCAGAGAAGCAAAAGAGGAAAAATTCTTTTTTTTTTTTTTTTTTTTTTTTGCACAACTGAAAATATTCACGTTTGAGCATGCCACAATTATGCCATCAGTGCAAATCATGTACTCAGCTAGGCAGTGTGATTTAATGAGCTGAGCACATGACTGGAAGCTGAAATGCTGCATATAGCTACTATTCATATATGGTGATTATATACCTGTCAAAACTCACTTCCCTAAGTAGACTCCTGGATTAGCCTTTATTTATTTAAAGACTTTTAGACTAGTCTATATTTATTTAAACATGATAAAGCAATTCTCAAATTATACTGAGGTAGCCACCTAAGCTCACTTTTTCATTCTTAGTCTCCCTCCCTCAAAATTTTTCCTATATTTGTTATCTTCTGTTGTTTTTGTGTTAAATTACCATCCTCTCTTCCAAGCAAAACTGTCTTTATTTTCTGAAGCACAGCATATGTCTGCATTACTTTTTATAAAGGGAAAAAGCTTGCCGTTGCACCAGTTGTTTAATATTGTACTGTCTGACGGATACAGTCCATAAACACAGCTACAATAATATTGTACTGAGAAACATGGACTTGTACTCTTTGTTCCAGAGAAATCAAGGTGAGCATCTGAAATGAAATCAGCCACAACCCTCTTTCCCTTTTGAAAGTGACAGGTAGAATAGAGTCTAGGGTATGTTACTGTCTGTCCTGAGTTATTCTATTTAACACAGTTCAGAATTAATGTGTGGTCATTTTGGTTTGAAGATATCACACAATACAAGATAACTGACAATCTCTAGGAAATTTATGTTCATGTGAACTCATAATGTGCCCACCAGTTTCTTTTGCTTTCCCTCCATGAAACACAACATTTTGTCAAGCTTAGTTTGTCTCAAAATTGAGAAAGATAGCATTATGAACAAGCTGAAACAACATAACTGCTTGCATATGTAAAAGTCCAGCTTTTTAAGATTAGTCTCATGTTAGGGAAACCTGTCCAAAGCCTCATAATTCAGTAAATGGCTTGTAACTAATATTGCCTTGTAAAATACTTGGGCCCAATAAACAAGATGAAACGGTATTTTTAAGAAGAATGATACCATTGTTTTCAAGAGTGTTTTAATGCCTGCCTCAATCCAGAAAGCTGCAGACAAGTACTTGAACAGCAAGCTTAGTCTGAAAAATGAATGTTTAAAAATGGCACTCTCTAACCAAAAAGGTCTGTTTCCTACATATAATCAGAGCTACAGGGGCGGGAAAGCATCAGGAAATTTAATCACACTAAGGAACACTACAAAATATTCCTAAAAATTACTTTACGAATCAAATCAAAGGACTTAAAATGAAGGAATATCAAAGCAATTCAAACAATAGTTCCTCTTTTATGGTAACAGCTATGTACAAGAATCAGGCAATGCTTATGACCCGCATGTTGTCAGAGGCAGGTAGACATGATTACCAGTGTTAAACAAAAACACTTCTCAGAAATGTCTCATTATTTTTCTCAACCAAGATACTCCAAGCCTCTAAGTTTTAGAGAAAAAATAGGGGAAAAAGTTTGTTCATGAATTTTGGAAAGTCCAGCCTTCTAGAAATGTCCTAAGTTGGTCACTAACTCATTCATCTTTTTTTTTTTTTATTTTGCTCAAAGTTTGATTTCAGTTGCAATACTATAAATTCAAAAACCTCACACCTATTTAATAGAATTGATTGAATGGTTAGACTGTCATAATTTAGATACAGACTGAGTTAGCACGACATTTTAGATCCTGTAAAGCAGGAATTTGAAAATACATCTTTTTCATATAAATCTTTCAGTAAAAGATGACATGATCTGAGAAAGGTGAAAAAAATGACTCACACAAACAGTCAGGCCATTCTTTTAATAGCCCTTTATAAATTCAAGTCTTGGGTAAAGCTGTCCTTAAAGTTACACAAGCTCACAAGAGTTGAGTCTTGAAGGCACTCATCAAGGAAAGTTTTGGCTCACAACAGAGTAGATTAAGATACAATCTAGCCCACTGACTGGGCAAGCCCAGTTATCATTATGCTTTTTCTCCTGAGAGCACAATGAGATCTGCTCAATTTAGAAGTTGAGCTGCATTCCCAGCCTCTTCTGTTCATTGATGAGTACCATCTCCCCAGCTATGATCAAGCCTGACCTTCCTTGATGGCATCCTTTACAGGCTGGTAGGCCATATGCTATTTTGGAAGTTAATGCAAGAAAATGTGTCTAACTTTTCTGGTAGCTGGTATCTAGAATAGCATTTTTAAGAGTTTCTGCAGCGCCAGACACTCTGCTTGTGCATGCAGAAAATGTCAGAGAAGTTTTTAATTACAAAAGCCCTTAAGCCCTGGCCCATCTATCAATCTGTTGTGAGCCAAAGTCCAAATGTTGAATAATATCAGAAAAATTTTGATAGCAAAGCAACAGCTATTGGATATGATTTTTTTATAACATTTATTTGGAAAGAGCAATAGTAATTTTGCTATTAAGTAACTCCAGTCTTTCATTCCTTACCCACTAAAATCTCCCTTTACCTTTGCTATAGAAAGCTATTGTGTCAGAATTGGAAATGAGGTTTGTATTTCAAAGTAAATAACAAGGGAACAGTTGAGAACATCCAATTTGGGAGAATAGCAGTGTGACCAACATAAAATAAATGCAATATAAGAGTGAAAGTTTTGCAAAATGAGAAAGAAAGAAGTAGAGGAGAAAAACAATAGAGAAAAATATGTAAAATGGCATAAAATTTGTCAACCTGAGCATTTTCTTAACAACATTTCCAAACAAGTACTTTCTGTTGAGTATTATTGTTTTCCTCCTCCACTCAGCACTGGGGTTTTGAAAATAGAAGACTTAAAGAAATTTACATCTGCAGAAGATTTGGACCCAAGAATGTGCAAGTTTATGTACTAGGATGGATAACGAGAATCATGATTGCTAGGATTTATGTTTGTGTTGTTGATGACCGAAAAATTAACTGATGCTCCAGTGTTCCTGCATTCTATTGATTATTACTTGTCCTTTATGAAAAATAATATTTCTGTAAATACAGGTAAATAATACAAATTTTTCAAAGATGTCTTTTGCATTCATTTTTTTTTCCACATAAAATAATGATACTTTTCACTGGGAATTGCACATCTTGTCTCATTTAGAGTCCAGTGTTCATTCCTGAAAGTTTACAGTGAATAAAAACTGTGTTGAAGGTTTGAAAAATCTGTCTCAGGGGACAGTGTGTCAGCAAACCAGAAGCCTTTACATTGCAATTATAAAGCTCATTTATTTAACCTTTTCTTTCCCAACAGAATGTTTGCTTTATTTTTTCTTGTTTATGTGAATATCAACATCCCTCTCACACATCATTCACATATCTTTTCTCTGTGGGAGACAAACAGAGAGGAAATTTCATGCAAAAGACATTCATCTTCTCTGTTTAAATCTTAATTTGAGAATGTGCTCTGATACTGTGATGACTAGCTCAGAATGAATATGAGAGAGTAATTCTGCTTCTTGTGCCACATTCTACCTGCCGCAGAAGTGCATAAGGTCTGAAGGCAAAATTTGTCCAGTATTTCCTGAAATGAACTTTGATATTCCTCCAGCTGAACCTGATTGGAGTAAGATTGTGAAGTAAGACATTATAGGATACAGTGTAAGGAAATCAGTGTTGTTTTCATTTTACAAATGTTGAGGGTAAGTTGCTTACCAAAGAACACTCCTTAGATCAAGAGGCATACTCAGTCTATTACACCATAACATTAACATTTTTTCTTCAACTCCATAGATAGTTTAAAATAAATTTCAATCTGATTTTGAAATCTTGAGTTCCTATATACTGTATTCAACAACAACAACAACAAAAAAAGAAAGACAAAAAGCATGATTTGAAAGAAAAGCATAGGCAAAATATAGTACTGCGAGCAGGCCTAGAGTACATCTTTCACTGCATTTGACTATAGTAACTTGAGGAGAAAAATAATAGATTTGATATCCTTTTTTCTACCCTTATCCTCCCTCCTTATATGTAGAGAGAAATGCCAATTGTTCTCTGACATGGTAGTGACCTTAACAGCCCTGTGTAAACTCTGACAAATTTACAATAAAATACTTCTAAAAAACAGATCTTGATGACTACACAGAATGCACTGGGTCATAAAATTTAAAAAGTTTTGAATAACCCATGTATGTTCAGGGCTGATGTCAGGTTTGCCATTTGCATCTTGTTCTCCTTGGACAATGTAACTGAGTATGATTCCCTACATTTTACTAATAGTTGTACTTCTAAGGTATTTGCTGCAAGTTATTTGTCATTTAATAGCTTGGTTCTGCAAAGCACCAAATCCCTCCTCTAGGGCAGTGAACTCAAACTCCTGCAGCAATTTGAGGGAGAAAGCAGAGAAGTTGGGGAAAAAAAGAAAAAGCTCACTGTCTTTTTAAAGTTGATTTATTAAAGCATTATATAGAGGAGACTGTATGTGATATAGTCCATACTGTGCATCCAGGGGTTGTTGATACTAATAAATTTATCAGGCTTTAACATCTGATAGTGAAAAAGTGAGGTGGGAGAAACATCCCCTCCCTGTTAAAGCTTTGTCCCTTAAGGGGCCCAGTACCTTCAGAAACTCGGCCAAAAAGCACAGTGAGAAAAATGAGTGAAAGCAGCAGGAATTTAAAAAGCAAATGCTACATCAAAGAGACAGGAAGGAACTGCAATAACACTGCTGTGATTGCAGCTGGGCACAGTCCCAGGAGCTTAGGGAACAAGCACCTCCAATAAACAGAGCTGTTTCTGTACCAAAATGCTTATGAATGCTTGGTGAAACACGAAAATGTATTCAGTAAAAGGTGAATATGCTGATATTTTTTCTTTACAGGCACTTACTTCTCAATCATCAGCAAATATAAAGCCCAACAAGGACATAATCTGCTGCCAGCATGCGAGGTCTCTGTGAACCCCAGTGCCCTCATGATATTGCACTCCCAAAGCTAACCAGCCAATGGCATTCAGATGTGCCAGCAGGCCCCATGTAAGAACTCAGGGTTTAGAAACGGATTAGGAAAATCGGAAAAAAAAGAAAAGAATAAGAATTAGGGCTTTTTTGTACTGTGTTTTATCCCAACTCTTCCCAGCTGAATGAAATAACAACTCCAAGAGTAGTTACATTGGCAGTATTATTTCCCTATCTATTCTCTGCTGAGTACCCCCAAGAAAAGGAGAGTATTTAATTCTGAGAGTCACCATCCAGTCTCGCTTTGCACGCTGATGACCACAACTAAAATAACCGCTGTGTGTCTGGCTTATGTCACTTGTGCCTCTGTACGCACTCTCCAGCCTGAGTCTGAGAAATACAAACACAGGAAGTAATGTCTGCTTTCTTATTTATTTATTTTAAACCAAACAGGTGTATGCCTTGGGATTGGGAACAATTCCTGAGAGATAAGAAAGAAGTTTTGTAGAGCTCCTTATGTGCCAACTTACATGGCTGCTCATCAGGTTCCATTGGCAAATGCCTGTTTGGATTTATGATGTGCTCACTGAAGCTATGATTCTGCAAACAATTATGCTTGTCCTTTATTCAAGTAGGCTGTTTTCTGTATTTTACTTCATGTATGAGGGGACCATCTGTGACTGTAAAGTTTAAAATGTGTGAAAGAGAAAGAGAAATAAAGCACAGACTTATTAAACAGAAACAAAAATTTAAAAGAAAAAAAAAACAAAAAAAACCACTCAGAATAATAATAATCAAACAAAACACAAAATACCAGCATAAAAGGTAGCTTCAAACGACTTGGTTCTCATATTCTGTTCAGTTTCCTCCATTTCTTTAATTTTCAGAAGAGCCACAGAAGGATCAATTGCTACTTGACAACTGTGTGGTAGAAACAGACTTACAGAATGATGAATGGAATGGGTTGGGTTGGAAGGGACCTCTAAGACAATCTCATTCCAACAGTCTGCTATAGGCAGGGACACCTTCCTCCAGAGGTTGTTGCTCACGGCCCCATTCAGCCTGGCCTTGAACAGCTCCAGGGCAATGTAAAAGTGACTTGCAGATATAGTATAATTAGAATTCCAAATGGGAGCTAATATGGCATCCCTGCATAGCACAGCGCACCTTGTGGAAAGACAAGGGCAAAAAGAAATTTTGTGCTGATCTTAAGATTTGCATCCTGAAATTTCCCATCTGTGAAGGAGACAGCATAACTCCCCTGTCTCACCAGAGCAATTAGTGCTAGATTGTGAGGATGTCTACATCTAGATCTGAAGCACCACAGGAGTGAAAGCACCTAGTGGAATGAGAAATGGGGTTCTGTGACCCAAGACACAGCGAAGGCTTCCCTTGTTCCTTACATGGGTTCATATTTTAATAGCTCTTCAGCCATTTTCTGATTTAGAAAATACAGACAATAAAAGGCTGCATGATAGATTTCTGAGTAGCCAGCAGATTAAACTGATAAGGAAAAAAATGTGAGTTTTCCTACAGGAGCTCAATGAGTCAGCCTGTTTACAGAAGCCTTGTTAGCCAAAGACATAGAGGAGTAATATGCTACAACACCAGACTAACAATCAGCCAAAAAAAACACTTTCTCTTTGATCTGTACTTGAAATATTTTATGTGCCATTTGGATACCGATCTACAGCACACACTGGACTTTTTTTTTTGTCATAGAATATGCAGTATACTGTAATTTGTGTTGTTGATCAAAGCGATTGCTTTGATTGGGATGATTAAAGTGGAAAGCAGATCCATGTGTTTCTCTTTTGCACAAGAGCACACAAGGGACAGAAATTAATCAAAACAATGTCAGGAGCTGAGGAAGCCTTGTACCACGTGCTCCTTCTGGTCTTCAAGACTTACACTGCAAAGATTTTGGAAAGAAAATATGCCTCATGCCATTCAGTCCTATTATCAGATGCAGAAATAGACTTGCCACGTGGATCATGTGGAAGGCAAGAGGGCCTGATCGTTACCTCCAAATAGGAATCTTGTTGTGGACAAGGAGGTGTGTGATCAATCAACATCTTTCAGGTAGATAGAATTACTGATGAAATACAAACCTAGTTTTATAAATGCCTTAATCTATTTCTTCTGTAAGACTTTGAAGGAGGCTATTTTTTCCTTAAAAAGAAAAAATATATTTCTTCACATGGTTGCCTACATTTTGTTGTATCTTACATCCTCACTCCTTACAGGCATTTCTTTCAAGTCCATTTTGCCTTTAAGAAAAATTTGGGTGGTCTCACATCGCTTGCAGACACAATGCTCACATTGAAAACCACCAGTACCCTATCAGTTAAGGAGTACAAAAGAGGTATTCTGGTCTTTTCTGTGGTGCTGCTCTCTCCTTGCTTTTTCTCCCCATTTACTCTTCTCAACATCAAGAACATTCCATATGTGACAAGCTGACATATAGGCTGTGTTTAAATGTAAGTTTCCAGATGCTATTCATTGGTTCTTGGAACCTAATGACACCCAAATCTTACTCCAACACCTGATAAAGCCAAGAACTCTGGATCTGGGTCATGGGAGTGAATTCTGTGTGTAGTGTGATGAATGTGGCCTTACAGATTAGAAATTTATGATATATAGATAGTTTCAAGTTAAGTCTCAGAAGTCCATATAAATATGACCTTAAAATTTCTGAAATCTTGAAGGAACAATGGGAAATTTTCACAATCCCTATAAATGAACAGAAACAATTAAGAAATATTAAAACATGAAAGAAAGTCAACATTTTTTAAAACATAAATTTCACTGTAAAAAAGCATCTTGCAAAACATTTGTTTCTTCTTCCAAAATATAAACACAATCTAAGCTGCTCATATATATATATAAATATTTTTAGAGAAAACAAAAGAAAGCATAGACCAAGAAATTTCATCATCTACATTAAAACCATTCATTTGATTTTAATCAAGTACTGGAGGACTATTTTTTTTTTTTTCTGTTCAAGTGTAGATCAATGATTTTCAAATACGTTGAAAAAAATGAAAATTAATTATTACATCTAGATTAATGATTTTGAGTAAGTTATTAAAAAAATAAAAAATAACGTTTTCATCTAGAATTTCTACATTGTACATTGAACTTCCTAGATTTTAAGCAAGTAGTAAAATATTGTCATAATTTTATGTCAGTGCAGTCAGTGCTTAAACGTGAGCAAGCATATAAATCAGTAGAGACACTTAGTCTCAGTAGGTAAAATCTGCCTTAGAATGGAAATATTATCATTTGCAGGTTGTACTTAGCATCAAGACTGGAAGAAAAAAAAAAAAGAAAAGAAAAAGATTTTCATAGAAAAGCACATTGAGCAAATTTAACTGCCACTAAAAAAATTATTTATTCGTTTACTGCATGAAACCAACAGCAATTTTCTTTCCACATAGCATCTTGTAACATTTCATTTTTATCCCTCAATCTTATGGATATTTTTTCAATTGATTATGAATGTTTTACAGTAACTTTTTAGAAGAATTTTTCAGAAAATTCTGACCCTCTTAAAAAAATAAGCAAAGCAAGATAGACAGTGTAAGCATCATCCTATTCATCACACAAAGTAATTATGTAACTAAAAATTTTAAAAGTGCCTTGACACCACAAAGCGCTCAAATATTAGTATGTATTGCAGTCTAATTATAGTATCTACAGATTGCATTTGTTAGCATCTTAATGATAATGAACATGTGAAAGAAAAACTCACAGCTAGGGCTATACTCTTTCTCTGAGACTTTTCTACTATTTATTAGGAATGGCTTCCATTTTCTTTGACTGACCAGCAGAATCTCATCTCAGATTAATATATTCTGATTACAGTTCCCTTCTCCGTCCCCATTATTTAGTGGGACAGACTTGTAGGGAATTCCATATGGAAAAAATTCCATTCCATGAGGCATTTGCTTTTACAACTGGATGTCTTGGAAAGCTCACTCATCCAAGCATATTAATTGGTTGAACACTCTTGAGTGCTTTATCGCATTATTTCCAAGGGCTGCCCTAAATACTAGAAAGCGAGCCATGGTTCCGGTGTTTAGTGCCAGAAAGCTGAATGTTAATTATTGCTAGGCTACATTAATATAGCAACACATTATCTGTAACAAATTTCAGAAATAGATTGTTGAAAGAACTAATTAAAATCTAATCACTTATATTATGAATTTCTGATCAGTTCAGTACAAAGGTTGATCACAAGTTCTTCTACAGTTTATCAGAAAAGCATGGAAAATTATCAATTTTACCAAGATTTTACAAATGCAATAGAAAAGTTTCTTGTAATGGCATTACTTAGGATAGGAAAAAAAATTTTAGTCAGCAAGCATTAATATTGATGCCACAAAAGCCTATATTTCAGAAGAAATTTACTTTTCATTTGCTGTGAGATCAAGCTTTTTGACAGACCTTCCTGTTCTAGCACAAGCAATCTAAATATTTTTGCATATATTTTTCTTTTAAATAGAATTTTACCAGTTTACCACATTACAATTCCAAATTAAAATATACATATAAATTGACAGATGTATTCAACTACCTTATTTATCTGTTTATATTGAATGTGCTTATGCTTTAGGATTGCTTTTGTAATCATACTTCAAAAAGAAATTAGTGATATTGAAAAAGTAAGAAAATTTCCTACCTTTTGAGATTATTTTAATGAAAATGATAACAAACAGAAGAAAGAAAATATTTCTCATTTTAGCATAGATCTACACAAAGAAATAATCTAAGATCAATATCAGTGATTTACTTTGCAAGTTGTTAACTCAAATACAAAGCTCACAGAGCGCACTGCATCCAGCTGCACAGCCCTCAGTATAGGAGAGACAAGGACATGTTGGGGCACATCCAGAGTAGGGCCACGGAAATGATGCAAGGGATCTCACCTCCCCTGTGGGAAAAGGGGGAAGAGAGCTGGGGCTGTTCAGTCTGAAGGAGAAGGATCTGGAGAGACCCACCCGATGGTGACCTTTGACTACATGCCAAAGGGCTGTCAGAAAGAAGGGGACAGACCCTTTAGCAGGGTCTGTGGTGATAGGACAAGGGGAAATGGGGCCAGAGTGGGGCTAAAGGGTGGGGCGGGGCACCTGTGACAGCTCAAGAGCAGTCACAATGCTGCACAGAGCTGCTGCTGCTGCAGCTCGCCCGGGCCAGCAGTGAGTGCAGAAGCAGGGAGGCTGGGCTGGACAAGGGACGAGGCCTTGCAAATGCCAGCCCCAGAGGGGGTTGTAAGCCTGCAGCGAGGGCTCAGCCGCTCAGGGGAACACTGAGAGCAGGCCTTGACGCTGTCGCTGCCAGCACTGGCCTCCCTCAGCCCCCGCTGCCTCCCGGGTCCAACCGGAACCCAAGGGGCGGCATCTCCCGGCCTCGCTCCTCCGAACCGCACACGAGCTCGCACCAAGACCCACTGACCCCTCTTCTCTTCTCCCCCTTCCACACCATGAGTTTGGCATTAGCTCTCGCTGTTCTTCTGCAGAAAGCGCACAACACTGGCGACGATTCTGAGACGGACACGCTCATCCACATGCAGCAGCGCAAGGTGTTTCTGCGAGAGCAGATGGCACAGCAGCTGCAGGAGATAGAGTAGCTGAACCAGGAGCAGAATGGCACTGGCACGCAAGCCCTGCCCTTCACTGCCTTGCCATCCTGGCAGCTTGAGATCCTGGCTGCAGCACTCATCATGCTCCTGGTGCTCTTCTGGCTGCTCAGGAAATGGAGACGTCACATGAACATCAAAGCCAGAAGCAAGAATGAGGAAGAGAGAAGGAGGTTGCCCAGGAAGACCCCAGTGGTTGGCAACCCACGTGCAAGCTGGTGCAGCAAGCTGCACCGAAGGATGTCTATGGAGAACTGATCAGTAACAGCAACATGAAATTGTCATCCCTTCTGGAAAAAACTTTCTGTCACCGGTTTGCGGGACAGTTTTACCCAGTACTGTGACAATTGAGGCAGGGGACCCACAGGCCCACACCCCGGGGAAAGGGAAAAGGGAAAAAGAAGAAGGGAGATGGGCCTAAGAACAAAACAGCGGCAACGATCTGAGCCTGAGTAGGAAAGCTAATTTACTAAATAAGATATCAGAAGAGAAAAAAAAAAAAACACGATATAATATAATATAATTGGAACTGAGGCAAATGAATCAAATAAAATGAGCAAGAGAGAGAGAGAGAGAGTGTCCAATAAACCGAAGGCCTTACGCTAACGCTGAAGGCGGACGGCTGCAACAAACACCCACTGCTGAGCTCGGTCCTGAAGGGAAGAGAGAGTCCCGTGACCACAGACAGTTTTTATCTTTCCCTCTGGGCGGAAATATGTAAAAATGCAAAGCATTGCAAAGTCCTCTGAGGAATGTAGTTCTTCTCTTCTGTGACAGGTACACCCAGAACTATCGATGATCCACGGAGCTGGAGCATTAACTCCTTAACTTCCAATACACCACACGATGTCATGATGTGGAATATCAGCAACACAACAAAAATCATAAAACTGTACCACTTTCCTAGCATTTGTAAATGTTGTCGGAATTAACTCCTACGTTTTATTTCTTCTGGACGTTTTGCAGAGAGCAAGGGACTAGTGCCACGAATGCATGTATTCTTAGTACCTGGTATTGAGATATCGCGTATCTTGCCATGAAGTGCCCAAACACTTCCTAAAGATTAATTTCTCAGAAGTCTATGAGATCTACCTTGCAATTAGAAAAGTAAATCAGTCAGATACTGACTTCACGTTTGTTTCAAGGCCTTCAAAATGCTGTAACCTAGAGTAAAGTCATAGCATGTAGGCTTGCTGCAACAGCAGCATAGTTTGGAAGAGACTCTACAGTATCATCAGCAGGTATAGTGTTGCTGGGATATTTACATTTGAATAGGCTTTTTATTAAAAACAAAAACTAACAACCACTTTATACACACATATCCTGATTCCAGAAATGCTTTGCTGGGTAGAATGTTCCTCATGCAACAGCAGCACGTAATGCTGTTACAGGATGGAAAATGCAGCAGTGACAGCATAGTAGCAAAGGCCTAGGCTGCAGACAAACACCCACACTTTTTTGCAAATTGAGCCAAGCAGCAGCACTTTATTTCCAAGGTATAGAACAGAGAGTAGAGTGACAAATGTTCAACCAAATATCAATGTATCCTCTGAACTGAAGAAGGAAAGGGGAAGGGAAAGGGGCAGGGAGGAAAATAGAGCATATTTACTTTTACAGGAGATGCAAAGTATTTTGTGAGGGAGCCTGACAGGGCAGAGTGGCATGTACCAGAAAGATGTGCTGTCACTTCAGCTGTGAGGCGTGTTCCTGGTACCTGGGAATGTGCTGCCCATCCACCTGCACTTATCGCTGGTCTCCAGAGGCATTACTGTATCCTTGACCAGCTTTTAGGTCCAGCAAGGCCTGCTTCTACAAGGAAGCAATTCAAATTCAAATTGTAGGTGGGTTTTTGTTGTTGTTGTTGTTGTTTTTTTTCTATTTTGAACTTTGAATTCTTGTTTTGTTGAAATCAGTTGAATTTGGGCTGGAATGCAGGAAGTCTGAATATTTTTTTATTTTACTGTAATTTTACAAGTTCATTCCAGGCTGTCTCAATGCTACCAAGAACATGTGCAAGACTGTGGGAAACGGGACTGGTAAAGCAGCTTTTTTTTTTTTTTTTTTTTTTTGAGAGAGAGGTAGACCTAAACAAATCATAACATAAAATCAGTAAAAATAGCAAGCTGCTATCTACATTCAAGACTTGCAAGAGGACAATCTATCAGAATTATGAAAATGATAGAATAATTCCCTAGTTGAAACAATTACAGAAATGAGTAAAAATTTGTCAAACAAAAGTTTTTGTCTGGAAAAATAAAAATAAAAGCCAAGACATTGAGTCAGTTATTTAACAAAACACGCTTAATTACTAAACTCTGCAACACAACATATCCATGGACATCAGGAATTTTCACAGAAAAATATGTCCTCCTAGTTTTTCATTTTTTGTGACCAAAATATGCCAAACCAACAATTTCTTAGCTAAAATTGAAGTGAATAGGATCAGAAGTTCATCACATTTCAAGCAATACTGAAATTAAACAGTTAAAAATTATGTCTCAGAAACCTTGCAATGTTCATTTCTAATTGAATGTGTTTAAGTAAAATAATACATCAATTAAAACAATTTCATACTGTGTTTATAATTTGTAATGTTACAAAGGTCTCAGCCAGCCAGCTAGCTATAAACAGCATGAAGATGCTTTTGAAATCCAGCCTTGGTTATCGTATAATTGGTGCATCAATACTGCTAACTCCTCCTTATTCAGTCTCATTTTGTTACACTCAATTATTGGAAAAGTTTTTGCAGAAGAACCTCTTAGATACTAGACCAGAATAAGTTTAGATTAATTCAACAAGGATACATTTACTAGGATCCAGAATCAATATTTGCAACTATCATGATGTGCAAATATCCTCTGTTGTGAAACACTATTCTAGGGACTTATTAGCTCTGCATAACCTTATTTACATAATTGTACATGCATAACATTAAAGCTTCCACAGTAATTCACAATGAAATCTGAAAAAGGATTACAGGTAATATAATAGTTCGATGTCTTTTCAGGAATAGCCACTTCTAATCTCTGCATTTTAAAATCTTGGATTGGAAGACAGAAAAGAATGTCACATCTAGAAAACTAATAAAAATTACTAGTGATTCATGTTGAACACTTGAGACTCATAGTCTACTCAAATCAAGTTCCTTCAACTTAATAAAATTCAGTTATTACACAGGTTCATACAGTTACTGAAGTACTGGAATGTGCAGATATGTACTCTCTGGGATTTTCAAGAGAATAGGAGTTAATTGCATAGAGTCTCTTGCAAATAACAGTATCAGAATATTTCCAAGGAAGGCAAGCAAATTTAATATAGTATTTAGCTCTAATTGCTGACATATCTTGCAAAGCTACAACTAAAGCTGAACAAAAAATTTATTCAAAACCATTAAAAGCCAGTCTTATGAATGAAATAGTAAATAGACTGAGTTGAAACTCCTTCAGATCTCATTCTGCATGTATATTAACTCATTTCCTAATCATGAAATGTAGGTGATGCTATTCTCAACACATCTCATTGGCTTTCATTCATCAACATTGAAGTCATATAGCAATGAATTCCTGTCTGTGATGTCTTTGAAGTGTAGTGAAACACCTTAGTCAATACAGCATTTCTCCTGAGAGAAAAAGTGACACTTCACTTGATATAGAAGAATAATCAATTTTGATCAGTGTGCCAATGAAACCAGATTGTGAAGAAGCTGAAGATCAAAACCTTCCCACTCTCCCATTACTACTTCTCTTTTCTTTTTGAAGTTGGGAGGATTGGCTGACACGCCTGAAGGCTGTGCTGCCATTTAGCAAGACCTGGACAGGCTGTAGAGCTGGGCAGTCAGAAACTGGATGAAATTTAACAAAAGCAAGTGTAGAGTCTTACACCTAGGGAGGAATAATTACATGCACCAGTACAGGCTGGGGGATAACCTGATGGAGAGGAGCTCTGTAGAGAGGGACCTGGGTGTCCTGGTGGACGACAGGATGACCATGAACCAGCAGCGTGCCCTTGTGGCCAAGAGGGCCAATGGCATTCTGGGATGCATTAAAAAGAGCGTGGCCAGCAGGTCAATGGAGGTGATCCTCCCCCTCTACTCTGCCCTAGTGAGGCCTCACCTGGAGTACTGTGTCCAGATCTGGGCTCCCCAGCATAAAAAAGACAGGGATCTCTTGGAAAGAGTCCAGCGGAGGGCCACAAAGATGCTGAAGGGCCTGGAGGATCTCCCCTATGAAGAAAGGCTAAGTGAACTGGGTCTCTTTAGCCTTGAGAAAAGAAGACTGAGAGGGGACCTGATCCAGCTTTATAAATATCTGAGGTGTGAGGGACAAAGTGGTGAGGCCAGACTCTTTTCAGCAGTGTGTTGAGACAGGACAAGGGGAAACGGACAGAAACTGCAGCACAGGAGGTTCCACACAAATGTGCACAAGAACTTCTTTACGGTGAGGGTGACGGAGCACTGGCACAGGCTGCACAGGGGGATTGTGGAGTCTCCTTCTCTGGAGATATTCATGACCTGCCTGGACGCCTACCTGTGTGACCTGGTGTAGGGAACCTGCTTTGGCAGGGGTGTTGGACTCGATGATCTCTTGAGGTCCCTTCCAACCCCTATGATTCTATTTGTAATTAATCATGCTGGACATTTGTTTTCAAATGCGGATAACATAGGGTCTTCATATCTATGGAAATATCAGGAGTCCACTTTTTAGAAGTATTATTTAATGATGTCTTCATTGAGCAGGTTTAGTGCTTTGACAAATGGGACTTAGCTCCATGTAATGGGCAGTGGGTTTAATTATCATTATCTTTGAATAGACAGTGCTCATAGAACAACAATTCCATTTAGGCACTCAGGATCAGATAGAAGTGGGGTCAGCTTCTGAAAGTACTCTATGCCTCTATACTACCTGCATTAGACATAGCGCAACTCATGAATCATCCCTTGTTTGTCATTTCTCACTACTCATTTGAAAAGACATTATCTGAAAAGATCATGATTATTTTGACTTTTAAAGATCTGGCCTCAGAGTTAGTTCAGGTTTAAAATGGAAAGTTTGCAGCAGAGCACACATTGCTATAACGGTTTCAAAACATGACCTTTATTCCACTCAAGCTATGTTCAGACAATGAACAACTTGATCTTTTTCCTTCTCTGAGCCAGAAATATTGCAATGGCAGCCACAATAAAGGGTTAAACTTAGGTTGCTATAGAAACCCATTTCATGGATACTTTTGTTTTGCAGATCTAATTAATAGAGTGTAATATAAAAATAAGTTTGTGCTCTGCTTATAAAGAAGCAAAATGGCTTAGGTCAGGTTATTGGTATCAGGTAAAGCATTCACAGGTAGACCAATAGTTATATACAAAAAGAGGAATTGAACTCACCCAACAGTTGAAGGGAATCTCTGGGTATGTAGCACTCCTCAGAAAGCAGCCTAGGCCCAAGAGATGCTCTTCCTTCAGTGAACCGCCCATACATGAGTCCATGGTGGCTCTGCCCTGGCTCCCCATCTTCTGGTCATGCAGGAAGCAATGGTGCAAACAATTTGCCTGTGCACTCTAGGGCAGCCACAGCCCTTCACCAGGTGCTCAATCACCAGTTCAAGCTGTGACCTAACAGTTCCTCTATATTTTGTAAACAAAAGAGAACTAGTTCAACACAAAAACATGTGATGAGTTAGTGGCAGGATGAGTTAGTGCATTAGCAAGGAAAATGGTAAAACTGTCCAGAAAGTGATCTAACTCCAGTAAAAAGGAAGTCCAAGCACAGTAGACTCAAATGGATCACAACATTTACACATGTAACCAGCAGAGTACCTGGCATGAATGCAAACTATGCCAAATAGTTGAGCAATGTCAGGTTTATGATACTGACCTTAATAAGTGGAACTATCAATACCTAGTTAGTTCTAAGAAGCTCTACTTGTAGGAGGTATTTTGAATATGGAGTACAAATTTGGGGTTATGCATTCTTTCCCTTTCAGGTTTAGTGACAGGGGTTTAGTATTTATTATCACAGGCAGAACATTACCGTGGTTGAAAGAGTATGTCAAGTCACCTGTGCCTTGTCATGTGTAGTCATATGCCCTTCTTCTTTTCTATTTAATTTCTTATATTTCAAATGTTCTTCAGTTGAATAAATGCCAGGGAAGTGATGCAGGTACATAACTATTTATTTATTATATATTTACTGAATAAACAGCATACCTACAGAAGCTGTTAGGGAACCTAACAGAATGTATGAATTACAGCTGTCAAAAGCACTAATAATTACTTCCCAGCACTGATGGATTACCACTCTGTTGGAGTCATGGTGAAAAACAAGAAGCAAATGTCTATGTATCCTTGCAGGGTAAAGATTAAATTCAAATTCCTGCTGGCAACCAGAGATCAGAACACAATTACAAATGATCCAATCTTACTTTGGTTTATGCATAAAACTAAAGCAGGTAATTGTGCTTACACATATGCACCACTTAGCTTCTTCAGTATCATGCTCCATAATATTCTTGTATCTTCCTTCACCAACTTATACAGGTGCCAGGTGAAATATCACTGTGTCAGTGCTGGAGCTCCTTGATGTACAGTTCTTTGCAAGAACTACTACTTGGTTTACAAATGGACTTGTGTTATATGTCTAAGCTTTTAAAGAGCAAAGAAGGCAATGACAGTGCCTTTCTAGTGAGATACAAATGCTATGGAGCAATAGAAGACAAAAAAAGAAGAAAAGACAAACCTGGCAATTCCACTGCAAATGGTAGGCATGAATATTAAGATGAACAGAATAGAGTGAGTGAAAAAACTGAAGTAGAGTAACTGGTACATATGAAAGTAAGCGTAGTCTTAACTGTTGTGTACTCAGTCTGTGACTCACAATATCATGTGTGTAAATTCTTTTGTTCAGCAGGTCTGCTGTACAACCCTTCAGAAACCTTCATACATCCAATTTCTAAAGTTCTTATGCTTTTCTATCCAGATTGAGCTGCTGCTTTTAACATTTTTTTTTTATTTGGCATCTATCTTGCAGATTGAACTTCTCATGTGACTTACTCTATTAAGCTATTTTCCCTTTTCCTAGTTTATCTTTTCTTAATATATGCATGTTCTCATTTCTCTGGAAATCTAGTGAGATTTGGGATGTATTGGTGAAAGGTCCTGACTTACAACTTTGCATTTGCAGTGTAATTGCTTTGTATAAAGCAGTAAAAACAGACATACTATAAATCTAAATGTAGATGTTTATTCTAGACATGTTTTACTCAAATCAAAAACTTCTATGAGATCAGTGATAGCCCATTCAGATGCTATATTCAGAATGGTTTTATTGCAAGAAAGGTTAATAATAATTCTCCTCCTTCTCTCCTTTTGAAAATGTTAATCAGGTAATCAGCTGTGATTTTGAATTTACTGAAAAAGGATTGAACATGAAGAGTTTTAGTGATTTAAGTGGATCTTCTAGTTTTCTTCTTTTTTTAAAATATCTTTTTAAATTTTGCATTAGAATACTTTGCTTAATTGCCCCCAAGAAGCCATGAGCATATGTCTAAGTCCACCAAACTCATAGATTAACAACTACTGCTGATACTAATACTATTTTTGCCCTGAATATGGATGTCTTTAGAATAGACTACTTCCATTGTTAAGTAATAGTATCCATCTTCCAAAATTATTGATAGAGTTTATTCTGAAAAGGAATTTTTACACCCTTATTTTGTGAACATCTTCTAAATTCAAGATGTATTTACAATACGTCTGAAAATCTGCATAGACCTGGAATCAACCATAGGAAAAGCAGTAGAAGGGATCTCAAAAATTTTCTTATTTCCCTCTGTCCCCAGGTGGTATCCCTAACTCATTCTTTACAGACATCTACCAAGGCTGTTCCTAGAGATCTATAGTGAAGATTCTGAAGCAAGGGCTCCTACTCTGATGACAAACTGTCCTTGCCTGAGAACTGCTCTAATTTCCACCAGTTGCTTAGTGTTCTAATTCAAGTGCACAGGGAGAACAGTGCATTCCCTCCCTCACTGTAGCCCATTTTGTCAAATAGGAGGTACTTGCTTTTCCTAAGTAACTAGCAACTTAAACAATGCTGCAGGAAATCTGTGGCGTTAGATAATACATTGGTTTTGATTGTATACTTCTATTGCCCTCTACTGGGTGGTCTTCTATTGCCCTCTACTGGGTGGTAACATGAGATTAAAGTATACTTAATAGCATGTCCAGTATGTACATTGCATACTACTGCAGAGGTTCCTAAGATCAGTCTTAGTCAATACTGCACAACAGAAGAACTGATTTCTCTTTTTAGTAGTAATGTTATATTATGTAGGGATGCATCTAGGACTATTATGTGCATAATTTATGTTGTTGCTGTTAAGTTGAAAGTAGTCTGTGTTGAGAAGAGAACCATGGTTGAATATCAATTACAGCTATTAAATTTGATCCTGTGATTGATAAAGGCCAGGTTTTGAAGCCACTTGTTATCAGGAAGAAAAAAAAAAAAGGAAAAAATGCTAATTATATTTACAGTAGTCTTTATAACACAGTGGGAGCTAGGCATTTACTTGGTGAAAGAGAAGAATCATTCTCTTCAGAAGATTGACATTTTCTTTCTTCTATTTACTAAACAAACAAACAAAAAACACTTTCTCCAAAACAACATCAGCTGATGTTTTGACCTATTGAAAGCTCTCTCCAGGATAAAGAATGTTTCTGCATTTGGACAAAAACATGCCTACAGTAATTACATTTCTCCTTTTTTCCCCATGTAGTGATTCATTTTTATTTTTTTTTTTTTTGGGGGGGGAGAGGGGCAGGGTGTTTGTTGTCACAGAGCCATTTATTGATTAGCTTGCTGTAAGTCCGATGGAAGACTAGTGGCAAAATACTCTCAATTAAATGTGTGCAAACCTTGGAAGCAGTCGCTTTAAAAGCATTATCTGAAATACATCCTGAGCTGGTAGAGAACTTCATAGAGCAATAATAATTAGATCTGGAAATGCATATTAAGCCTTTTTGTCTGTCCTCTGTGAACACGACTGTTTCCTGTGCTGGACTTCAGGATATTTAATTTGGAGGCATTTTTGGTGGCTCTGTAAATCAGTAAAAAATAAATAAATTCATTTTACCACACAAAACTGCAGTTCATCCTCTTTGCTAATTTTAACGATAAGTTAATTTTTTTTTTCTTATTTCAGTCAGTCAAGAAAACAACTTATTTTCCCTGCTTTTTTACTCCTCATTGTCCAAGAAGACTGGATGCAGAGAGGCTGAGCTGCAGAGCATATTTAGTAAAAATACAGTAAAAATACTTCCAAAGCCTCCAACAGCTGCACCAGTGTAAAGCCAAACAGGGGACAAAGGTATCTCAGTGGACAGAATTCACCTGGGATAGTCATTATTGCTGGTGACAATGTGTAAAGTGGAAATAATCTAGCATGAACTTGAGCTCTCAGGTTGAGTGTTTAGGGCTGACAGCTGTGGAGAACAAATTACTTGAGAATTTAGGCCTATGATGTGGAAATAATTGAGTTAAAGTAATGTTCAACATAACAGCATTATCAGGATATTTTTCAAAGTATCACTTCTCTATAGCATAGAACAGAATAGCTTGGCAGGGCCCTCAAAGATCATCTATTTCAACTTCCTGACAGATAACCAGAAATTAAAGTATGTTATTAATGTCATTACTCAAATACCTCTTAAACACTGACAGCCATGGGGCATCAACCCCATCTGTTCCAGCGTTCAACCACCCTCAGAGCAAAGAAATTTTTCTTAATATCTAGTCTGAACCTCGTCTGGTACAGTTTTGTGCTGTTCCTCAATCATCCTGCCAGACTACCAGTGAAAGAGGCGAGCACATGACTCTAGATAATGGAAGGCACAAGTCCTGCATTCCTGCTTCATGAAGGAGTCCAGCATTCCTGACTAAAACTGAGTGGCTAGCCAGTTTACTTGGAATATCCCAGGCACTGCACAGAGAGAATTTTCCATGCTACTGTCTCTATCTGAAACAAGTCCCTCTATTGGAGTCTGAGAGGCTAATAGCAATTACCCTGGCATCATGCTTACCCAAGCAGTGCTACTTCCTAGCACAGAACTCTATTATAAAATACGGTTTTGAGCCACAGCTATTACAGTGACAACTAGCTGAGTGAAACTGGTTTCCTGTCATTGAAATAAAAATAAAGTATTTCTTTCTGAGAAGCCTTAAACTGTCTTGGGACTTTATTAGAAAAGAATTAGAAAAAAAAAATTAAAAAATGACGCAGGAATTTGTTCCTTTGCTATGTCTGAGCAGAATGAAATTCATCTTCAGATGAATTCCCTTATTCTCTTTTACCTGAACTTCCAGGCGTTAACACAAGAAGGCACTAAAACACTGTAGTTCTTCATCAGTCTAAAAGGAATGATTCCGATGTTCTCTAGTAAGATGGACACACAAATTAACAAGAGCAAAAGATAAAAGTGCTTTTAAGCTGTTATTCACTGCACCACTTTCTTAGTTCTCATTCAGATTTATGCACGCATCTCTCAATGTGTTGCTGCATTTGGGAGGACGAGTTTTCTCATAGAGCAGTGAGGAAAACCCAGATGCAGACATCTACAGACATTTGGTCCTGCCCCTCCATGTCTAACAGAACAGAGAAGTACTTGGATAATTCAGTCATGAAGGAAAAGGGCTGTTGCCATGAAAATCAAAACAATACTATGGCTATGGGGACTAGAAAATGTACTAAGTAAATAACAAAATGGAACATATTTTTATTATTTTATATAATAAAGAAGTTAGAAGATTAAATATACTGAAGCAAAGCAAAATGAAGAAGCATATGCCAGTCTTACTTGCATTCACAGGATTATTTTGAAATTGTATATTAGCAGCATAAGAACACTGTTTTGAGATACAAGTTTCACAAGGAAGTATATCTTCAGTCAAAGCCTTATATTATTATGCTCACAATAAAAGTCATAGCAAGAAGAAAGAAAAAGAATGTGGCTGCACAAACAAGGAATAAAACAAGTTACAGTTTTTAATTCCATTTTACATTTTCATTACCCTTACACAGGAAAGGTGTAAGAGGGGCTCTGTTTTTTGATGGCTGCAGTTTTCACTACTAGCAGTTTGAAAGGCAGCAGTTACCAGTGATATCACACCAAAACAACCACATCAACAACATCAAGTCTGCAGAGAGCATCTCAGATATATAGGGGGCAAGCACAGCTTAATTAGCTCTGAAGGAAAAAATGTGTGAATAAAAGCCCAGCTTGTGCCTTGCTGCCAAGCTAATGCACAAGGGATATGGGGATGAAATCATTTTCATCCTCTACTTAACTTATTCGGTCCAGGCTGATGAAGAACCTTTGGAACAAGTTTGCTCACAGTTTGAAGACACAGGAAAATACTCATGTTGGTTCTACTTCTGATACACGTTTTTTCTGGGAGGTCTCTTCATGAAAGTTGACCTATCACGTGTTTGACAGGAAGAAATAGTTTAAATAGATAGGAACTTTCAGTAGCATTTGGTTCAATATCTTTCAAGACAGCATGCAGTAGTGTGCTTTTCTCTAGAATAACTTACGCAAGTAGGAAGTTGGAGAAATCCAGACTTTAAGTAATTCTACATATTTATGATATATTTTCCAATATCAACAACACAAAAAAATACAAGATTCAGAATTTCAATTTGTCCATTCCAATACAGGAAGAAAATAGTCACTAAGAAACTTTCTCAACTGAAAATGTAAGAAAACCTTGAGGAGTAACACAATAACATGCACCATCATTAAGAAAAAAGAGAAAGTTACTCCAACCACTTGTATTACTAAATTTGACTTGTGTAAATTTAGAGAATCTGATGAACTGTGGGACTTAATTCTGATGAGGAATTTTGTTCTGGTACTGCACCATTAAACCTGACAGAAAAATTGCTGTTTAACTCAATAGGAATGGAAATGAGAATTCTGTAATTAGTATAGGGAATGCAGTATTCAGAAAAAGAATGAATCTATGAAATAAGTCTAATTTGACTTAATCACATTTTGGCCTTGAAAACTTAAATGCTGGAAGTAGCTGCTGGTGATGTTTAACAAATGCCAACTTTTCTATATTCTGATGTCTAGCAATAAAGAAGTAGCTACAGTTTTCCCTTGGAGAAGGTTACAATAATAAAAAAATCCCTCCAAATTGCAAATATATAACTAAAAATTATAAATATGTAAAGACCAAACTACTAGAAAGAAAAAAAGGCCACACTTTATAAATTTCTTTTATGTCCTAGAAATATTTACCAGGCAGTAAACATTACCATGTTTTAATTATCCACACAGGATTACATGGAGGAAGACCTTTAAAGCAGAACATGTTCATACTGTCTGGAACATCTGTTCTTACAACCTACAAGTTACACTTGTCTATGATTGAGAAGTTAATAATACTCATTCTTTTAGAAAGATATTTCTTGACTGTATTACCTTTCATAAAGATCAGTGGTGTTTGTCTTGTCTTTGAACTTTCTAGTTTGAAATTGACACTGCTAAATGCTGTATTAAGCTTTTGTCTCTGCGGTAGATTCTTGCAGAAAAACTGGCTTGTGATTTCACTGAAAGTCAAAAGTTCATTGGGGAACTTGTGAGCGGAAGGACAGTTCTTATTTTAAAATACATAGCTGAAAGATAAATGAAGAGGCAGAAGGTGAAAAGAAAATGTGAATTTGCCTTAATAGACCAGATTATCCTCACCTTGAATTCACTGTGAATGCCTCTCTCACACTAACTTAAACAAATAAAATGATTGGATTAAACATGGAGAGGCTATAATCTAGAAAACTGCAACAGAAGAGCCTAACAACAAGTAGACCTGACCAGATAAGAAGATGGGAAGAATTTCACAGAATCATAGAATTGTAGGGGCTGGAAGGGACCTCCAGAGATCGTTTTGTCCAACTGCCCTGCCAAAGCAGGCTCCCTAGACCAGGCTGCACAGGTAAGTGTCCAGATAATTTGAGGCCATAGAGACTTGACTGCTCTGCAAGACCACAAATAAAGAGAAAATAAATCTAAGAGCACAGAATAATCTTTAGAACATCCAAAATGCACTGGGTTTTCATGGAGAATGTGCAAGTGAAGTGATTATTGCTTTAGGAAGATTCATTTCATTAAGTGGGACAAAAAGAAGTATAGGGATTTGAGACTTCCATTCCTGCAACCAAAATGAATCATCAGTTAAAACAGCTTATTTACTCAAAGTCCAGTCTTTGGCTGCAGCCTGGTGGCAGATTAGGAAGTCCCAGCTGAATCAATGTGAAGATGATGGAATATTTACAGACAGTTGTAATACGTTAGCATAGTCTTGTCAAGGCACATCACAACTTAAGAGCATTGCTGTGTTGTACTTCTTATCATCCTACTTTAGTGGATCAAAAAAATAGCAGAATATATTTGTTCCAAAAATAATGAGATCTTTTCTACTCCTATAGTCAATATAGGTGAGATTTTGCTGTGAGTTTTCTCAAAACACCTCATAAACAATATATTGATGATGAAGGCATATCAATAAGTTTTTATTTACATTCATAACAATGCTTCCTGCATTGGCAGAAATCCTGCCAATTTGATCTTTTGAGATATTTTGTTTCTACTGTTTCTTTTACTGACACATCAGGAGTTGTTAATCATAAGCAGCTGTTTGCTTCTCTGTCTCATAGAGATACAGCCATAAGCAACTTCGAGATGGAATATTTTAAAGTATTTCCGCAAGGCCACCTTAGGAAAAGATTTTACTTAAGCCAAAAGTCTAAGTATAAAATAGTCAAAGTAGCTTATCTTTGTCTAGCTTTGAGTATGCTATATGTGAGAGGAAAGAGATAGCTAAGAAGTTAAAAACTGTAAAATGACTCCCTGTTTGTCTCTATAGAATGAAATAACTTTCTGAATTACAGTCTCAGAACATCATGTGTAAGAATGATCACTAAATATCATAGATAAGTCAAAGAACAGAATTTGAAACTATGAAATAGTCCACTCCATGTAGTCAAGACTCCCTTAGAGGTAGGTATACTTTTCAATTGATCTTTCAGATTAGACATGAAAGAAGAAAGAAGTATATATGAAGTAACTGTTCAGTTTTCAGAAATCAGATTTCATCACAGTGTGGATGCTTCCTATTTTTTCCCCAAAGAGAATCTCAGATTTTATCATGCAAGATGAAAGCTTCATAGATAACAAAATTCACTATGGCTGTCTCAGTTTTGAGAGTGGCACGGGGTCCATGCTTCGAAGCTCTGGAAAGGTGTGAATAAAAACATAAAGCATAAACAGGGAAAAGCAGAAGGAAGCTGAAGAATGGATTTGTGAGAAGCAAGTTTAAAAATTTGCAATTTTGTGATTGCTCACTAGGCAAAATAAAGCATTAGAAACAGAATTAGTGAAGACAGTTTAATGAGGTGTGTGAAAATAATGCAGAAACAACTTAGAGCATGGGGGATGTGTGGCAGCTGGCAAGGTAGATAATAACAAGGTCTCCTGGTATGAAGAGTCCAAAAAAAAAAAAAAAGAAAAAAAAAGAAAAAAAAGATGGAGAGTGATGGAGTGTTGGGGCATCAGGACCCAGAGGCTGAGCTAAAGAAAGTGAACGTGGGAAACTGTTAAGTACAACGGGTAAAGCTGCCAGAGGCAGCAGCTGCAAAAGCTGACAGATCTTGCAGCCAGCACTGTGGAGAGTGGCTGATTTGATGGATGACTTAGGGAGAGATAAATAAAAAGGAGTCAAACTCGGCAGGAACTGAAAAGCAGTGTTGGTGACTTCTCAGAGAGCTGAGTCTTGCCTAGACTCAGGTGTAGTCAAGTTACCAGATAGACTGATTGTATAACACCAAGATTATTTAGGGAATTATGTCAAGAAAGACTAATCGGTACAGCTGTGGAAAAATGAAAGAAGGATGTAAAAATAATCAGGGGTAGCCTGTTACCATCTTCTTGGTGTACATTCCTGACAGCAGCAGTGAATTCCAAGTCACTCCATAGAATGGGTATCCAGCAGTAGGAATCTTGATATAAAACGTTAATAATAGAAATCTATGTAAAGTTTTTCTATTCATATATAAAATATGTGAAACAAAACATTTAACGATCTCTTGTAGTAATGTGAAGAATCAGTTGTCAGGGAGAGCCTTTGAGTCTGTAGACACAGATTCAGAAACTTCTGTGAACATAGTATTGGTCATCAGTTATCTTTCTTAGAGACTCTACCACCACTGACCATTCAATGGGATATGTTGATGATGTTAAGGAGGGATATAGGGTTGTAGTGATGATAATAACTTCATACAAAGCACTCATAAGAAAGTTTGCTCAGCTTACAGATGTATTATTGTATTATGTTAGACACTGCTCCTTCACTTCAGTCATGGCTGCTATGTCCACCTAGCTTTGGAATGTATGTTTTAAGAAATGACATTTTAATTCATCAAAAATGAAAGATCTAAAACTTGAACTATGTTGAATGGGAAAACTCATCTTTTTAGTGAATTTAGTTAGCTATATGAAGAGACTTTTTCTTCCTGAGCTTGTTGCACTGAAGTAAACAAAAAAATTCCTTTACGTATTTGCTTCTGAATACATTACGAAAACAATTTTCTGTGGCTTGAAATATAAATGCCAAGTTTCAGGTCAAATGAAAGCCTTAGCCAAATATGAAATTAGTAGCATTTACTCCACAACTATAACTAATTTGTACTTGGCCTCCACTTCATCCTTTCCTTACAGCAGCTTCTGCACTGAAGCTCTACTGAAAGGTGAGGGAGAAGCCTACATCAGCTGTCATGGTGGCAACCAGATGAATCTGAGTAGGAATTAGCAGAGATAATGATGATGACCATCAAACATCCAACACATCTAGAATTTGCTAGATTTAGCCTGTCTGCCCCAAAATGTTTTTCTCTCTCTCTGAGGAACATGCTAAGCTAGCTGCTGTAACTGCTGCCTGCACATGAAGTACTGTGGACAGTACTCAACCAGAGACATGCCATGTCCTGCAGCAGCGGTGATGGAGCAAGCTCTGACGTCTATTGATACCACCTGAAGATCTGTGCTACCAAGAGCTGCTGAAACAGAACTTTAATTCCTCAAGATTGCTGCCTGGGCTGTTTCTACCTGAACACTCATGCAGATATCAGACAGGATTTGTACCAGCTTTCTCTAGATAGGGCATGTTAGACATGCAATTGTAGAAATCTCTTCGTACAAATTTTTGTCCAGACATGTGAATGCGTGTGTGCAGATAAATTAGTACAGTGTGATAAGCTTCTACTAGTGTGAGACAGAAATGAGAGCAGAACTGGTAAAGCTATGAATCGGTACAATGGTTATCTTAGCGAAACAAATATCCTAGCAGATGTAAAAATGTATATACCATGCTTTTAAAGTAAAGAAAAATTCTCTCTCATTTTTAAGAAAAACAGGAATAAGAAACTGAATATTTTTCAGTTACTCAGAAAACAATACATTCTTTTTATGTCCAAAAAGATCCAGAAGAACTTGCAAAAGTAAAAAACAAAACAAACAAAACAAATGAAACCCTGTATGCCTCAGAAGAAAACAAACAGAAGTCCTATCAATGATTTTACAATATTTTTTTCTCTTTGCATATCTGTCTTACAAGGTGTAACATGATGGAAAACACAAGACAGCAGAGCAACAAGGACCCACAGTAAATGAGGTTCTACGCAGATGTGACAGCAGTGAGCACAGAAATAAAAGAAACTTCATATCTTCAGAAGACCTGTAAGGACTTCTAGTAAGCAGAGATTTCCAGATGAAATACCATTACCTCCACTGCCAACTCTTGAATGAGGACTGGGACAGGGTGGATCCTGACTCTACCCCCTTTGGTCACTCAGGTACACTGCATGTACCTGAGCTACCCTGGGTTGGTCCTGCCTTTCTATTAAGTGTTCAGTCACCACATCAAGCTGTGACATGGCATTTCTGCTACATGAAGTAGACCTGCCTACACACATATACATGTAGGTGGGCTGTTTGATGGACAAGGAACTGGTTGTGAGATTGTACCCAGAGAATCGTGGTCCATGGCTCAGTGTCTGGATGGAGATCTGAGACAAGCGGTGTCTCTCAGGGATCTGTACTGGGACCAGTGCTCTTCTAACATATTCATCAATGACATTGACAATGGAATCAAGCGCACTCTCAGCAGATTTGTGGATGACACCAAGCTGTGTGGTGTGGTCAACACACCCATGGGATGGGATGCCATCCAGAGGGTCCTACACAGGCTTGAGCAGTGAGCCCAGGAGAACCTCATGAGGCTCAACAAATCCCAGTGCAAGGGGGTTATAACAACCCCCACTATCAGTACAAGTTGGAGGATGTAAGGATGGAGCACAGCCCTGCCGAAAATATCTTGAGGGCACTGGTGGATGCCAAGCTGGATATCAGTCAGCAAAGTGTCCTCACAACCAAGAAAGTTGGGCTGCATCAAAAGAAGTGTGGCCAGCAGGGCGAGGGAGGTGCTCCAATCTGTGCTGGTGAGACCTTACCTGGAGTACTGCATCCAGATGTAGAGCACTCAGTACATGAAAGACATAGACTTGTCAGAGTGTGTCCAGTGGAGGGCCACTAAAATGATTCAGTGGAAAAAACTTCTCTCCTATGAGGACAGGCTGAGAGAGCTGGGGCTGTTCAGCACGGAGAAGAAAAGATCCTGTGGAGATCCAAGAGCAGCTTTTCAGTAACTAAAGGGGAGACTTATAAGAAGGAAGGGGATAGACTTTTTTGCATCATCTGTTGTGATAGGAAAAAGGGAAATGGTTTCAAACTTTAAGAGTGGTGATTTATGTTGGATATGAGGAAGATGTTCTTCAAAGTAAAGTGGTGAGGCACAGGAACAGGTTGCCCAGAGAGGTGGTGGAGGCCCTGTCCTTGGAAACAATCAAGTTCAGGCTGCACAGAACTCTGAGCAACCTGATCTAGTTGCAGGTGTCTCTGTTCACTGCAGGGGAGTTGTACTGGCTGACCTTTAAGGGTCCCTTCCAACTCAAAAAGTTCTATGATATGTGTTAAACCATAAGCTTGAATCCTGTAAAGCCTTCCCATACTAAAAACTGATTAGTCTTTATCCTTAAAGGAAGCTGGAAATTTCCCCCTTGCTGCCATGCTGAGTCACAAATTATCTGATTTTAAAGCATAATAGGTCCAGCTCTAAAATATAATCTGATTTATCTTTGTTTATTGGCTTTCCTTTATTTGTAAGCTGAAGTTCCTTGGTCCATCCACCACCTGAATTACATCTCAATATAGCCAGGAAAGTAAAAATATATATGGACCATAAATCTTTACTCCCATCCTCTCACTGCAGACTGAAAAAAGAGCCATCAGCCCTGTAACTTGCCTGAGACTCCCAGTAGAGGAGCCCAGCTGTTCTTTTCTGTTCAAATTTTCACTGATTTTCAGTTCTTCTGAGGGACCAGAAAAACTGTCACATAAAGCATAGCTTATTGCTGGTGAAAAATCACATGGTGAAACCTTGTTATTTAAAAAGAGTTACTTTTGTATGTTCAGGAACCTATGGGACCCTAGTCATTCAACAAATGAAGCAACTCATCATCTTGAGATGAAGGATCTGCGGATGGGTTAGGACTTTAGTGGTTGTGAGGTAATGGAGAGAGCAGTGATGTGGAAACTGATAGTACACACAAATAGCAAACAAGCTCTTCTGCTGACTCCAGTTCAGACTGTAGGTATATAGCTCAGACATTTGTGGCAAAGCAGTCTAGCAGCAAATTCATGAGGCACTGATACGTATGACTGTGCTATTGTATGTTGTGATTAAGTCAATATTTTTAATATCGGTAATGACTGTGGGTCAAATCCTTAAATTTTGAAAACTGTTTTAAAATCAAAATTAGTTAGACTAGTTTAATATATTTATTAAACTAAAAGTTTACTTGGAGAGCAGAACAGTGAACTGGTACTCAGCATGGCTGGGTTCAGGTTGTGGCTCTCTCTACTTATCAAAGGTCACATCATTTCACTTCTCTTGTCACTTTTGCACTGATAAGCAGGGATAGTGGTACTGTTCCCTACTGATAAGAACTCGTGGAGGAAATTGATAGTTTTATTCTGTATATCTCTTGTTCAAGATCCTCCCTTAATGTTGGTAGGGCATTTTGCTTTGGTGTCTAATATTTTGCCTTGTATTCAATATCATCTCAAAGTCACAAATAAATAGTTGTTGAAAAATGGTTTGTGGTACCCATCAAATAAGCAAAACCACCTGTTTTCTGAATCGAACACTTTCTGGTTTTAAGTTTATTTCTTTGACTTTGGAGTGTATGCCAGGCACTTGATTGATTGCCTGAGAGAGCAAACACAATTTCTTCATTATGCTAATAAGGAAGGAATAGAAATTCAATGACAGATTTTTGACAAATGTCAATGATTAATTAATTTTCTAGTCAGTATAATCATGCTGATAATTCTTTTGAAACCATTCACCACCACTTTCATACTGTTGTTCAGTGTAAAAATTGCAGATAAAATAAGATGTTACACTGCACTGTCAGTCACCTTGTTTTAGCCTGAAAAGCCCCTTTCTAAAAGGCTTGGATAGATGCATGACTGCTGTGTGTAGGCCTGTAGTGGTAACAAGGCATTTCAGAAGGCAAAGGTGGTCTTTATTGCACTGTGGATGGGACTTTGAAGAGCTTTCTTACCTACATCAAGGGGAAGACAAGAGCACTGCCAATGCACATGCTGTCAGGTGTAACAGCAAGCTCCTTGCTTCCATTAGCAAAGCACACCGTACTGCTTCACCATCCTCTCTTTGACAAAGAGTCCATGGAATTGTTTCCTTAGGGAACCCAGAAAAGCTGAGGAGCACTGTAATCAGCAGCTAGGATTAAATACATGTCAAATATATAAACCCTGTGGAGGACAACTCTGGAGGATAGGGACAAATATAGAAATCACATCCATCCACAAGTGTACACATCCTATTTCACTGACCACTGGTGTTATGTGCCCAAAACAGCAATAAAAAAAATAATTATCCATCAACCAAACCAACCAAAAAAACCTGTATATGTGCACAGTGAATGAAAGACACTGATGCTGCCCCATGAGATGCTCCTTGAGTGTGATGTCCTTAACCTGACATTCATGGGAACAAGGATGAGAGAACACCTTGGACCATGGTGGGATTGAGGCATTGACAAAGTGCCAAGACATCAGGATTTCTGACTCAAAAGGATGCACATTCTTAGGATGCTTAGGTACTTTTGTACTGGCCCTATGATAGTGCTACAGAGTGGAGACAGTGGATGGTGAGAGTTCTGAGAACTACAAATTCATATTCAGTGTTAATACTATGCTTAAGCCTATTTTACATGTACAAACATACCTTTGGAACTGGAGTTTTGTCATTTTCTGCAGAGGTAAGCTGAACTCCTGACATACAAGTACAGTATGTCCTTTCAGGTCCATTTTTGATGTCTGCTTGACAGATACAGAACAAATTATTTTCTGAAACTATAATTTAAAAGCAAGAAGTCATGCATTTCATTCTAGCAATCTTTATCATTTGCATAGTGACTTCATGAAACTTACTGTACCAAAGATGGGAGTTGTTTAAGTTTCTTTCAAAGGCCATTTTACAGTGTGTAACAAGATGATGGAAAAAGTTTCTCATTGCACATTCATGCAACTATGGCAGACCTTGAATAGTTGTTCAGGACAGACCAAGCAGTAAGAAAGAAAACATCTAAGGAGGTTTGAATGCCATGGTGTATAAAAAGGAACTATCATATATGTGAATCCTCTGATAAAAATTGCCAAGTACTCAGCACTAAGAAGACCTTGTCATGGAGTGTTACATATGTGGCAAATGGCTCTTAAATCAGAATGTTTTATGAAATCTTTGCATCCACAAGATTGTAAAAATACAAGAAAATGTGCAAGATTAAAAAAAAAAACAGAAACCATGAAGATGTGACTCAAACAACTGACAAAATAAGTCAGTGATGAATACAGTCATTTGTCATTTTTACAAGGCATCTCCATGTAGCCATTAAGCCTGGGTTAAGATAGATACTGAAAGTAACGATGAAAGTCTGTAATAAATGACTAGAGACACCAGAAGATTTTTTTATACATATGATATGTATTTAAAAATAAATAAACTGTGTTTAGCTTTGGTATTAAGAATTCTGTATCTATTTTAAGTTCCCTTTGTTGGCAAGCATAGAGAAAATGGTCTCCAAATGGTCTGCAATAGTGACGTAAGATCATGTCGGTTGTATTCAGAAGAAATATGTTACAGAACAAAGATACAGAAATATATACAAATACTAAATGATTAAATTGTGTGGTTGTTACTGAATTAAAACTTATTTCACAGCTGTGAGATATCTCTGAGAAGTCAATGATAAGATTCTGCTGACTCCCACCAGACAAGATTCAGCCTATCATTTAGCAGGTGTCATTCACAAATGTCTAGAGCTAAATCACTGCAAAATCTGGAAGTCATTTACAGTGTCGTGAAACTACACTGAATGTATCTTTTATTTCCCAGACTGACCTTTCAAGACCTGGAGATTATTGATATTCAAGAGAGTAGGATGCAGTAAGAGGATGTGGCTTTGTGTAATTCTTTCTGAATACTACTCTGTAATTTGGTATGGGAGAACAGAGCTGATGTCATGCCATGTAGTTTTTTTGTTTGTTTCTTTTTTTGGTTGTTTGTTTGTTTCATTTTCTTTTCTTTCTGTGCTTTGCATTCTGTAGAGATGAGATTGCTAAGCCTTCAGAGTGTGCATAAGATCATGGTCATGGATAGTCCACTATTTCCTCTTGTTTTCTGTGAAGTGGGGAATCACCACAGTTCACTGTTTATCCACCATATTACTGAAATCTACTTTGTGCTCTGGGCCTGTTTGATAGAACTCATTATATTTTTTCAGTGGCCAGGGCACAGAACATCAGGGAGGGAACTACTAGACATTTTCTTAGCAGAGCTGCAAACCTTCGTGCAAGTGAAGAACAAACCATTGTTCTTTTAGGAAGTTTCACACAATGTTTTCATTTGGAATGCAGAATAAATCATATTTAGGAAACTGTGAGTAATCTTTATCAAATTATTTGAAATTTCACTCTCAATTCAGATTGTTTTTTATCATGTTCTTTTTATTCTGTAAATACAGAGAATCTGAACTTTATTTTGGATTGATAATATTCTTGAGCTCAGAAGTCTGGTTTATTTTGCTTGGGTTGGAACATATGGCACATTTGGAGAAAGGACGCATTAAATCACCAACTGGCAAAGATTTGAGTACTGGCACTACTAAATCAGTGACCCAGTCAGTAATTAATCAAAAAGGTTTCAGACTACCCAATTGTAAGTTTCCAAATATCCTCAAAAATTATCTCAGATGTTTACCCCTCAAACACCACTTATGTCTTTAAACAATTATTTGATGCATTTATGTAAAAGCATCAAATAGTAACACTCATTTCCCTGGGACAGTATCAGAGAAACATTAAATTGACTTGCAATGCTTGGTTTTACTGATTCTCCCAGAGAGAGAGCAATATGTTGATGGACAGCAAATTATCTATAAGTATGCCATGAACCAACTCTGGGCTACCCTGGGTGAGGTGTGAGGTCCCTTTGAGTTATGATGATATGTCTTATGTTTTGTTCTAATATTAACTGAAAAGAGATGGAGAGAGAAATGGAGAAACGGAGAGGTGATGAAGATGATAAAGACAGATTAAGATAGAAAAGAGGGAGTGACTGCCCTTGGATCCAGAAATGTTGCAGTAGCCAGGACTATCTGAAGCTTGTTTTAGAGGTAGTCCTTTGAGTTTCATGTGCTTTGCCAATCTCCCTCCCCACTCACCCCCAGGAGAAGCTCATTTCTTCTTCAGAATACTCTGTAAATGAGTCTAGGGTCTTTGGTGGATGCCAGGCCCCCTCTAATGTTATGAACAAATTATGTCCCTATTCCTGTGCAAGTGCAGTTTTATGCTCAGAATAATCTGGAAATGGTCAGTGGGTGGGTTACAGGGATTTCATAAGTTCATAGGTTCATAAGGTTGGAAAGGACCTACAAGATCATCTAGTCCAACCATCCTCCTATCACTATCCCTACCCAACTACTAAATCAAATCCCTAATTTTATCACTAGTTGACTCTGCTTGGTATGTAGGCATACTGTAAGAGATATCTCCCTCCTCCAAACTTGTTTGTTATAATTCAACAGATCTACATAGTCCTCACAAGATAAGAAAATAATTCTGGAATAATACCTTGACTTCACAAGGGTCCATCCTTCAACTGCTTCTTAAATAGTTACTGTTGTGATCTCCTTTCATTCTTCTGCTCAGCATTTGGGACATTAATGCTTTTGCTTTACAGTTTCTTATAAAATGCAATTCTAGAGATCTGAGCAGCTGAAGATTAGATTAAATGTCACTTCTCTGTCGATTACATGTCAAGTTTCTCCTGTGGTTAGGAAATAACGTATTTCAAAGCACTGAAGATGCTCCGAGTTCCAAACTAGAAGTGATTCATCTACTGTACGAAGGACAGAAAACTTTTAATTTGATGATCTATAATACTGCAAAATAAATAGTAATAATAATCCAAAACAGTTCCCCAAGTCTGCAGAAAAGCAATATTTCAATCAATTTTTTCCCTCTTCTGTTCTAACTTTAATGTTTTCACTTTCCTTACACTATGTATATTTGTAACAAACAGTTCAATGCCTATCCTTTGTGCATCTCTATCTCACAGTTTTAAAGCATTTGAAAAACAACATCAACAACAAAAAAAACTTGAAAGTTGCAGGTGTGGATTGCCCTGGACAAATGTGCTGACTGATTAAAAGACTATCTTTTTACAGCCATTGCTAACATAGACTTTCCACAGAGGAGAGCCATTTGTTTGATCAATCTGCAGTCAGATCACTGCTCAGCACAACTGCCATTTATCAGAAGATTCCTGTTCCTGTGGCAGTAAAAACAGAAGGCAGGTGCCACTATTTGCTGCATCTGTTGACGTTATAGGAGAGATTATTAAAAAATAATATTAATGAGTCATTTGTTTAAATTATCTCTTGCCTCAATATTGATGAGATGAAATTAAATGGAATGATATGTTATGTCCATCCAGTGTGCCTTGGGAAAATGACTGAAATTAGATGTCTTGTAGTTAAAATGCAGAATTCTGAACATAATAAATCCCTGTTTCTTATATCCTAGTATAGCAATATAACCATCATCAGAGTTGGATCTTTCCTTTACCTGAGCTGTCTTTTTAGAATTACAGAATCATTTAGTGTCATGGTTTTATGATTTTTGGTACTGGTATTCCACATCATAACATCATGTAGTGCATTTAGAGTTAAAGAGTTAATGCTCCAGCTCCATGGATCATCGATAGTTCCAGGTATACCTGTCTCAGAAGAGAAGAAGAACTCCATTCCCCAGAGGACTTTGCGATGCTTTGCGTTCTTACGTGTTTACGCTCAGAGGGAAAGATAAAAACTGTCTGCGGTCACGGGACACACTCTTTCCTTTGGGATGGACTCAGCAGTGGGTGCTCGCTGCTGTCCGCCTTCAGCGTTAGCGTAAGGCCTTCGGTTTATCGGACACTCTCTCTTGCTCATTTTATTTGATTTATTAGCTTTAATTCCAATTATATTGTATTATATTGTGTTATTTTGCTTTCCGATATCTTATTTAGTAAATTAGCTTTCCTCCTCAGATCGTTGCCGCTGTTTTGTTTCTAGGCCCATCTCCCTTTTCCCTTTTCCCTTTCCCCCTTCCCCTTTCCTGGGGCGTGGGTCCGTGGGTCCCCCGCACCAATCGTCACGGAACCGGGCCGAACCTGCCCGTAAACCGTTGACATTTAGGCTGGAAAAGACCACTATGATCATCTGTTTCAACCATTCACCACCTATCCATTTCAACCCATCACCACCGTGCCCACTAACCATGTTCCCCAGTGTTACATTCAAACATTCCTCGAACACCTCCAGGGATGGTGACTCCATCTTATCCCTGAGTGGGAGAACAGAATTGAACATTCAGTGTTTGTTACTCATGTCTACAGCACCTTCTGCAAACTCATCTAGAAGAGTTTCTTGAATTGTTGTTGATTTTAAGCTCTGCAGTTAAAACGATTTTCAGCTTTACACAGGCAGTTTAACTTTTGCACCTTGTAGACAGGTTCCATTTGTACCAAGAGAAACGAGATTAAGTATTGTATGAAAGCAGCAGCTATGTAAATTCACCATTAAATAGTCTGTGATCTGAGAACTTCATATTATTTCATTCCTTTCACGCCCATTTTCTATAATTTGCAAGGGCATAAATGCAGAAATTTGGCTGACTTTTAGGTAGAGTTGTGTAAAGAGAGTGTCTTGGCAATACATAGATCAGGAACATTTAATTGCAATTGAGATATTCTAAATGCAATGTTTTTCCTAAAACAACTTTTCTCCAGGGCAATGTCTTCAGTTTCGGGGGGTCATCTGAGGTATAGCACTGTGAGCGTTTTGATGGAATAGTTATAAACTTTTTTATGCTACAGAGTGATATACTTAAGTGCTGGTAATTGATGAACACAGTGGGATGTACAGAAACCCAGGGGGAAAATCTACCAACTGATGCAGTTTTTGTCCTTATATCTTCACAAGTGATAGTTAAACTTGTTTCTGTAGTTCACTGTTGTTAGTAAGGGAACTACAATTGCTTCCTGAAGAACCTGATTTCTCAGTAGATCAGTTCATTTGCTAGCATATTTTTTTCCCTAAAGTATTATTTATGTTCCATTTTTCCACTGAGTCACTTTTTCTATTGTTGCTGATAGTGAGATCCATTTGTTGAACAAAACAGAGTAACTGAATTTCCTGCTGGTCATAGCTGTGGCAGTTTTTAATGAAGTCTTTTATTTAAGTTTCACAGCAAGAAGATAGATAGTTAAAAGGTCAAGAACAACAGAAAGCTCTGCATTTCACTGACATTTAAGGTCTTCCTAATTTTACACAACTGCTAATTTCAAAGTGCTGAATCATTCTTCCTGAGGAGTGGAAATCACATACATCCTTTTCCTGAGAGCTATCATACATATGGTATCTGACAGAGTGCTGTATCATTTTCACATTTTGTGACCAGACACTTTGCAACTGAAATGAGATTTTCATGCAGATTTTGGTATTATTAGAAGTAAGAAGGAAATAAGGGAGGATGTCTGCACTTCTCTAGGGTAATACAGAAGTACTTCCAAGATTGCATTGGCCTGGCTGCCTTGGATGTCCATACTGGCTGGATACCCAGGCATGGCCAAGTTTCCTTCCTCCATCTCTTCCGACAGGAGCAATGGGTGCCCAGGCCTGTGAGAAGACAGGATATTTCCCAGTAAGCCAAGTTTGGAGATGGACTCTGAGTGTAACTACATGGCAAAAACCTGGCAAATTAATTTGGACGAAAGTGTCTCAAAGGGATGGCCAACCTTCCTAGATATCCTACGAGTAGCCATTGGGAAGTGAAAGGTAAGTTAGAGGCTTTCTTTTCCCTCAAAGATTGGGCAGTAGGCAAGTCACAGAAAGAACTGCACCAGATGTGAAAGATAAAGTCAAATTAAAGACCCACTGGCCGCACCTGCCTCTTGAGCCCAGTCTGAGCATAGCAATATAGAAAGTGAAAAGCAGGCCACATAGGTTTTTTAGCCATACTTCTGGTAAAATAGATAAGACATTTTCTTCCAAGATGACAGAAAAAGAGTAATCAAGCACTTTAAGAAAAGTACTATTGTTTCAGAAATTTGGCTTAAAGGGAGAAAGGGAAGAAGAGAACTGTTAGTTGGGCAGTTCCCTGTAACGATAGGTTTCCCAGGTCCATTTAATCTCTTTTTCAAAATGACAGACATATATGTCCTGAAGTCATGGAATCTGCTTACCTCAAGCACAATACAGTTTCTGAGATTGCTGAGTTAATCTGATTTTAATTGTAGCAACATTTTTAAAATCAGAGCTCTGGAGATTTTTCTATTTCAAAATAAAATCTTGCATATGCATAGATATTACTGGAGGTAGTTTTATTGTCACTTAATAAAACAGTGATAATCTAATTTAAGTAGTATAGGAGATGATAAGCACTTACATATGCATAGATATTACTAGAGGCAGCGTTAATGTCACTAAATAAAACAGAGATAATCTAATTTAAGTAATACAGGAGATGATAAGGACGAGGTTGGCTGTTTGTTTTTGTTATGATCATTTACTCTGGCAAGGAATTTTAATGGTTTAGGACCTGGAGAATGGATAATTTGGATAGCAACTATATGTGGAGGAGTGAATGAGCTCTAGGAAGATGTCTGTAGCATTATCACAATAATAATATTTTTATTTTCACAGACTAACAACACTCCAAATATTTCAGATTTATTGACATCTCTCAAAAAACTGTGCATTTTAGTATGGATAATACACCTATATAGGACCTTTCCTAGCTAAGATGAAAAATAACAAAGCTTTATTCAGTGGAAGTACTGGAGGATTTAGGTAGTCGGAATACAGTTATTCAGCTCCCTGCTTGACAGAATTTTGGAGCCAGTCTGTCTGTTATTGATCATTGTTTTGGATAATTCTAATTTTCTGGGATCAAAAAGTGATATTTTGACATTATATACTGAGCGTAGACCTGAAGCTAAAGAAAATAGCACAGAGCAGAATTACTTTTTTCTTGTGTCTTCCCAGAGCTTTGCAGAGCACTCCAAGAACCTCCCATCTCTCAGGCAGTGCTGAGTCTAATGTGGGCTGCAGCGGCCAAAGAATTGTGGAGCATGTTGTCCACTCACCTTTCGTGTGCAAACACTCCCTGCTACATTTAAGATTTAGGACAGCAATCCTGAACCCATCAGACATTTGGCTTGGCACAGGCACACCTTTCTTACTCAGCAACAGCAAGTTTTTCATGATATTACTGGCAGAAGTTGGGCAGAGCAGATGGAGGGCAGACGTTCCCCAGTGTATGTGTGGTGTGCAAGGAGCCACTCTCAGTAAAGGATCTTTGCTCTCAGCTAAGAGGATTGTGGTTCAGAGATTATCTGTACCTTAAAAAATATCAAGCAATGCTGTTCTCTGTGCCAAAGCAAAGCTTGTGTTACCAACTGATAGCTTTCTGAGAAGAATTTGGCCGTATAAGTGTGGTAAACACTACAGTTAATTAGAGGCCTGCATCTGCACATTTATTTAAATATGTAGCCTGATATTGGCTTCAACAACAAGAATCTTGTAAACAAAGTCATTGAAGATATGTAAAGTGTTTGGGTGAAGATCCTTATATAACAAGATTACCCAACTAAAATCTTCTAAATTCTAAATGAGCAAGAAAAACAAAACAAGAAGTAGATTCTACCCAGACACCAATGGCAAGGCAAAATTATTATTACAAAATAATATGAGTTTTGTTCACTTGCCATCATTATGTATACAAACACAGCAAAACCTTCTTCAATATTATTTTATATGAACTATGAATTTATGATCACTGTATTACTCATAGAATAATTTGGTTGAAAAGGACCTGAAGGATCATCTAGATCATCCTCTGAGTGAAAAACTTCCTCCTAACATCTAACTTAGATGTCCCATCTTAGTTTAAAACCATTCCTGCTTGTCCTATCACTATTAACTAGTACTCTTGGATTGCATCCAGAGGAGGGCCACTATGATGATTGGAGGGCTGGAACACCTCTTCTATGAGGAAAGGTTGAGGGAACTGAGGTGATTTAGCTTGGAGAAGACCCTGGGGAGACCTCACTGTGGACTTCCAGTACTTGAAGGGAGTGTATAAACCAGAGGGGGAATGACTGCTTACATGGGTTGTGCCAGCTGGGATGGCTGTAACACCAAGCACATCTTGGTGTTAGCACAGGCTGGAGGTAATTTCCAGAATGCAGTCTGGATGAGGCCGAAACAGCTGGATTCTGAGAGTATTCACTGGTGTTAATGTGGATAGTTAGTGCCAGCTGGCTTCTGGTTCAGAGATTGGACCTTGGTGCTGTAAATATATGCCATTGATACTATGCATGTATGGAAGAAGGATAAAATGCATTTTCCTTTCATCACTTGCCATAGCAAATAAGAAGGAAGTGGACTGCTAAGAAATGTTATATGTAAAATGGTGGAGTATTGGCCAGGGAAAATGTATTCTGCCTCTGCCATATCCTTCTGGATGTGCAAGTGTTGTGGATGGAAAACAATTACACAACACTGCACTTGCAGGAGAGAAGTTAGAATGTATTTACTGAGATAATATGGACACAATATAGTGATTTAAAAAAGCTTAATCATAACTAAGATAGTGACAGAAGATTTGAGATGGCTGCATACACTTGATTATTAAAAGCACAGAGGGTAAGCTTAAATATACATAAACAGGAGGCCCACATGTTCAGTCACAAACTTCAGAGTGGAACCCCTTGCTCCTTGAACCCTAAGCTCCTTGAACCATGTAGACAAGGTGCTTAGGTGTGGCTGAATCCACTCCTAGTCCCAGACTTGATCAATGATTCATGTCTAAGGGATTGTATGTGCACAGTCAATCTAATGTTAGTGAAGTTAACAAAGCTTACAATGAATCTAAAATGTGATCATAGTGAGGCTAACAGAGCCTAAAATAATCTATTGGTCGCTTACAAAGGATCTGAACTGATGTCAAGTGTAGGAGATCTCTGCACAGACGCAACCTTGAGAGTTGTTCAAGGAGAGATCTTGTCATGCAGTCAGCTGCAGTGCAGGAGAGGTCAAAGAGGGTTTTTGGTTTCCTGAGTTTATGGGGGTGAGATGAATGACTCATAGTCATAGGTTGCCTTTTAGGTGCATGTTCAAATGTTCCTCAGCTGTTGAACCAAAAGTCTGCTCTCAGCTCTTTCATGTAAATGTGTGAGACTGATTTGTGGTCCTTAATCTGTTTTAGCAAGCATTATCATTTCTGTTCATTTTCTTCCTGTGCAGGGCCTTGTGAGCAACAACAGGCCAAAGGGAGTTAAGGGAAGAAGCCAGTCTGGGAGGAGGGAACAGGGGGAGCACAACATCACAGAAGGTCTGAGCATGCCTCCAAAATACTTTGTGGTTGTCATCAGTTGTGTTGGTCTTGCTTTCTGGGTGTTGACCTTAGAAATGCAACTGAAGAGAGAAAGATGCATTCCTGGACATACAAAGTACCATGCAATGATAAATAAAGGGAAAAAAAAAAAAGAGAATTCTGAGGAATCTTTTTTAGATGAGATAAAAGTACTGATTTTTTTTTCCTGTTCAGTGCTATTTAATGTTGCAATTCCAAGTTTTACAAATTCTTAATATTACCTCTTTTGAGAAGGATATCCGTCAAACAGCCATGTAACACTGAGGAAAAGTACCTAGAAAAAACTAGCAAGAAAATAAATTATTCCCCTAAATATAAATAAAGTTCCAGAATCAAAAGAAAAGAAAAGCACTGAGGAAAAGAAGATATATTAATAATAACAGACATCTTCCTTTTAGGGAACAATCTTTTTTCAGACCACTTAATTGCCCAAAGGCAAAACAAGATTGAGATCATGCAATTAATGCTATATTTAATCTTACTCAAATTAAAATACTAATAGTAGTAGAAACACAAATGACAATGTCTCAGCTTCTATGCATTCACTAATTTGATGTAATTTGTCTGTATGCATACAGTCTTGTATGGTTTCCTTGAATTTACATTGTAAAACACGCAAGCCAAAGGAAATCTTCAAAGTCACATATAATTTAATGATAGACAGAGAACGCTGTTTTTATAACATTGATGAGACTTCAGTACTATAATTTTTTTCTTTTTCCTTAGTTGAAACTGATAATATCTTATTTACTGCTTACAGAGAATTTAAACAATACACTAACTCTAAATATATATTGGCCTGAGTTGCTGGTAAACTGAAAGGAGAATACTTTGCATTGCTGCGGAAGAACTCTTGTTTAGCTGATTATGCTTTTTTATACTTAAAATGCTTATTTCATTTGACTGAAGTGTTAGTTGTTTCCACCATCTTACACCTGAAAATAATGCATAACTGTATATTACTATATAATACATACTATATACAATCTATATACAATATTTTTACTTCTTTTTTTTAATTGGTATGTTACTATGCATTGTATATTAGTCTTGAAAATTGTGTAGTGAAGGATATATATTTTGTAGCAATGGTTATCAGAAAACAATAATGGTACAAAAAATGACAGTAGAGAAGTAAGGCTTGTCAAACTGCCTGGGGGTAGGAATGTCTTTTACAGAGGGGTCTGGATAGGCTGAGTAGCTGGACAGAGGCCAGTGGGATGAAGTTCAACAAGACCAAGTGCCAGGTTCTTCACTTTGGCCACAACAACCCCAGGCAGCAATGCAGGTTTGGGACAGAGAGGCTGGAAAGCAATATAGGATGAGAGGGAATGGCCACAAGTTACGCCGGGGAAGATTTAGATTAGACCTGAGGAAGCATTTCTTTTCTGAAAGAGTGGTCAGGCACTGGAATGGCCTGCCTAGGGAGGTGGTTGAGGCACCATCCCTAGCGCTGTTCAAGAAGTGTTTAGATGAGGTGCTAAAGGATTTAATTTAGTAGTTGGATAGGAGGATGGTTGGACTAGATGATCTTATAGGTCCTTTCCAACCTTATGAACTTATGAACTTATGAACTTATAGAGGAAACAGATCTGGGGGTGTTGGTTGATGCTCAGCTGAACATGAGCCAGCAGTGTGCCCAGGTGACCAAGAAGGCCCATGGCATCCTGACTAGTTCATAGTTTCATAGGTTCATAGGTTCATTAGGTTGGAAAGGACCTACAAGATCATCTAGTCCAACAATCGTCCTGTCACCATCCCTACCCACTGAACTACTAAATCAAATCCCTTAGCACCTCATCTAAATGCTTCTTGAACAGCGCTAGGGATGGTGCCTCAACCACCTCCCTAGGCAGGCCATTCCAGTGCCTGACCACTCTTTCAGAGAAAAAATATTTCCTCAGGTCTAATCTAAATCTTCCCCAGCACAACTTGTGGCCATTCCCTCTCGTCCTGTCATTATTTATCAGGGAGAAGAGGCCCACCCCCTCCTCACCACAACCCCCCTTCAGGAAGTGGTAGAGTGCAATAAGGTCTCCTCTGAGCCTCCTCTTCTCCAGACTAAACAATCCCAGCTCCCTCAGCCGCTCCTCATAAGACTTGTGCTCCAGACCCCTCACCAGTTTTGTTGCCCTTCTCTGAACACGCTCCAGGGCCTCAATGTCCTTCTTGTAGTGAGGGGCCCAAAACTGAACACAGTACTCAAGGTGCGGCCGTACCAGAGCTGAGTACAGGGGGATGATCACCTCCCTGCTCCTGCTGGCTACACTATTTCTAATACAGGCCAGGATGCCGTTGGCCTTCTTGGCCACCTGGGCACACTGCCAGCTCGTGTTAAGCCCAGCATCAACCAACACCCCCAGGTCCTTTTCCTCTCTACATTCTTCAAGCCATTCTGCCCCAAGCCTATAGCATTGCATGGGGTTATTGTGGCCAAAGTGCAGGACCCGGCACTTGGTCTTATTGAACCTCATCCCATTGAGCTCAGCCCAGCTATTCAGCCTATCCAAATCCCTCTGAAGGGCCTCCCTACCCTCAGGCAGTTTGACACATCCTCCCAACTTGGTGTCATCTGCAAACTTACTGAGGGTACACTCAATCCCCTCGTCTAGGTCATCAATAAAGATATTAAACAAGATGGGCCCCAAAACTGACCCTTGGGGGACACCACTCGTAACGGGACGCCAGCTGGACTTAACTCCATTAACCACTACCCTCTGGGCACGGCTCTCCAGCCAGTTCTCCACCCAGAGAAGAGTGAACCTGTCCACACCATGGGCTGCCAGTTTCCCCAGGAGAATACTGTGGGAGACCGTGTCAAAGGCCTTGCTGAAGTCCAGGTAGACTACATCAACAGCCTTTCCCTCATCTACCTGTCTGGTCACCCAGTCATAGAAGGAGATGAGGTTGGACAAGCACGACCTGCCCCTGGTGAACCCGTGCTGGCTGGGTCTGATCCCCTGGTTGCCATGCACGTGTCGCGTGATCTCCCTCAAGATCATCTGCTCCATAACTTTGCCTGATACCGAGGTCAGGCTGACAGACCTGTAGTTACCTCGGTCTTCCTTACGGCCTTCCTTGTAGATGGGAGTCACATCGGCAATTCTCCAATCTTGTGGGACCTCTCCAGATAACCAGGAATAGTGTCAGAAATAATGTTGCTAGCAGGAGCAGGGAGGTGATCATCCCCCTGTACTCAGCTCTGGTGAGGCTGCACCTTGAGTACTGCGTTCAGTTTTGGGCCCCACACTACAAGAAATACACTGAGGCCCTGGAGCACATTCAGAGAAGGGCAGCTAAGCAGCTGAGGTGAGGGGTCTGGAGCACAAGTGTAATGATTCAAATAAGTTAGCTCTGTCTTCTCTTGTGTTATGTTACTGAAAATATATATATATATATATGTCTGTGTGTTTGAAAGAAACTTCTTCCCTTTTATTCCTTCAGATTCAAGGTATTTTTCTTAGTAAATAAGAAAAGTGAGTCTGAAACTTAACGGAAGCCTCTTGGAATTTCTAATTGCTTTTCTTCAGTTGGCAGACACAAAATAGGAATTTAATAAATTTTATATATTTCCACCCTGGAGCATAAAAGAGAGAACAGTACAGAATTGAAGAGAGTATATGAGGGCACAACTCAAAGTGTCCAAGACCAGGTCTTGAGCTGCAGCTGATCAACAGGATGCCCAAATGAACCAATGGACAGCTGTGAGGGATGAATGGAAATGAAAACTGCAATAGAAGTGGGCAGGGGAAGGAATGACAGGTCAGTTTTAGCCATGTTTCAGCCCATGATTTTTATATCAATGTCATGGTGACAGATCTTTGATCTTTCAGATTTCATGGTCATTCTTTGTGAAGTATTTACATCTCTGTTACTGTCTCCTCTACTACCAGAAGACTGTTTCCTTCTAGACTGAAAAATCAAAAATGTGCACCAAATACAGAAATCTCAATCTCTGATTTGAAATAAATTCATTACTTCTGAAACAATTTAACTAACATCAAATAATGAGAGGAATTTTCAGTGCTGTTCCACTGGATAAAGACAGTTATACCAAGGTGTTAAGTATTTGGGGATGACTGGACCATCCTTTTAACCTTTGTAACTTAGCTGAATAACTGTAAAAGAGAAGGAGACTGTTGCTGCTATTACTGCTACTGACCTTCTGCCACTTACAAATTTCTCCTCATTTCTTCAATAAATGAGGACATAAAACAATTACTCTACAATCCATCTCATTGCAGCTAATCTTCAAGGGAAAAAAGGAATGTAAAATTACTTCATTGATAACTTCTTGTAAATATATACAAGGTTTTTGTTTGTTTGTTTGTTTGTTTTAATTCTTTTCTGTTATGTCTGTAGTAGGTATTTACTGAATAATACCATATGCATATGCAATGTTGCAACACCTTGGCTGGTCATCAGTCTGGAAATTTTAGACTGGACTCCTTCATTAAAATTTTACCCCGTGTATTAGTTGAAATGTTTCAAAACATATCAACTATTTTTTTGCTTTCTAGACACATTCAAAAATTAAAAAGGACCAAAATATTTAAGGAAATAGTTAAGGAAATACAAGGGATTATAAAGTAACTTTAGTCTGAGAAAGGTTAGTGCTCTGAAAATACATAGCTACATCCCTACATGCTGTGCTATTGTTCTGTTTTCTAATGCTTTTGATCAGTTAAGAAATTACCAGATCTGTCATAATAAAAGGTATCAAACTATACTGTAATGGATCAAAGGTGGTCTTTTGATAGACTTTAGGCAACTTCTACATCTTGTATACATTTTTATCCCAGAAAAGAACATTTTTCTTTGCTTGTCACATTGGCTTCTCAGAAAAGACTTGTCTAGGACCAGTCATTAAGCAAGACACACTTACTGTATGGAATTGAGGTTTTTAAGCCTGAAACTGGCAAGACTGGTGGTGAGATTACTGCTACCTTTGTACTACATATCAGCCAAATCTGATACACCTGAATAGGGCAAAGGTGAGTTCATGTTGGATATTTCTGTGCCCTAAGATCAGAAAAAATAAAAAGTAGGAAAAAAGAGAAAAAGTACCAGCATAAAACAAGTATGAACAATTATATTTCTTTATTAGTAGCTAACTGCTATGCAAATATTTGGATGCAGAAGGAGAAATTGTCATTCCTCTTCATGTTGACTTGCATTTTGATTTGCCCCCTTGTAATTATTTGACCTTATGTATTTGAATAAGTCTCAGTAAGTTTTGCAAGTGTGTCGGAACAACTCAAAACAGACATACTCACCCTGCAGTGATTTTCAGATGTTTTACTCAATTCAGTTGCTAAGAGTGGATTAGAAGATGACGTGAAGAGGATCTTCTTTGTCTGGTAACTATGTGATCTAAACTGGTTTCAGCTTGACATCCAATAACAGCATTCACTTACTGAGAAAGAAACTGAGAGCCATAGAGAACTGCACAATGGGAGGGAAGGAAGGAACTGTGACAATAAAACCAATCAAGTCTAGGTCTTAGTCTAAGTATATTTAAATTGTACTAGTCTACACTGGCAGAGTAAAATCACAGTCAGATTATTCATTTAGTTTTAGAAACTATTTTTTAATAGTTAAATGATGTTTCATCCAGATGCTTCTGTCATCTCTGTTTTTAATTTATATTTTGCTTTGTTTATAACACGAAGCAGGAGAAAAAGTCAGAACTAGATGTGGGTGTTTCAAAGTGCAGCTAAAACTGAAATTTGATGTTCTAAGGACAAGGGACTAAGGTGAGTGGTTTCCCACAGAAATGTGGATGTCTTTGAGGATTTCTGCTCTCCTCCTGTCAACAGGAGAGTCCAGAGATAAGAGTAAAGAAGGGACCATTTGAGAAGCAGATGTATATGGCAAGTGTTAGGTGAGGTACAAAGCACAGCTGCCACCTCCAGTCATGCTAGCCCATGACAGATTCTTCCTCTGAGTTCAGTACCTGGGAGATGTGGTTTCCCCCTTTTCAGAATCAACTGGTAACAATGATGACACAGAGACATAAATGTGAAATGAGGCTTGCACCTGTTTTTAAACCATCTCACAGATCAGGCAGGGCTCAGTCAGCTACAAAAAGATGGTAATTTTGATTGTTCATTTGTAATCATGGTTTTCCCGTGAGAATATTTATTCTTTTGATTTTGAGTGACTTCTTCTGAGGATTGAGACATCTACTTAGGCCTCTATGACCAATGAGGAAGACAAAGCAGCACACAAGCCAACAGTTAAGTCTAAATATCCAATAGAGTATCAAAAGGAAGAAGTAGAAGGCGAGTTCTGCTTTTTATATTATAGCAGTGTGATTTTGAAAGACATGGTGTTAACACTTCTTTTCATATGCTGTAATGCATATGCCAGGTGAAAAACAATAAACTAAGAAAGAGATAAAACAGAAAGGGAACAGCCTGAACACTCTCATGGTGAAAACTCATGTCATACATTGTTCAGATAATAAATGACTAGTAGCAATCAAAGAATACCTTCCTGAGCTGGCTCTACAGGTTTTTAATTCCATCTAACACTGAACAGTCAACACTTGTTACTATTTGTCTGCTTAATGCTTATCTTTCCCAAACACTGAGAGTTAAACACACTCTTGTTTCTGCCACTGTCTTTAGAAATCAGACATTAACAAAAGGAAGACACAGCTGTTCTGAATAATTATCTTCTTTTATTGTTCACCCCTGGTTTTGATCGCTTACCATCAAATCTGTTGTTTAGGGCAGTATGGACAATCTGTAACCTACCTGAAGTGATCCCACATCACAGAATGAAAAAGAGGTGGAGTACAGAGATGTTTTTACTCATGAGTTTAGAAATGATCATCATAAAATGGAGAATGGAAACCCTGAGGTTGTTTCAATATGTTTTTAGAGTTGGATACCAGACTGTGTGCTAGCTAATGGAAATGACTTTTTAGCAGTGCGAAGTAATTGTGTAATGTAGCATGGTGTTTGGAGCTTTTTTTTTTTTTGTCATTCCATGCTAACTTTGTATAACAACCTTTAATGTTGCACAGTATTTTTCAACTTGAATAATTTATGCTTTTTCTTATCCTGTTTTTTTCCTTCTGTGAATCTTGTACTAATAGCACATGGACATTGTTAAGGGGTGCTTTATCCTAATGTCTCCTTTTGTTTTATTCAGTAGAAAATTATTTCTCTGATATGCTCAATTACAGTTACTCAGGGAAAAATAACTGCAACAAATACAGTTCTGTGGTATACAGCGAGTGTTAAGGCAGACATACAAACATGAGAATTTTAGCTGAGTGGCCCTTGATATTCGCTGTATTCTTTCATTTTTTTTAATGTGGAAATATTTGTAGTGTGCTTGTTTCTTCCACCCCTGCTTGCACTGCTACTCCTAGTTCAGAAATAACATTTTTTTCTTTGTGTTCATTTTCCTCATCTGGTGCTTTTCTACCATGATAAGATTATTTCTTCAGCAGTACTTTATTCATTCTCTGTCCTTCTGTATTCTCGTTTTGCACTTGTACTTCCAGCTCCTGCACCTAAGGCACTCTGATTTATTGAGCATATATCCAATTGCACTGTTGCTCTGATGATAAAATAATAGGTTTTTTTGTGGGTTTTTTTTTTTTTTTTGTCTTTTCCCTATTTGTGGGATGAAGGAATGGAGAAAAAAATGTGAAGGAAAGAATTTCAGCCTGTCTTTGCCGCTGTATTATCATGGAGGTCTGGCATAGGAACACCTGCATACAAAGAAATGCTGCTCAAGCTCCCCCAGCATATCCGCTTTGCCTTGCCCATCCCACAGGAGCCCCTTCCTCAGCTCCATCTTTAAATGTCTTTGTGGCTGAAAGAAGAGCAGGTAGCCCATGAAATTGTATCTGAATGGGTATATGAATTTTCATGAATCTGCATCTTCACATAACCTATGAAAAAAAAAAAGCAGAGGCAAAAAGGAAGGAAAGGAGACAGGGAGGATTTTATGGAATATAATGGTAGTAACAGATGATATACTGATGTGATGAGAGTAGGCAGTCATCTGTCAGAGGCAAGGACCTGGAAAATGTGAGGCACATACACACAAAAATTCTAGTGTTGCCTGCTATTATTGGAAGCTCAGGCTGAGCACCAAAATCCAATGGTACTTTCTGAGTGCTTAACTCTCTCGTCAGAGGATGTGCATTGTGCTCACGCATTTCTTCCAGGCCTATTCTCATTCTCTCCTTACTCCCAATTGCTGTACTACCCTTTCTTAATTGGATGCCTTGAGTGGCTATGATCCTTCCCATTTCTTTAGACAGGTAAAAGTCAGCAACTCTGGGAAATGCAGCCACTAGCCTGCTGGCCATGAATGCTCTCAGTGACACATCAGCCCCCTCCTGATAACTGTGGGGACAGTGTACTCCTTTTGTGGTTTTGGGTACGTTCACAGGCTACAGACAGTGCCTAATGCTGACATGTTCCCAGACTGTGCTTAAAATTCTCAAGGCTTTTATATAACTCTGAATATAAAAATGCTTTATGTATATGAAAGACAAATATTATATTTTTGTTTTCTTCCAGTTCAGAAGTGGAATTCAAAATCTTGCTGAACCATTTGAGAACTGGGTTATGCCCCTGAGGAGAACAGAGAAACACAATACTAGATCAGATGCAGAGAATAAAAGTTTCTGAGATCTGTTTGAACATGTGGGGAATAGATCACACTGATGATAATAAACAACAACAGAAAAAAAGAAAAAAAATGCATGTGAGAGAGGAAAATGTTTTCATTTTACTCTGGGCAAAAAAAGCTTTTTTTTGTTTTTGGGTTTTTTTTTGTTTTTGTTTTTGTTTTTGTTTTTAATCTTAGTTCAGAGGGAATAAAGTCGCCAAAAAGATCAGTTCAGGAAAGCATAAAAGCAAAGCCTGCATCAAATACATGAAGGCTCACATGAGAATGAAGTTTCACAAAGTAATGCAAAATCAGACATGGAAGAGACGTACTGTTATTTATATATGAAATTATATGTGACCTGTCTTGATTGCCAATATTTTATATACCTGTCAGATGTATGATAGAGCTGTGTCCCCTCAGAAAGCTTTTCTCAGTTGTCTGGTTTATATGATTATATGACAAATTCCAACTGAAGAACTTCAAGTGACTCGAAAAGTTAATTACATTATTTTCAACCATAAACAAAATATTGGTTATTCAGAATCATTCCTCAAGACAAAGCAAGAAATCAGGAGCAGAAAAGAATTCTCAGCTCCACCTCTGGAAAACAGTCTTTCTGCAGAGTAGTGCTTTGTGTGGAAAAAGCACTGGGTATGTGACCTGCAAAGGGTGTCACATTACTGTGAACTAATAGAAGATACCATGAAGCAAAGCTACCCTTCAGGGTAGGTATAGCCTTAGATTCTGTCTTGCTGCTTGGGAGAATGGTTCATGGTCTAGTGGTCATAACAGGTAGAAATGTACTTTGTCTCAGAATTATTTTAATAACGACACTGTTTCATTTAGAAACACTCAACGTTTTTATATTATTACTTGTCTTTCCCAGATGTAGAACTGGGTATAGGTTTCCAGACCAAATGGCGTATTTAGGCTTGTTAAAAATGTCTATGTCAGAACAAATGTGACCTCCCAAAAGCAGATGGCACTATGCTGTTTCTGATCTGTAAATACTGCCCATCCCTAGTGAGCAGCTGGTGGCACATCTTTGTTCTGAAGGTAAAAAACATTAACATTTCTCCTCTAACCCTCATAACATTTAACCAGCTGCAGAAAAGCTTTCCTAGCTTTCACAGGGTCACTCTCAAGACCCTGTGTCTGCCCCACCCTTCTAAACTCAGACTCCTGCACCTAGTGTTTGAGCTATGCTGCATGTATGCCTATGTCCACTCTTGTATCTTCCCAACCTTCATCCCTTGACTTGACTTTCTAACTTGAGCAAGGCCCTGACACAACCCTATAGACCTACCCAGTGGCCTGGGCTCTCCACAGATGTGTGTTAGCTGTGCTAACCCAGGCCTGCTCTTTGCACTCTGTTTCTGCAAGATTCTTGGAAGGATGCTGCCTAGTGATCCTATTGCTCTCTGCTAGTTTATCAAAGCCAGAAGAGATGTTGTTTTTTTAGAAAATATTTTTTCTTCTGATGTGGATATTGGATCATTATGAGATCAGGACTCATGTCCATACTCTCACTGAGAGGTCATTGAGATTGGTCTTAATGTACTGTATTGTTTTAATCCAGTCCATGTTTTCTACAAAATACTTTTTTTTTCTCTCTTCTTGGATGCCTCAAAGTTACCATGGAGACACTTTAATTTTAAAGCATAACAAAATCATTTAGGAAAGCTGCAGGTGTATTAGCTTTATTTCTTTATTGCATAGGCAGAGGTATAATAGCATTACTGGCATAGTAAGATAGATAGATATTGTGATGCTATCACCTCTGAATGACTTATCTTATATGTAGCCCAGGCTTGTTGAATAAATTTTGAAGGAAAATAGAGACAGGAACAAGTGTGTCCAGGGTAAGGGGAAAGAATTTGAGAACAAACTGTTACTTCAATAAATAATAGATTCAAGAGAATAATACGTACTTTCCAAATATATGAAAGATACTCTTTTCTTCAAGAGTTTCTGATTTTTTTACTAGTTATAAATTGAGTTTGAGAGGTTGTAGGACTGAGCCTGAACTAGCTATCACATTTTTCTCATTGCTGTGACAGTTTAAGAACAAACTTATGACCTCACCAATTTTGAAAACGAGCAAATTAACTGCTGTCAGTGCTAGGAGGTAAACACTGTAAATTCTACTATGTTATTGTAGAAATAAGGTTTTATATTGTAATATATATTATTTTATCACAAGAAAACACTTGTATAAGTTTTGAGAAATAAGCACTTAAAGCAATTATTACATGTGGAAGTATTAGAATGGAATGAAGCTAGATCTAACCTTTGTGTATAGCTGGCTTGAGATGGTGATGTGCACTTGGATCCATGAAGGACTGAAAAAATTCAAGTTACGTAATGTAGCCAAGTGTTTCCAGGAAGATCTAAAATTTGTCACAAAAAAAGAAAAAGAAAAAGAAGAAGAAAAAGAAAAAGAAAAAGAAAAAGAAAAAGAAAAAGAAAAAGAAAAAGAAAAAGAAAAAGAAAAAGAAAAAGAAAAAGAAAAAGAAAAAGAAAAAGAAAGAAAAAGAAAAAGAAAAAGAAAAAGGAAAAGGAAAAGGAAAAGAAAAAGAAAAAGAAAAAGAAAAAGAAAAAGAAAAAGAAAAAGAAAAAGAAAAAGAAAAAGGAAAAGGAAAAGGAAAAGGAAAAGAAAAAGAAAAAGAAAAAGAAAAAGAAAAAGAAAAAGAAAAAGAAAAAGAAAAAGAAAAAGAAAAAGGAGAGAGAGAAAGAGAAAGAAAAAGAAAAAGAAAAAGAAAAAGAAAAACAGACTCCAGATTGGAAAAATCATTGTATCTTAAGAATATTGCAGCTCTGCCAAAAGAACCCTAACAATTTTTTTCACTGTTATACTTCATTGAAAACAAGCTTGAAATAGTCATTGCTGGTCTGTAGCATTAAACAGAAGAGAAAACCTATTCCTTGGCAGATCACTGTCCTCCTAAAACACTAGATGGTTCTGTAGCTAAATGAGCTGCAGAGTTCTTGCAAAATGCAAAGATTTAACCATTTTACTACATACTAAAATGTAGGTCTCTGCTGCTGAGCTGAACTGGTTTCTGAGCTGCAGGGCACAATTAGACATACAGTATTGCCTTTTTCATTCAAATTGTTGAAATGATTGTTTTCAGCAGGATAGAAAACAATTGGACAAAGCAGTTCCTATAGCCAAGTAATGAGGCCTATGAGCCAAAGAAATGTTTATTACAAACTCAAAAGTTATTGCAGTGACAATTATCCTTCCAGATCTCAGTAGGAAGGGAAGGGAAAGAGAAGTTATATTAGGTAAAAGAGAGTCAATTGCATTGAACTTTGTGTCTCTAAATGAAAGACTAGTTTGGGCTTGTGGAAAATTGATCAGCAGAACATACTTTTGTTATCATCTGGTAATCATGGAGACGAAAGTTTGCAGGCAAATGCCACTGGATAGTAGATAAGATTCATATAACCACATTTAGAAGACTTATGGAGCAAATTGGTGTTTGAGAGTAAATTACCTAGACATGCTTTTAGAGCACGGACTTCTTAGCTACAAGGCATCTTTTCCCAGAAACAAAATAAATGATACACTTCTCTGTTAGCTGTGTGAAAAGGTAAGAGGAGGAAAACTGACAAAGTGGTGTAGGAACTGCACATTTTCTCTATAGCTAGACCTGTTGGAAACAGATATTAAAATTGGAGATAATGGAACTAGTTCGATTTTTAAATGTCACAGGCTCCACCCGACTCTTTTTGAGGTCCAGTCCTGAGAGGCCCTTCTGCTCAGAGTCTACTCCTCCAGGAACTGCAGAGGTGTCTCAAGACTCTTCTGAGATGAGTTGCACAGTGACATCTGCCCCTGCACCAAGCCAGAGCTAGCACCTGCAGCCACTCAGGAGGGCTCATCAACTCTGAATTGGTTACACAATAGCTGCGCTCATGAGCCAGCAGCTGTCATACAGCCAAGTTGTCACACATCTGCACCTGTCCACAGGACAGACTTCATTAGCCAGACCCAGCATGTGAAGGAGCTGGACTGTTGAGACTGTTCAACCCAGAGAAGAGAAGGCTTGAGGGGACCTTATATATCTATATAAAGATTAAGGAAGGGTGCAGTGAAGATGGAACCAGTAGTGCCCAGTGCCAAGACAAGTGGCAATGGGCACATTGGAGATTCCAATGAAGCTAATGCATCTATGGAGTTTACTTAAGGCATAATTTCTGTGCCCTTATGCTCAAAACCTAAAGCATAAAAAGGAGCTACCAGAAATATACAGAAAGAGGGTACACTTTTGTGCTGTGTGAGTGATCAAGCACTGACACCAGCTGTCCAGAGAGTCTGTGGATTGTCCTTAAAATTCTTAAAAATGCAGCTGAACACTGTCCTGGAACCCGGCACAGGATGTTCCTGAGGAACAGGGTTCTCCTCATGATGTTTGAGCATGGGCAGTGGACCGATTGGCATCCAGCAGCCCTTTCCTTTCACCATTCTGTGGTTCTGTGATTCTGTGAAACTGAATCTATTGCTGATATCATGGAAGAGAAATGAAAGATAACCGGGAGGAGGAACACAGATCTAGCTCCTTTCGTCTTCCTACTTCACCCCATTTGAATGTGTATCTGGCCAGGGCTGCACCTTGGTTGGTGGTTCTGCATTGGGTTATGTACTCATTAATAAAGCAATTGGTCTACGTGGCTTAAGAATTTCTCTGAAAGAATATATTCTTTGCAGGAATGCTTCATTGTGTGGCTGGTCTTTATCTCAAGAGGTGGGAGCAGTTCTGGAGAGGTGAACTGAATTTTATATAATTATAACATTTGCTGCTAACCATGAAGGGTTATTATGTACTTGTAATGACTCTTAATAAAGTACTATGGATCAACTCCAAAGCAAAATAATTGCATTGGGATTTGCTGCCTTTTTTTTTCACTTTTTCCCCTTCTTTATAATTGGATAGTGCTACTAAAGAACATCATTTATTCTAAGTACATGAGGTTACCTCTTTCAAAGGGTACAAGGTCTGTCTTGGGATCAGTACTCTTCAACATCTTTATTGATGACATAGGTAGTGGGATTGAGTATACCCTCAGCAAGTTTGCAGATGACACCAAGCTGTGTAGTGCAGCTGATAAAACACAAGTAAGGGATGCCATCCAGAGGGACCTGGACTGGCTTGAAAATTGAGCCACTGGGAACCTAATGAAATTCAGCAAGGCCAAGTGCAAGGTATTGCAATCCCAGGTATGTATACTGGGAGAAGAATTCACTCAGAGCAGCTCTGAAGAGAACTACTTGGGGATCCTGAATATTTAATTCTTTTAAAAGTTATTTTTACTGACAACAATCACTACCAGATGGTTTCCAAAACTTTGAAGAGTTTCCCTTTTTCTAGTCTAGAAAACACTGTAGAAGTGGAGATCATTGCAGATGGCAGTTTCCTATACAAAAGCAAAATTGTTGGAGACACCAAATCAGCTAGCAAGGCTGAAGTTTATATTGTGGAACTATTTAATTCTCATTTCAGTGAAGCTAATTTTCACATAAAAAACAGCCATGACCGTCTCTTCAATATTTTAGCTCTTGAAGTTTCTTAGAATTTGAATTTACAAGATGCTGTGGGACAAGGGTATCAACAGACTGCAGAGTTTCTAACTGTATAATCACATAATTTTTGCTGGCTTTGTTTGAAAACATAAATGAGGTCTCAAGACTGAAATACAAAGGACTTCCATGAAAGCACTTTCCTTATTCTGAGTTAAACTTTCATTCTGGTTACAGTATGAGTGTGGCTGTTACCCTCAGCTTTCACACAGCACTTCATTACACTAGCAATTCACCATTTTTCGTATTCCCTTTGACCATGCAGTTTGCACTCTTCTTTAAATATAAGACAAAGTGTATGGCACATTAGGAGGGTTGCTAAAGACAGATCTATGAATCTCCTGTGCCTTGAACTGAGTGTTTTTTGAGCAGACATCCAGTCCAGTTTCACACAAAATAGGCACAATAATTTGTGCTGATATTTCTGCCAGGTGGGTTTGTCTAGAAGAAACCTGTCTGTGCCAAGAAAGGCAGTAGAATTAGGAGAGGGTATTTAGCATTTTGTAATACTAGTGGACACTTTCACTGTCTTCACTACTGTGGGACATGGGAAGAGTCAGGTTGTGAGATGACCCTGGCAATAGAAAGGCTATGGATTCTCCCTATAGAGAAGGAATTTTCAGAAATAGTTTCATGGCAATCTCCAGAATGCCTGCCTGTCTGCAGTAAATTCAGGGTTTTGGGAAGCCTTTTGCATATATTTTAACAGACATGAGCATTTCGTTAGGTGATTTCCCTGAGCATCATGTCTCTTGGATGGGAGCATTGCAAAGGCAGAACATGTGCATCTCGGCCCAATGTTTCAACTCTTCAGTCCTCTATCCCCTTTCCAACTACTTGAACTGCTTCATTCAGATCTCAGCAAGTATGCAATAGGAAACAGACACATTCTTCTCAGAATAGCTCATTAGATTTGACAACTTTCCTGACTTTTAGAGGAAGAGTTAGTACCCTTTGTGTTAGCAGAAGTGTGCACTGATTGTACAACTACTAACAGTGGATAGACAAAAGTGAATGATGATTCTTGAGCTTTGTCAAATGTAATAACGGGAAAATCTATCCAGTTCACTTTTTTTCTCGTTTTCTTCAACATTCACTAAGTAATAAAAAGATGAAGAAAGTGAACAACTTTTCCTGGTCTGGTCATTGTTCATGTCATTCACTTGTTTTGCTTTCCATTAGCTATTTGATTTTTAACCTTATACGATTGAGCCTGGAAAAATACATATTTTCATTCCTGTTGTTTAGAGAGGACTATCACAATAAAGAAAATGTCTAAAGGAGTAAATACAGTATCTAAATCTTATCTGACTGCCCCCCTTCATCCCACACCAAGACTTGGACACCTGCAATCAGCTGTTAGAAACCTGAGCAGCACAGATTTGAAGGAAGTGGAGATACACAATCATATTTGGTGGTCTAGCAATATTTCCCAGCACTCTTTCCTGCCAGGGCCATTGGGAGTGCCTATGCTCTGCTTAGATTTCTTTCATGCTTTCCTATACTTACATTCAAATCTTTAATTTCTATCTCATTTCTCTGTTACTGAAGGCCAGATTGTTCTAAGAGGAGCAATCATTGCAGGAATATAACTGAGTGTTATGAACAAAACATGTTGACTTTAATGAAGTAGAGATTAAAATCGTATAAAGAAAAGCAGCTTAAGTTTAGAGTGGACTTGGTAGTGTTAGGACTTGATAATCTTATAGGTTTGTTCCAAAGTAAATAATTCTATGATTCTATGAATCTATGAAGAGGTAAACAAATTATAATCAATGTCTTGAAGCTACAGCACAAGGCAAATAAATAAATAACGGATTAAGTGTATCTTCTTTCTGTATATTTCTGGTAGCTCCATTTTATGCTTTAGGTTTTGAACATAAGGGCACAGAAATTATGCCTTAAGTAAACTCCAGAGATTCATTAGCTTCATATAATATTTACATTTTGAATCAAATTATAATTGGAAAAAAATATGAATATTTCCACATCATGGTCTGGAAATACCAAAATGTTGTCACTGTCTCTTAAAGTTACTGTTATGCCTTTCCAGAAAGATTTTGAACAATTGGAGAGTTTGTAAAGTTACGACAGTAGGATGGAAAATAATTAACTAAGGAAGACTTTGACACAATTTTTTCATGGGGTTTTGTTAATCACTGAAATCAGAAATTTACTAGATAGTTCATTGCTATCATATCCTGTAAGCACACATCAATCAAGATTTGGCAGACAGATTCTGACCTCTCTTCAATGCCTTAGCCAAAAAGGCAGTGTGACAACATACCTAGTCTTCTCAAAGAGAAGAGATTTTAGATATTTCAGTATGACAGACTATCAAGTAGAAACAAAATAAATGACTACCTTCAAAAAATTACAGTGATTTATTAAGGTAGCCAATATACTTCTCCTGAATAATTCTTGGTAAAGTTATCTTCTGGTGATTATTCTCTGTTCATTCTCCTAACTTCAGGAAAAGGCCAGCTTTACTTAAAACTGTCAGTGAATGTTGAGCTTTTTTTTTTTTTAGAATATATAGCATTTAAGAGCTACAAAAGCACTACAAACATTTTAACTTGAAAAAGCCACAGATTAACATTATTTTATATTTCTCTTTCTCTTTTCCTGGACTCTGTATGAAAATATTTTTTTCCAGTTCCCATGACCATGTTATTTTTCAGCAAAATGCGAAAAGATCTCAGGTACATGTATTCTAGACTTTCTACTAACTTAACGATTATAGGCAATCTAGCATCCATCTAGTGTTCAGATGAATTAAAATGAGCTGTTACACTTCTGAAAAATGCAGGATGTTTTGACTATAAATCAAAAACTAATTTGCTCATTCTTACTTTCATTAATATTTCATAAAGTTATGAAATTGCTTTCATATGGTTTCACACTGAACATATGCAAGGAGGAAATGTGATAAATCATTCAGTGTGTAACAGCTAGAATGATGGAAATGAACTGAATTCCAAAAATATTAGTAGGTCCTTAGCCAAAGACTACATAGCTCTCAGAATGTTTAGAGACAATATTCCTTCTGTATTTTCCCTGCCTAGGAATATTGAGATTTATGCTCAGCAAGCCATAGAAAGTTGCCGAGACAGCACTAACCCTGAAGTTTAATGTCTATTTTATTTTATTTTAATTCTCATCAGTCCTTCATTGCTATTTCTTGGTGGTCCAACAGGCTGAAGTCTTAATCTTGAGAGAAACTCTGAAAATTCTTTGAGACTGTAGTTCAAACAAAAATTCCAACAAAACACCCTAGGCAACCAGTATCAGAACATACCTACCAATTATAACTTGTTCATAATGATGAAGACTTTGCCCTTTGGAGAGTATCAGCTGGAGGAAATAAGGGAAAGAAATTGATTTTTTTTTTAGAATCTTCATTACTATGAAATTATTTTTCTCTGGAAGCTCATTTTCCATGCAGGCTTATTTTTTAAGAGCAATATAGTAGTGTTCTAAGCTACTGTAAGTTTTTTGGTTCATATTGCAAGAAGCTATGGATTTGAAGACTGCTACAGCACCTAACGTTCGATAGAGCTGAAAGCAATAGAGGTGTATACAACACATATATGTATATTTTAAATCTTTGAAGATTTCTTATATATATACTCATAAATGTTAACAATAGTCATGTATAACCTATGCAGATATCCTAGGCTTTGGATTATGAGAGTCCATTTCACGGTGGTCTTCTTGTGTCACTTCACATAAAGCACTTGAATTCTTCCTTCATTCTTGCTTATAGGAATTAGCTAATAATGAAATAAGAATATCTGACCGTTCCTCTGGTCCATGCCTTATTCAGAAAAACTTCTTTTTGATATTTTGTAGCATTTTATAGGCTTTTTCTCAGTTATCAATTCTATAAGACACCTCCTTATTAATGAAGTTATTCAGTTATTTAGCTTCAATACATGACACAAGAATTATTAGTCAGTCACATAGATGGTATAGTAGCAGATACGAAGGCAGGATTTTTATAATTATCTAAATGAGCTGAACATCTTGTTATTATAGATGACTGTCAGTATAAGTGATCTGAGGTATTTAATTTTACAATAAAATAAGCTCAAAATAAATAAACTTATTTTTTTCAAAGTCTAAGTAGTACAAGGAAAGATTTTGTACATTATTGCCATTATTAGCATTAATGCAGTAAGAAACGAAGCAGCTATGTAATATAAGCACAACTGACTGCCCATCTGTTTTTAAGATTTTCCTGGCAGTCATCAGTATTGCACTAATGAATTTTTGTGTACAAAACTGTAGGAAAAAGGATTTGTTCATGATCTCCTAGAGAGTATGTGACAAAAATTAACCACATATACTGATGTAGCAGAGTATTTCTTTAACACTACTTTTTCTTAGTCACCTTCCTGTAAAAGGGTACCTTTTAAATTTAATCATTCACAACAATTTTGAATGTAAAACATTTCATGAGAGTCATTAACAAGCTTTTTAGATCCACTACTGTTCATGTGAAAGACTTCTAAAGGAATCTCACAGTGATAGATTGTATATAGTTGATTTTCTGGCAAACAGCCACATTTTTACTATTACTCTTTTGGGTTTCATTGGATTTGAATCCTTGAAAAGCAGGTTAAAAAAAGATTGGATAGGAGAAAAAAAATCTCAGCTGGAATTCAAACCTGAAAACTTATTTTGAAATCAATAGAGAATTAAATGAAGGAAAGGATTTCAGTCCGAGTAAGAGTTTCAGAATGATTTTCTCTCTCATAATTGTACTAGCTGTGATCCCCAAACCTGAGATATTTTCTCTGAGGATTTAGTCTTTCAGCTATAGCAGAACACTAGCTGATAGCTTTGTGTTTATGCCAGCAAATGAAGGCAATATCTATATGGAGATGTCTTTCAGCCCTCAAGCTTGCTTTCTATTATTCAGCACAACAGCCTTGTGTCTAAATCATCACAGGTTAGGATCATTTCCATAGCAGCTGTTCTTCTGGCTAGTAAGGATTGTCTGTTCCTACCACGTGTGCAGATCAGTACTAACCCACACTCAACAGGCAAAACCTTCCATGACCATAATGTTCTGGTGAGTCCCTCACCATTTCTCACAATTAATTTGATGTGATTTTAAAATAATTTGCATGAATTGAAATGCTTCCATCCTTCATATTCCTTGCTATATCTAAGGTATTCTATTTTATATTGCCCTGCAATAGATTTCAGATGCTATGCTGATACTGATAAGAGAACTTAGTTTCCCTACTGATTATTGGCTTCCATGGTGCTTTGTATATGTCATGCTAATAACAGTGAATGAAAATTGCCTTCTCATAGGCATACTGATGAAGAGACAATGAATGAATAACCTTTCCATGTTCAAGTTTTCTTTTAAATAGGTAGACAAGATGAAAATATTTTTGAAAAAATGTGAAGCTAGAAATATGTAGACTGAAAAGGAGACAAAATTTTGAAAACCTGGTGAAATAAAACTAGCCATTTGTAACGCTTATAATGGGCAATGTAGCCTTCCCTTCAGTCACCTGTATAGCTACTTATCCACAGTCATGTAAGGACTGTGACAGTCAGTTCATGTAAAATTAAGGGTGTGCATGAGAGAATTGAGAGGTCTGCTGGCTTACAGGATCTTGTACTGTTTGATACCAAAAAGAAAAAGAAACAAAACGAGGAGACAGTTGTACTTGGCAAGTGTAAACACAGTGTGAGTGTGACAGTGATGCCACTTAACAAGAGCATTTCTCTTGACACGCCATAGTGATACAGAAACTCAGTACTGCCTTGAACAATAGTCTGATATCCCTGGACTCACACTGTGAGCTCAAGTATACGTGAGCAACTGATGACAGTAAGTGAGAGCAGAGCACACTAAAACACTTGGTGAAGCTTGTAATCTACTCACTTGGGTTGGCCCAGAAACATCAGCATATTCTGGTTAAAAAATATCATTTTAGCATTCAGTCATAGTAACCAGGATACATAGGCTGCTCTCCTTAATGTGAACTCCTCTTACATTTGCCTCAAAAGCGAAAAAAAAAAAAAAAGAAAAAAAAAGGTGCCATTCTTAGGGACATACAACACAGTCCACATTTCTGTTGATGGGGCTAAAACAAAATTTGTGGAGAGAGAATCAGTCAGGAGAATCACAGCAAAGGAAATCTGTATTAGTTACAAAACGTCTCTTGAAAGTAGAGAGGATCTTCTGTTCACTGGAAATTTTGTGACTACACCTTGAACATCATGATTGATTTTAAAAGATTACTGTGGACAGACAAATGAAATATCTGAATAGAAATGTCAAGGAGTTGTTGTTATTCCTTTATTTGTTTGGTTTTGTGATATTCTTTCCAAATGTTCTCTGTCAGAGATTCAACAAAAATTTGTCCTTTGGAGTAAAATTCTAGAATTGTCTATTGGCCAAAATTACCAGAGATGCTAATGAATGTTTTCTACAAATAAATGGCTATATTAATTAGCAATGGAAATGGATTTTTCAATATACAAAGTCATCAAGGCATCAATGCCACAGACATTAGTAATATCACGTCCCTTAAAGGAACTTGTCAAAGGCATTAAAATCAAGAGCCAGAAAATAACCCTTGCTCTCCTTGGTATGTGCAAAGCTTTTGTGAGTGATTATGATTAAATTTATGAAGTGACATAAGGAAAGCCCATTCTCTTCACTGAAAATGAATTGCTTTAACAGACTAACATTATCTAGTCTAAGCTTTCAATTTATAAGTTAATTTATAATAAAATAGAGCATTTTCAGAGAATCTACTGACTGCAAGGAGAATATCCCACTCCTTTTGATACTTACGTTTCCCTAAAGACTGAGAATTCTGGAGATTTTCAATTTATATGTTTTTAGTGTGATCTGTACAGTTGAAATTTTAGCTCTCATAAATTTGCAAAAGGCAGAATAAATCAAACTGGCTTTATTTTAGGTAATATTTGAAATGTAAAAGAAATAAATTGGGAGACTTTTTCTCCTGCCTTTTTATTTTAAACTTCTGAAAGGAACAGCTGTTTTCTTCCATATAGAATGAAAAGTCTTTTGTATGCCTACACATTCTCATTGTTATGTCTGAGCAAAATACTTCGCAGTGTTTCAAGGCAGACTTTGCTGCTCTTGACATAGAAATCTGTCAGTAGAAGAGTTTGGGTTTTCTTTTTTCATCTTTCTCCAGAATGTTCCCTGGCTTTGTGTGTTACCTGAATTCTCCACCAAGGTAAAATGCAGGTGAAATATAGAAGCTGCTTTCCACGCATTAGATAAGGTCCACGGGTAGATTCTGATACAAGCAAGGAATGGTGAAAATGACAGTGGTAGCTGGGAGGACTCCTTTCTTTCTTTCTCTTCTATTCCAGAGCTTGTTGGCTTGCTCTCAGCATAGAAAATGCCATAGAAGAGAGAGAGATTCTAGAATTGGAGGCTAGTGACCCCAGTCTCAGGTCATTAACTACAGACACCAGATTCCTGGCTGTATTCCCTAGGTTTCATATATACTATCCATATGTCTGATAACATAAGTGCTCTTGACAGAGATAGTTCCTTAATCCATGCATTTTCACTGTGTCTTGTTCTCATTCTTTCTTCTGGCATTTTAGTGCAAATGACAAGGGGAGATTCGACCAGAAATTTATTTTTGGTGTTTCTGTAGCTACTCCATAATATACAGAAGTTAACCACCTTCTGGGAGTGGGGGGAGGTTTAGGGTTATCCCCACCTGTTCTCATGATGCAACAATTGCATCTTCACATGTAGAGGAGTGGTCTGTTCTGTATCAGAGTTTTTGTTATGGGAGTGGTCAACTATATTAAATTTAGCATATGGTAGTCTAAAAGCTAAATAACTTTTCTTTGGGCTTTCCTGGTGCTACTACCACATAAATCATAAATTACCTGGGGACTGTAGCCACATGCAAGGCTCAGGCGAGAAGTAACTCTAGCAGTTCTGGTGCTTTTTAAGACCAGACAATGTTCCCTACTTTTTTTGGGTTAACTGGGGTGAGCAGTAAACAATGATATAGCTACATGCAAAGACTTTTAAGTCTTTCATTCTTGGAAAGTTGCCAACAGATTTTCAATGCTATTAATCTTGCTAGTGGTGACTAATTTTATGTGGAGATCTTGATACTCTTTTTTCTTTTTGTCCTTAGACAAAAGATTTGAAGAGAATTTGACATTAAAAAAAATGTGGGGGTAAATTATTTTCAGAGGACAACTCTGGGGAGCAGCGTGTGGTAATAGGATGAGGGGAAATGGCCACAAACTGAAGTATAGGAAGTTTCACACAAATATGCGTGGGAACTTCTTCACAGTGAGGGTGACAGAGGATTGAAACAGGCTGCACAGAGATGTGGTGGAGTCTCCTTCTCCAGAGACATTCAAAATCCACCTGGATACCTACCTGTGCAACCTGGGCTAGGGAGCTGCTTTGGCAGGGGGGTTGGACTAGGTGATCTCCAGATGTCACTTCCAGCCTCTGCAATTCTGTAATTCTGTGATTATTCTAAGAGGTAATTTAAAACATTCCTGATTTAAAAAAAAATAAAAATTAAGATATGCTTCCTTTCTGTGTCTACAAACCATGCTTAGGTGACATATCTGGGCACTGAAACATCAAAATAAATAAATTTTTAAAAAAGCTATACTTTTTAAAGAAAGAAGAATTGACAAATAATAGTATGAATAAGATAGTCCTGTGAAGTGTTACATTATGCAATGAGAAGGCAGCTGGTAAGATAAAACTGCATTTACACCATTCTTTGAAAGACTTACCTAAATATATGTAATTTCCCTGTATAACTAAAAATAAATAAATATTTAAATTTGAAAGAGAATTCTGATCACTGTGCTGTGATACATATATTGCAGCTTTTGTAGGAAGAACATACTCAAACCTCTTTTGATGTTCTGGATAAAATCAATAGTTTCACAGTGTGCTTTAGCTCAGAATTCTATTAACAAAGAAACAAGCAACAACAACAAAAAAAGCAGACTGGCTCTACAGAAAAGATAAAAATGTGAATCCTGAAACCTGAGCTGGAGGTGCTTTGGTATGCTCTGCAAATCCTCAGGCTATTGTCCATCTACTGATCAGGATAGAAAACACAGTTTTTTAAGTCATAAATGGCTTTAAGAAAACGATACTCTCTTGGGTGTCTGAGTTCAAATTGATCTGAAGAGGTTTCCTCCTTGCTTTTCCCACTGGAAACTGAAATGCAGGTTTCAGTCAATGAAGTTCTCACAAAAAGGAGTGCTACAACAGTGCGTTGCTTCTGCTTAAATGTGGATATTTTCTTAGTCCGCAGTCATATTTCACTGTCTTCAAAAAATGCAGTGTCACTACAGTGTTACAGTAGTTCGGAATGTTCTAGCTTTTTGTCTTTAATACCCTATACACTTTGTCTTATTTGCAGGCTATGTGAGATAAATATTTGAAAGCCTGAGTGAAAATAGAAATAAACAAATGCTCCAGTAAAAAGATTTGACTGGATAGATTAATTTAAGAAATTTTCCAAGGGGTATAATGAAGATCACAGTACAGTTCTATGTCAAATAGCTAAACACTAAGGTGAAAAGTTAACTTTATGTACACATATTGAAATGAAAAAAGTAATTATTAGTGCATGACTTTTATTAAAACACATGGAAATGAGGACCTTTTTTGTGATTATATCCCACCATATACGTAAAAACAAAGCTATGTATTCATAAAAGGTTTTTTATAAAAAACTGATTTTGATTAATATACTACAGTAAAAAATCATTGCCTAGCGCTGAAACATAATTGAAAGTGGCAGTGATGTGCTTGTTTTAATGGAAGGAATCAAACCTGCAGAATTTTGCATGAAGCTCTTAGTAACTATTAAATTAGAAACTGAATCAGTCAGCCCCTCATCTGGTACTGAGTCTCCTATTTATCAAAAGCTGGAGCTGAATAAATGGCAGAATATATGAAGGAATTTTGCATTCATATAGCAATCCTTATCTGCACAGAGCAGCTAGAATATTAGAAAACAAGAGAAAAAAAATTTAAAATTCCATTTTTAAAGATAGTGTCTTTGCTTAATAGTATATGACAATTTATTATTGAGTGAGGAACGAGAAAAACTAAGCTGGAAGAATCTGATGTGGGGAACATCTGATCAAAGAGTAGGATTAGTCATTTCTCAATATGGAATGGAAAACATTTTGCTGTGAATTAGATGTCTCCACTGCCAACTAGCTTAAATTGCCAATACAGATGGGACACTTCCTCAGGTGATCTTTTGACCAGCTGTGGTTATTTGTCATCTCATTTTTAAGTGCATTTCTTTTTCATGTGTTAGAAAAAGAAGAGCAAATCTCAGAAGGTTTGGGGGTAAGTATTTGTTCAGTCCCCTGTGGTGAGATTTGTTTATTTTTTTTGTACAAGTGATCTATTTAATTAGTATGCTGGAAAGATTTCTGCAAGCAAGCTCAAGCTGATTTAAAGCTGGCTTGAGAAAGAGCCCAGCTCTGGGACACTGGGTCACTCACTGGTCTGGGTTCTTACTGCTGGGCACATCACTAAGCTCCTTGAAGGAAGCAGATGGGAAACTCCGGTGAGGCTGGTTAATCCGTCAAGCATAGACTCCTTCTTTTCCAAAGTTTGTTCAAAAGAATCCCTGACCAAAATCTTTCCAACAATATGGAGATCTATATTTCAACATTAGAAGAGTGGTCATAGATTAGTCTAAAGAGATAGTCTTTCGAAGGGCTAGATATCCAAAAACTTAATCCACACTATTCACTTCTGAATAGACAATTAAAGTAGCTCTTATGTCCTTTATGTCTTGAATCAGTTACAGGGAAGAATTATCAGTAGGAAATTTTTAAAAGGTATAGAAAATTATAAAAATGTAGAAAATATTACAGCAAAGCAACAGCTAATTTCTAAAAGATGTCACTGGGAAAAAATATAGCGATTTTTCTTGCATACATCAGGAACACCTGAAATATCAGCCTTGTTACTTATGTAGTGTAAAACACAGATATTAAAAAAAACCCATATTTAATTTCTCTATTGAAAACTCAGTTTTTAAGTTGCCCCAGGGGAGAATCATGTTGGATGGTAGGAAAAATTTATTCTCCAGAAGACTGGTCAGGTGCTGGTGGACCAGGCTACCTGGGCAGGTGGTGGAGTAACTGACTCAGGAGGTGTTCAAGAAACATTTAGATCTTGTACTAATGAACATGGCTTATTGGGGAATAAGCCAACTGGGGAATTGGTAGATGGACAGTTGAAATGGATGATCTTGGAGGTCACTTCTAACTTCAGTGATTCTAAGATTCTATGTTTTATCCTGGAATGTAACAAAATTATATATTTAATACTAAATATGATACACTGACATTTTACTGCATTAATTATAAGCCAGCACATCAGTAACTATATAAATGATTATATAAATCAGCAATTATTAAAATGTTTCACAATCTATAATGTCAGCTAATTTACATCTAATGATACAATAAGAACTAGAAAAGAATTTTCTGTGCCATAAATACCGACTTTGAAACTTACCTGTGCATCATGAAAACCTGAGGGCTCCAGAAGAGTGCCAGTGTTATGCAAATACTATTTGAAAGAGTAAATAGGAAAATCTAGTCATGCCAGACTGTTTATTTGTACACCCATCTTGTGAAAGGTCTTGTGAGGATTTGGATTTAGTCAGGAGAAAATTCAGGATTAATGATACTTAATGCCATGGCAGCCTTCTGACTCTGTGAACCTTTAAAGTCTTTGTTAAACTATTCCTGCATTATTTGAGATGGAAAATTTAGCTGATAAAAAAAAAAAATGACATGTTTACATAGGGTTCTGAAACTCACTGATCTTAATGCTCTGTAGTTACAGACAGAAATTTTCAGTTTTTTAAACTATAAAATCACATAATTGCAAGGATTGGAAGAGACCTCTGGAGATCATTGGATCCAGACTCCTTCTGAGGCAGGTTCTGTACAGCAGGTTACACAGGAATGTCTAGGAAAATGTTGCAAATCTACAGAGAAGGAGACTCCAAAACATCTCTGGGCTGCTTATTCCAGTGCTCTGTCACCCTCAAAGTAAACAAGTTATTTCCCATTATCATTGTCCCTTGTTCTGTTGCTGGGCATCCCCCCCCTCCTCTTGACTCCCATACTTAAGATATGTAAGTGTTTTATTACAGTCAGAAACAAATCCAAATTCTAAAATTATATTTGTGAAATGGAATTTGCATTTTCTTCACAATTTTAGAAGCCCAAACTTCATCACCAACTTTCCTTAGATTTCTCTAAGGGTCAGACTATACACTTGTATTTGTATTATGCCACAAGAATTCCACCAAAATTAATAGCTTTACTTACATAATGAATTTCTATACCATCAGAGAGTGAAGTATCAAGGACTGATACTGCATATAAATTGGAATTTCCTACATCTAAAAAGTTAACTTAGTTTTACTGCCTCCTCTCCATTTTGTTCATTAATATATTCAGATTTTGGAATCTCTTGTACTATACGGGATACATTCTCAGTGAATAAGTCCATATTTACAAGGTTGAGAGAAAGATGCCAAGAAAGAAAATATATATATTGTTTGTATGAAACTACTGCAGAAAATTTTCATTTTAGTCTTTTTATCTTTCCTGTTGCTTAAGAAGGTTAACTCAGAGTTACCAGGGGATAAGATGAGAATGTACCAAAGCATGCATTTCCTGTAAAAATATAATGATTTAGACCTTTTACAGCTGGCTGATCATATTAAAAAGGCCTTATATGCATTTACATGGAAGGTAAAATCCTTCAAGAGAGTGAAAAGTAATACTAAATTCCCTCAACTGAAGTTCAGATAGTTTTAGCTGGAAAATCTCAACAGAAGCTTTGTCATTTTCACTTCTGACTGCAACGCTTTAGGCCCAAAACAGTTCACTCCCACAAAGTTCCAACCCTAAATATTTGAAGTACACATCATTTTGCATCATGGGAAGGTCTGGCATATCCACACAATTCTAAGCACATGATTCTTCGGGTTTCTATTATCACCAATGCATGTCAGAGGCAATCTTCTGAAATGATAGAGTGTTGAAACAGTTCCCTAAACTAAGTAATTAATTTAAAAAAAAATCCATTTTAATTAAACTATGCTACCAACATGAAATTACTGGTGTATTCTGTGGAATGCCCAAATCATAGGGAAATATATAACTGAGTGTAGAACCACAATTTAATTGTTTCAGGATGAAGAAGCTTTGCATCAATGTTCAATTTGGAGCTGTAAAGTTACTGAAGTGTACATGACCTAATTATATTAGCATGCTCTGTAATTAAACCCCAGTTAGTGGTCACACTGGTTCTTTCTCCCTTTCTACCCTAGACTTTCCATTTTATCCTGGTACATTACGGGTTAAAATAAGAATCGCTTTTCTTCATGCTCAAATTATTTTTTATTTTCACTTGAAGTTTGTAACAGTTCAGTGATAGAGGCTACTTGAATATTTCTTATGTCATTGTGGCAGTTTTTATTGATTTATTTATTTTTAATTAATTCACTTGGCTTGTTAGTGGTAGTGCTATTTATGTGGAAGTTAGTAATAAGAATGAAGACAGACCTGACATGCAAAAATATTGTATTTAAAAGATAGAGCACTTGGAATTAGTCAAAGGACCAATAAAACAAATATTTTAGCTGCTAATCAGGGCAACAAGTTTCTATGCATAGTATTTGAGAGTGCAAGTTAAGATCACTGCCACTGATGTTTAAAAATTAATCGAATAAAATAAATTCAATGACTTCTTGTCTCTTGTCATATTTACTGAAGGTTCTCTTAGTAATAACACAGCTGATTTAGTATTTCATATTTTATATTCATGCTTATTTATATGCCTTAGGTACATAATAAAAAATTTTTCCTTTAGGAAATTATAACCAGAAATCTTTTGGGATCACCTGAAAATTGTCATTTGAGGTCAAGTAGTTCTCTTACTATCCAACAACACTAACAAGCCCTCATTTTCCTAACCAACCTCACATGAGGTCTCCAACCACACATCTGCTCATGGATACACAGGCTTCACTGTAGTCACAGGCCCTTGTCTGAAACTTTAGGTGTCTATGATTCTCCTGGATTGACTCCTTAGATGTGGCTGGATGCTTTGAACCTACACTGCAGCCCCATCTGGTGTTGCTCTTGACACATCAAACGGACCTTGGACTTGGTTCACCTTCTGCCACATATGAGGCTTCTGAAAGAAGCCTTGGTTCTGCTCCCTGTGTTTGGGAACTGCAGGACAGGGACTATGGCTGAGGATATGGTCTTTACTGGGGTTACCTTAGCTCTCATCTTGTCACTCCCTGGGAGTATCAAGACCTTGCTGTGTTCCTAACATAGAGTTTGAATAATTCTGCTGTAATCAATACACTAATTCTTCAGTTTCCATGGGTAAAACTGTTAGAGTGTTTACTGGATTTACTCTGACAGAGGAAATTTTTGAGTAATCCAGAATTCTGCCTGAGCAGCGTTTGATCTGTATATCCTGCTCTCCAGATGACATATTTGAGTTGCTTAAGAGTATTGAGAGTGTTGATTCTCTTGAGAAATATGGTAAAAACACTCTTAATTGAAGGATGTGGAATAAATCAGAACATTGATCAATAATGCAGTATTTTACTGTAAGTTGGTAAGTATGAAGATGACATTTCATGTAACCATAGAAGGGGTCTTTTAATGCCTTCTTTATCTATTCTGCTAATTTAAAACACAAGTCAAAATATTATCAATCCCATGCCACCGGATAGCCATAAGTTTCTTAAAAGTGTATATTTTTAACACCACTGTAATCTATGTAGACCTAGACAATGGTAAAGCAAAATTTAGCCCCATTCTTGAGAGAGCAAAAGATTTTAGACAGGAGTTAGCAAACCACAAATCTGTCATGCTTCTGTAGAAATAATCCAGCTAAAAGTATTAAGATACTATCTGAAAAAGCAGAAGGAGAATAAAAGTGGTTGATGACTTACAGTAGATGCTTGTCCCAGTAGCTGTTGCAGTAGTTGTGGCACTGACTGATCTAATTGTGTGCAATAATCGCTGCAGCCTGATTTTAGCAAAACAAACTCCTGTAACTGAAGAACATAATAGTCAGTGTTACTAGTATTAATGAATGCTACAAAGACAGTTACAAAGATCTTGTTTTTGCTTGGACTATTCAGCCCCCTTTAACTCAGGAGTCACTGTAATGTTGCCTGGCAAAAACTGTCTCATATGTGAAAGATTTGAGCCCCAGAGCTTGAGCTCTTCCCTTTTTGGAAAATTAGTCCAATGCTCAAAACTAAAAACTTGGTACTCAATATATGGAACATAAAAAGACAAATATGTATGTACTAGCAGAAGTTTCTGCATCTGTTGTTCATGTGGAAGTCAGTTCTGGAGGCCTCATTTCTATTTGTAAATTTGTGTCTCCATTATATTTCCCTATGCAGATGTGAAGATTAGTTTCTTTCAACTATGGAGGGTTTTTGTAGTTCTTATGGTTCTCTTCAATTAACTTATCACTAGCTCAGCAATGAAGGACAATTATTTTCTCTAATTGTAGCTATTCAGGTTAGAAACAGAAAAAGAATTTTCTTCCAAAATCTTTCCCTTTGTTGACCCTTGAACTCACATTTTACCATTACATAAAGCTGACAAAGGCCTCTAGAGGAATTTTAGACTTGCTGTTAAACTGTGCTGGATGTTAATGAGCTCTTCTTCCAAGACCTGGAATTCTATGACTATGTAAAATCTTTCTGAACCTGTTTATAATTTTGACATAAAAAGAACATGAGACAGTGAATGCTGGTGTAATTATGCACTTTTTGAAAAATAACTTTTGCTCATTTTTTAATATCTTTTGCCTTGTATTACCATCTTATTCCCTCAGTTCTTTAAGGTCAATAGTCCTTTCTTAGCTTTCTTTTTTAGTATGAATTATAATTTTGCATGCTGCTGTCTTATTCTCCCTCAACTCCTTCATTCTGAAATGAAAAACCAGTTTCATTTCACAAAGAAACCATTCTACATCTCTAATTATCCTCACTGAGTTTTTCTGTACCTTTTTTCTGCTATAACTTCTTCAAACTGAGATGGCCAGAATTGTCAGCAATATTTAGATACAGATTTAATCTCATTTCATATATTTGAAAACAGTTAATATCTCATTTCTCTTGTGTGGGAATTTAAATTTAAATGTTGTCATCTGATGATTAATCATTCCATTATTAACTCATCTTTTTTATCACTTGCCAACATACAGAGGAATCGATGTTAACAAGGCAAAGCCATGGAAACCTATATTATAGATGAAAATTAAGTGAAATGAGACTGGTGAAAGAATGCATATTGGTGTTTAGATTTTGCTCCCACTTTGAACAGGTGTACTGTTAGGAGTCTGTGGCTTTTGAGTGAGATTCTGCAGTAATATTCACAGGACTTATCTCTAGTTCTGCCTGTGAACCATAGAACCACAAATCTGCTGTTGATCTGACACAACTGAGCATGGAGAACTCCTGTAGGGCAGAGCAGGGAACTGATTAGACTGTAAAATTAATATTTTTTTGAGATAATAGATAAACAAATCTTTGTTATTGTGATAATGAATGTATTAAATTAGAGCAAAAGCATAATCGTAAAATAATGGAACGGGTAAAGTTGGAAGAATTCTTTAAGTTCATCTACTTTTGAACACCTCCAGGAACACTAACTTCACAAATTCCTCAGGCAGCCTCCAAAGAATATTTTGTTGTTGAATCTGACAAAGTTAACAAATTCCCAAAGCAGACAACTCTGCATATCATTTTGTATCCTTATAGACATTTCAGAGTTTCAGAGAGAGAAGGAATAAGTTGTTTTTATTTTTTAAAAACTCTTGCAGCCATTTTACATGCATCCTAAGGTTTAAAAGCATGCTGCTAACCTTGTAAACATGGTTGGAATTTATTAACATTTGGCAGTTTGCTTATAATTAATGGGAAGAACACTCCCTGAAATAATGTCTGTGACATGCACACGGATGGTAAATGCCTCTCTTACTACTGGTTTCCAGTTTCCTTCTCTTGTTGCCAGATAGAGCAAAAAACAAATGGAAGAGAGACATTCGGAAGGAGACCAGAATTTCTCTATCACATACATCTGTCACTAAAGCCAGTCTCTGGTTTTGAGTATTGATATTACTTTGGTATTAGTAAATATGTGAAAAGCTATGGGCAAAAAGATTTACTATATCTACCAGAAGTCCTATCCCATAAAAAGGGCTGTCTGTTAACTGAGGTCTGATCATAAAGTTTTTTGAAAAATGCTGTGTAATCCAACTCCATTTTATGTGTTGGAATTTTTGTCTCCTTAAGTTTTATTCATTTTTGTCTGCTGTTTCTTAACTTTTCAACAGTAGGACTAGCAAAGTCAATCATTCAGGAGTTAGGAGGAGTTAGAATACAAGTTCCCAAGGATGGATAGTGCTTAGAGAATTAACTATAATTTTATTAGCCAAGATGTTGCTGTACTCTGAATTTTTGTCTTGCCTGATGCACAAAATGGAAGGTGGTTGTTAGTGAGATACTGTGTTATCAGATATATTTTCATTTTGACATCTTAATACTGTCCTGAAATCTGGTTTCCATGCTTGCTTCTGCCATTCAAACCTGATGGTATTACTGAACAAGTAATATAAATGACGCTTTTGAATTACAGTCTTGATAGATCATTAGTATGTTGCTAATTCATGGACTAGCTGGAAGCTTACAGATATGCTCAGCAACATCAGTAATTGGAACAGATAAAATAAAATCTAGGTTGCCTGAAAAGCAGGTCCTGAAGAATCATAAATCGGTCATTCTAAGTTAATGTGCACTTGTGATACTAATACAATTTTGTTGTGGTCCACTCTCTGGAGAATCAGTAATCAAAACCTGGAAAGGTTAAACTCATTTTTGAATGACACGATACTGTATGGATGATACATAAAGAAAAGCCTATTAATAAATTAATAATTCTATATTTAGAGTAGTATTAAAGTAAAATGCAGGGAAAAAATAACAATAGAGCTGCATGATGAGAAGGGAAAAATTAAAAGAAATAAAAATTATCCAAATTACATGGAATGAGACAGGATGCTTACAACCATCCATAGTTACTTAAAATGTGTTAAGAAATGGTAAAGATGTAACTTTAAAATGACTTCTATTGCTCTCGAGTGAAAACACTAGGCTAAAGAGGAAGGCGTGAACAGAGACTTCTGTTTTAATATAGGTTACTTCCTAAATCTTAGTGGACCAAGTTTTTCCATGTGTCTGTATAAGATTTAAGATCCGATATTCAAAAATTCTGATCATTTTCAGTATCTGTAGATGAAATAGGCTTTCTTCAAAGAAACAACTTGACAAATGCATCTTAACTTCAGAGCATGCATTTAAATATAGCTCTTGACATGCACATTCAGGTTTTACTACCTGAAGCTCCTGACTCATTTCAAAAACTGCAAGATAAATAGCTTCAAGCTGACATTTTAAAAGTATATGAAAGTGAAATTTATGCAAAAATGTATTATCATTCATTTTAATTTCTCAGCAAATCCTTTAATTTGCATCCTTTTCCCCTGAAAGCCATCACTTGAAGTACTAAGGTCTAAATAGCTGTCCTCAAATCAAAGCTGACCTCTGGACAGATCTCACAACCAAGCAACTGTGGAGTGGAATGATGGTAAAGTATTAGGGCAATTGGTGACATATCTTTCCTAACCACTGTAGTTAATTTTATGTAGTAATGGTTAGGTGCATTACCTGGTTCTGTTTCATTCTTGCTGTATCATTTCACTTATTATCTCATTGCTTCAAATGCAAATAAATTCACTTCTTTAACTTGGTGTCTGTGTTCTTCGTGCTGACCATGACCATTGCCAAAACATTGCTATGTTTGCAGGTGCACCACTGAAGCAAATATTTTTGATAAATTCTGTTGAACTGTGATTGTAAACTTAATTGATCTTGATGAGACACTGATGTACTTTTCTGAACACATTCCCACTCAGACTACTAGAATGCAAGTTGTGTGCTCCTCTTGAGGTCAATATGAGTTACTGATGAGCAATTCTTATTTTAATTAACTGACAGATTCAGGTAGTGAGTGTTTTTTCTTGATAGGCACAAGCTGTCCTTTCCAATCTGGAAATGAGAAAAGATAGAATATTGGGGGAAAAAGAGGAAATGTAACATAAGAAGTCTTTAGCAGGGAGGTTGGAACTAGCTGATGTTAATGGTCTCTTCCAACCCAAACCATTCTATGATTCTATGTTTTAAAAGAAGATTCCATTTTGCTGAGAAATCAAAGCTATGGGTCAAGGTAATAATTAATAAGATATTTGTTAATTATGAATTATATCACTGGCCAGAAAATAAAGTAATAATATGTTTATCAATACATTTTTCTTCTATATTTCTCAGCTTTCCAACTGCTTGCTACACAGCTTCAGAAAAGGAGCTTCTATCTACTCACAGAACAGTAATAAGGATATTCCCCACATAAGGTTTAAGAAAGGACTATCCTGTACACACACTTCATTATTCACATAATTCTGTATGCAGCAATGTCATTGGTGCATTTTTACTGACTTCCATGGACTTCTCTTACTTTGCTCAAAATAACAGGAACAGAGGTGAAATATGGTTATTCATTTAATGACACCTTTAAAGGGATTCAGATTCTTAAAGTTAGTATTATATAGCCATTTTTGATGCCTCATTGTAGTAGTGGTTAAATGTCTATTAAGGACATTTAAAAAGCTAGAAATTTTTAGTATTTTATTTTGAAATCACCATCACCAAAACCCAAAGCTTTTGTAATTAAAAAATAATTCTGGGATATGGACATGGCTTATAAGTTCTGACAGTGTAGCAGAGATATGATGTGTCAGAATGCAAAGGAAATTGCACAGACATGGACACACATAATCAGCATCAATATCTCTGAGTAGGCTATTAGGAAACAGTAGTTAATTAAATTAGTTCATTAAAATGCAATTGGCTGTCAAAGTTGAAAATTGCAGCAATACCTGAGCATAGAAGACACTGATGCAGATGTTTTTTGGGTCTTAAATCTTGCAGAAGTAGCTAATGAGATGGGATGCGCCCTGTAAGAGATGACCTCAGTGACATAATCTAGATAAGCTAGTCTCTAATCCAGAAATGATCTTTCTTTTTTTTCTTTTTTTTCTTTTTTTTTTTTCTCTGTAAGGATTTCAGCCTTGGGTAATATTTTTAGTTAGAACCTCCATTTGAGAAGAGGAAAAAAATAATAAAATAAAATAAAAAAGAGGAGATACAGACTTGAGCATCCAAAATATAAATTGTTTTTGATGCAAATTCCATGTTGCCATGAGCATCAATTTATGAAAACCTCTGTCAGGAGTAAAAGTTGGTATATTGTGTTTTAGTTCAAGTGGTCATGATAAAACATAGTCGCTGTATGTGAAGCAAAGATTTTGGTGAACCCTGAGTTTGGATTTCAATTTTAGTTACCTATGGTTTTTATTTTAAAATCAGCTTAGGAGAATGCTTCAGAACAAAAAAGATCTTTACATCAAACCCTAAAAATACATGTGTTTTTTTTTTTAAGATTTTTTTTTAAATTGCCTTCTGCCTGTGTTCATTTCTTTTCCCAGCATAAGAAATATACCTACCAAAGAGTTGCTATCAAAAAATCACTGTTTACTAAAAAAAAAAAATAGTGAATATTTTGGTCAAAAGCCTTATTGTAAATGTATTCTTGAAAACAAACAAACATAAACAACTGAAACATACTGAGAAGCCCGGCTAAGTAGTGTTTGTCAATATGGTAATTTCTGTTCCTGCTTTTCTGTTACCATGGTTACCTGCTCTGTTTCCACTGAAGTCAGACTATATGGCTTTTATTCACACTGGAATTTACAACGTCTCCTCACTCTTTGTACTGCCAAAATGAACATGATGAAAATGTTTGGTGTCCCTTTCTGTTTTCTGTGAATATGTGCTTTGAGAGGTTCTCACCCTGATTGCTTCTTGCTTAGAATTTTTCAAGAGAGTTTCTAGCAATTGGGGAAAGCATGGCTTTGTCATGGTAAATCACCCTGTTGACAAGTCTAACTGTTTCATTTGGTTTCATAGCTGCCCTGATGTACAGAAAGGGGAATTTGAGGCACTATATGAATTAATTTTAGTATTTTTTGAGACCTAGGAAAAAAACAATCTACATTAAAACATTGCAAGCTGATGAAGATTTAAATGTTCATTTATTGAACATTCCTCCAATTTTGGGACATTTCTAATGAAGTCTTGTGCAAGAATCTAATCTATTTTTCAATCAGTTAACTGCTGAGATGACAAATCACATGGGTTAAATTTCTGGATGACACTGAACTATAAGGTAACACCAATTTCACAATATACGTGGGCTTTAAAAAACTGAAAAATTACCCTGAAATCCATCCATATTGACCAATTGTTAAAAATTAAGGTGAAAATGCTCTGCCTTGTGGAAATTAGATCTTGTTATGCAAAATGTATAATTATGGAGCAAGCAGATGTACCACATCTGGATCTATAATAGTAGTATATGACCTGAATATATAAAAAATGACATGGTAATGAAGAGAATGCATCCTTCTAGATAATTTATCCCAAGAGCATTTCTAAGGAATGAACTGGAAGCTAGTAATGATGCAGCTTCAGGTTTTGAACTCTTTTATACAGTATGTCCAATTCTAGGCACAACATTTTAAGAATGGGTCACACCCTTTTCTTTTTTTATTCCTTCTGAAAAATAATTGAAATGAATTGATGGTAAAGCAAGAAAAATGACTCTTTGTAGAGAAAAGTGCCATAAGGCTTTAAAAAAAATACAGGGACTAATTTTATGTAATGAGAAAGGTGAAGGTGAAATACGAAGTGGAATTATGATGCTAGTCTGATATGCAACTATTGGAAACACCCTCAAAAGGCAGGATGAGATTCAATAAAGTAGCAGAGATTTTGTTTAAATATTGGGGAAAAAAAGGGAAATGTGACATAACTCACCAAGTGAAGCCTGGGTTTCTGATCACTGGTAGTCATTATTAGTAGGGTTCACTAATATTTGTGAGGGAAGTAAAGAAACTTCTTACTGAGTTCTAAGTTACCTAAGTGATGTCTTGAAAGTTGTTCTCTGTCTGAATTCAGACTGTTTCTATAAGAGGGTTCCTTCATCTGCAGCTGAGTGTGACAGTGTCTTCTCTGACATGGCTTGACAGAAGAATATCACATTTTAAGTGCATAAAATTCTGTTTTGTGTTGGATTGTCAGGCACTTTCAACCTCAGTCTCTCTATCCGTTAGGGGAATTTTCTGTTCTCTGAAGAAACAGTCTTCTGTAAATAATTTGGTACTAGACAGTCAGAGAAAGCAATAAAATTAAAACACTTTAAGAGATTGTTCAGATTTTTTTTAAATAATCTCTCAGAAGACACAGGTTATCTATTTTCTCTGCTCAGATATATATTTTTTAAATTAATTTTACATGTGGAGAAAAATATATCTGTAATTTCACATGAGGCACAGTTGTTGGTTTCAGGTAGAACATTAGACTATTTAGCAATTCTACGTCTGTCCCCATCCCATTATGTTTTCTGTCTTTAAAGGAGTATCATGAACTGATTTTCAACATACCATGTTAAAAAAATAAAATTGTAGAAATCGAAGGCTGAGCTGATTAATTAATTATTTTAAACAAAAATTGACAAATTTTCTTACCATTTATATGGTAGATCACATCGCATCCCTCTACCCTTTAGAGCTACTTTTCATCAATATTACCTCTTAATATCTACCTTGAAATTTCAGTTTCAGAGTACCATAATGCCAGTCTAATTATTTAAGTCAAAATAGAAACATATATTCTTAAAAGAAGCAGAGACTATGATCTTTAAATCCTTTCACATACTATTTAACCAGTTTTTGAGCCCCACAGTATGATACTCTGTTAACTCAAACTAATGGGTACAGAAACCCAAGTTTTAATCCATTTCAAGCATTTTTAAATCAAGTTAAGGGCCACAGAGCATACTGTATAGAAAAACTTGGCCAATAGTTTCTCTCATACCCTTAACCCCATTTCCTTCAAGCTATGATAACCCGACATTTTTAGCTTAACCAAACACTACCTTTCTGAATTATTTGTTATGAGTCTACTGCTGGATGTATAAAGACTCCCATTGGCTTTTATGAGTTGGAAATCTGTTTCTTACAGCGAACAAACATAGACCACTCCAGCTCAGTGTCAGATGCCTAATTATGGACACACATATTTACAGGCTCTGCCATTTGTTGCAAGCAAAATTTTAATGCACAGGATACTGTTTTATCTAAGCAACAGTGTTCAGTACTAAAACTGATACTGTGAAATACTTTATCTACATTAAAAAATAACTACTTTTATTCCTATAACAATTTTATGGCAGTTTCTTAAAGCCTTATTGTAAATGTCTTCATGAAACAGTAAAGCCAACGCTCATGTAGGAAATAAGAAAACAAAGTTTGTGCATCCAAATTTCTGTCAAAGCTTACTCAGTTTGCTGGCTCAGGACTCCAGACAGTCCTCCCTCTCAGGGCATGTTCAATTTCAGGCAGAAAATCCAGGAAATTGTTACATATCTGGGTTAGTCTGCCCAAACAATCTATATTCTTTGTTCTATTTCTCTCAGGAAGATACGTCCAAATATGATTTTTTTTATTATGTTAACAGAACATGTCCAAGAATGTCCACTAAAGTTGTATTGAATGCAATTATTTCTGGTTGTTTTATCAAGTAGATAACTAAAGCCAGTTCACTGCGATACCAAGTAATTAAAAGTGAATATATTTATTGTTACTGTATTCATTTGGATCATAGTGACTTGATTCACAGCTATAGCTCTGCAGCAAAGAGTTTGCAGTCTGATTGAATAGATTATTCTTCTCCATGGGAACTAAGCACAGAATGATTTTCTTTTTCTTTCCTTCTAATTCTTTCCCACTCTGTTCTTGTTTTATCAATTTGTTTTTACTCCAGTTATTTGTTTTACAGTGCTGCCATTGAAATTGGCTGAACACACAGTTATTCTGTGACAGTAGATGCATGGTATAGATAGGTTGGAAATTTTCAGTGAAGCAGATTACCTGGGGAACATAGGTCATAATACTCAGAGATGAGAGATAGTGATTATAGAAAATTAGTTTAGATAGTGATTATGGTAAATTACTTTTCTCTCTTTGGATTTTATTGCCTTTACAAATAAGCAAGTCATATTTCTGTTTTGAATTAGTTAATGCAAAATCAGAGCACGGTGGAGAACATGGAGCAAGGAGGGAGAAGAATAAAAATCTTGATTAAAAAGAAATAAAGCCACCCCAATTTTTAATAGCAGAGATACATCTAATTCTTTCTCTCATACAGGATAGTGGGTAGTACCCCATATGTGGCAAGAAACTCTGATTTCTTGCTCTCAGGCTTACAGAGCAAATTTGCTCTATAACACTGTTAACTGGATACAGGATTACACCTGTGTCACCTGTAAATCGCTTGTTTTACCTGTGCGATAAAGCATGAAGAGAAAATATGCTCTGAAATCTCTGGATGTATTGCAAGTAATAAGATTTAGAAAGTGAGGAGTTCACTGTTCTTTCAGGGTTAAAACATAGTTTCTTCCAGTAGTTGTAACAAAAACATTCTTCAGAGAGGCAGTAGGAAGGAGAATCCATATATATGAGTGCCTGTCTAGGCAAAGTCGAGAGCAAGGAAAACTTTAAGTTTACAGGATGTGATGTTTCAGAGATTATCTTTCCCAGCTTTTCTTCGGATTATTGTGTCATATAGCCTTTTTTTTTTTTTTTTTTTTTTTTCAGTGGAGAAGATATCCATAATAAAGACTGGGACTTTGTTTTCATAATTATGTGAAAAACAACTGTTGAAAACAAAGGCATTGGAAGACGAAGCAAAAGAGCAAGATAAGCTTGGGAACTCATTCTAATGGATGCCAAAGCCTATTTCAACTCAGGCCTGGTTGTGAATTTATACTCAAAAACATCCTCCAACATAACCACAATTCTTCTGACAGAAACCACCTTCCAAGTTTCTAGCTCATTATCACTAACACAAGACTCCAAACAACACAGATTATATGCTGAGGGACTGACCCATGAAACTATTTAATATCCGTCAGTGCTTGCTGTGATCTGTGCAACTCCAGCTGCACAGTAAGCAGGACCTGAAGTAGATATTTTGTCAAATTTTTGACAGCTGTCAAATGCAGTACTGTTATGTCCTTTTGAAACTGATACTAGGAGGTTTTAACATTAAGAAAGGGAGATCTAAGGACATGAGACTTACTGTTGTTGAGCATCCTTTGAGAAATTGGAATTAAATTGTCCATCTGTGAAGGGAATCTGGGTTTATGAGACTGTACAATACATATGCTGTGCAATTTATGTAGTGCAAAATTGCAGTAGTAAAAACATAGCACAGGTGCTACCTTTCTCCACCTTCAGCAAGCAGAAAATACACTCTTTGAACAGATCCAAATGAGGTTAAAGCCAGTAATATTGCCCTTTTATTTATATTTTGGATTTGTATTAAAACTTTGCTCCTTGCATATAGCCTTTTTGTATAAAACAGATGTGCATCCAACCTTACAATCTTTGATTTACCCTCCATTTTTCACATAACTACCCAATAGGTTTTCAGCTCAATTGTTTTCAATTTATTGATTATCCGAGGAGAAGTTAAGTTAATCTCTTGATTACCGTTTCTGTTTGGGTAATTTTCAGTTCATTCTTCACTTGCACTGCAGTGCTGTTACAAATGAGAACAATTTTCGCCCAGAGGGTTCACAGCTACAGTTTTAGTGACTGGCAAACTGATTGATTTCTAGGTAGTGGAGCAGGTGAACAAACAACTAAAGTGCTTTGAGAGTGCTGTAGACAAACCATGGACACTATAAACGTGATATGTTAGAAGCAGTGATACCAAAATCAACTTGTCCTATCTTTCCAAGCTGTGCTTGCTGAAGTGATTATTTCATGTCAGTGATTGATGAGTGCTCCCTCCTCTATTCATGTGAAATGCTCCCTCAGACACACTAAAATGAGATAGGTTTTCATTAAATAGTTAGACATGCAAACAATTTATTCTGAACAGTTTACTGCTGTCCCATTTAATACTGCTTAAGGGGCCAATAGACAAGAAAGGCTGCCTAGGAGTTAAAAAGAGTACCTAGGGCTTGTGGCTTCATCAGGCACATCTTCAGCTGGATGATGTGTGTTTGCAAAGGATTAATTTTCCTGAACTCTTCTTCAAACAACTTCCTTAAACTGAGAAAGTCAAAACGTTTTGCAACTGATGACAGAACAGATCCAGACACACTGGGTGTGGAATTAGGGCTTATGTTGAAGGTAATCCATGTTCTATGACTGGGACACCTAGGAGAGATTTTATACACCTAAGAAATATAGTTAACTCCACATTGCCACTTACTAACTAATATATCCATCCATAGATAATCTCGCTGCATCTAAGAGCTCAACTGATCCCATATTAGGGCTTCAATATGAAATTCTCCTCATCAGATATTTCATATTTCCTTTTTCTCTGAGTCTGTTGTGAAATAATGAGAAGCATCTTGAGATTTCTCTTGCTTCTATATCTCATATTCACAAATTTCACCTGTCAAACATTTTGTACCAAATCAAAACTTCTAGTTGTGAAGAAAAAAAGAGAAAAAATGCACCAATTGTGAAGTTTCATATTCAATATTTTAACTCAGTTCTTTGTTGCAACAAAAATGCAAATAAGAAAACAAGGTAAATTCACAACATATTGTGATGCCCAGAAGAGAAATAGGCTTGGATGTAACCTAATCTGGAAGGTAATAACCTTTGGTTATTCCTAATTACATCCCAAAGAGAAGAATTTGCATGCTCATCCATTCTTTGCTCCCTATCAGGGTATGCCGGCAAATATTAAAAGTAATTTATACTATTTGCTGTTTTTGGGTGTGTGTCTGTATAATAGTAGGCAGGACCCAGAGCTGCCACATTCACTTGAGTGACCAGACAAATCATCATGATAAATTGGAGAAGGTAGTAACTATGTCAACTGATAGTTTACCACTAGGCTGCTGGGGAGTATGTTTCCCCTCCACCTCCAGACCAAGCACTACACTGATCTGATTTTCTATATTACTCTTTCTGGAAGAAAGGTTTTCCCTCCTTGCTCCCTTGCCGTCAGATTTTTATTTTATTAAACTGACATATTCCAGGGCTCCTCATATCACACTTTCACGTTACATCTACCTACATTTGCCAATTATTGTCTTTTTCTTATTTTTTTTCCTGCTTGTTTCCCAATGCAGTATCATTCTCCAGAACTGAACTTGGGAATTAATGGCAATTTCTGTTTTCTCTATCTAAAAACAGCTTTATCAGACTGCTAGAAATGACTTGCATTTTCTCCTTCATTCTTTGAAAACCTAGTCAGCCCTGAAGCAGTTCATCTCTGTGCAATTCTTGTATAATATGCATGTATCATGCTGCATATGTCCACTCATATGCTGGACTGTGACAAGTTAAGTATTTTTATGAGCATAATAAACCTTGACACATTAGGTCAAGCTAACTGTCCATCTAATGCTACTCCACGCTGCCAGCTGTACACAGTAACAGATGTTTCAGAAGTTGTAGTGCTTCCAGAAGAGAAAAATTACAAAATAACATTCCCATAGCAGGGATATTTTCACTGGCCTTCTCCTATAGCTTGTCATGTGTTAGGAATTAGAGGCTGAGTGACTGCTGTACAGCCCACCCCACAAAAAGAGTATGATACTTCCAGTTGCTTGAGAGCATTAATTTCTTCCCTTCTGGCATGCTCTGTACCTCCAGCTAGCTTATTGAAGTTATGTTAGAAGTCCCTTTTCCTTAGTCTGAGCATGAACAGATGGATTATCATACAAAGCAAGTTTTCAGTTGTAAGTAAAGATGGTGAAGCTAAGCTTTTGGTCAGTATGTCTGATTTGCTGAGGAATTTAAGAGTGACTAAGTCAGAATAGCAGAGCAGTGGATAAGATGGTATAGAATTATGCTGCCCCTATTTGAGGTTGTAGATCTCACCTATGGTAAACCAATATGCAGTAGGGAAAAACCTGTCACAACTAGTTCAAAATTAAAAAAAATAAAAAAATAAAGAATTCTGCTTTCAGTTAATGGCTGTAGAATTCCACCAAAGCACTGCTATGCAGGAAAAAAATGTCTTTCAGCAAACTGCATTGAGGTATGTTATGGATTCATGACATGTTATTGATAATCCGCATTATAACATCATGTAGTGCATTGGGAGTTAAAGAGTTGACATTCCAGTTCTGTGGATCATCAGTAGTTCCAGGTATACCTGTATCAGAAGAGAAGAAAACCTGCATACCTCAGAGGACTTTACATTGCTTTGCAATTTCCCCTCAGAGGGAAAGATAAAAACTGTTCATGTGTCACAAGACACAAGCTCTTCCCCTTTTGGATCAGTCCAGCAGTGGGTGCTAACTAGCCACCTTGCCTTCAGTGTTAGCATAAGGCCTTCGGTTTTCAGACGCACTCGCTCTCTCATTTTATTTTATTTATTAGCTTCAATTCCAATTATATCATATCATGTGTTATTTTGCATTCTGATATCTCATGTAGTAAGTTAGCTTTCCTCCTCAGATTGTTGCCACTATTTTGTTTTTAGGCCCCTCTCCCTTTTCCTTCTTCCCCTTTCCCAGGGCATGGGTCCATGAGCCCACTGCCCAGTTGTCACAGAACTGGGCCAAACCAGCCTGTAATCTGTTGACAAGGTAGTTCATGTGCTTCCCCATTTTTATGTCAGATTTCTCTAGGTTACCTTTACAATCAGATTTGCTGATCTGAATGAGGAAAGCAAAAAGTAATTTTTGCAATGGTGTGTACGATAAGAGAAGACTTCATCAAAACACATCCACTTTTGCAGTAGGTATGCCATAAAATGTGTAAATTACAAAAGTCCTAAACTGCAGCTGCCTAAAGCATGGAATTTCTGATAAGCAGAAGATGTTAATATTTCACAATTTTGTGAGAGTATTCAGATTAAAACACTTCAAACTGGATTTAAGCAAAGCATAAAAGAAAAAAAAAAGCATCAGTGTGGAGACCTTGACTGTTCTCATGTCTGGGAGCCACAGAAACCCTTGATATGGGAATGAAGCACAGAGAAACTCCAACCAAAAGAGTTTTGACATCCCTGCATTTAGCAAGGAAACCACACACTTCCAGCAGAGTCCTGTTCATGATTTGGTGACATTTAACTGAACCAAATACAATTTTTTTTATTGCTAATTTTTCTAATAAAACTCAAGTAAGATCTTCATAAATAATCTTGAGGTTTACAGAAAAGTGCTACAAGCTGCTTCTTGGATAGCAGAATGTGATTTCCAAAAATTAAGTGAAAGCAAGAAGTAATTTGCATTTGCACTTGAAAAGAAAATTCAGCGTTTAGGTGAAAAACATTTCTGTCACTAAAATTTCTATTCCATATTGTAGTAAAATAGAGTTCAAACTGCTGTAGGAAAGGAGATGTACATCTGTAGCAGGAGGAGCAAATCTCAGATGGCTACAAAAAAGAAACTTCACACTCCAGTCAAAGCAGAAGACAAGTTAATGGTAGGTTTGTGAGGGAAAAAAAAATCAGTTCATAACAGAGAGGGGCATGACCCTAACTGGTATCTGAGCAGAAGAGTTAGTAAAGACAAGTGAATTAGAAAACTGGACTGGAAATTCTTCATAAAAAAAAAACTGAGTTGACAATTGTCTTGGAACTGCATGTGACAGGCTGTCAAAAGTGCAGGTGGGAAGGAATACAAGAACACAGAATGACCAGCTGATTGATTTACAAAGACAACAATTAGAAGGTATATAAAAAAAAAAATCACATTAGCAAGGAATGTTTGAGGAAAACTCTCTCAGAGGGTGGTGACGCACTGGATCAGGATGTCCACTGAGATTGTGGAAGCCAAATCCCTGGAAGAATTCAATATAAGGCTGGATATGGCTCTGGACAGCCTAGTCTAGTGGCTGGCAACCCTGCTCATGGCAGGGGGGTTGAAACCAGATATCTTTGAGGTTCTTTTCAACCCAGGCCATTCTATGATTCAAAACCCAAGTTAAGGATAAAGTTATTCTTAAGGAAGCTATACATGATCCTTGAAGCTACAGAAAACAGATGTCATCTTACCAGTTCAGGTGACACAGAAACATGAAACAAGTTATGAAACAAGTATGTGAAGAAGAAGAATAATACTCCAAAAAGTGACAAATTCAAAGTGCTCAGAATGCTCCCTACGACAAACGGCTCCAGAATACAGCTTTCTACACTGCACGTATGAAATGCCTTTCACTGTTCAGTAGTACTGTCAAAACAGAACTCTACTTTGTATTTCAGCTATTTCTCATATGATGGGATTGAAACGTTTGCTCTACCTTGACATAGAATTTACTGTTGTCTTTACATAAACTTTCTCCCAGCATCTTTGTACTTCCACTCACTTTCCTATAGGGCAAAGGACATCATAAAATAGACGTTGTTTCCATTTCTCCTCTGGATGAAGTTGCTATTCTGAACTATGATTCCACGTTGGATGATATTAGTCTAATTGCCACAAGGAACTACTATTTACTTCCCTCCAATGTGAATTCCAATTGTTTTTCCTTTCTGCTTACTAATTACTGGTAGTGTACGTGAATCCCCCTTAACTAAAACTGAGTTTGTTCTTTCGAGCAAAGTATTCATGGTTTAACTTGCATAAATGTTCTTAGTCCAGAAAGATATGTAGCTTTTAATATAATTCATTTAATTCAGATTTATCAAATAATGCTGTGAAATTTCTCTTGTATTAAAAAAAATTAGTTCATACAAAATTATCAGTAATAAAACTTAAAAAAAAATCAGAAATCATCATATGTTAAAGCTTTTATGACATCAAGTGTTAGCAAACTGACAAGTAAGGACAACAGTTTGCTGTAAAATAGTAAATTTCAGACAACATAGAATGTATGCTTAATTGCACATTTCCCAGTAGTGTTAAAAAGAGGGAGTTCCTATTTTAGCAAAAACATCTGAGTTCATTTCATTAAGGCATGAAACGAGCACACTAAACTACAAGCTGAAAAGCTGGTTTATAAGGAAAAAAACAAACAGAAATTGCCTCCATTTTTAAAGCTTAAATAATGTGTCAGCTATTATAACACTGTATATTATATATCATACATATCATTACACCTATTTATATAATGATAACATTGTAATATAAAATAGTAATACTGAAGTCATAGATTTATCCCACTTATTTGCTACAGAAACCCTTTCACAAATGCAAAAATATAGGGAATATTTCAAAATAAACTTTTCACTGTTCCCCATTTTAAATATGTCAGTAATATCGAACACTGGAAACTATCACTTTCACAGTACAACATCCTCATTTAAGCGTGTGCACATTCATATATTCTTAGTGCTTAGATTATAGAATTTAACTGACAATTTCAGGTAAAATTTAAAGTAAACTTAAAGTAATACCTAAAGATTTTCAGGAGAAAAACAATATTCTTCCAAAAATATTAAGTTAATTGTACTCAGTGGTTTTAATGAAGCAGGAGTTGCTGGCTGAAAGTTTCAGAATTTCAAATAGTGGGGGAAGAAATAGCTGAGATAATTATTGTTTGCTTAATTGCTTGAGTAATAGAAGTTTTGTTCTACTTACTGGGAAGGACCACTAATGAGAAACTGACTTCTTGTTAGCAATTAAATCAGGACTTTACACTGCAATAAAGTCACAGCAAGATTACTAATCAATTTTCGGAAGAATTGCAAAAACACTTCAAATAATAATCAAAATAGTAATTAAAGAAAACTGCTGAATTATTTTCAAGAAAGAAAAAAAAGAAAAACCTGAAGCTATTGGCTTGAATATTGGCTTGAATTGAAGAATGTTTTAGTAATAACATTTTGTATTGATTTGATTTTATCTGATGACTGCTGAATAAGTTGCAAAAATTGATATATATGTAATACTGAACTTTTTATTGCTGGGGAATGTCTGGGTCCATAAAAATTATCTTAATGGCAAAAGCTTCTATTGCCTAAAGTAAGGTTAACTCATACATGAACTCACAGTCACAAGGAAAAGTCCTTCAATGAGGGACTCAAATTTCTCATCCAGTAACTATAACTACCAGAGCATTTAAAATTATTAATTGCAATTCAATTAAAGGTATCTTTTTCTTCCCCCACCTCATTTTTGTGGAAAACTTAAGTCCAAATATACCCAAACTAACAGAGCCCAGTCTGATTTCTCACTCTCTACCATGGCAAAGCTTTGTTGTTTAACCTGGGATATGCAAAGATGGGAGGGCCTCACCTCACTTGCAGCTGAGCATGGAACAGAGAAGGTTTTCACTGAATCCAAGCCTGTATACTGCTTTCTTAAGATGACGTAGGAAAGGAACAAAAGCTTCTGTCTGCCTGACCTGCCAGTTCCTCCAGCTTATAAAAAATTAGCTGTACAGTTAAAGAAGCCAATGACAGTGCCTTCAAATGGGATACAGGCACTACATAACAATTGCAGATAACAAAGAAGGAAATTTGACTCACCCCTTCCAACAATCAAGGATATCTCAAGAGATATACAACCCCTATCCAAAGAGATACTGCTCCCCTGGCTGCTAACCCATAAATGGGGGTGAGGAGGGGTGGATCCAGAATTCCTTGCATCTGAACTCCCTGGGTTAGCCACACTTTCTCACCTGGTGCTTAAACATTGGTTCAGGTTGTGATTTGGCAGTTTCACTACATTAGTGTCAATGGTTTATGGGCTTCTTTGAGTTCTGTGACTAATGGGGTGGGAGGACCCAAATAATCATATCTGGGGAAAGGGGAAAAAGGGGAAAAGGTAGTGAGATGGGCCTAAATGAAACAGACAAGAATCTGAGGACAAACAAATTTACTAAATATGATATCAAAATGCAAGATAACACAATATAATACAATATTATTAGAATTGAAGCTAATAAATAAAATGAGAGTGTCCAAATACTACAAGTCTTACTCTAAAGACGAAGGCAATATGGCTAGGGAGCACCCATGCTGCTGAAATGAACAGAAAGGGGAAAAAGGGGACGTCTTGTGACCTGCGAACATTTTTATCTTTCCCTCTGAACGGAAAATGGGAACAGAACCATGAACAGTCCTTTGAGACGTAGTTCTTTTCTCTTCTGAGACAAGCTATACCTGGAACTATCAGTAGTCCACAGAACTGGAGCATTAACTCTTTAACTCCCAGTGTACTGCATGATGTTATGATGTGGAATATCCATAGCAGAAAATCATAAAACTATGACAATTAGTAAAGACAAAAACTGAGGAGTTAGTTTGATCCATTCTACCTAGAATTTTCAGAGTGAACAATCTCAGATTTGGTCTTTATCGACCAAATTAATCAATGAGCTGCAAAGACTTCTTGATACTTATCTTTCATTAAATAAATTTTAAAAGGATCCTGTGTCTGAACCCTTCTATTCCTTTTTGGCTCAAAGCTCACTTTCTGAGGTATTTTCTGTGATAAGACTGACTGACATAGGAGGTGAGTACTGGGTATCACTGTGTGGCAATCACCATCATTTGTAGACAAATTCACATTTGAAAGACCAGGAGTGTTTACAGGCAGAAGATCTGGCCTTATTTGTAAGTTTGTACTGTCACTGGGATAAGAAGTTGTGGTTTTGTGGTTTTGATGCCAGTATTCCACTTCAAAACATCATGTTGGGAGTTAAAGAGTTAATGCTATGGAGGGGAGCAGAAGGGGGTTGAAGTTCCAAACTGGACACCAGCCTCGCTCTCTCAGCTACTGCAGAAATACAGGACATTTGTTTCCCCTGTCGTTTTTGCTAACTTAAGTCTTTATACCTTGGCTACCTCTGTCTCTCAGTTTATTCAGTTTTGTTAGATTTAGTAAAATCACCATTCCTCCTCAAATCGTGCCATTGTTTTTTGTAGACCCATCATGGCTCTGCTTGGGCGGCCGTGTGGCCACCAACGGTGCAGTTTGTTTTTTTCTTCTTCCTATCTTCTTCCCTTTTTTTTTTTTTTTCCTTGTGTCCCTGTCATGGATAACACCGTGACAGAAGTCATCAGCAGCAGCTGAACAACACAACTTCTGACAACCTGATGACGCATCACGACTGAAGATCAATGCCCACCCTATGTACTACATTGGAACCTCGGTGGTGACTCTCTCTCTTGATTTCTACAAAGACTCCTTGCTATTATTTCCTATCTCTTTCCCATTACCCATCTTTCCTTCCTCATCTCCTTAAGTAACTAAGGAGTATATAAGTAATATATACTCCTTAGTTAATAAGTAAGTAGTATACTCCTTAGTTAATAAGTAATATAAGTAAGCAGTATATAAGTAATATACTGCTCAGGCTAATGACCTGTTGTGTCTTAATCTTGCTGTCAGGTACACATATATCAGAAGAACCTCTTCTCTCTCCTATTAATTGGAGTGAGACATCCAGTTTGTTCTGTACTCAGTTGACCACTGAATGAGGATGGGATAAATTCTGTGCTAGTGAAAAGAATAAACAAAATAAACTCATGTTTGTTTCACATGCTTTTTTTTTAAGTTTCTATTTTAAAAAGCTCATAAATGGCAACTACAGTTTTGTCATATAAAGATTATGAGATTGTGGGATAAAAAGTGTCAAAGAAGATAGTGACAAAGGTTTGTAAGGGATAAGGTATGTCTGGTTGTTTTGATATGTGTGAAAAAGAGTGAACAGGTAAACTGTATCTTAGGGGTCATGCTTGAGTGTAATGCAGTCTCAAATCCTCCACTGGGCATGCGTCCTGTAAAGCTGGATCTGGCAAAGAATAAACCAGTACTGGACAAGGTCAAAAAAATATTATTTTGCCTGTAATTCTCATGAAATTGTATTCTGTTCAAAAAATCTATTTGTTTGATAATCTCAGAATCTTTCCACAGATAAGGACTTATAAACAAACAAACAAACAAATGAGCAAACAAACCAAACAAACAAATAAATAATGGTAATTACCAATTGCTATGAAACTTTATATTGAATAAGATAAAAGTTGCACTGCGTCTACTGGAAAGTTGCTTCTGAAAAGAGTCTAGGCTACAAACACCATGATGCAAAGAGGAATCTTTCATTAGTAGCATTTGCATGTAAGGAAAAAGGAAACATAATGCTAACACTGAGAAACTTTAGAATATCAGTATCACAGCAAACCAGTGAACATTCTACTAGAGTCTAAAAGACAAATTACTAGAGTCTAAAAGACAAATACTTGATGAACATTCATCTGCTTTTAAAATATGAAGCTGTTTTAACCCTGAGAAAATATAACATGTGGTATCATATAAACCTCAAGTGCTAGGCTTACTTCAAGTATTCATTATGAAACTCGATTTCTCTTTTCCCATGTGCATGTTGAGATATTTATTTCAAGTATTATAAAAACCTTATACATTGATAAGAGGTAACTACTCCACAGTAATAAAAGAAAAAAGGAATTAGAAGTTAAAAATCTGTCTCACTGAGCAGTCCTTTGGGTCTTAGCACTACTATCCTCCTTTCCATAAAGCATTTAGGTAATGCTAGGTAGAGTAATACTGACAGGCAGAATTGCCTTAACAAATGAATTTTGAAATATCTCATTCTACAGGGCAGCTCTAGGGAGGCAGCTTACAATGTTACAGCAACTTTTTGCTTCTTCATTCCCAGGCAGCTAACAGAAAAAAGTCAAGTGTTATATTTTTATTCAGTGACAGAAAGATGAGTTTCCAGAGGGAACCAGTAATAAAGTAAAATCAACAGACTACTTTTACTGGAATTTCAAAATATTATAATTGACATAGTTTATAAGAAATCATTAATAAACTGAATGGACAAGAAAGCTAGGATCTGTTTTCTGTTTATTATTATTATTTATGTTATTAATTGAACACAGTTTGTGCAGCCATGATACACATTTTCTTTCATTTCAAATGAAAGATATACAATAAAATGTCAAGGCAAAAGCAGGAAGTATGATTAATATTCTGTTTCATACCATAGAATTATGTCATAGAATCATATGAAAATCCTACCATGTCAGTGCTGATTTTGAACAAAAAACTGGTGAAAAAAGAATTCACCACAGAGAGATATCTTTTTAAAATGTGATATCAGGATCAGAATCTGGTTTCATACCTTGGGAGAAATTCATCTCTTCTATCTCAATGAAATCTTTTCCATCAGGTTCACTCATTTTGTGTGCACTTCCTAAATGAGGTGATGCACCTTCAACACCGCATGATGCAAAGGCCATGGTTTCCCACCTCACTCTGCGCCAGCACTGAAGGATGCCGTAGGTGGGAGTCAAGGAGCTGTGATTCCATCCTACAGGTTCCTCCTGTCTCAGTTGTAGAGTACATTGATAGTGACATCATGCCACGCACCAGCTTTCCTCTTTGAAGACATTATCTGGAGTTTCTTTAAGGCATTTTGGGAAGATTTTCGTTTTTCTCTACTATTTCTTGTTGTGTTTAAAATTACTAAGTACTAGTAGGACTGAGCATCCTTTTATCAAGCTTAGGGAAATTATCTTAATTGTGAGAACCGTGGTTCTTGCCGCCACATGAATAAATACTTCTTACATTTTTATTAATCTAAAGGAACTTCTTACTTTGTTTGACACAGAAATTCACCTAGGCCATTAGGTAACCAGATTATTAGGCAATATATCACTTTGTCTGGAGCTATAAAATATCCTTAAAAGAAAATTTTTCTTTTTTCTCTCTTTGAAATGAAGGTTTTACAAGTCTTTTCTGTGAAAAATAAAAAAATAAAACCTAGAAAAATATTTCATATTCTTTTGGGGCTATACTTTTTGATTTAAGTTGAATCCTAAATCCTTGTGAACAAATGATCCCCAAAAGAGAAAGAAAATTTTTCTTTTCAATGGAATTGTTTTCCCTATAGTAAAATTACATGTAGGTTCAGACTTCTATTGAAATCTCACTGCCAGAAGCAGAGCCCATTTGCTTTTAAGCCATGGATCAAAATAAGTTTGCTCAGAGTTTTACTTGCCTCTGCAGTTTCAAGATTGAAATAATTTTGACAGATTGTACAGTTTAGCCAAAGCAGGTAATTTCTCTGAGTAAGGAGAAAAAAAAATCATGTAGAGAATGAAAAAGGAAGTGTATGTAAAAAAGAAAAGAAGGAGGATGAAGAGGAAAGTAGTGCAGGAAATTTCTGCTCCTTGACTGCTGAGCAGCAAGATTATAATTGTGCCTGCTCTTAGCTCTACCACCCTACTTTATACTCTTAGAGGCTTTCTCCTCTACTTTTGGGATGTTTGAGCTATTCAGAAAGTGACAGTTGAACAAGCTACATCTAGATGTATCAAACTGAATGAGTGGTATTTAAGTTCTATTTAGTGCCCCTGCTGTTACCAGCTTCACATTTTAGTTTATATCTCTTGTTGTGTTCCTTTGTCTCCCACCAGCCATCTCTAATTTATGGTTTTCATTATTGCTTCTTGATTTTTGTCTTCATAAACACCAACAAGGAATCACGATCCATTTTACATTTATTTCTGTAGTGTTTCTACTGTTCTACCTGAAGATGTGTGGTTGTCTGTTAGTTTAGAAATTATATTTTTTGCTACAAGTATTCCATAGTAGTTGACTATAGTATAACATCTTATTCTTACAGAGCCAGTGAGAGCAGGACCAGTTAAAAATTATCTTGGTAAACAAAGAGAACATTCTTTCATGGTCTGAAGGGATGTCTTATTGGTTATTTTCTGTGATTAAAAACTGCACTGCAGAAGTTAGTTTAGCCCAGAATTATTTTGTGTATCTATCAGTTCATGACATTCTAATCTTAAAATCCCTAGGTGAAGAATGTCAGTCTTGGGAACTTCTGGCATCCTTTTTGTTTGACCTTGATGGCACTGAGCACAGGAAAAAAACTACTGCTGGCTTTATATGCTCAGGCAGGGCTGCCAGACTGGAAGATACATGTGACACTATTCTTTCACGCAAAGGTTATTATCAAAGACTGTAGAACTGTAGATGAACTCTGGTGCATGTAAACCACTCATTGGGAAGAAACTTCCAACAATTTCTTGCTCAATCCAATTGAAGTAAAAAAACTTCTATAGATTCATCTCTTTGGAAACACTGAAAACACTGAATTTGCAGAATACATTCTGTAAGGTTTAAATATAACAGCTCCTCATTTTATATTGTAATACACAAATCCAGATAAAAAAATAATGAAAGAAAGAGAAAGGAAGGAAGGAAGGAAGGAAGGAAGGAAGGAAGGAAGGAAGGAAGGAAGGAAGGAAGGAAGGAAGGAAGGAAGGAAGGAAGGAAGGAAGGAAGGAAGGAAGGAAGGAAGGAAGGAAGGAAGGAAGGAAGGAAGGAAGGAAGGAAGGAAGGAAGGAAGGAAGGAAGGAAGGAAGGAAGGAAGGAAGGAAGGAAGGAAGGAAGGAAGGAAGGAAGGAAGGAAGGAAGGAAGGAAGGAAGGAAGGAAGGAAGGAAGGAAGGAAGGAAGGAAGGAAGGAAGGAAGGAAGGAAGGAAGGAAGGAAGGAAGGAAGGAAGGAAGGAAGGAAGGAAGGAAGGAAGGAAGGAAGGAAGGAAGGAAGGAAGGAAGGAAGGAAGGAAGGAAGGAAGGAAGGAAGGAAGGAAGGAAGGAAGGAAGGAAGGAAGGAAGGAAGGAAGGAAGGAAGGAAGGAAGGAAGGAAGGAAGGAAGGAAGGAAGGAAGGAAGGAAGGAAGGAAGGAAGGAAGGAAGGAAGGAAGGAAGGAAGGAAGGAAGGAAGGAAGGAAGGAAGGAAGGAAGGAAGGAAGGAAGGAAGGAAGGAAGGAAGGAAGGAAGGAAGGAAGGAAGGAAGGAAGGAAGGAAGGAAGGAAGGAAGGAAGGAAGGAAGGAAGGAAGGAAGGAAGGAAGGAAGGAAGGAAGGAAGGAAGGAAGGAAGGAAGGAAGGAAGGAAGGAAGGAAGGAAGGAAGGAAGGAAGGAAGGAAGGAAGGAAGGAAGGAAGGAAGGAAGGAAGGAAGGAAGGAAGGAAGGAAGGAAAAGATACAATAGAAAATACACTTCCATTGTTGTTCTTTTGCTTATTATTTTGAGTCATTTTGCTACTCTGTGCTCCTTTGGGACTCTCTAGATTTTTGTTTCTGTTTTATTTTGCATCTCTTGGGTTTTCTTCTGAAAGGGAGAATTTTCCTATCCCCATTTAATGATTCCCTCATTTTAACACACACTTCTAGGTGCAAAAATACCTCTCCTATGAAAGTTGGAGGTGTTTCCATGTCTGCTTGGTAATGAACACTACGTGCTTTTCAATCTATTTCTCCTGTTGTCTTCATCAGCCAATTCAACTAGTGGGACTACTTACTACAGCTGAAAGCTGAAGCTAGCTGCTCCTTCCCACAGGCAGTGCAGCTGATCTGTTATACAAATCCCTTGGCAGGTAAAGTTCCTCTCAATTTACTATTATTATTGTTGTGATGATAATGACAAAATTTCTATCTGAATTCATAGATTGTGAATATAATTCCCCAGATGAGGTATAAAAGTAGATTATTATTATTTTAGTTATAAATATTGTTTTCCTTTTCTCCCCCCAGAACTACTATTGTTTTCTGTTGTTCACTTCAACACTAGGAACAAGGGCTGCTCCATAAGTGGTGCTTCCTATATTATTATGTTGGCCTTTAACATCAGAGGCTCCACCTCCTTGGGGAGCCTATTCCAGTGTTTAACAACCCTTTCTGTAAAGAAGTTTTTCCTTATATCCAATCTGAACCTTTCCTGGCACAAGTTGAGGCCATTGCCCCTTGTCCTGTCATCTGTCACCAGTGAGAAGAGACCAACCCACCTTTCACTGCAATTACCTTTCAAGTATTTGAAGGGAGCACTGAGGTCTACCCCTCAGCCTCCTCTTCCCCAGATTAAACAGACCAAGGTCCTTCAGTTGCTCCTCATGGGGCATATTCTCCAAGCTCTTCACAAGCCTTTTTGCCCTTCTTTGGACCTGCTCCAGCATTTCAGTGTACTTTCTGTGTTGGATGCCAAAAATTGTATGCAGTACTCGAGATGGGACCTCACCAATGCCAAGTAAAGGGGGAGGATTACTTCCCTAGTCCTGCTTATCACACCATTCCTGATACAGGCCAGGATGCCATTGGCCTTGGCCACCTGAGCATGCCTCTGTCTCATATTCAGCCAACTGTCAGGCAGCTTTCCAACCACTCCTCCTCAAGCCTGTAGGATTGCCTGGGGTTGTGACAAAAATGAAGTACCCAACACTTGGCTCTATTCAAACTCGCACAATTTACCTTGGTCCATCAATTCAGTCTATCCAGATCCCTCCATACTACCCTTCTTCCCTCCAGCAGATCAACACTCCCTCCCAGTTTGGTGCCATCTGCAAACTTGCTGAGGGTGCACTGGATCCCCTCATCAAGGTCATTGATAAAGATGTTAAAAAGGAATGGCCACAGTACTGAGCCCTGGGATGCCATGAGACAGATAGCATCAGAGAAGAAGACATTTGAGAAAGTGATGTCTAACATGGAACTACATATGAAGCAAAAGTATGTCACTGAATTCCTCCCTATGTAACAAATGACACATTCATCAATGCTTGCTGAATGTTGATGAAGATCGAACAGTGGATGTGAGCTCAGTTTGGCAGTGGGCGGAGAATTTCAGCAGTGGCAACAGCAGTGTGAGAGAAAAACCATGGTGATAGGCACTGGCTGGGGTTGACTGACCACTTTTTAAAATAAAAAATTCCAAAGAAATATTTTGAAAAAGTGATGATACCTGAGAACATTGAAGTCCAGGCCCTAAAAATATAGAATTGTTAGGCACCAACTCAGTAACAGATAAACTTATGGGCACTTAGGTTCCAAACAAAGCAATAACTATATGCATTTAAATTTTTCTTATGCAACAGGGTTTGGTGAATGCTAAAATAGAGAGTGTTCTTAGTTATACTGCTATCAGAATTTAAAATAAAAACCACGAGCACTGAAAAGAAATTACTTAGCCCATGCTACTTCTTGGCAGCATCTTTTCACTGTAGAGTACTAGAAAGGACTGAGAATCCATATACTTTTCAGGCATCTGTGTTATGCTAATATTTACTTCTAAAATGAACATTGGAATTGTAATGGAAAATTAATATATAGATCAATTTTATGAAAGGATGATATTTTCTTGAGAGATTAGGATTTTCAGGAGAGTCGTAGAAAGAATTTAAGATTTCTGATCTACTTGGCTAACAGAAAATATTTTTTGTTATATTTTGCTCTTAAAATACTTATATGGAGGCCATAAAGTGAGCCACATGCTAAAATGATGTGTAACATTCTGACTCTGTTTCAGGAAACAAAAAAATCAATGACATTTTACTCACAACAAATGAATTTAATTTTTTAAAGTAAATAAAACTGTAACTTGTTTTTCTCTGTAAAATAATTTTGGAGTTATTACTTGTGTCTCAGCTACTTACCACTATGAACAGAACAATGGAGGACTGGAAGTTAGTTTTAGACCACTGGTTAACTTAAAATCATACAAGCTTTTCTTCCCTTTTTACAAATCTTGATGCTAAAATTGGCATTATTTTGATAATTTTTTTGTTTAAAAGGAAGAACGCTGACAGACTCAATCCTGAGGTGCAGTTCATTTCTCTTGTGGATGTGAAATACTTGTATGTGTTTACATATTTTTCCTCATTAGCTTTTGAGGTTATTTTAATGTTTATTCACAGCTCCTTAATGCCAGGTTGGAGAGTTGACAGAACTGCTAAGAATAATTTGACAACCTAATTTCTCATCTTTAATATGCATTTTAGAAAATATTTGTGTTTACATGAGTGACAGAGATTAACTTTTTGATATATATAATGAAGCATTGACGATCTAAGTAATAAGAGGAAAACAGCAAATGATATCTAAAATTCATATGAGCGCTCTATGCAGCCTTAGTGTTCTCTGTATGCAGTGAAAGCACATATGACAACAAACCAGGTAAAGTTATAATACTTTATGAAATTACATTTAGATTAAGATCCAGAGTTATTACCTCAAAGGAAGGTTTTACCTTTCTTACATAGCTAATAGACATTTTTGTGGTCATCAGAGATGTCTTTTGAAACTTAAGTAACTTTTTCCAGAAAAGGATTCTAAAATCTTATTCCAAGAAACTAATTGATAATGATTATCTCTGGATACCAGAGCTGAGCAGGGACAAAGCAGCTATATAGCAAAAGATAAACTCTTCCAATTCCCTACAGAATGACCAAGTAACATCAATAATGAGCTGAAGTGTCTTCGCGGTGTAATTAACCTGGAGTGATTGGTGTTACAGTTAATGAAAAGGGGAGAAAGAAGAAATTATTTGTCCAGGTTCATAAATTCATAGAGAAGACATTAGCATCATATGGAGCTAAATACAGGTATCTTGGACTGCAGTTTGGTGCTGTCACTGTAGCATTGCTACATGCTTCATTTTCCTTTTCTTTGAGTATAAACTTCCTTAAAAAAAAAAAAAGAAAGAAAGAAGTCGATTGCCCTAGTTTTCTAAATAGGTTCTGGCACTCAGCTTTAGCATGCAATTCTTTTCATAAACAGTCAAAAATTAGTTTCCCAACAGGCAAAATATTTTTCTGTACTTCCTCTGAGCGACCTCAGAGGGAGTGAAAGGAGAAGGCTTAAAAAATTATTCTGGAAGAAAAACAAAAAGAAAAGATTGTTTTAGGCAAAATACAAAATCAGAAAAAAAACCAGGCATATTGCTTGCCCCAAGCAAAGTGGTACTTCTGTATGAGATATTTCCATTGATTGTAGCAGTGTGGGAGTGCAGAGGCATTAACATTTGTGGCTGATCAGAGCAGGCCATGGATGTGATTGCCTCTAAATGTTCAGTCCCGGGATGCTCACAGCAGGCACACTGCTGTTGGCACCTGGACAGAGCTGCTCACACCTCTGAAGGAGGCCATGCCTTCTCAGGAGACATCACAAGTTGATTTTGCTTTGCCACGTTCCCCTTAGTTCCTTAGTCTTAGCACTGTACTGACAAAAAATGTGAACTCTGCACCTTATAGCAGAGTACAAAGTTAAACTCTTGTCTTGGATGTTTTTCTCTCACGAGGAAAATAGTTGTTTTTCAGGCTTGTTTTCTTTTTTTTTTTTTTCTTCCTAGATGTTATTTTGTGTTCAAACATTGGGAATTTTGACACTTGTTTCTTTTCTGTGAAGGCTACCTTTTCTGTACAAAGACAAGCTAATATGTTTTTAAAACTATACATGATAGCAGTCAGGAATGTTGGCTTTTTTTTTCCTGACATCACATAATATTGAAAGAACATGATGTTTCTGGTTTGAAAAATATGTTTTTTCAGCCTTGTGGTAAATACCAGTAGTTAAGTTAGGAGCAATGTTAAAAAAGTGAGGATATGATCAGGACAATTGTTTAGGAACATTGCAGATACCTGCCCTCAGGGTGATTTCCTACTTTTTCATTACATTCCAGTGTTTCTTTGTAAAATGTAGATGCTTGCAGCTGGGCTCTGGGACTTAGAATGAACTTAGTAACTTCAAATGCTGGGTATGTGAGAAGAAGGTATCTAATACTTAAAATGTTGTATTTGGAAACTAAGATTCCAGTTATTTCCCACGAATTTAAAAGTTTAGTCCTTCTAAAGGTGATCCAATGATGTCAGAGGAGTTGGTACTGCAGGCTCTAGATCAGACTTATAATCTGTCAGCATTAAGGCTTTTTGCATCCTTTATAACTCATTTTCCTGATGGTAGTCAGAAACATACCTTAGTTGAATGAGGATGTTTCATACAGATACACAGGTCTACATACCTGTAAATTGTATAAAAAGCATCCACTGAATATTTCAAATGATCATTCCCAGAAATAGTTAACCAGTATTTTAAAAAAGGCAGTTCCCTTTGTTCCTTGTAGCTTGAGCTTGTAATTGAAGAGCTTTTGAAGCTTGTGCTCTCTGAGGCATTTTGAAACAGAGTGAGGAGATATTTCGTTTGGAATAATATTTCTGAAAATCTGTAACAAGGTGTATCACTTTGTATGTAAAGATGAAATATTTATGTGGTCTTGCAAAGCAGGAAAGTAAAACCAAAGAGTTTATATTTGCTCCTATTAACTCTCTTGAAATAATGAGTTCCTGTTTAAAGGTCTGGTTCTGTGATAACATCCATCAATAAACATTTGGTTGGTTATATTAGGTTTTAAAACTGTAAGAATATTCATGGCAATAAATAAAGAATTCACATGATTTCAGATATTAAAATAGGTATTTTCTGTATATAACTTTTATAGACTTATATAGGATAGCTGCAATAAAAAAGGTCACATCATTTAAGTCGTAACTTTTTACTAGAAATTTATTTCCTTGCATTTTATGAATCTCTCTTTGTTCTGCATAGCAAGACTTCTGGTGTTCTTCAGCTGAAACTGGATGCAGTTAATAGATGAATAATCTTAGCTGCTTTATGAGGTAGGTGTTTGACATTGGAAAGTGTATAGTCAACATAGTATAAATGTTTTATTAATCTCTCATGAAGAACAGCTTTTGACTCTGGAAAAGAATACATAATACTGTACAACATTAACTACTTTGTTAAGGGAGCCCTGAAGCTGTCAATTCATGTCTCTCTTGGATGACAGGCAGGGGTAGCACTGAGAAGGGTCATCCATCTGCAGGTAGAGGCAGGAAGGCACATCGTGCTTAGTTGCTCACAAGCAGTTACTGAGAGCTGTATAAACAGCTAACATTGGAAGCTGCAGTAGCTCCTATTCACTTATCAGTGGGACCTCCAGAGATGTTCAGGCAAATGGAACAGCTGCCTCTCCATCTAGGAGGGAGCCTAGGGAAATTCCAACTGTTTCTTAGGAACTTCAGCTCTGATTGCCAGAGGTGTTTGTGGATGACTAACTCACTGATAATTACTATGGACATTACTACTTGTCTCAGTTTTTGCTGCAGATGAAAGAGAACAATTATTTTTACAGAATGTTTACCCTGGAGGGCTCAAATATGTCTAGGTGCCTTGGCTTTTTTTGTTCTTTTTTCTGTTTTTTTTTCTTTTTTTTCCCCCATTTCAGAGAAACAAAATTAGTAATAAAGTTATTTCAAAATTTTTAAATGTGTTATCATTACTGTGTAAACCTACACTGAATTTTGTGTAAAACGATTAAATTTAAAGATCAGATATGTAAACCTTGTCTAATCACAACACAGTTGCTCTGGACAACTCTACCATTTTTACCTAATAAAACCCAGGCAGAAAGGGACCTGATGAAAAAATAAAAAATAAGGAAGGTTTCTTCTCTCTCCATCTGCTGGAAAACTGAACAAACGTAAGTCTCTGAAAAACAATATAACTGGATTTTTTTAAATGAACTGAATGAAGTCCATTTTTTTTAATCTTTCTTCCACTTGTACTTTTTTTTTTTTTTAATCAGTTCTTTTGGTTCAGGAACTTTAAATGTCTCACAGATGTATTTTAAAGTAGACAGGAACATCATCCCAAATGGAATGATTTACTCAAATTAATCTCTTTGGAAATACAAATGAATGTATTCTCTTAGAATTCAATAACAAGTGAAGTAAACCAAAACATGTAAATTTATTTAAGCCTATTTTGTGATGAAAAGAACATACTATTAGTGTACAGAAAGGTAAAATGTTAGCATTCATTCTTCAGGGATCACTGGTTTTGTATCTTCATTATCATTCAGGTTGATATATCAGATGCCCATTAATCCAAATTAAGCTCTGTGGATAAAGAATTGTTTGTGAAGGAATCATTACACTATAAGATTTGATAAAAATGAAGTTACGAGTGAAAAACTGGTAGTTGAGGAGAACAGCCTTCAAGCTTTTATGGGGAATAAAAAGAAAAAATGGATTACCTCTATTATCTGAGAAATAGGTCAAGATACTCTGGAATGAAAAGAGCATGGAATATGAATCAATAAGAGATCGTAGAGATATAAGGAATGTTGTATTTTTTATAGGTAAGATGTTATGAAGATGTAGTTTGGATAGGAGAATTAAATACATCATTTGCATGAAGAGAAAGAGTCCTTCATGATAAGAACATTTAGTTAGTTTTTAGGTTAAGTAAACAGGCTTATGTTCTGTTACATTATTCAAAGGAGAGTAGCCAATAAAATGCAGCATTCTGAAGTTACTGTGGATCATTCTCTTCGTTTCAGATAGGATAAAATTATTTTTTTTTTCAAAGTGTTTGGTTGATGCTCTGTTTTGGATTTAGGAGAAAAAGAATGTTGATAAACACAAAGGATTTTTTATCATTGCAACGCAGTGCTGCACAGAAGCTAGGACTTTTCTCCTCATGCAGCCCTGTCAGTGGGAAGGATGAGGCTGCTGAAGGAGCTGGCAGGGGATGGAACCAGGACTCTACTTGTGCCTGTTCAGGTGATATAGGTAATTAAAGAAATCATTTAATCTTCATTAAATTATTGAACATGAATACTTAACAATTTGAAGAGTAAATCTCAGCAAATAAGCTTCCATATTTGAGAGTAATCAAGTTATTTAAAAGGACATCCTGCTATACAGTTTTCTAAGAAGGGTAATTCTGAGAATAAAATAGTTTGCACGAACCTGAGGAGCTTTGTTTCTGACATGCTTCTATTTTTTTTTTTATAAGAAGAACTATAAATAAAATACTTTAGAAAAGGCAATGATAGAAGATAGAAAGGTTGGTTCTGAGAAGTTTATTCACACAAGAACTATAGGAGAGATGTACAAGTTTATGCAAACAAGTTTAATAAACAGCAGAGGAAAAACTTCAAATATCATGAAAACTAAGCAACTAATATTATTAAATGACTTTGTCCTGCAGATTCTTGTCAGTAGAAAGAATAGGAAGAAACATTATCTACCTCAGTGTCATAGGAAAGATTCTTGCAGGCAGTTAAAGAGAGAGACTTCCGTGCTTTAGAAATAAATGGAATTTCATAAACTGAACTGTAGTATATATGGCTGCTGGAACTAAAATTGTCTGATATATCTAAATTGCTCACTAGAATATGTGATTTGGAAGGGACTACATTAGCTTGTTATTGTCAGAAGTTTTTCTTCAAAAAGGTATTTCTAAGTAGATAAAATATGTTACTTGAGCAGATGAAAGACTAGGAAAATAAACTAAAACAAAAAAGATTAATACTACACAGACAAAACACTACAATTTTAAATGCTGAATTATCTTTTAAATGTGATAAAGTTATTTTATGGATACTATTTAATGATATGAGTGTTCCAAAGAATTTTGATAGAAGTCCTCTTGGGGTTATACTACAAAGATGATGACAGTATTTCCTGATGTCTTTTACCTATATATGACTAATGCTCTTAACAAACAACATGTTTTGTCTCTATGGTGAGTTAATATCATAATTCTTAAGGTTAGTAAACAGAGATTTGACTGGGCAATTAATGAAGTCATGAAACAGGTCAGAGGAAATAGATTTAAAAGAATCAAATCTTTGGCTGTCAAGTCTAGGTAGGGGACACATGTTTAAAACAAAGAAAATGAAAACAAAAAATATGGCAACATGCATAAATAAGTATTCATAACATTTTTGATGGCATATGCAAAATTCTTCACTTAGGTCAGGTTAAGATCTCAGCATTGTGAGTGATCAAGAAAAGATCACTTTAAAAGCGTTGATAAAATATTTGGGTGTATCAGAGAAGGAATAAAAATACAAGGAAAACAGATGCTGTCATGTTTTTAATTTTGATACTCTATTTAGGTTTCATTTCTATCACACTGTTTAACAGTAAAACACTCAACAGCAAATACAAGAAGTAAAATAGCAGTGACATATGGAACATTATATATATTACATAGAACTTTTTGCTCTCATTGCTCTCCTGAAAATATTTGTTCAGAATATTTTCATCTGAAGGGAGAAGTAGGATGACAGAAGCTTAACTTAAGTTTGAAAGCCCATTTCCTGACACTATTCAACATTTTGAAGTCTTTTGCCGGTCTGTAGTGGAATGAAACAAAGGCCTTTACAGTCTGTTCTCAATGGTACACTGTGTCAAAATGTCTCTTTCCAGACCCAAACAAGCTCTTTAGAGAAAGTACATGCAGTGTACATCCTTGTACCTAGAGCTCTGTGCTGCTAGAAAACCCTGTGCTACTCTACGTTAGTGTTCAGGTTATTTTCACAGGCTGTTCTGAACCATGGAGGTCAAGAGGCTAAATCTGTTTCTCACATGCTCACAAAGAAGGTAGATCATATTAAGTGATATTTAGAGAAAACTTGTTTCAACAAATAAAATGCTGTGAATCTTTGACACGCAGTGCCTTTTGAGAATGACCTCTACCACTCTAACCCCACTTCCACGCACACACCATTTGCGTAACCTGCTAGCTTGTTCTTGAAAGATCAGCTTTGTTTTGAAGTTCTCCAGTGAAACTTGGAAACTAACACAGATTTTGTTTAGTTTAGTCACTTGGTTTTTTTTCTGGGAAGAAAGGAAAAAAAAAATCACAGCAGGCAACAAAGTTGCTTTATTTTGTACTCACAACAATATCAGGCAAATAAGATTCCAGAAGTGGTCTTTACCACAGAAGTGCACCTGTCTTAAACCCACAGAGAACGGAGAAATTTCCTACCCTCAAGTACTTGGAACTGTTAAAAATAAGTATTTTAAATGACTACAAATTAAAATCTGTGGGGGTATCTTCTGGTATTACTCTCCAGTTTCTAAATCCATCAGTGGATCTTGAGGTAAGGTTGACTTCAGTACCTATTCATCTTATTTGAATCGTTGCCTGAAAGGGAGAGAAGGCACAATGATGGTTCTTTTCACTTGGCTTTCCCTCCAATACTATGTAAAAAAAAACTTGCCTTAAGCAACACATAAAATTAGGATCTAGTTTTTGGGTTAAGGAAAACAAGAGCTACAATCCTACTTTATACTTGACAACATGTTGCCTCTTTAATAGTTTTACTAATTCTTCCCTAGAATCTGTTTTACTTGCTAAAAGTAGGATAAAGCATGCATAGAACCCAGACTTCCATATCCATAACCATGGGTATTTTCATTTCATCCAAGTTCCCCAGATTCACAAGTCTTGCATCTTACTTTCCTGCGCTGGAAACAGAAATTGCAAGGATTAGAAATTCAAAAAGGCTGCATCTTGCAATATTTGCTATCTTGTAGTATTTGCTATCTTGACTTTCCTCTCTGATCTTGACTTCAGCAGGAGGTCTTTTGCAGAGGTTCTTCACCTCTTCCTCCAAAGCATATTTCTCTTACAGAAAAAAAAAACACAACATTTTAAATACTCTTTTCTCCTTCCACAATTTGTATATATAAAAAGTACCTAATGGTATTCTTCCTCCCTACCACATATCATGATTATACTGTAGAAAATTTCTATAACTAATTTTGATTGATCCTACTTATGGATTTCAACACTGCTGTATTTTCCTTCTGGGTAAGTGCTCCACTGCCTTTCTGGTTATGTATGGCAAAACTCATGTACTTTGTTAAGATAGGCCAGAGAGAAATAGAAATCACATGATATGTCACATTTCATAAAAAATTATCAAGTAAAAAAATAGTTTTATGGTATATAATCTGAAAAATGCAATCTGAGGTAAAACATTCTCTCTCCAGAACTTCAATGAACTGGTATCTTCTGAAATGATTATTCACGTATTTATGACTAATATTCAGCTAATTTTCTACTAGACAGCAAATGAAGTTTTACAAACAAATTTATTTACACATTGTATGTAAACCCAACTACTTGACTTTATCAAAGAAATTCCTGTTTCTAGGAATAATAACTATAATGGAAAATATTATTCTCAAAATTAGACTAAAGTAACCCCTATCACATGGGCTCTGGTTAATGTACTACCAGAAAAATAACAAGATCTTCAAATGTTGTACAAAAATATTTATTTGAAAAGTCTTTATAGCTACTTTTGAAGCAAAAAACAATTATTTTCTTGTCTTTTACATCTATAAAGGCAACTCTACATGTGAACGTTTGAAGGATCAGATCTTAACTGTTCAAATGCTGTAAATAGGTATATTTACCCAATATGCACATAAGACAACTACTAAATCTCTCAGATACTGCAGACCTGAGAAGTTCTACTAGAACTATGTATATTTCTTCTTAACTAGCCTCTCTTGTGTCATGGATTTTCTAAAAATTGAAGGATCTTGTTCTCTTCCAGTGACGAGAAACAATTTATGTGAGGTAGCTTTTATTTTTTTTTTCTAATTGAGTATGAAGCTCTTGTTTATTTTGCTTAATAGTGAAGTGCATGCTAAGGATAAGTGACTGGTTTTTTTTTTTTTCTGAATTAGAAATAATATTGTTGTTCTTTAAGGATAAATATCCTTACTGAGTTTAACAAGCAAATTTTGGAGGATTTGTTACTGCTCTTGGAGAACTAGGCAAAAGCCTAGTGCACAAGACACAAAAGGAATTCCAAATATTTGAAGTATTGTTTTTATTTATTATGTTTGAAACACTACAACATAAATTATTCTACTTTGTTGTTATGGCAACTTTAAAAGAGCTGCCTACAAAATTTTATTCTCTGATAAAGTAGTGGAATTAATTTATCAGATTGGATATATGCTGCAATTTCTGCAAAAGCAAATAAATACAGACATCCACCTATGAAATAAATTCTGCCTGTGGTGGAATTGTACACTGAATTGTACACTGTCTACATAGAATTTCAGTCAGTGGAAGTTTTGAGTGAGAAATATTAAGCATAATGAAAATCTGTCCTGCATTTAATCACTGCACATTGTAAGGGATGCATTCAAGAAATGCCTTCTTTTTTAAATGAGGAATTGGATTACAGAATGCCAATATTGTCAGTATAAAAGCTGAATCTGCACTTTTCTAATATTTTGTAAAGGATTTTATAAAAATGTTGTTATTTTGAAAATACAAGCACCTTTGTCCTTTTGAGAGTTGCCTATATAAGCCACAAAGGATTTGATAGTTGTTAACACAGATGACCTCGGTATTATATTGCACAACTCTAACTATACAGTAAAACTAATTATTTTAGAACGTGTAGTAGTACTAGCAAAATATTTTGAGATATTTTTATTTTCACTGCATGAAAGTCTTAAAATATTCCTACTAAGAGTTTTCTATTAAGAAAACACCGTGTTATAAATATTTTTATAGCAGTTGAGATTTTTTTATTCTAACAACAGAAAACATATAATATCTCAGTCTTTACTGCTAGGCAGAAAGAAAACCAACTGGAAAATACTGGCAAGTACTATAAATTGCATCTGTTTTCCAGCCAGAGCATCTGGTCTTTTGGCAGACAGACCCAGCAGATCTGTTATGTTGCAGGCTTTGAGTTTCTTTTCCTGAGAAATTTGTTTGGCTTGTTCAGGTGAGTGGGAAACAGATGCTGACATTCCTATTCTGTATGAATTTGAAAATATAATTTTGTATGAGACTTTCAATGAGACACACCGTATGTCTGTCTATTTAAGAAATCAGATTACAATATTTCTTGGGAAATTCACTTTGACTAGAGAATTGCATTTGGAAAGCATCTGCCTTCTAAGGAACATATAATTTCTAGATTTAGATCTTTTTACAGAGGGAATTTTTTTGAGAATAAAGAGTCGACACTACCTAGAAGGGAGGACAACACAGCTTTCTGATTAGCCTCATTTACAGTAGTTTTTGTTTATCTGAAAACTGTATGGTTGTGTTCTTTGCAACCTGATTGGAGATAAAAAAATACATTTGACCTGTAAATTGTTCAGGTTGTTTCAATTAAAATGATCTTTTCCTTTACTCATAAAATACAATCAACATGATATTGTTACTTATATTAATCATGTCTTGGAGGACTAATAATGAAGTAAGGTTATATTAAAAATGTGGAACTACACATTCCAGTCCCTTTGAAACTTTCCTAAATTTCTTAATGTAATATTTTTTCTAATTAATTTTCTCCCCAAATGATTTCCTGGGTATTTGATATGAACAGTGCATCTGTAGTTGAATCTTTTCATTAGGTATGTGTCTTAGTGAAATTAAGAGAACTTCCTGGAGTACAGCAGCTGCTTCAGTTGGGGTAACATAAAAGCTTTTAGGAGTACAGCATGAATGGCTGAAGTAGGCTGAAGAAATTTTCTTTTTTCATCTTCTATGGTAATAAGAAACAGAAAGCTTTTCAGAAGATACTGAGCTGAGAATGATGTGAGTGCCCAGAATTAATTCTAAGAAATATGTTCAGCTTATTCTAGAAATTGGGCCCATTTATAGACACTGCAGTGTATAAACCAAAAATACAAAAGTCACAAGATTATTTGAAAATTCTGACTACTAATTTGCAAAATTTTCAATGTTTCCAATTCATCAGGCACATATAGGTACTTTTCCCTCAGTTATGATTAGTAGATCATTGGCTGTTCATTCCTTGTGTGCTTTTAGTTCGAATATCTACTACATGTCTGTAATATGTTGGCTTTAATGCCAAATACCTTGTGTGAATTTCTAAATATTTTCAGTATATTTATAGTTCTTAGTTCAAAACTGCCAATATTTGCATGCAAAAATAACTCTTCCATAAGGGAAGTTTTTTGATAGTCATCTGAATACGTTTAATTTTAAACACAGGTGTGAAAGAATTGAAAGCCTGATGAACTGAACAGTTTCACATATCACTTGATCACCATTTGCCCAGTTCTAGCAATATCTTTGCCAGAAGTTATGCTTATGTTGAAGAATAGAGGAGATATCACCATGACTGTCAGTCACTTGATACCTAGATTATTTCGTCTACAAAACTGTCTCAAAACAGTCTGTTGTGTGGAAAACTGTAAAATTTTCATCACTTGTTTTGCTAGATCATGGTACAACTAGATGTTTTTATAAGGGCTCTTCTGTCTTATATCACAAATCTGTCTTGCAATACAGAAGAGACAGACAATACTTTGATACAATCTTGCTTATAGGAGATGAAGAAATGAGGAGTGCACATGCAGTGTATTTAAGTGTTGTTGTTTTCTCCGGTATATTTTCCAATATTCTGACAATCAATTTACTAGAAACTTGAATATGCAATATTAATAATCCCTTTTCTTTCATGAATTTGCTTAATAGATTTTTAGTCACATTTTTTGTCTTGACATCCGCAAATTCCTAAGGATCTCTGTGCTGTGCAAATAAGTACATAACTGCTTAAAATTGTTGTCAAGTGGTATCACTTAATAGGTGTTACTCATTTGTTAATAATTTTATACCCATTCATAAATTTATATATCACTATCGTATCACTTAGTTGTTGCTTTCCCAGTCTGACTAAAAAAACTTTTGTTTTGTGGTACCTTGTGATATGTTTGCTTGTAATGCATTTGTGTGCTTTCTGCAGTCTTGCAGTATCTCATTTTAAGATGGAGGAGAAAGGAAGAACAAATAATAACTTTACTGGTTATAAAACCAGTTCAAATAGTTTCTCTTGTTCTCTGGTAACCTTGTTTCCTTGTCTTTGGCTAAGAACTGAAGTACTCAGAGTCTCTTACATTGAATGAATCATTTTTCTTTCCTCTCTGTCAACTTCCTCAAAATAATGGACTTGTGATTTTGTCCTGAAAAAAAAAAAAAGAGGAAATCTATCTTCTTTTCTTTTTTCATTTATTAATTATATTCTTTACCATATTTTCAAGAAGTCTGAGTAGTATGTATATTAAACTCATTCAATTATTGTTCCTTATCAAGCCCTTTATAAAAATGACATTGTATTTACCATGTTCTGTTACTCACATACTGATATTTATTAATGAAAGAGGTTAAGTATCTAAGGTCATTTGTTGGTAATTTATCATTAGATTTCTTTGGGACTCTTAGGCAAATATGATAAGGTTGTAGCAAGTTACTGCTATTTCCTTTTCCGGTTTGTCTTAAAACCTTTTCTTATGTTTGAGACTCACCTCTGACTCATCCTGAATAAGTAATGGTTTTAGGCTGGGATATTTCTTTCGTTCAACAGGGAATACTGAATCAAATGTTTAATTATTTTTCTTTTTTTCTGTGTTCTTATCAACTATGAATTGTTTCTTTATATTCAAACTAATATATTTACACATCTCTGTACAAGACTGATTCCCAGCTAAACAATGATCTTAAAATGAATTATTAATACTATTTATGAGTTTAGAAAGCTGATAATTTGAATCTCATTCTTCTTGATTTATTATACTTCTGTAAAGAAGCTGAAAAAATATCTTAATCTTTCTCTGTTTCTCTTAGGTACACACACGTTCTGCTTTTTAAAGCATATTCTTCTTGCTCTAAAATGACTACCTTTAGTGTGTGTAGAAGTTTCACCAAGAGTCTAATATCATGTATTTAGATTAAAATACTTGCAGGCAGCAAAGATGTTTCTCTTCTGGTGTTATTTATTCATAATTTTATTTAATTTACATTTTTAACAGTATTTCCCCTTTTGAAGTTCAATTTCGGTAAGGACTGTTATTTCACCTATTTTGTCTTTTATGCTCACTTCATTTTAATACATTTCAGGGAGTAGTACAAAAAGAACATGCTCATACTTTTTGAATGACATTATAAGCCCCCTGGACCATTTTCTTACAGGTACTTAAACACAGTATTTTGAATTCTTTCTGTTTTCAGTTCAGCGAAAATGCACATGGATTTTCAGGCAATTTTAAAATCAAATTTTCAAGTACTAAAAAGAGAAAACCTAATGGTTGTTCTCAACATCTGTCAAGAAATAGTTTTCTCAGGTGTAAGATTGGACCATATAATAGTCATTGAGATGTAAACAATTATTCTGCAAGCAAATCACTTTTTAATTATAGATGGGCAGCCACTCTCTCTTACAGAATAGCTAGTTGTCTAAGGAAGATTTGCAATGTCTGTTTTGGCAGAGATGGGAATCAATAAATTGAGTGTGCGCAGGTTCTCTGCATGCCTGTTAGTAGGACAGAAATGTTGACTGGGGTACATGTGTGGGTAATGTGATTGCTCCTCCTGAAGGCAGTAATGCAGTGTGCAGTAGGAGTTATGGATCCTGAAAGAAGCAGGAAAAATGAAAACCTGAATTTACATCTCTCCTCCACAGCTTGACTAGTTTAGTAGTTGCTACTGTGGGAGAGAGATGACACTTGCAAGAGAAGCTGGGACTGTGGTAAGTGGTTGCAATGAGGGGGCAAAGTAAATAGAGTACATCGAACAAAAGATTGGAGAGTACATAAAAGATTTCAGTCAGAAGCTCATTCATCAAGTTTGAACTGTGACCTGAGGAGATGAGCTCACTAATTCATAAATTTAAGTAACTACAGCTAGCTACATGAGCTACTTTAATAAATATTCACATAGAATTTTTTTTTTAAGAGAAGTCTTATCTGACGCTGAGTCTAGTTAGGTTTTGATGCTGTGTTCTCAGGTTGGAAAGAGGATGCATCATATAGCAAGACAGTAATCTTGGCTTAACAAGTGTTTTTCCATACTTCATTGACATACTCCTTTCTCATTTTGTTCTTCCCCCTTATCTTGTCTTTAAAGGAGGGATATTTTTAACTGATTTTATGTTTGTTTCTGTTAAACTGCTTTTGGTGTGATACTGGAGTGGTCACATACAACAAAGAAACTGCTTTTGGTGTGATACTGGAGTGGTCACATACAACAAAGAAAACGGAATTCTTAGGATCTGCAATGACTGAAAATCACCTAGATGCTATATATACAAAAAGCTTATTGTGGTCATGTTTTGAAATAGAAGAAAAATAGATTTTAGTAAATAAGCCTGGGTTTTAGAACATCTCCTATTTGAAAATAATTGAAATACAGGTTGTGTAATTAAAGCTTTAAAAATGTTATTTAAAAAAAAAGTTTTGTCTAGATGCATTATGAGCGTGAGGAATGCCTGGAACTATATCTCCACAGAAAGGTAGAAAAAACATGTTTAGTCGTAAACAATTCAGATATCAGCACACAAAGGTCAATAAGGCTTAGAGTAGACTGCAGAATTATCTGAGTTGCAGAATCCTTGGTGGATATTTTGCTCAGGCTTGTCCATGCTGTGGAACTGAATGGTGTCTGACACTAATATACATAAGCAGTCTCAGATATATAGGCATGAATCTGCAGATACAGCAACACTTTGATTTTTCTGTATTTAGTTCAGTAGCCTCCTCATTGTCATTAGTGTATGAGAAGTAAGAAAAATAATTTCCTCTGTAGGCTGATAGCATGCTTTTTGTCGAGAAAAGGATTTCAGTGGCATTAATGTAATCCCTGTGCCAAGGTAGAAGTGGTTTCTGTTAACACATAGAGCTGATTAGTCAAAATGTACGACTGTATTGATCAATAAGCTTAATCGCATTTCACAGCTGGATCAGCTAATCAGCTACAAACTTATATAAACACAGTTAGCAAAATAGATGCTGTTACCTTGATCTTCGTCAGAGACTAATCCATATTTAAGATCAGATTAAAGTGTTGGTAGCTTCTGTCTAATGATGCATTAGAACTTATGTCTTTTTCTGTGAAGAGACAACCATGGATTTTTCTCTATTAAAAATATATATAAATATATATATATCCTCTCCAAGTATTTATAATCTTACCTTGAAAGCTGTTCACCTGGAAGCAACACAACCTGTTGATCTTACCAAAGTACATGCTGGAACTTACTAAGCAGAAAATCCAGATAATTTTTTCACTTAATTGTTAGAGGAGATAGAAGACAACTGTGGCATTACCTCCTCTAAAGAGAATAAAAAGTCAAGTGTATTATTTCACCTTTTCTTTTTTTTTCCTCAATACACTGAGAGTAGATAATTCTTATTTATACAGTTAAGAAAAGCAGTGTTGAAAATAATCAAGACCTGCAATAGAAAGGACATTCTTAGGCTGAGACATGTATGGGAAAACTAATGCTGTTATCCTCCCTGCCACTCAAGCTTTTCTCCCCATGAAGCTGCGTTACTGAGCTCAGCTCAGAATATGTGAAGTTATAAATACAGTCACCAGTTTGCCAGATAAGACTGAATTGCATAAAAAATAATTGAAGTAACATGGAGATATGCACAAGTGAGTAGTCTTCCTGCTAGGAAGTCAATTTAAGATCTGGAGATAGAGCTGAAACCATTATTTGCAGCTGGTTGTCAGTGCTGGACCTGCCAGGGCAGCATAATGAGCAAATGAAGTGCTCCAGTCAGTCACCACTGCGCCTGAGTTATCAGCAACGACAGCGCAGGACTCAGGACTCCCTGACCTAAACTTGATAATTTAATCTGGCTGTGATTCCCTGATATTACTTTAACTTCCTAGTCTGTAACAGGTATTGAACATCTGAGAATTGAGGTATTTAAACCATGCCAGCCTTTAGCACTACTTGTTTTACCATTTGGAGACAGTAATAAATATTTTCTTTTTAAAGCATTCAGTAGTGGTCAGTGGAATTTTTTTTACATCTATTTCTGTCTTATCCATTTGCTTTGTGGAGTCCCTGATCTTTCTTGTGATTTTCTGCTTTATTTATTTTCAAGGACAATAAAAAAGTAAGAGGCTATGGGAACCTTGAAAACCTCTGCAGTAAAAGTTTTAACTCCTTGTGCATAGTTGAGCCAGCTATCTCACCATTACATGACTTCTTTCAGAGGATAAAAAAAATAAATTATAGATAATTTTATGCTTAATTCATTCTATATCTATATTATCTATATATCATCATTGCCTATAGATAGATGGATAGCAAATTGCTAGAGAGGAAACCTGTTTGCTAGACTCCAGTTACCAAATGTACTGCTACTGAAAATCTGCTATAATAGAGTCTTTGTGCAGCCTCAGCTCCAAGAACTTGTACTTTGATTTGTTGAACCTCATGAGGTTCTCCTGAGCCCACTGTTCAAGCCTATCTAGATCTCTCTGATTCATATATTATTTGATCACATATTTGAAAATTTTAATATGGAACAAACATTTATTCTCATATTCATCATTTTGGAACACAAGATTTTTTAAGAATGTAATAATTGGTTGCCTTGAAAAGCATTTGCCAAAGAAGTACCAGTATTTTTTTTTTCCTTTTTCTTTTTTTCTGCTTTTCTATCTTCAGAGGTTACTAAGTGTAGATTCCCAGATTCAAGGCATCTCACTTCAGTTTGCAACAAAACTTTACTTAAAGTTCAGCTGTATTTCATAGAGGCAAAATGCTTTGGGCACCACAGTGTTGAGTATGCTTTTTGAGTATTTTTAAGATTGCTACACTTTGGAATTGTATGACATTCATAAATTATTCTTTTTGATCACTTAATGACCCCTGAGCTGCTGTTTCATGGCATCAGATATAAATGGAAAAAAATGGATAAAAGAACTGGTTCTTAATTAACTCTACATAGCCTCAATTCTGAACCTTCTGGATGATTTCAGACATGTAATGACTGTTCAATAAACCAGCAGCCATGCTTCAGATTAATGAGAGAGCATTCTCTGTGCATGCTACCAATAACGAGATACCTAAAATCACCACATTCATTCAGAAACATGGGCCTAACACATTACTTACAATAGTAACAGCTGTTTTTTTTTCCAATGGACTTACCTTCTTCTAGTGGTTATGTTATATTTTTCATTACAAAATAGGAATAACCCAACCATTCTGGAGTTTAATTATTAACAGATCTCAAGTCCTGGAAGGAAGACTGCAGAGTTTTATGACAAAATTAAATTAGTTTACTTCGACTACTCACCACTGTAGCCAGATTGCTTCCACTCTCCAGGTATTGTGCGCCTTGTTAGTTAAGACATACTCTTACTGGTAGCAGTAGAAAAGAGACATAAATGTGCCAGAGTACTATGATAAATTTCAGAGGCAGAAAGTATTAATGGCCACTTGTGTTTTTATGGAAGTCTAAAAAGCAACTTTATCTCATGAACAAAAATAATTTACTTCTAATTTATAAGTTGACTGAGCTCTGATGTAATAAGGCTCAATCAGCACTTACCCTGTTCAGTTTAGTCTGAATGAATTAGGGCTGTTAAAATCACTTTAAATTTAGTAAAGCCTCATCAGTTCAGTTGACCTGAAATTGTATGCACATAGCCCTGAAAGCAGTTAACTTTACTCTTATATCAGTTTAATATATAGACTGATAGTAATGAGGAAAGAAATTCATCCTTATGCAAACACTCATATATAACAGTTTCCCAACTCTTCTCTTTAGGCAGCGCTCTTCTGAATTCAAGCATCCACTGTCCCCAAAGAATTTTCTTTTATGAAAGTGTGTATAGGGTGTACCTGGTTACTTTCCTAACTTTCTCTTTGATTTTTTTAAACAGGATGACATTAAAATCTATCTTGTAAGACAGTTCTCTGAGGATTCTAACAGTCTTCAGAACTCCTTCTGAATCTACAAGTATTAGTCATCTTGATTTCTTTAAGTGTTCACATCAGAATGAACATGGATTTCTAATAATGATATAACTAATGGTATATACAATTGTATATATATAATTTTCTTATACATCTAAGGATTATATTCTCTTTTAATTATGGAATACCAGTAAGACATTGTATTCTGTTAATCTCTCATGACTCTTAAATAAATTTAGTCATTATAGTCTAGAGTGCAGATTCCTATCTTATAAAAATGCGCTAGTTATTTTTCTTCTTATATATAAGGCTTTTAATTTTGCTGCTTCACATTCAATTTATATAGGACTAATTTTTTTAAGTTCTGTATTTATGAATGTTTTATTTGCCTTTGTTGTTCCATAAATTCAAATTAAATTATACAATAATTTTACAGCTACAGAAAATGTAGGTCATAAATCCACATGAAATTCTGTTAGTTACTACAGAACAGATGACTGTTTATCCATGTTTGATAAATGGCTTCAAGAATAACAGCACCTATTTTATAATATCATGTAGTGCTAAGTTAGTTATCTTACAGAAATTCATTAGATTTATTTTTGTAAGCCCTACTTGTTCTACAACTATTACTTACTACTAAATACTAAAATCACTATTTACAAGAGCTTTCTGATCTAAAATTGTCTTGGCATTACCATTTAATGCTGCCTATCCGTATTACTTTTCCCACTGTTTTACCTGGGACAAGCATTTGTTTAATAGAATCATAAGATGAGTAAAAGTACAGTCCTATGTAATGAAAATTAAATATAACTATTGACTATTTTTCATGAACAAGCCTCTCTGGAATCCTTCATTTACTGGTTACATAATGGGAAAGTAACATTGATGAAATATCTTGGAATTTATTTGAATTTTCTCTCTTACAAAGTAATTCATCATCAGTGACACTGACATCAACTGAAACAAAAATAAGCATATATTTAATAAATTATTTAAAATATTCGAAGATGTGTCTTCTTTGAAAAATCTTTTTTTTCTTTTCTTGTCAGTCATTATACACAGTTCTGGCAATTATAGAAGTGTGATGTATGTAAAGTTTAGAAAAGACTGCTATGGTGACTTCTAACACTTAACAAATCAGCTAAATATTAGCAGTTAATACTGTTAAGCTGAACAGAGCATATATCTTATTTATTGCACGTGTTTTGAATAATTCCTAACCAAAATAGTAGTGACCAAAGTAAACATGGACAGTTATATCAGATAATTTATCAGTGCTTAAAAGCATAAAAAACAATAATGGCAGGTTCTCTTCATGCTCATGTATTTTAACAATCCTAACTTTATATAAACCTTTCTAGAAGCCTTGTCTTATTAAATATACATGTTGATGTTTGGTCCAACAACTAAAGATAGAAAATTCCGTATTTGTTTAAAAGATTTTGACTAATTTTGAGAGTATCTAAGAATACATTTGTTCCCTTTTCAGGAAAATTTACAGAATCTCAGTTATTTTTTCCCCACTAAGCGTGCAAAAATGAGAAAAGCATTGTACAGATACATTCCGCAGAAGGAGGAATTTCTTCATCCTGTGCTGAAGAAATAGATGTATCACTAGGCCAAAAGCAAGGATGATAGTAAACCAACAAAATTCTTGATAGACTTTGGCTTGATGAGTGCCCTGACATGAGTATAGAAAACATTTTCATTAAGCTTTACTTAAAAAAAAAGAAAAAGAGAAGTAAAGAAAGGGAAAATCAAGGATGTTTCCAGAACAATAGGGAATCTTGTTTTCATTAATGTGTCTGATGCTACCCTGTGTTGAATCAATGACTAGATAAACTCCTACTCTAATCTGGAAGATGAATTTAACTTCAAATAAATGGATGGTACTGAGGATGCAAAGCATTTGTGCTATATTTATTTATGGCTGAGAAATGGTTTCTAAATGAGAAAACTAAGCAACAGCAATATAGCAATAGCACTTGCTCAAGAAGAAAGAATGAAATAATGTACGAGTGGGAAAGCAGATGGTATTAACCTGTTTGAAAATGTACGAAATCTCAGACAAATTCATGCCATGTGTGTTTTCCCTTTCTTTCGAAAGCTTGCCTAAGTTTTTTGCAGATAAAAAATATCTGTGCCCAGTTTATGGCTGAATTGTAAAACCTCATCATGCACAGAGGGAATTATGAAGATCTTTTAAGAATTCTCTTCTCTTTACCTCTCCAGAGACATGCACCAGGAAGCACAATATGTTTGAAGTTTTCTCCTAGATTCTGCTGTCTAATCCAAGAGCAATTTATCCTAGGAAAAAATCTACATGCCAGAAATTACTCCATAGTGCTTAGTGAAAATAAAATAATAAGGTAATGTTTTAGTCAATATATAGTAAAGGGATAAAATATTAGTTTTATATGAAGTTTTTTTTACAATGAGTGTGGTGAGTCGTTGGCTCAAGTTGCTCAGAGAAATGTTGAACTCCCCATCCCTGGAGACATTCAAGATCAGGCTGGATGGGGCTCTAAGCAACCTGATCGTACTGTAAGTGTTCCTGGTCATTTCAGGGGAGTTGGACTAGATGGCCCTTAAAGGTTCCTTTCAACTCAAACTATGATTCAATAATTCTAAGTGCCTTGAAGCATCAGCTAAAGAGCTGAACGCGCCTGGGTCCAGTTCTGGGCTCCCGGGTACAAAAAAAAAACCAAACAGGAATCTCCAGGAAAGAGTCCAGTGGAGAGCTACAAAGATAATAAAGGTCCTGGAGCGCCTCTCTTATGAGGAAAGGCTGAGAGACTTGGGTCTGTTCAGCCTTGGAAAAAGAAGACTCAGAGGGGATCTGATCCATGTCCATAAATATCTAAGGAGTGAGAGGCAGAGGGATGAGGCTGGACTCTTCTCTGCAGTAGGTGGTGATAGTACACAGGGAAATGGCCACAAACTGAAGCATAGAAAGTTCCACACGAATGTGCCTGGGAACTTCTTCACAGTGGGGGTGACAGAGTACTGGAACAGGCTGCTCAGAAATGTTTAAGACATGCCTGGATGGCTACCTGTGCAACCTGGTCTAGGGAGCTGCTTTGGCAGAGGAGTTGGACGAGATGATCTCTAGAGGTCCCTTCCAACCCCTACAATACTGTGATTCTGTGACTGTTTCTAGGCATAAAGGCCAGGTGGCCTAGAAAGTCCATGTCTGAGCTAACAATGTACCTTAGCATCCAAAACAAGTTAGCCATACACAAACTGTCCTGTAGGAACAGCTGTAATGACCAGCCCTTCCTAGGAGATGTCGATGATGATTAATACTAGGTACAGACTAGATTAATGAAAAGAAAATTTCCTGTTATGTATCCCAGATTGCTAACACAGAGGGTTGTTGCTTGTGAGCCTAGGAATGCCCTGTCACACATTTGAGTTTACAGGAACAGTCACAGCTTGAAAGTTTGAGAAATGCTGCCAAAGCTTGTAACAAAAACTTTGGTGTAACAGTTCAAAGCTTAATTAATGCGGCATTAAGCAATTAGAAGCAATTTAAAAGGAAATGGTTAACTTACACATGGAAAAATTCTCCCAGACAATTTTTTTGCATATACAAACCAGAATTTTGAGGGCCCCCTGTACTCTCTTGGTTTTTTTGCTTAGTTTTTTATTTTGTTTTAACTTGTCTTTACTTTTTACCTACTCACTAATTATTCATACAATATTTTAGGAGCATAGGTACTTGTGTTCAGATGAGGTGACAAATGCAAATGTCAGCCTCATTTATATTAATCCTCAAATCAATTTTACACTTTCTCACTCAATGTTGTCTACTTGGTTTTTAGCTAGACAACATCTATGATGTTCCAGAGTACCTATACCAGCAAATTCTGAATACTGATCTCTTATTGTGCTACATGCGTGAGCCATAGAAACTGAGGCACGAGTTAACAAATGGAACAATCGCAATGGAACTGTTGATCTAAGACTCTCATGTCTTCAGTGATGGGCCGGTGTTCCGAATGTGAAAGCCTGTTAGGTCTGCCGTCATTACATCCATTTACTGGGGAACAGTTTATTACCCCTTGACTTTTAACAGACTGAGAGAAAACAAACAGTCTGAACAATTTAGAGCTGCAGTTATATTTCCAAGGTTGCACAGTGTTGAGAGATAAACACTCTTTCCAGCGCAGAGGCACTTCACAGGGAAAAAACAACACTGTGCTGACTGCTTGTATTAATGAAAGGGACTTCTGGAGGCCTTTCGTCTCATTACTGTTCAATTAATAGCTAGCCATAATCTAGACATTAATGAGGGATGCAACTAGAACTGCAAAGAAATAATATAATTAGGCCCTGAATTTAATCACTGACAAAATTACAGAGACTCTGTTCACTTTTATTTTAAATAAGGTTAATTAGATTTCTTTCCTAATTGGATTTTTTTATAGAAATACATCTTAGAAAACTCCCTCAGTGTCTCTCTCACATGTTCTTCCAAGCGTTCATTAGAATGATCTCAACTATGATGTAACTTCTTAAAACCTGTTCCTTTCACTTCATGACAGATATCTCTGGATATGTGAAAAGATTTATATGAAAAAACATGCAAAATAAGAATGATTCCCTTTAAAAAAATGTAACAATCCAGATTGTGCACCAAAACTTCAGCGATTAACATTTTGATAATGTAAATTGGTGATTGAACCTTCAGCTGGTTTGGAACCAGTTACTTGATTTAACAGTGTCAGTTTCTAGTTACAATTTTGTGCTCCAAATCACTTAGAATATTCACTTTATGAAATATATTTTATAAAACTTTAATAATTAAATGTCCTTTTTTCACTAGACACTAAGTTTATGACAAATGTCCTTCTTAAATGAGACAGTGCAAAGATATTTTATAAGGTGTGCAGGTTTCCCTACACTTGTTCACAGGAGCAGGTCTGACAGGCTGTAAAAATCTCTTTTAGACTTGAAAGCATGAAAGAATAGCACCATCCTTGCTTTGTAACAAACAAAATAAGAATTCCAAAAAAGCAGAAAAAAATTAGACGCTTAAAAATAAAAACACTTAAAAATAAAATGTGAATAAGTAGCTGAAAGTGTTTGCAAGAGAGAACAACTCTTATTCTACTCAAACACTGCTCTTACTTTGTCACTAATAATTCAGTCATTCTTCCTGAGAAAGAAGACAAAATTTTTGACAGTGCCTATGATTTTGCTACAGAGCTTTAAAAGATAGGGCAGTGAAGAAATACTGAAGTCAGCTGATCTGCAGATATTTTTTATTCTATGTGCTTTTCATGCATTATTTATTAAAACAGTTGATTATAAATAGCAGGACATTTTATGCCATTACGAAAATGCCTATGTCATTATTTAACAACTTTGAAAATGGAACTGATATCAGAATACAATTTTTAAGCTTGCACCAGTACATTCATTCCTACCAGAAAGAGAAGACTTTTATACCAAAAGATTTGCTAAAAAAGTTGGGAAATACAACTGTTCAAAGTATTGAAGATAGAAGCAGATGAGGGACATTTCAACCTGACTAATTTCCTGGAGTGGTGTTATATTTGTATTCTCATTTTAAAAACCATCTGCATGCAATTTTTAACTAAAAAGTAGAAATACGTAAATAAATAGCTTTAAGGTTAAAATATCAAAAGTATTCAGAGATCAAGAGAAGGATTTTCAAACTTAAAGAGCCAATCAATATAGTTCATTTCTATCTGAATGCTCATAACTATGATTATTTTGGAGAACGTAATGAATTAAAATAAAAACCTAGCCTAATTTCAAAAACTCATAAAAAGACTCTGTTTCTGTTCTAAGAGGATATGGAAATATATTATTTTTAAGGCCACTAAAATTCAAATTAGCCAATTACAATTACAATTTTATAACTTTGGGTAAATTTTAATTTTGATAGTATGTAAGGGGAGAAAAGCATATTCATTCACTACATTTCAAAAGTAGCAACAGGAATGACAGGAACGTAGCCTGCTATTGCACTCTTTTCAACTCCTTATATGTCAAAGATCCAGAAAGAAACATAGGAGGGAAACCTAATACAGCCCATGTGCAAGTTGCAGATATAGATCAGGTTATACAACAGAACAGGAAGCCATGAATAATTGCCAGGTCAATTTTTCTCAGACATATTTGTTTTGAGATAGCAAAAGTCAAATCATTTTGAAAGTATTTACAATGCAAGCAACTTTGCTACCTTCTCCTGGTATACTGAGAAGGCAGATGGTCTGAAGTGAGCCTAATAAGGCACAGAGTTAATGGTAAAATGGGTTCCTGGTGACTTGTGATTTAAAAGTGATAATCAGCACAGTGTGGGCTTGAGGACAAAATACATGTGAAAAGAGTGTGGCATGAGCAGGGACAGCCATAGACCCTTCCAGTCCTCAGCCTGCTGAAATCAACTCCAGCTATAACAGAGGAAGGTGGATTGGTACAGCTCCTACTTGCAATGTCTTGGCAAAGCTGGCTGTATCACAGGCTTGGGGAAGAGTACACAGCAGTAGCCACAAGTGCTGCAAAGTTGCCTGCTGCTCTGACCTGCTACCTTCTCTCAAATAGAGTCTCACAACCTGGATGAGCCCAGTGAGCTTGCTATGAGAGAGCTGAGAAGCAGAAATAGCTAAGGTAGTTTTAAAGAAAAAGGGATGAAACGAGTGTTCTGAAAAACTCAGTGCAAACCTGTTTCTGTGGCACATTTTGAATGGCTCACAAGAACTGGGGTGAGAGTTTGCCTGTGCTGAGACTAAATAATTTGATTCCACCAATGCAGAGGTCTGAAAAATAAGCAGATAACAGAATTCAAGCCTTGTGCTTCTGAATTCTCCAGCAGTGTACTAGGCTGCAATTTATCTGTTGCTTGAATATACATTAGGGCTTATTTAACTATGTACTTAGTTGGGTTTTTTTTTGGTTTATATCCAGAAGCATGACTTCATAGAAGCAAAGTTCTAATATTCATACACCAGGAAAAAATATGTAAGACACTTTATCTAGAGGGTAGCTTTTCTTATTTGAAAACTCCTGCTTTGTGTGTACAGTAGAAAGGAAGATCTCTTGTGCTATGAAGGTATTTTGTGTATTGCACAGCAGTCCTAGGAATTCCTGAAATGTACCTTGAACACGGTACATATTCTTACTACTGTTTTTTTATTATTATTACTTCAATATATGAGAAAAAAATCTACATTTTTTTCTGTACTGTCATACTAGAGAAAATTCTGGTGAGTATGAGTAGGGGAAAACAAAACCAATGTTTTAAAGTTGACTGCATTTATTTTGATTTAAAAAAAGTCTTTTTTTCCAGTGCATTTAAGTAAGAATAATTATTGGACTTTTTGCACTGCATATTACAGCCCTTCCTTTCACTGTTGCAGCAGCTACATAAAACTGAATCATTTAATCGCACAACACCAACTGGCTAATCATTTGAACAACTAGATAGTTGCTGTTAACAAGTTTTCTTCTGACTGTACACATAAATACTCTGGTTGCATTATTCTGATATGTAATTCTGAGCTGCATCAAAAGAGATATGGCCAACAGTGGATGGAATCCCATCCCTTGGTACTTGTTAGGGCTCACCTGGAGTACTGTGTTGAGATGTGGAGTCATCAGTACCAGAGAGACATAGACCTGATAGAATGCCAGAGAAGAGCCACAGAAATGGTCAAAGGGGTGGAACACCTCTCCTACAAGGACAGGCTGAAAGAGCTTGAACCATTCAGCCTAAAGAAGAGAAGGTTCCAGGGAGATCTGTGAGGGGCCTTTAAGTTATAAAGGGGATCTGTAAGAAGAAAGTGGATGGACAGGATCTGTGGTGATAAGACAAGAAGAATAAAAAAGGGGATATACAGACTATATGATATAAGGAAAAAGTTTTTTTACGATAAGGGTGGTGAGGCATAGATACCGGTTGTCCAGAAAGGTGGAGGATGTGCTGTCCCTGGAGACATTCAAGGCCAGACTGGATAGGACTCTGAGCAACCTGATGTAGCTGTAGGTGTCCCTGTTCATTGCAGGGGATTCATACTAGATGACCTTTAACTGTCCCTTCCAACTAAAACAAATCTATCATTCTAGAACAGAATGAATGAGGCCAATACCTTCTGAGTATCAAGCGTTGTGAATTTCTGTTCAGATATCATGTCTTATTAAGACAAACTCATTTAGAAAACACAATTTTTCCATTATTATACTTTTTTTTTTTAGTCCCTCATATCTGGAAATTAAATTCCTGCTGGGTCTTCCTTGTGACTTTTCAAAACTCGGAGAATTTACTGGATACATTTTCCAGCCGGATGCAGTTTAATCACTGGCTTATTTTTTATGTCTCTGATAATTCTTAGCTTTGGAGAGGAGTAGCAGAGTGGCAGTAGAAGATATTTTCCAAGTGTGTAATATATTTTTAATGAGAAAACAGTGACAGTAGCTATTTTCCTGTTTGATTTTGACACGACTGAGGACAGTCAAGACACAACGCTATTCATGTCTTTAAGTCTTCCTGCATTTTACACTCGTGTGCCAGTATAGGGATGCCAGGGCCCTAGTGTTACATTCTGGCTCACAGTTTCCTGATAAGAACTCAAAATTTAGAGTTTGACACTTCTATATGTGAAAAGTTGATTTATCCATTTAGAGGTCTGGAACTGGCTCAGCTAGTGCATAGACAGAGGTACAGCTTATTCTCCTTGAATCATGTCTGACTGTGCTATACAAAATATTCTATCATTTTCTGGTCATATTTTCCAAGAAACATTTTGCCAGAAATTTGGCAGTTACTTTTTGAGGAACCTTTATGTTGTACTTTTCAGAAACAAATCAATAGTTACCTCTTATAGGAATTATGCACCCAGCCATATACTAGCTTCCTAAAATATTTCAGAACTTCCTCCTTCTAACTATGTGTTTTTGACCATTTCCTTTTGCTTTTTTTATTTGTCTTAAGAAGTTCTCAATACAGGAAAAAAGAAAAAACAGAAGACAGCACATTTAAAGACCTATCAAAGACAAAGGTAAACAGCTTCTGCAAAACTAAAAGATTGACAGTAGATGAACACAGGTAACCCTGTGAATTTACGTGTTCTTTCTATATTCTAGGGCTAATTACTCAGTCCACAAATATTTCAATACATATCACATTTCATATTGAAATTTCAGGATCTTCTCCTCTCCCCTCCCTTGTATTTTACATGCTTTAAAATTGGGTATTACGTTAGTAAGGAATACTTTTGCTGTAGAGTATAGGAATTCTTGCAAAGGTTACATTTTATGTGAAAAGATATTACTTTGCTGTTGTTTATCTGACATCACTTTGCAACTTGCTGTCTTGCTGTCAGTGCTCTAGCTATAAGAAAGACAAGAGCTTGTTGCTTTAACTACCTAATTATTGTTTATAACCAGAAAGAATATAATGCAGGAAATGTTCCCTGTACTGCTTTGGTTATCTGAATTCAGGAACAAAGGCAGATCATAGGAGAGCATATCTGAAGTTATGTCTCCATGATTACAGTTGCTGTGACTGAATCACTGTTACCAGGAGGATAGAAAAGATAAAAATTGGAGTTCGTCAGGTCCAGCAGTGTGAAAACAGCATCCGTTAATAGTTTAACTAATTCCCACCTGTGGAGTGGGAAGGCAGAAAAGTAAAAGCTTAAACTGTATTTCATGGGTGTGAATATTGGTTTTCATACAAGCTTTTTCACTCTGTTCTAACTACACTCTTGAGAGGCACTGCTAAGATCTAAGCTGAGATACACCTCGGTATGATTTTTGTTAACTTCATATACTCAGCTATTTGATTCAGCAACAGACCTAAAATTATTTTATCTGTTCAGGATCAGGATCTCTTTTCAATTTAAATAAACTATAAGCAGTGAAAAGAGAGTAATGTGATATCTGAAGAAAGAATTCCTTCACAGCTGAACACATGAAAAGAAAGAAAAATTTGCAAAAGAAATTGTCCCCAGCAATTACTTCAGTACTGTAAGGTAAATAACTCCCAAGGACGGTACTCAGTGAAAATAGTATGGAAGATAATATATTTTAGTAGGCCTATATAGATGGTACACAGATAGCTAGCAAAAGAGAGTGGCTGACCTTTAGGATGATAGAGGCTTGCCATGGACTCTACACAGGAGGAATCTCCAACAAGAGATCCTTCCCTGGTGGTGGTCAGCCCTTAAATGGGGTTTGGGAGAGGTGGAGCCAGGCTCCACCCCTTCCAATCACACAGGTATATCACCTCCACCTGTGGCCCCATGGCTGACTCAGTGCTCACCTCAGGTGACCAATCAGTGGTTCAGGCCGTGATTCTACAGTTCCCATACAAGTACCTTCTTACTTTCTGCTCCATTACATGGGTTTTATTGTGTTTAATGAGATTAGATGGGCACAATCTAGACCACAGAAAGGGCTCAGGTGGATGAAAAGAAAGTGTAGCAGATGCAAGGAGAGTGTAATCAGAACTTCCAAATAACAACAACTAGCCAGGCCATATAAGGTGATAGTTGTAAAGCAGCATGTCTGTCCAAACTGATGACTGGAACAAATGTTATATGAAGAGATAAATGCTCCTAGTCAATTCCTGAACCGTCAGACAGTGACTTCTGTATACTTATCCCCAGATCTTCTCTTTTCTGGTTTAACAGGCATTTCCATCTCCTTTTAATCTTTCCTTTCTGCTTTTATAGGAATCTCAGAACTGTAACACTTAGTACTGATGCCAAAATCCACTTGTTTGCCAGAACAAACTCTACTTCAATCTTCTTTTCCTTGAACATATTTCTTTTTCTTCTCTTTTGGCTCCTGAATCTCCTGTGATCTATTCACTTCTAGTTTTGGTGGTTTGTTGTTGTTGGTCATTTGTTATTCATTTCATAGGTTCATTAGGTTGGAAAGGACCTACAAGATCATCTAGTCCAACCATCCTCCTATCACTATCCCTACCCAACTACTAAATCAAATCCCTTAGCACCTCATCTAAATGCTTCTTGAACAGCGCTACGGATGGTGCCTCAACCACCTCCCTATGCAGGCCATTCCAGTGCCTGACCACTCTTTCAGAGAAAAAATGTTTCCTCAGGTCTAATCTAAATCTTCCCCGGCGCAACTTCTGGCCATTCCTTCTTGTCCTTTCATTATTTATCAGGGAGAAGAGGCCCACCCCCTCCTCACCACAACCCCCCTTCAGGAAGTGGTAGAGTGCAATAAGGTCTCCCCTGAGCCTCCTCTTCTCCAGACTAAACAATCCCAGCTCCCTCAGCCGCTCCTCATAAGACTTGTGCTCCAGACCCCTCACCAGTTTTGTTGCCCTTCTCTGAACACGCTCCAGGGCCTCAATGTCCTTCTTGTAGTGAGGGGCCCAAAACTGAACACAGTACTCGAGGTGCGGCCGTACCAGAGCTGAGTACAGGGGGATGATCACCTCCCTGCTCCTGCTGGCTACACTATTTCTAATACAGGCCAGGATGCCGTTGGCCTTCTTGGCCACCTGGGCACACTGCCGGCTCATGTTGAGCCGAGCATCAACCAACACCCCCAGGTCCTTTTCCTCTCTACATTCTTCAAGCCATTCTGCCCCAAGCCTATAGCATTGCATGGGGTTATTGTGGCCAAAGTGCAGGACCCGGCACTTGGTCTTATTGAACCTCATCCCATTGAGCTCAGCCCAGCTGTTCAGCCTATCCAAATCCCTCTGAAGGGCCTCCCTACCCTCAGGCAGTTTGACACATCCTCCCAACTTGGTGTCGTCTGCAAACTTACTGAGGGTACACTCAATTCCCTCATCTAGGTCATCAATAAAGATATTAAACAAGATGGGCCCCAAAACTGACCCTTGGGGGACACCACTCATAACAGGACGCCAGCTGGACTTAACTCCATTAACCACTACCCTCTGGGCACGGCCCTCCAGCCAGTTCTCCACCCAGAGAAGAGTGAACCTGTCCACACCATGGGCTGCCAGTTTCCTCAGGAGAATACTGTGGGAATTTGTTTTTTGTTTGTTTGTTTGTTTGTTTATTTTCTGTGATCCCTGTCTCTAAACAAGTTATGGGGAAGCATCAGGAAAAAATGAAGATGAACCTAGAAAACATAAAGAAAAAAATGGAACCTTTGACTTCTCAGGTTATAAAGAACATATACTCTAGAATGAAGAAAGGAATTTCTAAGAAATTTCTGCAGAAAAAAGTTATCAGTGGCATGAAATTACCAAAGGAGGAAATATGATTATGATGAGTCAAATACACAAATTGCTCTTTGTAAGCTGTGCCCACTCAAAAAAATTTTTATTGCTTTAGTTTCAAAAAATAAAATAGTTGTATTTAGGAACAAGTAGTTTAAGTCTAATCCATGATGAAAAAAAGAAACTTGAAAACAATATGATGAGGATTCTGGTATCATAAAAGATATGCCACTGAATAATCTTCAGATGTAAAAGGAATACATTATATTATTCTCCATGTGAACAGGATTATTTTCATTAAAAGTATGCATAGCTTGTGTTTATTGTGTTGATGAAACTAACCTTGGAATAGTGTATTCAGCCTGGAAATATGTTTTGTCTGTTTCATTAACAGTTCCAATTTTGTCCCAGGGTAAAAATTTAAGACATTTTTTACTCTTAACCTATTTGTGTTGGATTGCTTTTTTTAAATTTTATTTTGATTTGTTTTTTAAAGGAGGGGGAATTCTTAGCCTTACCTCAAGGTTTATGTTCCCTAGATGGAAGCAAATGAATGGTCACTAGATGGAAATACATCATTTGAGTTTAAACATGCTGGAAATCACTGTAGAGTTGATTCTCTACTTTTGTATTTTCCAAAGGAGCCTAGAATAGGCTTTTACAGGAGAAGTTTTGGAAGATGCCTTTAGAGACCTTGATCATGATTTGCCCATGATGGATTTTCCTATTCTGAATTAGTTATTCCCTGGCTGGTGGAAACGGAAAAATTTAATAGGGTGAGAACTCTGCTTTTAAAGTATGGGATTTATGCAGTTTCAACGAAGAGCTCTACATTCAACAGCTCAACACTGAAAAGATTTTCTTGCACTGCTGGATTCTTTGCTAGTTGGGTGGAGTGGTCTCACCTCTCTGACCCTATCATTCTGACCCAGGATCTGCAGCTGAACAAAGTTGTAGCTATTACAATAACACGACTTAACAGTTGTTAACAATTACAACACTTACAACTTACAGTAACACTTGTCAGTGTCCTCTTTCAGTACGAAAGGATATCCAGTATGGCTATGTTCAGTTCACTGGAGAAATGTCACCTCGTAATATCTATTGCAGTCATAGAATGAAGTCCCCATATTATGCTCTACAGTGTCCTTGTTAGTATAATGATCAGACCAGTGGGATTTGGGGAAGCAGGCTATATGACATTCCATTGAAATCTGCCAGAATAGAGACAAGATTTGTCTCAGTGTGAGAGAACTAATACAGGAGATGGTGTGTGTGTCAGTGACACACCAAAGTCAAGCAAAACATTTCCCTGAAATATTCATAAATTTACATAAAAATACAAACACCATGCATGAACTGTGGTAAAAATAATAATAAAAAAATTTAAAAAGCCAGATCCCAGTAGCATCTTGCATTTGTCTAGTACAGTATTCAGAAATATACAAAGGGTTTCAAAAGTTTGTTCTCTCTCCATGCTCCATTGCATATAAAGTAATAGGAGTAATCTTTGCCAGTGCTAGTGAATATGCCTTCATCCTGGTAATAGTGGATGTTTGTTTGGATTTTTGCTTGATTTGTTTTTGTTTGTTTTCTGTGTGACTTCAGAAGCTTTGCATAAAATGCTGATTTATTTATTTATTTATTTTACTTTTTTTTGTGGTTGAAGGCAAAGAGTCTAAAAGTACTTAAGACACATATGACACTCATATTTGCTGGCCAATTCTTCTGTTGTCAGAAGAATTTCACTGGCATGTTGTATCTTTATTCTGTGTTGCTTTCTTTCTGGGGTAGACGGCTAAGTGACCAGGAAGAAGGCTCTGCTATATTTAGTGCTCATTTCTCCTATAGCTTTGATCAGTACCTCAGTTCCAACAAAGCAATTTGTTATTGAATATGTCAAATGTGAAATGCAGAGCTCAATGAAGTAATTATTACCCTGCCAGCCATGAAATATTAAATTTTTAAAAAGTAAAAAAAAAAGAAAAAAAAGACAGTTCCAAAGACATTATTACTTGCTCAGAATGATTGTGGTAAATAATTCCTAGAAAACATCAAGGAACATATTTATTATGAGTCAAATAATAAGGAAGTATTTTTAAATACAATGACAGGTTACCCATGGCTTTCAACAGCAGGTGTATTTTGCCTGTTCCAAAGGCTGTCTCTAAGAGGGGCAGATTTGTACAGCTGGAGCCTGAATCATTTACAACAGATTAATCTGTAATAATGTTCTAATTTGGCTCAAGCAAATCTTCAATAAAACCAGAGCAAACACATAAATTTGCCAATTTACCCACAAACCAAACCAATTTTTCTCAGCCTTTGCTAATTTACCAGTAAGAATTAGATCAGGTTCAAGCAGCTGTAGGTGTGAAAACTTTTTTCTTTGATGGGAAAGAAATTAAAGTCCTCTCTATTGCCAGTTTTAAAATACTATGCAGTTCCTGATACCTTCCAAATATTTTATAAGATGGGATGGGATTTAAATATGGAATTAGTACAAACTGAGATCATCCACTTGGATTTATCTAGTGTTTATATTTTTAATAATGATGACAATATTTTTCTTTGTTCTGTAAGACCTACTCTGATATCTTTAAGTTCACTGATAGTATTTATACCATAAACTGTAAAGACAGGCCTGATGTTCCTTCTGTGGTGTAACTGAATGAATGAAATATTGAGAGTTTTTAGGTGAATGCGTGATTTGATTTTTTTTCTTAGTCTAGAGGGTGGATAAATAATTTTCTGCATTATTAATATTTAATTCTAAAATGTTGTGGTTGAACAAGCTATCTGTAAAAGGAAAACATGTTATAATGCACTTTTCAGAAACTAACTTTTTGAAGAAGAAAATTCTTTCATTTTATACTGTCATATGGTACTAAACAAATTTGAAGTAATCCATGACTTGACTAATTTAAGGATTGTACTTTAAAGTGACTAGAAATTTTGAAATATTATTTCTACTTTTAAGTTTATTTCAACTCCAGAATGAGTGCCATATTCATCTCTGAGAAACTTCTCAGTGCTCTGAGCATTTAGAAACAGTGCTAAATTTGTTTTTTCAGTACTGGGAAGCAGGATCCATTCTAGAAATTGCTAAAATTTCTAGAAAGCCATATGGCTTCTAAGGAAATGTGATTACTGGATTACAGTAAAATAGCTTTCAACTACTTTGCACTCCTCCTGTAGAAGAGCAAGTCTCTATGGCAGTGGCACCGTGAAAAGAAGCAATTGTTTTGCAAAAGGAACTGTTTTGCAGCAGATGTTAAAGTTGGTCTACTTCTACTTTGTAGCTCAAGTCCGGTAGAGCAGATTCACTGCTCCACACTTCAGTGCTCCATGTCCAGTCATGACCTACTGTGACTTTGGAATTCAGCCTTGTGCTTATTACTTAATCCTGCTCTTGCAACCCTTAACACCTTAGGCAACAGTGTTCTGCCCACATACCAGGAAACTCAAAGCTAGTTTTATTGGGTTAGTATCTCCAATTCTATCCATTACTTTACTTCATGTGCTTATCAAAGATGAGAAATTATAAGAGTAGTTATTCAAGCTCAAGAAAGAGGTAAAACTATATCTAGATTTTGGATAATAACAACCATAGCTGAAGAGTAACATTTCAGAATAGAAAATGCAAGAACATCAGAACATTTTTAGCCTACATACCAGTGCAAGTGTAAATACTCTTTAGAAAATGCCAGAAGAGAAATACATTGCGTGTATTCACAATATATTGTGAATACAATAAAGTATATTCAGAGCAGAAGCCATGGAGCAAGATAAACAACATAAGAAAGGAAGGCTGAGCGCCAAGGACACTCCAGAAGAAAAGGAAAACGAGTTCAAGTAAGCTGTGTGATGGCAGAGTGGTGATGACTCTGATTGGAGGAAGAGCGTGTGGCTTGGAACGCCTCAAGATCCTGAATGGATAAATGCCTGTATGCACTGTTAAAAGTGTTTGTGGAGTATTTTGTTGACATGTAAAGGTGGGTGGGAAAATTAAAAGAGAAAACTAGTGAACATATTTAAGGGATGTTAGTGCGTGTAATAAATGATTTGAATAGTCCATATCTGATTCCATGCTTCAGACAGAGCAATTCATAATTAGACAAACAATATTGTGTTTAGTAACACAATAATCTGATACAAATATATGCAGTAGTCTTTTTTTTTCCTGCATTACCTTTTACAAAATACATTTTTATGCATGGACACCAACTTATTCAATTATGTTAATGACAACAGCTATATTTACTATACTTCATTTGAAGTTCTGACACAATAAGTCAACTGCCAATACATGTTTAAGAAGACAGGGCTACATACTAAACTGAAGTGCTAGTAGTAAATACACATGAAGAAAATAATATTTTCTTAGCACTCAGCTGAAATCTTTACTTGGGAGTCTAAGCCTTTTAAACATTTAGTCTTTCCCTTGGAAATACATTAAAATTAAAGTCTCATCAATAAAAGAACATTCATCTGTGCCTCAGAGTAAAATAATATATGCTCCACTTTCCTTGAATAGCTCCACAGAAAAAGAATTCACGGATTGATCTTTCAACATTTTTTCTGCTCTGGCTTAGTTTATATGCATTTTATGTTCCTTCCTCTCTGTTGATTGTGCTTTTGTCAGGAATGGTCCAAATATACATGTTAAAATTCTGGCTCACATAAAATAAAAGCCTACTAGTAGTTTCAGTGCTGTCAGAAAAAGTGAAAAACATTTTTTTTTAATACTCAGGGGGGTGAGGAGAAGGTTCGTTAAGCATGAAGAGCTTCAAATAAAACAGAATCAGAAATGGTGCAACGCTTTATTTTCATGTTGCAATTATTTCTGTGTGCTGATGAGGACTAGGGTGAGAGGAAATAACATTATATTGAATTTCAAAATAATGAAGAAATAAGAAGTGAAACCATGAAACCATGTTCATTACTTTTCCCTATTTCTCCCCTCAAGGGATTTCTTAAACATGAATGAATATTACACCCAATAATTTGCTAGAAAATGCTGACTGGTAAAGAAGGATTCTTACACATTGAAAAGCTGATTTTCCAACCGCTGCAAATAGCCTCATGAATAGTTCTGTTCTCCTGAATGGACTGCCCTATTTGATCCCAGGGCACATATACCTCTGTTTCATTGGGCTTCCTGCTTGGTTTCATACAGTCTAACTGTAAACACTTACATAAGACATTTAAAAAAGACAAATAACTTGTGAAAGATTTGGATTTCATTTCTTTGTATCTCTGATCTACAGGGCTTTTCTGTTGTGTTATAGAACACATTACGGTACTTTAACTTGCAAAGCAAGAATGCAGCCCTTATTTTCCATACTATATTTTCCCAATAAATTATTTTCTGTAATAACTGAGCTCAGAATCGCTATTTATGGATCTTCATTTAACACTGCAAACAGTAGTATTACTGAACTAAAGAGTATTATTTTATGTCATTGCTAAAAATGATAGCACGTTTTGATAATATACACTATTTTATCAACAAATGTAAAAACAGCTCATTGATCTCATGTATTGTCAAGGAAATCAGAGTCACAGAATCATAGGGGTTTCTGGAAAACATCTAGTCCAACTCCTCTGCTAAAGGTTTCCAAAGCATTTTTTGTCCCCATGTTTTTTATCTAAGTCCATTTTTTAAACCAGTTTCAGATGATGAAATATTACTTCTGAAAGACAGTCTTACGAGAGATTTTCTATTTTAATTAGAATAATAATAATAAGCCAAATTGTCCTTCTTTTAGTAGAAAATTGAATGATGCTTTAGCTGAAGTTGAGAGTAATGCTTTTGTGCTTCCTGAATAAAATAACTTTCCAATCTCATAATTACAGTAACATGTCCAAATGCATCTAGGAATCTAATGCATCTTGAAATTTAATCAGGATTCATTCTTTTTGATTTTATTTATTCATACATGGTAACATTTTCTACTAAAAAAGAAACACCTGTTTCATCAAACATAAAATATTCTCAGCACTATTTAACAATGGAAATACTTCAAAAATAAATGCCATAACATTTACTCCATGTTTAAATGCAATGAAATTTAAAAAATAAATTAATATTAAGAACGTATTGTGAAAAAATAATTAATTTGTTCTGAAATAGCATATTTCAGAATTTTAATAGTGCTATAGATTTCATTTCTCACTGGGCCTGGGGATGATGGTTCTGGACTGATCTCAGATTCTGAGCCGAGCATGTGGTCAGGGAAAGGTAGGGCTGGTAGTACCCTAGGCATTTATCCTTGCCATCCTGATCAATGAAAAGCTTATTATAAAGAAAATGAGTTTTCAAATACATACTTTCAGAGGATTAAAATCTGCTTGCAAACTTTTGTTCTGTTAATTTTTGTTCTTCTTGACAAGCTTGAGAGCTGGGCAGTCAGAAACCAGATGAAATTTAACAAAAGCAAGTGTAGAGTCTTGCATCTAGGGAGGAATAATTTCATGCACCAGTACAAGCTGGGGAATGACATGCTGGAGAGGAACTCTGTAGCGAGGGACCTGGGTGTCCTGGTGGATGACAGGTTGACCATGAGCCAGCGGTGTGCCCTTGTGGCCAAGAGGGCCAATGGCATTCTGGGATGCATTTAAAAGAGCATGGGCAGCAGGTCAATGGAGGTGATCCTCCCCCTCTACTCTGCCTTGGTGAGGCCTCATCTGGAGTACTGTGTCCAGTTCTGGGCTCCACAGTATAAAAAAGACAGGGATCTCTTGGAAAGAGTCGAGCAGAGGGCCACAAAGATGGTGAAGGGCCTGGAGAATCTCCCCTATGAAGAAAGGCTAAGTGAACTGGGTCTCTTTAGCCTTGAGAAAAGAAGACTGAGAGGGGACCTGATCCAGCTTTATAAATATCTGAGGTGTGGGGGACAAAGTGGTGAGGCCAGACTCTTTTCAGCCTTGTGTGGAGACAGGACAAGGGGAAGCGGACAGAAACTGCAGCACAGGAGGTTCTGCACAAATGTGCGCAAGAACTTCTTTACGGTGAGGATGACTGAGCAGTGGCACAGCTGCACGGGGGGTTGTGGAGCCTCCTTCTCTGGAGATATTCAAGACCCCCCTGGACGCCTACCTGTGTGACCTGGTGTAGGTAACTGCTTTGGCAGGGGGTTGGACTCAATCTTTTGAGGTCCCTTCCAGACCCTATGATTCTATGACTATGATAATGATGCTATCTCTGCTTTCTAATTTTACTGATATACACAGTAACAGATTACTTTGACAGGTTAAAAAAAATAACACCTGCAATTCTGATACTGAGAGAATTCATTTACTCTGAAAAACAAACAAATTGTGATAGATTATTTCAACTTATCATTCTTCAAGAGGGACTATACCTGACTAAAGAACTGCAGAGATGCCTGTAGACAGATTATTATGTTAGAGTTAGCATTACTTTTCTGTTAAAACTATATCTCATAAGGAAGTTTCTATCCACTTAATTCTTGGCGGTTTCTCTTTGGAGGAGACGAGTCTCAGACTCAAGCTATTGTTATGCAGATAGCTTTCTTCTACTATAAATTACACTCTTTGTCCTTGAAGAGAACTGGTTCCTTTTAAATCAGTCTGTATTGGTCTCATCATCTTCTTAACAGTATCATCCAATTATTTGTCTGTGTCACCTTAAAGTAATCAACATCTTGCAAATAACATACACTTCACTGTAACTAGAGACATTTTTCTCATCTATATTTATATTAAAAAAAAATCCGGAATCCTCCCAGTTTCTAGCCATCCTAGATTGAATATTTTTATCTTTTGAAAAGCAGAACCCTTAATAGCCAGAGTTATATTTCCAAATTCTGTATGAGTTTTTTTTTTTTGCTGGAGTATTGTCTTTATCAAGGGTCTGCACACCGATGTGCAAATTTTCATTCCATTAGCCAAAGCATACAGGTTGTTTTGCAGCTCAGTGCTATTTATAAAATACTATCTAAATCCATCTGATCACCTAGATGTATAGTTTTCCTGTCATTGTTTCTTTTCTAACAATTTTTCGTTGTTCCTCACACTGCTTAGCATAGCTGATATATACATTTTCATCCTCATTGTCATCCTGATAGTTCTTCAATGGTCGTCTTACCCTTAACTGCTATGAGGGAGATGTCTCCACTCCTAAATAAAGACTGTGCACAGCCTGAGTCTTAAAGCCAATTACTACCTAACAACATAATTTTTCTGCTAAGTGATGATGAAGATGATGAATACAAAGTGAAGTGAAGCTTGCAGGGGTGCTAAAAGTAGAACCAAACTTGAAGACAGCAGCACCAAGAAATGGGCATACCTTTTTTTTCCCCAAGTCATTTGCCATTTGCAGTCTTCTGTCCACAGAGACGTGAAGAAAAAATAAAACTCTGTAAACTTTTCCTTTATCACCTGAAAGGCTGAGTCATCAAAAGAAAGGCCTCAATTTACTTTGACAGAAACATTACTAAATTATGTCTCATTTCTTTCTGTGACAAAGGGGTTGAAGTTTTCTCAGCTGGTTTTTCAGTTTATCTCATTTCCATTGCAGACAGTAATCTTGAATATAACATGATGGAAAAAGTTTTGACAGTATTTACAATAAATTGCCTCTCAATCTTTCCTGGTAGTGTTAAACTTAAGAACATGCCATTCATATTACCATTCTAGATAAGGCAAACTTCAACAAATTTTTTATTTTTTTTAGTTCCTAGTTTAGACAGCGTATTGTCCAGTCTGGAAACAACTTCATTCATTTGGAACAATGTGGTTTTCTTTTTCGTTTGTGATCTTGGTAACTGGAAGAATATTCCCATAGCACAGAATACTATGATCCTGCAAAATAAATAAATAAAATTAACAGAAGCAGTAACATCATATAGACTAAGATTATAGTATTTCTCCAACATTTACAAATATAACATTATACAAATATAACATTGCTGAGAAGTGTTCTCACAGTTGATCAAGTTACTCAGTAAGCAGATTTGGTTTTTTTTTATATAGATGTTCCCTTGCGGAATATAAACAAAAGAAAATATTTGGCTCATATCTTAAATGGATTTCATTTCAGAGAACAAAGTCAAAGTGTCTAAACTTAACAGACTGATAAGCAGCAACGTTTACAGATATTTAAGGACAGTAGAACATAATTACAAAGGTTTATGAGGTTACCATGGAACAGGTATCTTCACTGGGGTTTGGAACATGAGGTGATTAAAAATTCTTCCCATCTCAAAAAAAAAGTGTAATCTCTTCCCCTAAAAATGAAATATATGTCTTTTCTCAGATCTGAGCACACAAATCCAGGTATTTCACTCTTCCACTGTTTGTAACTTGTCGTTTTGCTAAAGGCTAGAGCTCTGTGAGTGTTTTCGTTTTTTGCAGGCTGTTCCAATAACACAGATGAAGTAATAATACTTTGGTCTCAAAATGCTGCTGAAAAGCTTCCTTCCTGTCCTACTTTTTTTTTTAGGTTCTTTAAATTAGTTTTTGACCCCAGCTATCATTACTTTAGTGCCTGACCTCAGCTAGAATAGTAGCTGTTCCTTATTACACCAGTCATCAACGTAATAGCAACCTCTATGTCTGACTTGTCAGTATGATCATGATACCCTAATAATTAACTGTATAGAAAAAATATGGCATGTAAAAATATGAGAAAAACTATTCTCATCTTTCTCTTTACTATTACTATAATACATAGGTGATCCAGGAGTACCCAGGCACATCAGTATGCAATAGCCTTATTCGTAACCTGCGAGATAGCTCATTATACAAAACATAATTCTACCTTACCTCAACTTCTCAAAATCCTTTTTTTTTGAATAACAGTGTGTTAATGGCTAAATCCATCATGTGAGATAATGAGCCTTTCAGGCACAAAAATCTGATAAAGTCACTATCAAAAAAACTTAAACAGGTTCAAACTATTTCTTCTTACAAAACACAAATATGAAGCAACAACATGTTCAGAAAATACTTCTTTCCATAACCCAGCTAAAACTATAATCAAACATTTATAAGCCACGATGACGGAGAGCAAATAGAGTGTTCAGAGCCACGTAAGGACACATAGATACCTCTTTTAGTATAAAGGAATATAGATCTGTAATTATAATAAACTTTTTAATATCTGAGCAGGTAAGTAAACTACTTAATTGCTTTAAGAAATCCCAGAGAGTCTATTGAAGAGAAGTTATACCTGATGAGTCCAAGTTAGGTCACCTCAAATCACTTCCTTGGGCTCCTATACAGATGGATAAAATGGGACAATCCTTTTCTTTGCAAGCATGCAACAAAGTGGCCGTACTTGTCTGTTTTGTGCAGTCAGTGCTGTCTTTCCTGTCTGCCCAGGTACCATTATGCTAATTTTTGTCTCCTGCATCATAAGGGTAAAGGTAAAAGATGTTTTGGGGGAGCAGAGTAAACTATGTAACCATGTGAGACTGGGTTAAATTTAAAACATGAGTCTAATGCCCACTAGTCTAATGCTCTGCATGTGAAAATTTATAAGCTTTCTATGTACCTTCTTCAGCATTAACTGATATTCCACTTTCTAGCTTGTTTCTCTTTCTACTCTCCAGTAGCTCTGTGTTATGAAGAGTTGAACCTTCATTATCTCCTTAAAACCTTGTGCATTATAACATACTGAGATTGAATAACATATGCTTTATATTCCAGAAATTCACACATCCTTCTATAAAAGGTATCTTTCCATTCTGGAAAGCCCCATGATAGACTCTGCCTTACCTCTGATTATCTATTGTGAATTAGCCAGGGCTCTGTACTGTGTGAAGACTGAAAATGAGAGATAAGATGACAAAAAATAACCTTAAGGAAAGGGTCATTTTGTTTTATTCTAGTTACACAATTCATTGTCACTTTTTTTTGCCTGTGCAGCTCAATCTATGAATTCCTGTGATTAAGACTGTGAAAAAGAAAACTATAACAACTAAAGGGAAAAGTGCACGATGCCCTTCTGTGAGGAATAATTTCTGAAGTATGAGGTGATAAAGAAAATTTAGAGTTAACCTATTTTTTTTTTTAAATCTCCTTTAGTCTAACTTCTCTCACTTTGGATAGATGCTTTGCTATCAAAGCTAACTTTTTCAAAGTAACAGTTCCTTCCAACTTAGTCAGTAGCAAGACCAGCTACAGGATGTGTCACTAAAGAAACTTCCTCCATTTTTCGATGACAGGAATCAGAACCCCATATTCTGACAGTCATACAGCACAGAACCACAGAGTCACTGAATTGAGATGACAGCCCTGGAAATCACATACTCCAGTTTCCCTGCACAAACCACAGTCATGTACAGAACGCTACACAAAAACGATGCCCAGTCAGTCTTTTTAATAATTCCAAAGCTGGAGACTCCACAGCCTCTCTAAGTCACTTGCTTCAGTATTAAGTCACCTACACTTTAGAAGAGTATGTTTATGTTCTGATGGAAAATCCTGTGACTCATTTTGCATCCACCACCTCTTTCCTGTCTTCTTCAGGCTGAATAGTCCCATCTCTTTCAGTCTGTCTTAAGCTTCAGACTCTAAATCTTCTTCATGGCCCTTCGGTGCACCCAATCCTTCATGCCCATGTCTCCCATTTAATAGAGATTCCAGAAGTAGACCTATGGCTCCAAGTTCCAAACTCTCACCAAGGCTAAACAAAGTGAGAAGAATCTTCTCCCTTAGCCTACTGTCAAAACTCCCTTTTGCAGACCAGGATGTTATCGGCCTTTGCCATGAGGAGACATTACTAGTTCCAAGTCAATCTAGTATCCATCAGCATCCTCAGAACCTGAGTTCCAGCCAATCAGCACACAGCCTGGAGTTATGCATCCCTAGGGGCAGGACTTCTCACTTTGCTAAAGGTCATGAAGTTCTTCTACATCTTTTTGTCCATCCTGTCAAGGTTTCTTTTAATGACAGTAATGAGCTTCACCTGCAAACTTGACAAGGCTGAACACTTTTCACCTGCCGTTTGGGCTGCCTACTTGAGTACATCACTAGTGACTGGTTCCTGCTCACTGGCCTGTAATTTTCCAAGTTTCCCATACTGTTCATTTTGAAGAGAATATTGTAATTTACTATCTTCTGATCCTTAGGAGCCTTCCTAGATTGTCATTACCTTGCAACAATATAATCTAGCTACCACAGCACTTGTGGCAAATCCTACAAAGTCCCACAGATTTGTGCAAGTGTTCAAGTCTTCCTTGCTATAAACTTTCTCATTGAACTCAGAGACCTGTGTTCACTGAAGGCTGAATGAGGGCAAGGAAGGCACTGCAACTAGCCTTCTAGAAGGCTTTTCTTATCAGGATATTTTCCCAATTCAGCACCAGAATCATATGGTCTGCTAGAATACGCTAGTCTTCCCTTTTCTACTGCTGTATTTGTAGAAAGTCTTTTTGCCTTCCAAATTTTCTCATTAAAACAGGTCATCATAGTAAATTTCTCATAGGTCTTAAGCCACAGCTGAAAGATGTAAGAGCTGTATTTCTCTAAGTGATAACCAGCAAATATTTAAAAATAAGGACAAGAAGCCTTGAAGTTTTTCGGGTTAAACTTAAGCTGTCATTAAGCATAGCCCTTCCTTCCTGAGGGTCTATGCTTGGTTTTTTTTTGTTTGTTTGTTTTTTAAATGACTCTTGAAATTAGTATTTCAAAATCATTTCCTCCTGTTTAATACATAAACTTCCCATTTCACATCCTTCCTCCATTCTTGCATTCTCCCAACTACAATGAATGGCTTTCAGAGATATCATGCTTCCTATATTTCTTCCCTTGTTTGAGCTACTGTTTATAAGGCTCAGGCAGCTTTATGCCATCCTATAGTCTCAACCTGAAAGCAGCTAGTACATTAAAAGTGAAGCCATATTTTCCTATTTCATGGATCACTGGAAGTCTAACAACATGATAATTAACTTCCCAGAATACTGAAGTATAATGTTGAATGAATAAAGAAGCACTGGTCTTTCAAGTTGATATTTGGAAGACAATAAGATACTTAAAATAGTATCTATATTTAATATGCCTTCAAAGATGTCACAAATCTCTTTTTCAAGAATTTCACTATCCTATTTGGAATTAAAGTTTTAATGAATAGGTTTTGAAGTGGAATTGCATAATTAACAGCAATTCAATAACTTATGTGCTGACAATTTAATATTACGGATGAGAGAAAGATAAATTATTTCCCAAAACAAAGAAAATAAACACCCCACAGAAAAAGCAAATTCATCAGCAAGGGGTGAAAACATAACGGGCCTCAAGAGAAAACCCATACCTGCAGCACTGTTAAGACTTCATGGAAAGGGAAGCAACAAAGAGAGAATATAGTGGTTAGCATAACATTTGAGTTCTAGTTCAGGGCATATAAACTTTTTGCTAGCATAGTCTGAAATGACTTAAGAAGAGAATCTATGTCACGTTATACTAAATATTCCGCAAAAAATCTATTTCAACTTTCAGAAATCAATATTTCTATTACTAAATGTATAGATATAAGGATAAACACAAAAAGACCGGTGCAAAAAAAGTGGTGCTCGAAAAAGAAGGAAAATGAGTGCTTACCCATCTCCAAAAATCTAGGCTTGGAAGGAATACTAAAAAGGAGGGATCTCCAACAGAAGAACCTTTTCTAGTGGCAGTCAGCCCTTAAATGGGGGGTCTAAGAGGGGTTGAGCCTGGCTCCACCCTTTCTGTTTGCACAGGTAAATCGCTTTCACCTGTGCTCCCAGGGCTGATCGGATCTTTCCTTTACGTGCTCATTGGTTCAAGACTGTGACTCAGAAGTTCCCATACAGCACAATAAGGTCTTTCCTTTGGAAAGTTTACCAGGATTATTCTAACGGTTCAATGAGTATGGATTAGGAGAGATGAATTTGACTTAATAAAAAACATTGCATGCTTATAAATCTGTCCATCATTTGCAATGCTAAGAGTAACAAGGCGAGCAGGTTTGTTAGCTCAATTCTACTAGCATGTATTATTTTTCAATAAAACTAAACCTTGTTCAAACAATAAATGTATGTACCTCTTTGATAAAATTAGCATTACTATGTTTGTACAGGCCAGCACAGGTAATGGAATCATACAAGAAGTAGAAAAAATGTAACACTCTGAAGGAACCAAATATGAAATCTGAAAAAAAAAAAAAAACTGTATTGACAACATTATCTTTCTTGTTTGTTGGTTGTGTGATTTTTTTGTTTGCCTGTTTGGTCATTTTTATTTATTTATTTGTTGTAGGATTTGTCTACTCGTCTACTTGTTTGTCTGTTATGCCATCTCTTGTAAACTCTTAAATCCCCATGTTCTACAACTATTAAGTAGATCCTAAATACTTAGAGATAACTGATGTAGAACCAATAGGATATTGAATAAGTGTGGACTCAGGAGCACATCTGTACATGTTGGAACAAATGTATCAAATGATGGTTTTATACCACTGTAGTAAGACGTGATCTGATCAATGAGTATCCATTGCTGTGGACAGATGTCAATTGACAGTGCAAAAAGCTTAATCACATAAACTGACCTGCTGGACTTTGAGTGACTTTGAACTGACACCTGCTGTCGTGACTGCAAAGTATTTGGTCCAGTAGGAGACCAAAACTTTATTGCACTGCTCAACTGTCTCAATTGTACTGAATGAGAAATGTATGTTTTTACCTATCACAACTACTTGCTTTAAACCATAACTAAAACCACTTCTGCCTAATGTGTGGCATGCATCAATTTTTGGACATCAGTTCTAGACCATCCTGTGAAAATTTTATTTTACTCATTTAATATATATCATATTTAATATTAAATTTAAATTATTTTAAATTATTTTATCACTTATTTCCATGTGAACATAATTAATATGATTTCTATTATATTGCTAGTACAATATTTGAGGACATAGGATAGAGACAAAATAACATCCTACTCTCATCTGAAAATAAATAACTACTTCAGAATTTGATTTCTTTTTCAATGTACTAGTATTAAAATAATGCAGAAGAGTTCAACGTTAATTATACATATCCTATGATACATAATATTACCTTCTTATTTTTTGTTTTAAAACCATATAAAGAGGAAAACAGTAAGAACTAAGTTTTAAACATAAATTAATTGATAATAGTTAAATTGTCTTTTCTTCCGAGCAACCCATTCAAGTACACTGCAGAAACTTTAAAAAAAATTGAAATTTTGTATTAAATTTCAAGAATAGAATGTTACATGGTGCCTATACACTTTGGATTATAAACCATTCTTTCAGTCTCTACAGTCGTATTTTCAATTTCTTTAGCTCACTCATTGTATATAAGTCATGATTAATACATGATTTTCCTAATATATATATATATATATCTATTTTATCAAACTTCTATTTTTTCCAAAAAAGAAAAGAACGATAATTAGATAATTATATGGACAGCTGTGATTGCAGTTTCTGCATTCCAAGTGAGATTAATTATACTGTTTGCACTAGGTGTATTCTGGTAACAAAGCAGAGAAACTGTATCTCTGGGCATAAAAGTTAAGTCTTTTCCAGGTAGTAGTGTGTGATACAGGATGAGAAAAGCATCTATAAAACCTATAAAAGAAATCTACAAACCTAGCTACAAGCTTGGTAATCTTCCTTGCCTATTTTTCTTATACTAATTCACAGATAGTAGAATACTAGACTTTGGCTTGGAGACTTAGTAATTAATTTAGTAAATGTATCTTTATTAAATATATTTAAAATATAACAGGACCATTTGATCTCAAAATCTGTAACTAAAATTAATTAGTGATCGCCTTCCTTAGCCTGACTTACCAGAATTTCCATTTTATATTGTCTTTATTTCTCTGCTTCTTCAGCTAAGATCCAGTTGAAAGCACAAAATACCAGTATAAGGTTTTCTCCTTAAGTGCCTATTTCTACACAGACAGGGAGGCAGCCCAGTTGCAAGTTACTTTTATTGTGAGGGAAGGACTGTTTTTGCATAGCAACAGTATGTTAAGATACCAAAAGGGCACCTCAGAGATCTGATACAAGATAAGTTCCTGCTTGCAGAATTTAGCATGTAATTTAGCATATACTTGCCTCTGGGCTGGGTCGTGGTAACCAAAGAATAAGTGCACACCACTAGTACTCTACAAAGTTCAAAGACTGTGTGAAATGACTAAGGAATCAACTTAAGTTCAGCTGATGTGTTCCTTATGTGAGGGCAGGATGTCTGACTTACATCCAGCCAAAGCTTTATGAACACAAAAATGATGTGATCTTGTTTATTCTGTGGTACTACTGCACAGCAGTAAACTGTTCCAAGTTACTTCCAAGTTTTATTTTAAGAAAGGATGATTTGCTTAGCTGAACTTGCTAATGCATCATTCCTTTACTGCTAAAGCTAATTGAATTCCAAGAAAATAAAAGGGGGAGACTACTAAATAAAAATGGATATTACTTAAGTTAATTGCTCATAAGGCTGTGACAATTCTGACATTTGGAGATTGATGTACAGCAAAAATTTATTGAGTTCATAAAGGCTAATCAGTTATTCTCTTCAAGAGCTTATCTGTGTACTACAGCTCATACTATGGTCACAGAAAATGTCACCCCACATCTACTAGATGTATTTTTATTAGTTTTAAACAGTAAGTGAAAAAGCAAGCATTTCAACTACATAGCCAAAAGCAAACAATCCCAACATTTGTAGTGTTTCAGGATGTTTTACGGGCTTCAAACAGTGCAGAAGTGCCATGGAAGCAGCAGCTGGTTTTCTCTGAGAAAACTGTGGGGGAAGTTCAGCAGCTGTTGTTATCATTTTTATTTTGTTTTGTTTTGTTTTCCCTTTAGCATTATTTACTTAAATATACTGACATACATAGTAATTGATGGATATCACATTTCATAGATTTCATATTTATCTTTTCTTTTTCCCCCATGATCGAAACCTGCAAATATACTGCATTATTCTAACTGTTAAGTATGTGTTAAGTCTGTGGGATATTCAGTATTTTTATCTAAAAGACAAGCTGAAGCACCAGTTCTGTCCTTAGCTTACCCAATGGCCTTTTAAAGTCTCTTCAACTTCATTTTTCTAATCTGAAAAATAGTCATAATATTTTCATACCAAGATTACAGGAGCCCTTTGAATTCATTGATGTCTGATCAGTGTAATAATACCATCTCCCCTGCCTCCAACCTCCTTCTTTGGTTTGGCCATTACATCCAAGGCCTTTCTGTTTAACAGCCAATTGAATACTCATTGTTTTCAGATGATACTAAACTTTATTTGGCAGCTAATCGTTCCACTGCTGGAAAGGAAAACCTTATGAACCTTAAAAAATAGAGCTGGCCAAACATGAAAATGAAGTTTCATTATAGATAAATGAAAAGTAATGTATATGAAGAGAAATAATATAAATCAATCCTATATAACTCTTTACTTGTTATTTTACATTATTACATTTTTTTTCCTTTTCACGCAGGAAACAAGTTGATCAGCCATCCAAGTGTTTTAAAAAATGAGTAACTCAATGTGCAGTAGCACTTAAAAGCCAATAACAAAAAATTTCTAGCATCGAGAAGGGTGCTGCAAAACTGAAATTGTATTTATTATTATTATTATTATTTTGCTATATGAAATTTTATATATCAATATCTTGGTTACATATACAGTTCTGGTTGAAGCATTTCAAGGAACATATTTTGGAGTTAGAGATGTGACAGAGAAGCATGGTTAGAACACTGAAGGAAAATGAGGAGGAAGCTCATACATTGGAAGGGGGAAGTCTGAAGTGTTAGGAGGAAAAGTACCAGAGAGACAGATAAGAGATTTACTAACACACTAATACAATGTATGAAGTGACTGAAACAGTTACTCATCAGTTCTTGCAGTTCTGGAAGTTTGGGACAATTGGTAACATTGATAGGTTATCCAAAGTATGTAAAAAATTAAGATTTAACAGAGCAAGTGATGAACACCTGAAGGTTGTAGCATGAGATTTTTATTGGAAAATCATTAGCATAAAGTTAAAAAAAATATATTGCAGTATTTTTATGCATGTTTTTGTTTAATGCTTTTATATATTCTGCTTTAATACATGCAGATACTTTAACTTATTCTAGATGTTAATATAATGTAATTTAAATGTTTTAAATTTTCACCAACTGCCAGTTTCTGAAGTTAATTTACCTGTCTCCTAGCATCTGAAAAAGACTGATACTTCCTATGACTTTGAAAGTCTTCTGCAGTAAGATTAAACAAGATTGGGAATCTCTAATTAAATATTTGTTATCTTAATTTACTTTATATTTTATTAGATGAATCTAAAGCAATTTGTATAAAAGAATGTATCAAAATATCTTTATGTCTAAAATTTAAATATTATTTTATTCTAATTAGATTTACACGAGGAAGAATTATGTAGTGTAAAAAACCGAAATAATTATCACTGTTATTAGATGTATCTCCTGCAATTTGTGGAGGACTTAAAACACTGCATGGGGATGGAGGTGTTAAGAAGTTGTGATTTAATACTTGAGAAATGTCACTTTTTTGCAACAAAATGAAGGATGATTTGATATTTACATTAGTATGAAAGTACTTGAGAATTCATGTATGATAGATTGCTTTCATATTTCTCTGTACAAATATTTTTTTCAAAAGAAACTGAAATGCAATTTATGCTTTCTCACCTGTATCAGTGCTTGCTTTCCAGGCAGAATCTCATTTGATAACACTTTTAATTGTAAAGTATTTTTCTCCAAGACTCTTAACAGAATTGTTTCCCTTATTCTTCAGACTTTGCAAGTTCTTATGACCTTTTAATGATATTTAATTTTTTACTCCAGACAATCATGAAGGGACTTCAGTGCTGTCATGAAAAACTTTTGCTTTCAACCTTTGTATTTTACAAAGAAGATAAATGTCAATTTTGTTCTTTGAATACAACTCCTGACTTATTATGGTTTAGAGTAGTACAGATACATAGCAGTCTGTCTCCAGACATCGTTACAAAAAGCATTGTTAATCACAAATTATCCCACTATGCACAGATGATCTTCTTATCTAAAGGTGAATATCATAATAACTTTCTCACAATGTGACAGTGACTAGTCTGCATTTTCATTAACTAGAGACATCACAATCCCTCCTCAGGAAAACAGAAATTTGTTTGCCATTAGACATGGACTTCTTTGATATTTTCAGCAGCACACTGATAATTTTGATCTTCTGTAATTCTAGCCTGTTTCAATCCACTCCTTTCTCTGTCTGTGCCTCTTCTGCTCTCTCTTCTTTTATCCTTTATTTCATACTATATGATTATGAATCTGGTTCCCCCATCCTCATCCTCCAGATTTTTTACTGTATTCCCAGACTGATAAACCTGACAAAGTGTGGATCCACTTGCTGGTTCTGGTACAGACCAACTCCACATTTCTGATGACAGATCATATAAAATTCTTGCATAATAAATAAGAAAGATAAACCTATGCAGTACAAATGTCCACATCAGAAAATTATTTTCTGTTCAGATTGTTCCAGAAATATTGTTTTAGAATTGACATCTCTATAACGTTTTTAGCCCATCTGTGGAGAGGGGCATTATTCAAGGTTGTTTTGCATAACAAAGCTATATAAATATACGTTTGTTCTTTTTTTTCTTCTTACCATCACCTTTTCTTTGTTTTTTCCATAACTAAAGCAGATCTTCATGGCTGATGGTGAATGTGTTCTTAGTTGCTCATATAATTCTTCATAGCACAATGAAGTAACTTTCCGGTTCCAAAAGATGCAAGCATCCTCCATCCTCAGAATACCTAGCAGGTTTTCCAGACTTGACTAGACAATTCTACTTAAACTTGGAGGCTATATTACCTCCAACAGTCTATTCTAAAGATTCTGCTTTCTGAGCTTTCATAAAGCCTTGTAAGCTTCAACTAAGGAAACTTATATCTTAAATAGACTTAATTAGTAATTTTAACCGTAAGACCTGAAAATTCTTCACAGATGGCCCCCAGCCTGTTCTGGTACCTAGGATTACTCCTTCCAGGTCTAGGAGTCAGCTTTTCCACATGCTGAACATTATGGGGTTTCGGGCAGCCCTTTTTCACATCATTTCAAGATTCATCCAAATAGACACACTCTGTATCAATTATTCCTTACTCTTTCATATCAGCAATTCTGTGAATCAGGTTCAACAAAATTTCTAGTAGCTTTTATCATAGGAATTGTTGAATTGTCAAAGAGCATAATGGGGGTAGTAGAAGAAGAAAGAACAAAACAAAACAATACAGAACAAAGCAACAACAAAAAAACTACCAATAAGGAAAACAACAGCAAGAACAAAACCCACAAAAAAAAGGAGTATGACTATTCCTGCTTTTTCTGCCCTGTAGAGAGCTGTGTAGATTTCCTAAATTGAACCCTGAATGAAGGTAATAATATATTTAATCATAATTTTAAATATAGAAAAAAAAACAATTGATTAAGGAAGACATAGACGTAAGTTTGCAGTAGTTAATTGTTCAGTAAATGTTTCATAATTGAGGCAAGTTCTTCTTCTATGGAATAGAAAAATTGCAGGGATTCCACATTGAAAAAACATTTCAGGAAGATGAGTTTCTTCACTCACACACTGTTTCTTGCTACACTCTGTCTTAATGAAGTACTAGCCTGTACATGCTTTGATGGTGAGGTGAAACCAAGCCAAGAGAGGAAGAATGAGTGAAGGAGTGATTGCACACAATTTTTCTACTTTTTTCTACAATGAACTCTTCTACCTTTTCAAACGTTGGGAACAAAGGTACTAATGAGGACTGTATAACCACAGTGAACTGAGCTTAAATCTATTAAGGAGTTTGGTGAAAACTTTCAAAAAAAAAAAAAAGAAAAAAAATGGAATACACATGATTAATTTAGCTGACTCGAAGAAAAACTGTTAGAAAGTCTTTATACCAGACTTGGAAAACTGGCAGCCTTTTCTGTATGTTACTTTACTAAGGAAAGTGAACGGCCATTTGAAATTCTCCTTAGGGGATTAGGATGTGTACAAGAGCTGGAAGAAAGCCTTATCATTTTATTACATGTATTTGTGTTATGTCATTTTTGCTTCAGGGCATCATGTACAGACAGCTGTTAAATCAAGGTTCTGTTCTGCACAGTTGTTATTATGCATTTGATATTTGATGAATTGTTTTGGACTTTGAAAATATATGACACATTTAGAACTTTGATTAATTTCTCATGGGAGCTCTAGTGTTCAGTACCTCATCAGTATACTGTCAGGGTCTAGAAGAATACAATATTTTGTAATATTGAAATAGTCTTCTAAGATGTCTTTAAACATAAAGAAATAGCTTCCTCTTTTTGAGCCAATAATTTTGCTTTGAAGAAAAGTTTAGTTTTACTTACTGAATTTTAGATTGCACTTTTGTCTACTTGTCTACAAATCAAAGTTTCTATGAATTAGATTAAAATAAAAAAAAACTTTACGGTGACAACTCATCTTTTCCTGCTTCTCTGATATTAATTTTTAATCTCTACCCAGTTTATGGTCATCTCATAATTCTCTACCTGATCATTTACTATTCTTCCCCTAGTATACCTCAAATATTTTGTCTGCTATAACGCACCCTACTACACTCAGTGTGAAAATTGCTCACTAACTCACTAAACTCCATACTTAATTCTAAGTGAGCTTGAACTAGAATTAGGGGCTGTATAGACAATCTGGATATGCAGACAAAAATATCTTGCAGGAAATACTGCAAGTTCTGTGCAAACGAACTATATCCAGGAAGCTGAAAAGCTGTTTGATCAAACATAGAATGGAAGTATACTTGTGCAGGTCTGGATGGTGAGAGTTAGAAGTGACAAATGGAAATAATAATTAAAGTTATAAAGTTACTGCATTTTACAATTTATCAGGATATAATGAATCTAAACATATTAACGTCTTCCTTTATTTATTGCTTGATGTGATTTATTGAGATACACTGTACATGAATGTCTAAATGCCATATGTTTGTTTGCTTTTGTTTTTTCTCATGTATCTATTTTGGTACTGTTCATCATTTTGATCATCTTTGCACTTGTTTTGGTGTTTACTCATGGGCCTGTCTATTAGTAACTGAAGCTGCCTAGTGGACTTCTGTTGCTTTTACTTTATATATGTTTTAATTTTCTGACATATTTTAAAAATACTTCTCTTTTTTTGAATTGACAAAGCTAACCATTTCCTTCATACTCTCATTAGAGAAAGAATTTAAATTCAGTCAACAATTTGAAGCAGGATTTGCTAACATGCCTGTGACTGTAATAATCTACATTAATGTCTTGACATTCTGTACCTATAAAAAAGTTTTGAAGCAGCTTACAAGAAGAAATGAGTGTGGTGTTGTGAAACGAACACTGCTCATCCAGATTTCCCATTATTTTCTCACCAGGTACAGGAATAGTTTTTTCAAGGAACCATCCAAGAGGAAAACTTTACTCATGAAGCTACTCAGGCATGTGGACATCTGCAAAATACAGTCCACGATTTTAAATTGTGGTCTGAAAACACATTGAAAGCAGCCTGCCTGAAATGTGAGCTTATTGGTTCATGTATAGATACATCTATGAAACAAATGGCTAGATGTATTTTATTAATTTAGATGCATTGTATTTATATTTTGTGGAGCATGACTTTATAGAATAAGAGAAGAAGACATAAGGTGATCCCAAATCTCTTCAAATCAAATGGAATATTTACAACAAATTTATTAATCCCAGAAAAAGACTTTAAAGTACTGCATAATTTTCATTATCTATGGGTTTACACTCTATTTAGGACTTGAAAGAGATTAGAAAAAAACATCTAGAAATGGTCATATGCTGTTGTCTGTCTATAAATGTTTTGCATGTGTTTGCCACATTTAACTATATGTGATGCTTAATTACTTGTACAGAAAATAATAAAGTCAGAGTTTCCTATTCACCTCTGTTTTGTTTGCCAAGTGAATAATATGTCTATTTACAAAACTGGAAAGTCTTTCAAAGTGATTTATGCTCAGCCTATTATCTTTATAAAGAGGAGCACTAAAATCTGATTAAAAGTTTTGAAACAGAATTTCTTTGTCAGGGTCTTTTTTCAAATATAAATTGTCACAATAATTGCTTGTGGCACATATGACTTAGAGATAATAGTAGTGATGGGAAAGCATTGATGTTCTCTGGGGATGTGAATTAAATTTGAAGACTAAGCATGAATCTCCCCTTTCAAATTGGGATTTTTTTGTGTGACTCACATATCAGAAGCTTAAATTTCATTTCAGCAGCTGTGTGTAGAGGTTTCCTTCCACACCAGAGCATTGCCATACTAGAAAATAAAATTTCATATGAATAAAATTAACATAACTTATATAGTGTAATGTCAGCACTTAGTGTTGTGTTTATGAACAAGAATAGACTTGTGCTGAAATTTTGGCTGTTCAAGGCAATACAAAAATATCTGAATACCTACAATATACCCTACGTACTTAGGTGACCAACTTTTCAGTAGTTTCTCTTTCATACGAGTGAAATTAGTGATGTACCCTATAAAATTACACTTCTCCAAAGCTCAGCTAAATATACTGACAAAATCATCTTTTGTGCATGTGAAAATATTTTTTTCTTAAATTAGCTACTATTTTTTTTATTTAGCTTCTAAGGTTGAAAACTCTCAGTTCGCCTGATGAGTTTTTGAATTAAAATAAAAATGTGCTTTTTCTTTGCTTCCACTTGCTGTTTTTGTTTGTACACAATAATATTAAATATCTCTCTCAATGTATACTACTACTGTAATTAAACTCTTTTAATCTTAGATGCTTTAAGCTTCCTATATATGTCCATGACCACTGTTTCACATATCAGACCTACCTGATTTTTATTTGCCTGAGTTTGCAATTTTTTTTCCCTACAGTTTAATGCAATCTGTTGAAAGGAATTCTGACTCATATATTGATTAAAAAGAAGACTGATTATTCTTTAATAGTGTTTTATTAATTAAAAATAAAATAACTCTATGACAGGTTAATCTTTCCTCCTTAAAAGAACTACATTCAAAGTGCTTTAACAATTATTCTTACCTAAAAAATAAGCTTTAACATTACATGTCCCTTCTTAAAACAATTAAACAAGTTCTGTGTGATTATGTAATTTAAAATAACATTTATTTCCAGAAAAATAGCAGTGTTTATTGATTAATTGAATGCTAAATTTCCTCTAAAGGCAATCATATTTCTTATCCATATTTTTTTAAATTATATTAAAGGGAATAATTCTTTTCTACAGAAGTTGGGTCACAGGTATGTTAGTTTTTAACCATTCTTTTCAGCTGATGAGACTATTCATCTGAACATAAAAAGATAATTGTTGTAGAAGTCCTATATGTTTTCCACAAAAGACTAATGCTATCACAGGTAATTGAGGAATTCCTTGGAGAAATGGTTACTATTCTGGACCTTCAATCCAGACACCTAATTTAAAATCTCAATGGAATTCAAAGATTATTTTATGCTGCCCTAAATAGGAACTTCATGACTGTGGACAAATGGTTTGACAGGAACCCCATAGAATTCAGCAAAGAGTCAGGTATTGCACCTGGAGAGGAATAACAAGTAGCGCAGCACAAAGGTTGTTCAGTGTACTATCCATATATAGTGGTCTTTATTCAAATTTAGCACTGTAAGTGGCTGATTGACTGCTAGTGTGTCTAGCCATGTGTTACAGCACATTTTCTGGCTAAATCTTTTTAAAAGATGGCTGTCAGTTGTCATTAAAACCCACCTGGAACCGTTTGAAAAACAGACAGTCACAATAGACAACAGACAAATGTCATTAAGGAGATGAAAGGTAGGAAGAACAAATATATGATTCTGGTTTTCAAAACGACATTATCTCCCATTATTACAAATATTTACTTGAATATTACCCGAAGAAGAGGAAAAAAAAGCACACTGTGTTCTGAAAAATGCATTTAGAGGAATAAAAAAGGAAAATTGCCTTCTGTTTATATCTGACTTTCACAAAACTTTTTCTGAACACTCATTAATTCCTGTGCTGAATAACCTCGAAATACATGAAAAATCTCTTCTGTCAAATTGCCTAAGAAACTCTTGACAACCAATGAGCAGTGTTTTCATCAAAATGCATGAACAATAATTTAACTGTCTCCTTATTTCTCTGTTGTTTCCTGTTTCCTTTGTCATGACTGGGCTCCAAAGCTTAGCCAGAACTGATGTCTCTAGTTTACTATACTAACATAAATATTGTCTACAGGAAAATCTTTTGCATTTCTATACCAATTGGGAAAATGAGTCTAACAAACGGGGTAAGTCAGAAGAAGAGTCACAGAAAGTGGAAACTTAAACAAGCATGGTGAAGGCAACAGTAAAAACCAAAAATGGACGATTCTGTTTAGAAATAAGGGATTTAAAACTCTTGTGCATAACAAATCCTCTGAATATATATAATAATAATATATATCCTTCCCTCCTTAGACAGTCTTCATCCATGGAATATGGAACAGAAGTACTCATGTAACAAACATTCAGTCTCTTTTTCTGAATCACGAAGGACATGTATTTTAAAATCATAACTTTAAAGCAAACCCATATTTTGTTCAGAAAGCTATTCTTTAACCTCACTTCAGAAAGGCATTCTTCTTCCTGCAACCAAAGACATATGGGAACTGAGCCATTATGCTTCCTTTTTCATCAGTTAAACACAAATAGAGTTAGATAGATCTCATTGCCCTCAGCATGCCCTCATAACACTTCCAGCCTTGCATAAGGACTGTGATTATAATCAGATCTCATTCTTCAGGGCTTTGGATGATCAGCTGTAAGAGTCAGGGCCATAATTTGACTTGTAAATTCTTGTCTTCCTCTACATATTCATCCTTCCTTTCGAAGCACTAGCAATTGACTGCAGCTGGTGATTGAGTGAGGGGTACCCGTACTTCAAGGTGGCAGAGTACTTGATGGTGCTCAACTGGTGTGTTTGATTAAGCACTGGAAGTCATTCTGCAGCACAGTTTAGAATCAGAAAGGAATTATCCAAAGATACAAGAACTCCAGCAGGGATTATTTATTCAAGTCTGATCAAATAGGATTTTTTGTCAAATTAGAACTGGAAAAATGGACACATAACTGATCTGATGTTAAAGTAGTTGTGGATAAAGTTTGTTTGGGGATTTCTGGGTTAGCACTGAACTCTTTTCCTGAAATATACTGTTTTTATTTTAAGTAATCTTGAAAAAGGCAAAACTATTTGCTTTAGTGAACGGTGAGTTCAATGAACTGCTTGCATCTCTCCAGCACTGTGTGATGAGACTACCTATCATGGGTTATTACATATTACTTTATGAGATCTACCCATTCTTTTGTCAGATTAAGTATACTGCTACATTTCTCCTCTGGTGTTCTGAAATGCAGAAACTATTCTAGGGCTGCAGTTAATATCTCTCTTTTCAAGCATATATATAGATAGACTTCTGAGTCAAGGACAGACTAATCGCATAATGAAGGACATTTTAATAATGCAATATACAGTTCTGAGTGAGCGGTAACATATTTCTTATTTGTCCCACATTTCCAACACTGTAGTCTCAAAAGAAGTTATATTAAAAGCTGTTCAGTTTTGGTTTTTTTTTGTTTGTCTGTTTTATTATGTGAGTATAGAACTGAAATAGAAAAAAAATAGAAAAAGAGGAGTGTGTAATAAATTCATATAATTTACTACAAGAGTAGAATTTTAGAATGGAAATGCTAGAACAGAAATCTTAAAATCACAAAATTTTGCTGTACATTTTTGCATCATTATTTACTTAGATTATTAAACCAAATCTTTATCTGTGTTCGAAGTCTAAGAGGAATAGAAGACAGTTGTGCTTAACACTGGAACTAGATATGAGAAGTAAAAAAGGCCTCTAGACTTCCTGAAGGGACGGTGAGAATATCCAGAAAGGATTGCAAATATTTTGGGTCCTCTTAGGAGTTAGAAAATCACAGATGGATTTTGAAAGTGGAGCAGCATTCGAAGTTAAAATGAAGTGAGGCCATAGGAAATAACAAGTTCTGTAGAAATGCTGGGGGTAGAGTAGATGAAGATGTACCATGACTTCACAGAGGAGCCCCACAACTGTTTGAAGACATTAAAATTGGAGATGAATCTGATGCATGCACTGCAGTTATGCCCCCATGATTAGAGCTTGAACTTGCATATTTTAATCCCAGTAAAATGTCTAGATCTCTTTGAAGATCTGGTTGTCTGCCAGTGTTATTAACCTCAGATCACTTGGATAAGAAAAGGAATTATCGACTGATTTTGAATAGAGCAAAATAAAAATACTTAAGCAACACAAATGTTAGAATACTAATTAACTGTGACATCAGGCAGATTGGTCCTCTTCATATCATTAGATAAAAAACTCTAGTGTAAGCTGTGAAAGGCAAACATAGACAGCTGTTCCAAGATAAGAAAATGTAGAAAATTTCTCCAGATAATTAGGTTGAAAGGGCATTGTCAGTGATTCATGAGAACATCAATAGAAATCAAACTAAATAGGACTTTTCCACCAAAACAATGTACCTCTACTAACTACAGTATTCAGAAAAGTTTACAATAATGTCAGCAGTTAATGGCATGCAAAAAACAATGATAAGTTTACATGGGATAAAGAATGTAAAATGCATTTTTAATACAAGCAGAATTACTGAGGACCTTTATTTATTCATTTTCTATGGGATTTCTTACTGAAGTAGGCAGTATTGTCAGAGTAGTTTTATTGTGCTGAGAACACTGACAACAGTAACTGATGTATTTTTCAGAATTTTAAAATGGCTCTTCTGTACTGAAAGGTAATTGTATTATACCATGTGCCTTCTAGTTAGTCCAGAATTATGATTTTTTTTATACAAGCAGTTGTATCTTTTTAGCTTTATGAAAACACTTTCTATTAAATTCATCTTTTTTTCTATTATTTTTTTTACTCTTGATATGCCTCCTAAATATTCAGATATGTAAGCCCAAAGTCTCAAGAAAAACTTAACTTAGTGGTCATACATGCAGCAGACAATTACCTCAAGAACATCCACTAAATTTCACACAGAGATTGCATGCTAAGAATCTGAGACATTAAATTACCACAGCAGACAAAATTCATTGTACTGATTTAATAAGACTGATGAATGTCTTTAAAGCTTTACAATCTTGCTATTCATATTGGTTATCTATATGTTAACTTATCCTCTAGAAGTTCCTGTCAGATTCTCTGTTTCTAGTGACATGCAAACTGGGGTCCACATCTCAGATTTTTCTACTGTAAAAGTTCAATGAGCAAAGTATTTCATGTTTAGGAATGGCTATAACTAAGCAATGTCTTCAAAGAGGTGTATTTAAGAAGGACACTTTGTATTCACTGCCCTGTGTTTATAAACAACGATACTGGTGTTAGAAATGAGGATCAGCTTCTGAGGTGTGAACCTTGTTTTCACACTCCAGAGAACTGCAGTCTCTATTCACTGAATTCACTTCTACTGAGGACTTCAGGTACATTTTTCAAACTCATATTTTCATCTTTACAGAGCAGAATTAGCTCCCTCATGGCCTAGTCCTCAAGAAAGTACTACAGAAATTTGGAGATTATTTTCCCCATGGGTTTTGTTACAAAATTTGTTGGGAATATGTTCAAGTAAATAAACAGTACTCTGGACTTTTTCCTCATTTACTCAGAGGGCGAGTGCATCTGGCTGCTAGATGGGAGGACATTTTCTTAAGGCAGGGAACTTCTCTAGATTCCTGCACACTTTGCAGGTGCAGTGGAAAAAGTCAGGGCTCCCCTGCGCCACGTCCTCCTCTGGTGCCTGTGGCCTGATTTGAAGTCCATGACTCTTCTCTTTTCTGCATAACATTACAATGCAAAGTCTAACTGCAAAGCCTCCTATCCCAAAAAAGAAACAAAAAAATATAGTCTTCATATTTTTTCTTTTGGAAATATAATCTTAAAAAGTCAATAAATTATGCATGATTTTTATTATGAATTTTGTTGCAATACAACAAATTTGGGTGATGTTTTTACACCTAAGTGATTCCTTTATTTCTTTTAGACAATGTTTCATATCTTTTCCATTAACTATTAATCTGAGGCTGTGCATTTTAGATTGATTGGTAAGCTTGTTTTTTCAAGAGTTTTAACTTGCTTCCTAACATTATCTAACTTGGATTTTTTATCTCGTTTCAGAATTCAAAAAGCCCCATCAAAACAGAATACTAGAGTAGCAAGCAGCTTCTATACCACAAGCTACCAATAGAATTCACGAATTACCCAAAGAAAATTTTGTTAAAACTTCAGAAGTGTTATGTTTATTTATTTGAAGAATTGTAAATAACAAATATTGCATTTAGCAGCAGGTTAATAAAATGCCATTCAAGACCCACCTGGTCATCTACCTGTGCAACCTGGGCTAGGGAGCTGCTTGGGCAGGGGGGTTGGACTCCATGATCTCTGGGGGTCCCTTCCAACCCCTACAGTTCTGTGATTCTGTGATTCTTTTGGGATAATCCCCAAATAAAAAAATCATAGTCAGAAACAATCTCAATCTCATCATGTGCTCAGGAGCACATTGCCCTGAAGGCGCTGGAAAGTTTTACAATTCCTCCAGATGAAGTGAAAGTAAGGGGAACCAGTGTCTTTACTGGTACTTACAAAATACTAGTTTCAGAAACTAGAAAAATGTATCATACTGCACACATCAAATTATTATGATTTGATAACACAAGGTTAACCATTAAAATCCAGTTAGGCTTAGTTACTTCTATATCTTGTTCCAAGTATAATACTTAACTGTAATAATTCTAGTATAAGCAACACTTTCCATCACTTAAATTCAGTACATATGGCATTGCTTAGGAAGTCAATAGCTATTTCTTCAGCAGATACATTATTGCATTGCCTAGTGTCCATGAATGTCAGTAAACAACAGGGAGAGATGAAAAATGTGCCATTCATCTTACTAACCTTCAGCTGGGAAATGGCAAAACGGAAACTTGAATTTATTTTCATATTGTCTGAATGTCTGGTTATGCTAATTCAGCACTTGGTACTTTAGGTAGAACCTAAAAACTATTAATTTTAAATATTGTTTTGACAATCACATGAGCTCTAAAATATTCTAAAAATGTGTGAAGGCTTATTTAAATGGCTGTCTGCAGTGGAATGGTCTTTAAACTAAAAGAGGGAAAATTTATAGGAGGAAATTTTTTACTCAGAGGTTGGTGAGGCACTGGCACAGAGTGTACAGAGAAGCTGTGAATGCCCCATCCCTGGAGGCATTTGAGACTAGGTGGAATGGAACCCTAGGCAACCCAGATCCAGTGTCTGGCAACCTTGCCCATAGTAGGGGCATGGGAAAGAGGTGATCTTCAAAGTCATTTTCAACTCAAAGCGTTTTATGATTCTATGAAACTCATAGAAGGCAACCAGCATCAGACTTATTCATAAAGGCAGTATTGAAGCAAAATCTTGCTCAAGATGGCTTGAACTAAGCCCCAAGAAGGCTTCAGGAGTTATGAGAGTTGTGAACCACCTATATTGCCCCTGTCTGCATGCCTGACTGCAGCAGCCAGAAGCCTCAGTCATTGTTTGTGTCTGCTTGAACAGCTACAAGCCAGACCTGCATCATCAGCAGGATCTCCCCAGGAACAGTCCCTCTTCAGAGGAAAGTCTCCAGAAAATAGCTCACCCTCATCTGAGTGCTTTTGAATGTTCTCTCCTACGTGTGAGTACAAACCTCACTGTAGGAACTGTTCTTAGTGCAGAGCACCACTAGTGCTGGAGAGCTGGGCTGAGGTAGAACCCTCCAGCCAGACCCAGGAGGGATAGACAGTTCTTGATCAGGGTAGGAAAAGCCTTCTACAGGCTCCTGAGCCCTTTCCTCCTCAGCTCTTGAATGGCCATAACTTCTGAGGTTTCTTCCATTGCCCAGGAAGGCTTACAGACAAGCACAGCTTGCTAAGCTACATCATCAGATGCAAACAGGACTACATGCCTTAAAAGACAGTCTTTCCTCACAATTCACAAGTGTGTAACAAGACCAGCCTGATCGGAACCTGTGAAGTTTATAATAGTCTTGGTTTATACCAATCTATTTCCATGTAGTCATAAGGCATGCTGTACAAAAAATCAGAAAATGATCTGTGAACTTCAGCCCTGATTTTGCAGCTGCTACAAATAAGCGTAATGATGTGTGCTTGCATTAAAATAAGATTTTCAACAAATTACTTTAATAAAAAGAAAATGAATTGATATCCAGGTAATAGCAGTGCTTGTAGTAACATATTTTGAAATGAAGTAGATCCATATTAAAAATATTAAAATAAATTTAACATAAAATGTATTCACATTTTATATTATTATTGAATTTGAAGCTTTGTATTTACATACTATAAAAGATGAATATTGTGTTGTCCAATGACCCTGCTTCAGAAATGTTTCCAGTGAATATATTTTCTCAAGTCTGAAAATATTCATTAGGTAATTCTGCATATTTCCAACTATTTGTGGCTGGAACTGTGGGGTAAGAAGATTAAAAACAAAAATCAGGATAATTTGCAGTAGAATATTGTGTGCCTTTGGCTGTCCAAAAATGAATAAAACAATGAAAGCTTCAGTTCTTTTTAGGAAATATTAAATCAATGAATAGTGAAGGTTCCTTCTGTTATTATGTTTCAGTAGAGATTTTCACCTCACTTGAGATGAAAAAAACTCTTGATCTGAAAAGCTGAGTTGAATTTTAATTTTCAGTTCAAAATCCTCTGTCATAAATTGTTTCTCTTTTTTCTTTATATGTACATTTTATCAGTGACACTCCCTACCTGTGAATTCAACCTGTTTGATCTTGACATTAAAGTTTTAACTTTGTACTGTAGACCGACAGTGTCATCTGATGAGTCAATGGGAATGATGTGCCACTTATGACAGATGTACACAAACTACAGTACTTTAACTGAATTAAACTGTAGTGTCTATCTTTCTTCTTCCACCTCCTGGAGGAATATCTGTAAAAACATCTCAGCACTGTCTTAAACTGTCCTTTTTTCAGATTAATGAAAATTAAGTTAGAGAAGAGCCCATCTCCTTACCCTTTTCCCCTTCCTCTCCCAGGGTGTCAGTCCGTGGGTGTGTCCGTCACTCCACCACGTTAGTGATGGAACTGGGCCAAACTGGCCCATAAACTGCTGACATCCTACTAAATTCCCTCACCATTACACTATTACAGTAAGCCCTGGATGCATAGCAGAGCTTTCAGAATTCAGGTACACCCCTGACTCTACACAGTGCCAGGAGAAAAAAACACCAGGATTCTCTTCTGCCTTCAAATGCACAGAAATCCAGAGCACTTTATAGATTACTGCTATTTTGAGCATAGCTTTATTTGTGGTGTTGCTATATCATTTTTTATTATTATTTTTTTAATGTTGAGATTCCATTTCTATGAAAACCATGGGAAAGAGATTTTCTAAATTAAAGTTCCAAAATATCAAAAATTTTTCACAAATTGAGAGCACAAATTTACAAATTAATATTGCAGAAAAGTGTCACATGGACCAGCCCCCCACACCACTCACTCACATAATCCCACTGACTTCAGAAAATACTGTTTTTAAGTTAAATAGCAATGTCTTGACTGTTTCTCCACTCAGACTGAGTTTGACTCACAGCAAGCAATTTGACAAGCAACATCAGGTTTTCTAGTCATTAATAATTAGTTATTAAGCTTAAATTATACATTTGTCTATCACATGTGATTCAAGGCATGGTTTATACCTGAGATTTTGTCACATGGTACATCTCACATATATGTAAGAGTGTGTTAAGTAATTTGCTATTCATGCTATGTGGTAGGTATTTTACTTACATTATATTAGTTTTGCTCTCAGAAATTCTCTACCTTCAGAAAAGACTCGATACAGAAACATCAGTCCAAACTGAAGTTTGAGCAAACATTTGTGACATTTTCATTCATAATAAATAGTCTCCTGATAAAAAATCATGAATCATGTTGTTACTAAGTTAGTCATTAAATATATTAGAAAAGATTGATTTTTTTTTTCCTCAATTGGACAGTTTCTCCCTGATCTTTTTAAACTAAATTTTGGCTTTTTTTTTTTTTCTGAAGAAGAGAACTTTATACAGAACATGTAATTCTTACTTCAAGATTATTTCAAATGCTAAGAGTAAGATTTCCTTAAAAAAAAAATTCTATACGAAGCGCAATCCCTTCTATTTCCTACTTGTCACTACTTTCAGGACATACAAGTAAAATTTGAATATTTCTCTAATATCATTTGAAATTAGCTTTTCTCAGTTATTACTTCACAGTTTTAATGAGGTGATAATGCTTCTTTGTATAATTTAAGAGCCAGCTGGATTCTTCTTATCCTTGTTGTAGTAGCCTGATGTTAATTCAGTCACTTCTTTTGATGTGAGAAGAGCTGTATTTGAAATTTGCTAATTTATTGTATATTACTTGTCTGCTGTGACTTAGCAAATTTGGATGTCTGCTACTTCAAAATGAATGCATTACACTCTCACATCATTTGTCCCATCCAAATTTTTCCTTACAAAATCTCACTTAAGCGTTACTAGTGATTTATCTTCCATTAGACAGAGAGAGAGAGAGAGAGAGAGAGATTAACCATTTGTTTTCTCTCTTTCTCACGATCTTAGGAAATTCTAAACTGTTCTTATGAAATTCTAAAGACAGAAGTCAGGAAGGTATGCAAACAAGGTTCATAAAAAATGTAATTTTGATTGAATGAAAGAATTCTGTGTAGCAGAGATAAGACTTAAAATATAAATGGGAAAGGAGAATAATAATGCTTCCTCTTGTCAAGGTAATCAAGCATATTATTGCTTGAAGGAATAAATAAAATAAAAATAAATAATAATATACAGCAGATATTCCCTTGATTTTACATCTTTTCTAAGAACCTGTTTTACCTCCTTGTCTCTAAGTAAGTGAGGTCGCAATCTGCTGGTAATTCAGTGTCCTGCTGATGGTGTCTCTGAAATGAAGAAATTTCAGTGTAGTGCAAGTTTGTACAATCAGATATTTAGTGAAGAGATAACAGTATAAATTATTCTGTACCTCACTCTTGTCTGATATACACATTTGAGTATGGTTCAGAGGTGGGATTTGCTTAGTTATTAATTAATATCTTCCAGACTATGGTTTGAATTCATTTGGTGAATTGACCAGAATGAAAATAAAAGGACATGTCTAAACTGTGAGGTTTGAAGGAACCATAACTTCTTGAATTTAAAGCCTTCCCCTTCCCTCAAAAAAAGAAAAAAAAAAGAAAAAAAAAAGAAAAAAAGGTTTACTTTACATTTTTGAGGTTCTTATGAGCATATTTCATCTCTATTTCAATGTTGGCTTTTTTTTGTGTATTCTTCTTTACCTAACACATTTTTTCTCCCAAATTACCAACCAGCATGTGCCTCTGAAATGCATCTTTACAGTCAGAAAGGTTTCATTCTCTCACCATGGCAATTATGTTGATTATTTCCATGTGTAGACAGCCCCAGTCATGCTAATGCATTTAATTACTTCTGTCACATTAAAATGGTTGGGAGGGATTTGCCTGGGCACTGGCTGTGCCATTTGTCACAGCTGTCTGTAGGATGAGAATTATTGGACAGTCTGATTAGTATGATGATTAATGTCTAGAAGAATACTCTGCCAGGCGCCAGAAAGCCTTTGTATTTCATTTATTTATTTATTTATTAAGATATTCATAGAAAATTAAATATGCTAGCATACTTGCTTTACAAAACAGTTCAAGTGCTCTCCAAGATGTCTTGAAAACAGGTGAGCACTCAACAGGAGAGCTATCCATTTTCCAGAAGCTGTGTACCTTAGAGTGGTAAATAAGCTGCTAAGGAAGTTGTAGAATAGATTTAATCATGCTTTGACCCAAAAAACTGGGTAGAAGAGAGATTTTTCAAAGAGAAAAGTGTAAAATTAATAGAGATAAACAGAAGGATTGAGCTTTGAGCTGAAGATCTTGATGAAATCAAATGTATGGGGTGATTATGTTGGAGAGGTTGTTGGAAGTGCTACTGCTTCTGGTTTTAGCTGCAGGAACTCCTGCTCATACCTGTTCTCTTCTGGGATAACTTCCCAAAACTAGGCAGTACCAAATGCAGTTGTAATGTAGGTAGAATGCAAGAGGAATTCAGTTCCAAGCTGTTCCTGGGAAAGTATGCACAGAAACTTAAAAGGAATAGTGTCTAGAAGCTACACCAGAAATATAAAACTGGCTTAAAATAATTCAGAAAGTAAACCACGATTATTGAAATGAGAGCGTAAGCATAGAATAACAAAGAGTGGAAAGTTTGGTGCAAATAATTGGTCTAGAGGAGAAAAAATAAATAAAAAAGGAGAGAAATCACTGTAGGTGGCTGAATTTTGTGGCTGTGGAGTTTTTTACTTGGGATATTTTCTACAAAAATGCACGCAAAATTTGACAGAAATAAAATTATTTGAAAATGTATTTTGGAAGGCTTACAAAATACCAAAATATCAGGCTTCTTGTGTCACTCTTGCAAAATTAAAATATAATAGAGTTGACTCACTGTATTTTTGAGTACTGATATAAAAGATGAATAAATAAATAAAAAAGAATGTCAGGAAGAAGAACTATGACAGCCTAGGAGAATACAGGAGACAAACTGTCAGTCTAGAAAAAAAGGTCCCCAGAAGTCCCCAGAAAGAAAAAAAAAAATGGTACAGCATGTGTATGGCAATCTACAACAATATTTGGAATCACTCAATAACATCCTTTTTCCTCAAGGAAAAAGAAACATTTTCACTAACATTACTGTCAAAAAGGGCTATTATTATTGTCATCTTCTGTATTTTTGTGTTATTCCTTGTCCTGTAAAATAATAGATTTCTACTTTGCAACTAGATTCATTCCAATAACAATTTTTAAATAACCTCCACTTTCTATATGAGGTTATATTAGGGAAAACGTCAGAAAGATTACAGTTAATATAAAAACTTGTCTTCTCACCCAGTGGAAGATCTTCCAACCTAGGAGAAATGTCTTGCCCCTTGAATCTCCCTGAGGATTATGAAATACTCAGAAAGGAAGTTAAACTTACAGGAGTTTGGGAAATGAACCTGTGTTATGATCCTTATTATTCTCGGGGTGAATATAATCCTAATATTATAAAAAAATTATACTTTAGGAAAAAGTGTTCTTGGTGACTGAAATACCTGTTTTAGGTTGATCTACTGGTCCACAGGCCCAGAGACAAGGTGGTGAGCGACTGCCATCCACAGAAATAACAATCTGTATGAGAATGCATTATCTGTCAGATGTCTTACAAACACATCTTATCCTATAAAGCTAAGTGAAGAACAAGTCCCAGCTCTGACTGTTGCAGTCTGTACAGGGACACTGAAGCTGCGAGCAGATAGACTACCTGGTGTACAAGAGACATCAGGAGCAGAGAATGAGGCATAAGTCTTTGCGCATCTGCTACCTGCAAAAGCTACTCCTAGACTAAGTTCTGTTCCCTCTTACCTTGACACATCTTTTATTCAGTCCACTACATGCATCTCACTTACATTTTCCATTATTTCAAAATGCTGATGGCTGGTCATTAAAACTATTGTTTCTAGGAAGTGAGGTTTTCAAAGGATCAGAAAATCCTCTCCAAAATTATCTTTCCCTTGAGAGAACTGGCTTTATTATCAGCCTTTCTCCATTTATTTCTATATTAGAGTTGTTTACATTAAGATTTTTTTCTTACATAGTCTATTAAGAATAGTTTCACTTCTCCTTGTGAAATAGCTTAGAAATGTTATTCTCTTTTTCTTGCTCTCTTTTTTGCTGTAACTGACATGAATGTTAGTATTATCCTGCATCCACTCTGAATTTTATGCAGTAGAATTTAATTTTGCATGCATTTCTTGATTAAATGTTAAAACAGAATGTTCCTTTTGTTTCTGAACTAACACTTTTCCTTTGATGCTTCCGTGATAGATAGATCCTGTAGTAACTCTCTTGTGACTAAATTTTTAATAATCACAAATTATCTTAAATCCAATAGCTGTTAAGCATTATCTTATATGTGAAGGACTAGAATGATAGGATATTTTTGTTACATGTCAACAGTGAGGATGGTATTGCACATAAATATTAAATTGCCTTAGAATAATAAGTATCATAGAATCATAGTCTGATTTGGGTTGCAAGGGACCTCAAGGATCACAGAATTCCAAGCTCCTTATCACTGGCAGGGTAGGCAGCCACTAGATCAAGTACTAGATCAGGTTGCCCAGGGTCTCATTGACAACATAAGGAATCAGACTACATTTCCACAGTTCCAGAGACAAGAACCATAACATCTTGGCCTTTGCTTTATTTGTATTACCTGGAGAGTATGGAGAGAAAAAAAAAACAGATCTATTTGAATGGCATCCTGGGGTGCATTATGGCATACTAAAAAGAGCATGTACAGAAGATCAAGGGAGGTGATCCTCCCCCTCTACTCTGCCTGGTGAGGCCTCACTGGGAGTATTGTGTCCAGTTCTGGGCTTCCCAGTACAAAAAAAAGGACAAGGATTTCATGGAAAGAGTCCAGCGGAGGGCCACAAAGATGATAAAGGGCCTGGAGCACCTCTCTGATGAGGCAAGGCTGAGGGACCTGGGTCTGTTCAGCCTTGGGAAGACTCAGAGAGGATCTGATTCATGTCTATAAATATCTAAGCTGTGGGAGGCAAAGGGATGAGGCTGGACTCTTCAGTGGTGCATGGCAATAGGACAAGGAGAAACAGCTAGAAATTGAAACATAGGAAGTTCTGCACAAATATGCATAAGAATTTCTTCACAGTAAGAATGATTGAACACTGGAACAGGATATGCAGAGAAGTTGTGGAGTCTCCTCTTGAGACATTCAATACCTGCCTGGATGCCTACCTGTGCAAGCACCTCTAGAGAGCCTGCTTTGGCAGGGGTGTTGAACTAGCTGATCTCTAGAGATCCCTTCCAGCCTCTACAATTCTGTGATTCTTTGAAAAAAGCTGTCCAGTACAAACAAATCACAGTAGCACTCATTATTCCCTACAGGGAACAAACTCATTATGTTAAATGTTTTTCCTGCTGAAGAATTTCTGGATTTCACTAACTGTAAACACTATATAACATTGTCTTCTGACTTCTAGATAATCCTTTTTAATCTCCCTAAGTTACATAATTCATAATTTCTGTCAATTCATTAAGTAACTCTTGCAGAAAAAAAAAAAAAGTCTTGTGACTGATTACAAATAGAAGAATTCCAAAACCAGTTCTACTGAAGAAGTTTATTCTTCAATCACAAATAACCATGGCAAAATTTAGTCCCAGGAGTCTAGATCCTGTCAAACAGAAGAAAACAAAGCAAAATATAGCTTTTACAATAATTTTCAAAAAATATTTCATGAAAATATTTCAAAATTAGAAACATTTTGAAAATCTCTTTTTCTAAATTACCTGAAGTACTTTCATTCTATAGGGTGAGAATGAAAAGCCTGTTACTGCTCATTCTGTGCTTCTGCTAGCACCCAGCTGTTGCACAACAGCAGGGAATCTGACTTAGGGCATCTGATTATGGCCATGTGATTCCTTGCAAACTGAAATCTTTTTCTACATAAAAGAAAATAGAGGTGGTAGCTGGCCTCCTGGGGTGAATATTGGCACATGCTGATGTGCTTTATCACTTAATTATTTTTCTGCCTATTTTCAAAGGCTTCTAGCTATAGTTCATGTTGCTTTTTTTATTTTTTAGTCTTCAAATCACAGCAACCACTTGAAACATGGATCACGAGAAGGCTATTCTGTTCATTCTCTACCTCTGAAGGAAAAATAAATTTGCTCTGGAATAAAAGTCTTTGCTTTAAATACGATCTTCACACTTTGTGGGTAAGAGAAAGATAGCACAAACACTACTTTTTTCTTCTTTTGGAATTTGTCAAGATCTTTCCCCTCCATCTATGTTATTTCTTAGATATTCTGCTCAGTAATAATCTCTAAATTGCAGAGGAAAGAAAGAAAAAGGAAGGAAGGAAGGAAGGAAGGAAGGAAGGAAGGAAGGAAGGAAGGAAGGAAGGAAGGAAGGAAGGAAGGAAGGAAGGAAGGAAGGAAGGAAGGAAGGAAGGAAGGAAGGAAGGGAGGAAGGGAGGAAGGGAGGAAGGGAGGAAGGGAGGAAGGGAGGAAGGGAGGAAGGGAGGAAGGGAGGAAGGGAGGAAGGGAGGAAGGGAGGAAGGGAGGAAGGGAGGAAGGGAGGAAGGGAGGAAGGGAGGAAGGGAGGAAGGGAGGAAGGGAGGAAGGGAGGAAGGGAGGAAGGGAGGAAGGGAGGAAGGGAGGAAGGGAGGAAGGGAGGAAGGGAGGAAGGGAGGAAGGGAGGAAGGGAGGGAGGGAGGGAGGGAGGGAGGGAGGGAGGGAGGGAGGGAGGAAGGGAGGGAGGGAGGAAGGGAGGAAGGGAGGAAGGGAGGAAGGGAGGAAGGGAGGAAGGGAGGAAGGGAGGGAGGGAGGGAGGGAGGGAGGGAGGGAGGGAGGGAGGGAGGGAGGGAGGGAGGGAGGGAGGAAGGAAGGAAGGGAGGAAGGAAGGGAGGAAGGAAGGGAGGAAGGAAGAGAGAAAGAGAAAGAAAAAAGGAAAAAGAAAAAGAAAAAGAAAAGAAAAAAGAAAGAAAAGGAAAAAAGAAAGAAATATATTCTGATAGGAAACTTTCATAGCAATGTTCATCAGCAAATAAGAAGTTTTTTCTGGAACTGAAGAACACAGGAATATCCAACTTCTGATGTAACTTTCAATGTTTTAACCTTTCTTATTAAGACCATTTACATATAGTGTGTAGAAGGGCAACTGGTCAACAACATATTATGATCTCATCAGTGGATCCACTTACTGCACGTGGGTCCATTTAGGAGGAAAGCAGATGCTACTCAGTATAGGAAGGTCCAGATGGAACCATGAAGGATGAACTTTGTAAAACTACACCTTGACTGTGTTGTCAAGGCTGAAAACTGCAGCTACCAAGGGAGTAAAAGTTATATGATGAAAAGAGATGGTTCTCATTTCTAAAAAATCTAGTTTGGTAAAAAATTTTTGCATATTCATTTATTCAAAATCTTTCATAATCACAATGTTTGCTTTGTATTCACAAATGTTTGCTGCTCTTTATCTCTCTCTAAAGAGTTCTTTTAGACTCTAGGGCAGTTTAATATTGTGTAGAGCTTTTACTTGTCATGTATGAAAAAGTTGCCTACAGAAGAAAGAAAAAGATAATTTCTATTTAAGACAGAGAGATTTTTTTCCTTCACCAGGTAATGTAGATTACTGTTGCAACTGAAATAAAAAGGGGAATGACAAGGCACTAACTCAATTGTTAGTTATTTCTGTAGGAGGTTGGATTTATATCAAGCAGAATGAGGAACAGAAACATATGATAGTTTTTGAAGTTCAATCCATTTGTTCACAACAATTAAAAAAATGCTTTAAGAACAATTATCTTAACTGATGATTCATTCTCAGAATCAAAAAGCCTGTTTCTCACAGAGATCAAGGCAACCTGCCATTCAGAGAAAATAAATACTTGAACATAAAAATAACTTAGTATGAAAAACAAAATATGTGGAGTTATCTTTCCTGTGCAGAATGTACAGTATTTCTTATTGTTCATTTCTCACAGAGAAACTTTACTCCATTGGGAGAAAGAGAAATTGTAGAAAGAATCTTCATTTAAGGAATGTTCTTTGTGGCTGTTAGGAATTAATTAACAATAACAAAAAAAAAATGATGAATATAAGGCGTCTAAGAATCTCAAAACACTGGATGAAGCATACTTAGCTGACACAATCCCAAGTCCCTCTAAATTTTTAAATAGAAAAGGCAAAATCTTTCTTCTGAGGGCAACTCAACCATGTGAGAAACAATTAAATAAGAAATATGTCATCACTTCATATTTTAATTTTGTCTTCAGATGATCTGTGCAGAGATTTTCTTCAAAAGATCTATAACCTTAAATCAGAGCTTGATTTTGTAGAGTTCTAAGTATCTGAATGTACAGAACCAAATTTTAGGCTTCGTGTATACATATGCTTTTATTTCCAATTCAGTAAGGAACTTCAAAATTATATTTGAAGCAGCAGTAAGATTCAGAAAGGAAGAGATAAAAAAATACTTCAGGAATTGGCATGATCAAAAATACTATAAGTTTCAGACTGCTGTGCTCAGAACTAATGATTTTTCAAACACTAATGAAAACAGAGATTATTTCCTTCATAGGCATTCTCAAAACAAAGTAACAAAAACATCTGGACAATAACATCAAGTGTTCATTATTTTATTAATAGTATTAGCAGATAAATACAGTTAGAAGAGGATAACCATTGACATCCGTACTTCTGTCCTATCAACAGATATGAAAAAGGAGCAAGAATCACCCAAGAATATGATCAAAAATATTGTCCTATCAGTAATTTAAGGCCATTAAACTGTTGAATGCTTAATGTTGTCTCAGTATTTCTGTAATGGTTTCAGCTGGGACAGTTTTTGCCTTCATAGTGTTTGTTATATTTTGGTCTGGGGAGAAAAATAGTGTTGATACACAAATGTTGATGCTGATCAGTGTTGCATAGAGCTAAGGATGCTTCAGCTTCTTCTACTGTCCTACCAGTGAGGGGATCTGAGGAGCCATGAGGAGACAAGAGGGGGCAGAATCAGGACAGATGATCTAAACTGTCCAAAGGGATATCCCATACCATACAGAATCACGTGAAAAAATCAAATCTAAGGGGAGCTTGCCTGCAGACTAGCTGCTGCTGAGGGATTAGCTGAGTGTTGTTTGGCAGGTGGCGAGCAATTATTTCACAGAAAACAGAATCGCAGAATTGTAGGGGTTAGAAGGGACCTCTGGAGACCATCTAGTCCTTCTGCATCACTTGTTTTGTAAATATATATTATATTATTTTCATTACTTATTTTCCCTTTTCCTTTTTTTATTTCAACCAGTATGTTCCACATTGTTGTTTTTAAAATTTTCTCCTTCATCCCACTAGGAAGGAAGAGTGAATGAATGGGTGCATGGTGCTTAGTTGCTTGCTGGGTCAAGCTACATTTTCCCAACATTCTCAATCTGCTTTTTCTAATCCCTTTTCTTAAGCTGTAAATTCTTTGTACCGAAGATCATCTTCATGTTTTTACTTATTTATTTTTTTATTATTTTATATTTTCATTACATTGTTGAGTCTGTCAAAAACAGAAATCCAGAATTCTAGCTCTTAAAATGCAATGATGGTGAAGATGGTTATACAGTAATAGCTATCTCAACTGAGACTAAATCTGGGGAAAAATCATCCTGTATATTTTGTGAGGAATCAATTATAAACAAAATAAATGTCTAGACACAGTTCGATAATCATTTTCTTCTTCAAAAGCATTTAAAATATGCTTTCTGAATAGCATATTGGAACCTTGGATTGGTTTTCCACAGCAATAAAGTCATCTCATACACAGACAATATGTGTTGTCCTTCTCACATATAGAAACTAACAAAGAAAAGTGAATAAAGGATTATTATTTATTTTTTCCTGTTAACATTCAAACTATCTAAGATCAAGCTATTTAAGAACATCTAAACTGTATAGATTGCAGTAATGGTAGACCACTTTGGATAAACTAGCTCTGTGTCTCAGTGAGGAGATCTAGATTGTCTTTACATGTGGCCATGTTTGTTTGTTTGTTTGTTTAATAATTTTTACATTTCATTATATAAGATCATCTATTGTGGGGTTTTTTTTCATCATTAAAACTCAACTCAGTCCCATTTCTTTGATACTTAATACATCACGAAAGTTGATATGTTTATATTTATCATCAGCAACAAGTTGAGAACTATCTGAGTGTAACTGAGCACCATTTTATTCAGTGAAGAGTATGTTCCTTGTACTTTCACTGTAATCTTCATTTTGTTTTCTTGACTTCATTTTGGATTTAGAATATTCTACTTGTTTTCTGACTGGGTATCCACAAATGAACACCCTTTTAAATAAAGTTATTACTAATATATTTTTATTTAGTGACTCAAAAAGTACTTGTCAGAGAAATTTGATACTACATACAACAGCACAAATTATGTGCAGAATTTCTGTTGCTGTTTTGCTAGTCAGTTTCCTTCTCTAAGGTTTCTAATTCTCCATGGCTTTAAAAAACATAATCTGTAATTTAGAAATTCCTCTGAGAAATTTTCTGACTTTGTTTGCTGAAGAAGTTAAGTACACATTGCAAACCTTGAGACAGGAGTCCTTCATGGAGCACAGATATTATCTGTCACCTTGAGGAAGCTGGGGCGACAGATGAGCAGTCTGTAGTCTAACTTCCCTAGAACTAAGAATTACTTTTTGTTTCATGTGCAGCTAATTGCAGCAGAGCTCACATAAACTAGCAGAAGGGCAAGTTTGTTTGTGCTTGGACCTATCACTAGGCTATATGTTCCTCAAAGCATAAAGGATGATCAAAACGTTATCTACAGATGTTTAATCTTCCTCCACTCTTAGTAAACATGCATTCATTTTTCTTTAAGATGTCTCAATAATGTAGATGATGACACAATGAGCATTACAGAGGAAAATCAGGACTAGCAATGTCAACAGACTTTGGAGATGAGAACAGAACGAGCAGCAAGAAAAATGATAACCCTTTTGTTTGGTTTGTTTGTTTGTTTGTTTGTTTTCCATCAGAACTATTTCTGTCTTTTTATACTGAATTAGTTTATATCAAGTATACTATTATACAGAATAAGATGGAAGTGGCGTAACTACAGACATTCTTCTTGACAATTAGAATTATTTCTTAATAATGAAAAGTAATAAAAACTGGAATCTGTGTTTACTTTCTGTGTACAAGGCCAAAATAAATTATATGTCTCAGTCTGCATTAAAGTTATTTATACAGAATGATCTGAGTTGTATTGAGTGTCAAAGGTCTGAAAATGATACCTTTGATAGCTGTGTTCAGTGAACACAGCAAGATGAAAATGTGGCTTGAATTCAGCATGTTCAATAATTGTCTAAGACTCCAATTTTATGCAGTGTATTTTGATAGTTGAAATTACTGGGAAAAGACAACACACTCATGCCTGAAAGAAAGCTATGGAGAGCAATGATTTTAAAGGGAAAAATTGTCAGTAATAAAAGTAGCACAGATCTTTCTTTATTTACAATTTTGAATTATCAAAATGGACTACATAATTATTCCTTTCATTAAACATAATCTTGACAAGGAAATCACAGTAATGAGTACTGAGTAGCACTGACTGCAGTTACAACATAGATATGTTCTGAAACTAAGCTTTGTAATTTCACAAACGGATAACTGTTCTTAGAGTTTCACCACTGCTTTTGCTTTTCTGAGTATTTGGTGAATGTTTCCTCCTTCTATCCATGCAGGGAAAACGGTAATAACATTTCCTACCCTTTTTTATTTTTAGTATTTTAAAATGCTGTAAAATAGTTTGCTGCTTTCATTGCTAATGAATGTGTATGTCAAAAGATTCATGTATTCTTTCTGCATATTGTTCAGATGAACTCTGCTGGAGGTTTATGTAGTTTAAAGGAAAAAAAGAGCAAAAGACTTTAGAAAGATTGCTGGTTGTGGAAACAGTAATTCAGAACGATGCAGAAGATACAGACTCCTGGGGAAAGTGGTGCACAGGGTTATTTACAATTTTGACTACTATATAATCTGTCATTTTAACCTTAGGAATAAGGAATTGAGTGGTGCCAGTCAAGCAGATGAGATGTTGTTGCTACATTGTGTTTTGCTGAGTAAACATGTTTTTAGTCAATACTCTGCAGGAAAAACTGTAACTGATGTTTCTACATGTAAAAGTAGCACCTATGTCTCTCTTGGTTAACAAGTTCAACATGATGTCAGACATTAAGTTCAACTCTTAACAGCTGTTTACATTCTTTAAAATTTTCTACATTATTCTCAATCTGTAACATTTTTCAGCCAGTTTAAGTACAAGTAACCAACACAGAGCTGTTGGAAATCAGGATATTTTAAGCCTGTGTGCAGTTCATCTTACACATTTCAAGAGAAAGACAGTATATCATGTTAAATCCAAGAACACTGAGAGTAGGCATGGAAATATAGGCAAAATAATATTTCTTATTATAGAGCAATACACATACAGATACATACTTATGAAGAAAACAATATGAAACAAAAATGTTAAAGATAGCCCAATGAAATGAAAGTAGCTTTGAGTACAGATTATGTACATTATTTTCTGAAAGTTTTACTCATACTTTGCAAAAGTTATCTCTCTTTTATTTATTGCTAGTTTAAGTTGCTGATGTTTACCTCTATGAGCTATTAGCAGGTTTAGTGAAAGTTTTTAGTTCTAGCAGCAGTTCTCATATTTGATAAACATACTTAAAAGATAGTATACAACACCAGTTCTTCTGAATTCAGTCCCTGTGATGTAGGCATAATTACATTAATTTTAAGAATAAAGGCAGCTTAAGCAATATTGTAGTTAATATTTCTTTTTCTTTTTTTTTTTTTTTTTCTTTTTTTCTTAGACTAGATTTCATAAAATGGCTTGGAAGGGACCTAAACAATCATGTTCTGTATAAAGTTCCAACCCCAATGTGTTGTAGCTGCTGTGACTGACTAGTAGCCTATAGTCCTAGGCTTAAGACACATTGTTTCAATTTAATTGAGTCTATCAGGAAATTCTTTAATATTTAGGCCCTTTTACTCATAATTATAATTTCTAATTTCATGAGTATTAAATTCAAATGTGTTAAATCTACAACTGGCTTTACAAAATAACTGAAATGGCCTCTATATAATTAGATTAATTTTACTTTTCATTCATTCCATCTCTCCTCTTATTTTACCTCTTAATTCATGACTATTACTATGCAACTTGCTCATGATATAATGGAATTATTCCTTCTATTTAGAAAGTAGAGAGACAAGCATTCTCTTCTGTGCTGCAATACAAACTATTTTCTTATTTGCTTCCTTCATTAAAAAATATAAAAGATCAAGTACCCTGCAGTGTTGAAGGATGTTCCTCTGAGACATTCACAACAACAAAAAAGATCTCCTAGAATTCATTAAATAAAAAATGTTTTAGTCAACTAAGATATTATCATTGGTGACCAGAGAAGTAGCACACTTTTGCAAAGCCATACCTAGGTGTGTTTGGAAAACTGTAAGGACATACGCTTCTAAATACAGTATGATTCAGTTTGCTGTTCTTGCTGCCTGCTCCATCTCACTCATTTTTTTTCTCTATAACTTCCTGTTGAAAGAGATTTCTCTCCCCCTGGTTCTCCATCAATGTCAGTTTTCATGCAGGAGCAGAGATACATTCATCACTAAATTGCCTGCAGCCTTCCTAGTATTCCTGTCAGAGCAAGTTTGAAGAGTTGTAAGCCACTGTGTCTTCTTCCTTAACACCATCACTCAATATGTATGAGCATTTGGGGCTACTGAGTCACAGGTCTCTCAAAGGGGCAGCCCATCTATTAATGCCTGTGGACATGCTGTCAGCAGACCAGAGAGGATATTACCAATCAGCTTGTTCATTTGCTACTTAGCTCCTGTGTTCAGTGTACAGAATTCCCTCACTCTAATTTTACCTTTCTTTCCTCTTTTTCCCTCAGTATCTTTTTAAAAAGAAATTATTAATATCTCCTGTAGAAACACCTACACATGAAACTCAGTTCCTCAGTCTGAAACTACCTGACTAGTCTGGGAATATATGGACAGCAATCTGAATATCTCACATTTTTCATCTGTTTTTGAGAATTCTTCCCTTCCCTTCCCTTCCCTTCCCTTCCCTTCCCTTCCCTTCCCTTCCCTTCCCTTCCCTTCCCTTCCCTTCCCTTCCCTTCCCTTCCCTTCCCTTCCCTTCCCTTCCCTTCCCTTCCCTTCCCTTCCCTTCCCTTCCCTTCCCTTCCCTTCCCTTCCCTTCCCTTCCCTTCCCTTCCCTTCCCTTCCCGTCTTCTCTGTTCTGAACAATGCCATTCACAAAATAAACCACATGTACTCTAAGCCTGAACTGAGTTATGTGGACAATTTTGGGATTACCTGCCTGTTTTAGTCATCCTTTCTATGTCTACAGTCTCTCGGGGCTTACTTGTCTCCACTCTCCTTGTTGCTTCATCTTGTACATCACAAAAGTTACTTAGGTTGTTCTTTGAAGGTACTTCAAATGGGGCTTGGAAGGCTTCTCTGACAGAACTACAGCAGCCAGGAAGCCTGGTACAATGTCTCAGGATCTACTGCAATTCAAAGATTTCTCAGTGATAACTAAGAGGGGCAATGTGATCACACAATCCAGCAGATCAGAAATGTCTTTTTCATTCTGTTCCTCCTCAGGTGGCCAATTTTAAATCTTCAGAGCTTTACTCACATACAGATATGATGCTCTGTGACTCTCTTAGAAGCTACTGTAATCATGACACTTCTTCAATAGTAGTTGTAATTTTGCATTAATATTTCTGTACTTTTATAATATTAATACTATATACTATGTTGATTGTATATGTGTTATTCATATAGTAGAAATGAGAACTGTGCTCCTCGCCAAACTTTCATCCACAAAGAGTACGTGCTTGGAAACAATTAACAAAAGAATGTGTTCGTTTCAATTCCAATGAAGCAATGAAAGAGAATGTCTGAATCTGTTGTGCTCCCACAGGAGTAAGAACAGAACAGGAAAACATGGCTGGGTTGCTTTTGTTTACAGCAACACATTTAAGTTACAATTTACAGTTGCATGGGAATTTTGATCCATTGGAAAAAGAATTCAAGCTGGAAAATAAGTACCTTGCATAGAATCAAAATACATCTTTGAAAAATGACAGGTGGCAGAAAAGAACAGAAAGACTAAGGGTGCAGTATGCAACATTTGTATGTGACTTTTTATTAAGGCATGTTTTAGAGCATATGTTGTTCTGTTACTTTTTTAGTGTTAACTGAGATATAAAAATTCAAAGCAAATGTGCACGTTTCTTTATAATCTTGATTAGTAATTAAAATAAAAACATACTCATAATCCTATGCTGACATCTTATGATCTTAGTGATTTATAGATCTTCTTTCAGTTAGATCTATATTTTCAGGGTTTAAAAGTATTTTCAGGCAACTTCCATGCATCAATTGATACTGGAAATCTTTTGAGATCTGTTTATTATGTGATTTAGTTTTATGAATATGGAGAACAAGTAACCATTCATTATTTTACATTGTGCTACTATAAAATGGACACATCTCTCCAATCCAAATGCATTGAAGTTAATAAAAGACTTGCTGTTATCTTGAGTGAGAAGTGTTCTGAGCCATTACAGAGGAAATGAAACTGGCTGAATTCATGATGATATGGACTCTTTCTGCTCCAGGGCCTTCTCAGGCAGCGCTAATCCCAGTAGTGCAGCAGGTTTGTGAGAGGTGCTGTGTTTAGAATAGCTGCAGTGTAGGATCTCTCACTGAACATCTACAATGTGATGACACTAGAAGAGATGCTTGCATCTCTTTCTTCCTTTTCCTTTAAAACTTTCCAAAGTTGCTGCCTACTGCAACCTTAAAAGCTATTACAGTTCAAACAGCCATGTAATTCACATGTAAAACCTTTTTTATGCAGTAGTGCCTATCGTCCATAACCACTACAAAAAGTAACGACCAAGTGTCCCATAAATTGCACACAAATTAATAAGTCCTTCTTTTCACAAAAGAATTTCTATTCAGTGGAACATGTCTCAGCCCTGAAATAATGAGAATAGAGAAACACAGACCTGGAACAATAAGAGGGGTATTTTCACAGTACAGTCATAAGATGTGGAGAAGAGAAAGATAGACACAGTGCCATTAAAGATTGGGCACTGGAAGACCCCACAGCCATTAAAAGCTCACTTATAGTCAGATCACTTATAGACAGAAAAACTGCAGACCCGGACAATAATTGTATTATTATCTATCATATGCAACAGGCATCATATGGTGTAAATGATGTACGGCTGCAGATCAAGTAAGAATGAGCAGAGGTTTACCAGGATGACAGCAAATACAGAACAGAAATTACTCTAAGTGTATCCTAGAATGAGGAAGAAGAAATGATCAAAATGAACATCTTTTTAATCCCAGAGAAGGACTCCAGGTGCTAACAACTCACTGTAACATTCCAGCATTGCCATCAGACTGTATTCACAACTGCAAAACTCAGATGATTAGGAAGGGGATCCTAAACATGATAAAAAGGGGCAGGAGCTAAAAAGTGTGTGTATAACAGTTCTAAGTGTATGATTTCCATAACAACCAGATCTGTACTGATTGAATGACTGGATTCTGAAGATTTAAAACTAAGACAGGGGAGATTTAGGTTAGATGTTAGGAGGAAGTTTTTCACTCAGAGGGTGGTGAGGCACTCGAACAAATTGACCAGAGAGGTTGAGGATGGCCCATCCCTGAAGGCATTCAAGGCAAGGTTGGATGTGTCTCTGGGCAGCCTGCTCTAGTGGTTAGTGACTGCCTACAGCAGGGTTGAAACTATATGATCTTTGAGGACCTCTTCAACCTAAGTCATTATATGATTCTATGATTCCATGATTTCCATTGTATTAATAGTAATATATTGTCTTCAGATAGATACATATAATGTTTCTTTTTATTGTTGAATGTAATATATGTTCACACCAATGTAGTGATTTTGGTGGGGTTCCTTTTAACTTTTCTAGCTGTATACTTTGGCCAAACCTTGTCTCAAACTGGGAAGATAGTTACTTCTTACCCCAGGGCTGGTCCCAGTTCTCCCTGGCCTTTCTTATATAAATCTGTTTCTCAATTGATATTACACAGGAACAATGCTTTTCATGGGATGGTAGGAATTGCTACTGAGAAGTTATAGTTTCTACATTATAAGTAACAGTTTGTGTCTGTGTAATATTTTTTTCTTCTTTACTAATGTCTGTAATATAACATATTTCTCTTTTATGTGAAGAATTCAGGATGTGACTAATCTCAGATTGCTGTTATCCTTAATTTTTCATTTTTATTTTTTAGAAGACAACAGAGGTCTAATCTTTGAGCTACATTTTAAATTTTATTGTTTATAAAGCATCTGTTTTATTAAAGTTGGATGCTCAGAGAATGACAGCACAGAAGCTAATATTTCTTTCCTCCCTTATTTCCCCAGTGGAAGGAATATGTTTTTCCATTTCAATTAGTTTTCCATCTCCCTTCTGCAATATGATCAAAATGTTTCACGCTGGCCAGATTATTAGCGACAACTGGATGACATATGAAGAGTTGTATCTAGAATGTGATTTAGCAAACTAACTGAGTCCTAACCACAGAGCAGACTGACTTTCAATAGACCAGATCAAATCCATTTAGAATATTACGGGAAAACTAATTTTACTATTTTTAAAATTTCTATTGACAGGATATTTTAAACTATATAGTTTTTCCTGTCTTCTTCACACCTTTCCTAGCTAACTCTTTCCATTGTCTGTTGTCAAACTTTTTTTAGCAGTAGGCCAATAAAAGTGCCCATTCTCATCAACCGAGTCCAATCATTTTCCTATCTAGTGGGCCTCAATCTCTAGGTCACATAAAAATATGCACCTTTACTTTTTGTACCACTCTCTGAGTATCCCTCCTGGCAATTCCAGCAAGAACTTCTACAGAGTGCTTGAGACTGAAGATAGGGACAGAATTGTTCAGATACCACAGTTGCAACCTTAAATCACTTACAAAATGTTAAATTATGTGCTACTTGCTGGAGAATGAGTCTTTGGATTCCAGTGCTGAGTGTTTTTATCTAGAAAAAAATTTGGTTAAGATATCTCAGTTCAGATTTACTGGGTAATGGAACAGAAAATTAGGTTATGATGAAATAAAGACAATTGCACAGAGAAATATATGCACTCAGTAACTGAGACCACACTTCTTCATGATACTGCATATAGCAGAAATGGATTACTGTTGTAGGTTTGAATTGTATCTGAGACAGAGACTAGAAGCCCTGTCACAGTTGCTGATGAAAAACAGCTGACACTAAACTGTCGTTTTCTTTTTCCTGCAGTACCAGTATCCAAAGAGGACCTAGGTGCTATTTGTAGCCTAACAGACTACAGAGGCTCTTTAGGCAAATTTCATTTTCATCTTTTCAGTTTGTGAAGAAAGAATTTGTGCCAACACATCTAATGCTTTGTCAGGATCATTTCAGCTCTTGTTTTGAATTTTATACTAGGTTTGAAATAATTTTTGAAAGACTTATCTATCTTGCAGAAAACTGTGTTGTATCTACAGGCATCCCTCTTTTCATATGCTGTTTTCCAAAAGTCCAGATGTACATTTGTCTTCATCTAGTAATTGGAGCAATCTTCTTGCTTCCTGTGAGCTTCCACCACATACTCCTCAAAGCAAACATAAGCAGAGCATGTTCTATATCCCTTTCATCTAACTGTGTTTACTTGGATGTCCCTTGAGGCATAAGGTGGCCTCAAGCTAAAAACAATCTGGTTTTGCAGAAGTGTTTTACTACTGTTAGCAATATATGGTTTTTCATTAATAGCTGTGATACAAAGTCTGTTACTTCTCTAAGTTATCATTTCTCACCCAACTTACTAGACATTAACTACTGTCAAAGAGTTCAGAGGAGTAGAGAAGAGAAACTGAGCTCTCAACAAATGTTGTATTTCAAAAAATGAGAGAAAAAAATTGCCAAAAATGAGAACAAAAGGGAAAGATGAATATAAAATTTTCTAAGAGTTTCAAAATGTTTATATATTTCCTATTAAAATCCTTATAGGCACAAATAATTATTACTTTTTTGGTGTTGCAAGAGTTCAATTTCATAACTTTTATGAACAGATGTTAGCAGATAGATCATTTCTCTGTTGAAATTTCCTTGATTTTTTTCCAAGGTAGTATAAAGTATTTGCAGTAAAAATAATAAAGCTTTTCTGGAGCTCTGAGTTTTGCAGTGTGCAATATTATTTCATACCCAGCTCTTGCTGATACTAATGGGCAGCTGTGTCAGCCTGTGATTTTTCCTTTCACAAATAACTAGAGTTAATCTTACAAATGAGAAAGGAAACTGAGCCTCCATACTATAAATTTGAAATGTTTTGAATTCTATGCTACCTTTGAACATACTTCAAAGAGGTAAAAATGTCACTGCCCCAAGAAAGAAACCAGGTGCAAACTATGTCCTGTTTTTGGCAACAGCAAAGAGAATGTCTGCAGGAACTATAAGAAGGAAGACCATTTCTGAGCAGCACTTTCTGGAGTGAAAGCTGAGAATAGGTAAATTCTTCTTGACATGAACTGATAATTCTTTCATCTCTTTATACGTTGATATGAACAAAACTACAACATATTAAAACTTTTTTTTTCTCATTTACAGTATTACCCAAAAATTCGCAGAATTCCTGCCATTTTATTATATGTTCACTCAGCACAGTCTAAATGAGTTAGTAAGTTTTGTCTATTCATTATCTAGACTCTTACGTATATATGCTTTGCTTACAGATACATAGATCTCTTTGAAATTCTGATAGCAATCTTTTTTTATTTGTAACATTGATCTTATGTTCATTTTTATGTTCATTTTTATTCCTATCCTTCCATGAATTATGAAATCTCCAAAAAATATATATTTATTTTCTCCAGTAAGACTTTGCTTTGTTCAATAATATCTGATGAAGGAAGTTGCCAGAAATTTTTAGATGTCTAAATGCAATTTTTTTTTTCTGAAACTTCTTTATCTACAAGAAAGGTGTCTGTTAGTCCTATAGTCCTATATGCTGTTTTCCATCTTCAGGTAAGGACTCAGCTTGTCTGGATAATGACACTGTGATACTGGCAATATTCTTAGTTTGATATTAACTCATATTGCATTTAGCTAGAAATTAGTTCAGAGAAAGCTTTCAGTACGTATTTTATACAAGATAAATGGCAAAAATCAGGGTGAGTTCTTGTGCAATAACATGAATTTGTGAAGTCAGATTAATGATACGTGTGACATAGATGAGAGTTATTCTGTCTCAAATAGAAGTCTTTTATCTACTCAGGTTTAACATTTCAAATAGAAGTAATAATATTTCCAAGAATTCAGCCATGGTCGGAGATTCCCATTATTTTCTTTAGAGCATATGACTGGGAAAGAGGAGGGTGTTTTTAAGATGTGTTAATTATTGTAACTGAAAGTGTTGTGTGACCCAGGCATTTCTTCTCTTTTTTTTTTTATTCTTGAGTAATAATAAATGAAAAATGAAAAATGAGAAAAGAATTTACTGTGGCGAAACTAGATTTCAGTTAATAATTTCTGCATCTTCTATCCTTCTTTATGCATTGTAAATGACAGCAGCATGTACTGCATGGAAATCCTAATCTGATTAGCACTTTATTTAGCTTAATACGTTGCATACATGAGCAAAATACAGGAATAGTTTTCAGGTAAGAGAGAGATTTCAGCTCAGAGTGCAATACAGATAAAGATGAAGTTGGGAAGTTTTTTTCTGGAACTAAAGTTCATTGTGTAACAGTGTAACACTGGCTGTATAACTTCATACTACCTGCCTTGAAACTCATTTGAAGAGAACACTCTTGTATTCCATTGTGAATTTTATTTACTTACACATTATTTTCTGAAAAGCTATGGTACACAGTTCTTAAAAGTGCAGAATGGTATATGTTTTTTACTGGCCTTGAGTCAGGGGAAAGCATAGGGGATATTTAACAGGTGTGTGTTATATGTGTGAACATATACGCATTCACACAAACATCCACACACATTTGCTTGCCTTGAAATACAGTTCCTTTTTCATTGCCTTGCTGTGTACGGACCACATTTTTCTTCAATCTCATGTCCTCAGACTCTTTTGAATTAAATAAATCAAATGCAAAGCTGATGACCAGGACTTTGAAAGAACAGAATCAAATACACTGTGATCAAACAAAGACTGCTGATAAACATTCAATTTTTTCAGGGTGAAAAAACAGTTGATTTCCAACTCATATGTGCTTCTAGACACTTAAGCAATGCAATGGCAATGTTTTCTGGTGTGTCTTACAGTGATCAAAACAGAATCTAAGGAGACATTATATAATTTCTGATGTAATTGAGAAAAGAACTACAAAATTTTATGTATATCCATCTCTCATGCACATTGTTCTTGGTTCAGACACCTGCTGATCTCCCAGCCCCTAAGTATTAAGCCCAATGCAACTATGAAATATGTTTCAGTAATATCTATTGCCCCATTCAACTGGAGATTCAGATAAAATTATAAATAGGCTGATCTTCTACACTCAGCTACCAAAGCCATTAGAGAGAAAGCTGTTCTATTCTCTCTCTGGGAACAGGTGTACAAATCATTATGCTTTATATAGCTTTCTTGGGGAAGGATGAGTTGATAAAAGATCCCTTTTTTCTTTGGCTCCACAGAATTGTGCAGTTGCACTTTGGTCCTTAGTGCCTAGAGCCTTCCCTCAGAGGGAAATCAAATCAGAGATGCTAAGGAATAAGTAGATTACAGGGCTGACTTTATGATGTTTACTGAAGATTATAAAAAGATTATATAAGGCATACTCTCATTTTCTTCAATTTTGCCTTGACCCAGTAAATCATTTTACATACAGTTGCCTGGGATTCTCACCAAAAAAACGACTACTTTTAAATGGAAATTTTTATTTTCTACTTCACATAGATATCTTCCTTTGAGAGTAAGAAATGACTATCATAAAAGTACACTTTTACTTATAAAGAAAAAAGTAGTAAGGATTTTACTCCAATTTCCTATGTAATCATCATTTTAAAAATAACATTAAATTCATTATTCTTTTGAAAGTGTTCTCTGAATGCTTATTCTAATTCATTTCATATAAACTATTTAGCTTTATCTACTTAATTTTTAAAAATGGGAGTCAAAAACAAATTAAATGAAATTGAAGTTGTATAAAAAAAAGAAATTTTCCAGGCAATTTCAAACCATGGTTTTTATTATTATTATTATTTTAATATTTCCACTATAATTAAATGTGAAAAAAAAAGATTTTACAGTTTACATTTTAATAAAATATAGTTTCTTGGAAGACAAGGCAGATCATAAAGAAGGTGAATCTTGTCAGAATATCAATGTGAAAAGTATGTTGAATGTATGAATAATATGTTCTATTTTCTGATGAAATTAATGTTTTCCCTTGAAAAGATCCTGCTAGGTCTAATTTCTTCTGAAATTACTTCTGCTATATAAATATGTGGGCCAACTTCAATTAAATTAACTTTTTATTGTCTCCCACAAATCAGGAGATGGATGATAATATCATTGTCTCTGTGGAGACAAGTTTCAAACCTTGTAACTATTTTATTTAAAAAATAGTAATTATTTTCATTATGAAATTTACCAAATTCAATTAAGTAATTTTTATCCTTAGCTATCAAATACGAATTTGTGTATAAAATGTCATTTAAATATAAAAATATTTAGTTATATCTGCTTTCTTCATAAGATTGTAGAAAAATATGTTATACTATGCATTTGGAAGGAATCCAGTACCATAATAATCATCTAAAATTACTGAACAAGCACAGAAGACATTCATGGAACATAAACCAGTAAAATTGAAAGTTAGAACAGTTCAAGTAGAATTCCTATATTTAAGCCATGCAGTAAAATGTAAATGATCCTTGGGTTATAAGTTTTTTAAACATACAGCTTACTGAAGAATTAGACTCCATATTTTGACAAATAGTAAGCAATCAGAACATGTCTTTAATGCTATATATATGATTGATTATTAAAAACACAAGGCTGAATGTGCATTTGGACTTAGGTTTACTCATTGCTAGAAAAACTGGGACAATTTTATTGCAGTTATCAAACTAGCTATTGTGCTCTGTGCTTTATCTAGGAGCAAGTGCCATTGGAGAGACCTCTCCATCTCTTGGCTTGTGATGACCAGAAAGGAGTGAGTTGCAGCCAAGGTGATGTCATCTGAACAAGCACACAGTTCATTGTTCAATATCTGAAGAGCAAGCTAAAATCAATCGTATCTCTTCATGGCCCAAGACATTAGCCAGGCTGGCTAACAGGGCTAGTGTGAGCTATTATGAGCACCACAGATCTGCTTTCTAATGAATAATTGGTCTACATATGCATAAAAAGCAGCAACAAACAGCTATCAGATATGTGCAATCAGCACAAATCTATGAGGGCTGTTACGAAGCTAATGCCTCCTGTGTCATTATGTCGGCCCACAGTATCAGAGACAGAGGGGTAGTCTGACAAATGGTGTCTGACATGGAAGTGCATATGATGCAAAGATACAATTGGATAATTCTGTGTGGAAAAAATGGCACCAATTGACATCCATCAGTGTTTCTTGCTGAACGTTTACGGAAACCAAACAGTAGTGTGAGCACAGTGAGGTGGTGAGTGGTGAGTTTCAGCAATGGCAACAGCAGACGTGGGTTACTTCTGATGGTAGAGTGCTACAAATGCAGCATGCAGGCTCTTGTTCATTGCTGGCAAAAATGCACAATCAGTGGTGGTGATTATGTTGAAAAACTCTTTTGTAGCTGAGAATTTGCTCTATCAAATAGTGTTATTGTGCTCTTTGTATCTACAGTATTTTTCATGGAAATAAATAGGAGTCGTTAGTTTCAGCGTAACCTATGCATATAGTATTTATTCCTTCTCCAGCAAAACTTCATAGATCTTGTTCCTCAGTATATTTGTCATTTTAACAACTCCCTTGGGAGTCATATTGATTCCACATTCATTTCTTATTAAAGCAAAAAAGGAAAGAAAAAAAAATAAAAAAGAAGAGGGGCTCTAAAAACAGAAGTACAAATTTATTTTATTGTTATGTTAATGACAGAAGATGCAAGAAGAAGGTGCACTTGAAGAAAGCTGGTTGACAGTTGAATTCTGTCAGGATGGCATGAATGGTGTGTTCAGTGACACACAGAGGAGCTGGGAGGAGCTAGCAGGTGTCAAAGAATAAAATATTTCCTTTCTTAAATCAAAATATCCAGACTTTTTCTTGATCAAGCTGCCATGGTAGACATGATGTGTCCTGCAACCCTCATACCACATATTGGTTCTTTTGCCCAAATCTTTACGTGTTTTCTATATACGTGCTCTTTTGAGGACTTCAGTTCCAGCAGTCATGTGATAACATCTGAGCATTCATTATAAATCTTAGGAAATATTGCAGAAGATGTGACTAAGACATGTTTGGGGGCCTCTACAATCTTTACATCTGAAGATTATTATAATTTATGGCATTTTTGCTTACTGCTTAGCAAGAGCTATTCATATATTGTCAGTTGGATTTTATTTTCCTGTTACAGTGGTGGCTCTGTGGCAAGAATATAAAGATATTGATTAGAACATTTAAGGAATATCAACATTTATTTATAGAAACCTTCTTCAGAGTATTGCAGTTTTTTCTGCTAGACAAAACACTTGGACTGAATGAGGACTGAACTGACTGTTGCTCTAAACATAGTTGTGGTAAGCTGGAAAGGCTTCCTCTAAATAAATATTGATCATGTATATTGTCTTCATGGCATTTAAATATGAAAGAATATTCAGTCTGAAAAACTGAATGGGGTGTAAGAATTTAAATGTTTGTCTATCTCTGATAGGTAAATTAAGTCTACAAATGAAGATGCTTGGCCATCTCCATCCTTTAGTGGTAGATGAAACATAGCTGATTTTAAAATTGTATGAGAACTGCTCCATAATACATATATTGAAAAGGCAACTGAAGATCTTGATGAGAAGACATGCACAGGGGAGTATGCATAAACTGTCAGTCAGGAACTGCCACCAGGTAGATTATTTATTGATATACTCATATATTGCTAGTGTTCTATGTTTTATTAGTGATACAACAGATGCTGGTATTGTGGAGAGATATCAATCTGGCAAACAACTAATATCTGGTCCAGAAAATATAATTCACTATGAGTGAGTAATCTTCCAGAACATCAAGGGCTGCATCATTAGTGCACAGCTACAGGATCCTTTTATTCTCAGTTTCCTGGAGGTACAGCTGCCAGCCAAGCACATTTCCGTTGAACTGCAGACCTTCAGACCTGTGTATTAGCACAGACAGTCGACTAGCTGACTGCTCAGTACTTCTCACATCTGCATGTCTGGATGGAAGGAGTTCTATTCTCTCCACTCTATGAATAGCTATAAGATTTCAGTGTTCTCTGCTATTGCTAATGCTATTGCGTTGTTCAATGAACCTGTCTTAATGTAGGGATATCTGATAGAAGGAAGTTTAATTATGTACAGAGCAGCAGTAAGTTAGGGCTTAAATGTGTGTGTAATTAGCTGAAAACTTAGTAATTTTGCTTGAAACCCCCCTGTATGTTCATCTTCAAATTCTTGAGGCATGTAAAAAGAGAAAACTTTACTGAAGACAAAAGTAATAGCAAGCGATTTCTTCCAGACCCAGATCAGAAAAAATTGAAGATGCACTGTAGATCCCTTGAGCTTAGAATAAAAAGTCTTTGTAACTTTTCTGACTTCTTAATCAAAATGAGTAGTTTACTAGCAACTCAATCTAAAAATTATCCCTAAATCCTGAAATGAAAAAGATATAAATGGGTATAAATATATCTGAAAGACAGATTTATTCTATGGTGAAAAGAGCTGGTGACTGGATACTCAAAGAGCACAAGGAATCTGAATATAAACTAAATTAAATATAATTTAGTTTTAAATATATATAGTTTTTCCTCATAGGCATAACAACTGAAGACTACACAGGATTATGAAAGTCTCATAGAGGTTTTTTCAAGAAATGCTGTTAGAGTAATTTCAGAATTTCAGCTATATGTTTTCTACTAAGTTATTAAAAAAAAAAAAAATCAAATGAAGCCTGAAGAATTATTTGCCTTGCCTAGAAGGAACATCAAGCACATCAGTGGGCTAAGATTTTATTTTACCTCCTGCCAGTTCCTTACTGTGCCATGATATGTTATGAGCTGATAGGTAATAGACTGTGCTTCAGAAGAGCCTAAAGGAATAGAGATTTCACAGATCCAGTTCAATGAGGGACAAATTTTTACAAAGCCAAGAGAATCTTTTGGTTCACCTTTCACTGTAAGAGGCAAAGAACAGTGCTACAAGCATGGAATTGTACCATACTGAGAGAGCTTTCCTCTCAAACTATCCCTTTGGATTGTGAGGTAAATATTTCTCACTTATTTTCAGGCTGAAGTAAAGGACTCACCAATCCAGATTAGTTCAATGCTATTTTTTTGCTGGCAAGATCACCTTGCATAATTTATCCTGAACAACTAAGAAATTAAAGATACTGAGAGGAACAAAATAAGTTCATTGTCTAGAAAGGACAGCAGGGTTTAAAAACTTAATTATAAAAATTTTCCCCTATTTATTATTGAAACAAATTGTAAGTGTTGAAAAATGAATTATCACACAGATAACACACACAGTGTTATAAAAGTAACATGCAAAATCTATTCCTTGTGAGTATGTTGCATTTACTTGGCTCATTCACCTCCTGAGAACTTTGCAAGAGAGACTTTAAAATTAAATAGAAATGCAGTCAGACAGAGAGATAATTTATCTGTAGATAAATAAGTAAATGCAAGAAGTTGTAACTATCATGAAAAACTGAAAATCGTTTGCAGAATATTTGTCTTCCTTTAAAATTATTGTTTCAGCATAATAAAAAGTCTCTCAAACAGTGTTTGACTGCAGATCAGACAGACAGCAGGTATATATATCAGTAAATACCACTTGCCTTAAAATCATAATGCAAAAACTGGAGGAAGCTGTAAAACATCACATGCCCTGGACTGCAAATCGAGCTGAGTTATGCATCCTGATCACTGAATGAGTCTTTCATTATCTATTGTCTCATGTTTTGCTCTCGTTCAAATAATTGATTAGAGAGAGAGAATGGGATAACACATACCTGGGTGCCATCCCAACACAGAAGCAGAGTGATATTTCACAAAGCCTCCTGGACCTCCAAATTCAGACAGCCTCTGCACTGGGAATGTTTAGGAAATATCTGTGGAAATCATATTGATGTATTAAGTTAGTAATCATAAAAAAATTCTGTGGAAATTTCTACAACAAATGTATGTGTTTATTGTGACTGGAGTGAATTTATGTTTCATCTATTTAACTCAAATATCCCAAGATTATGGAAATAAAGTCCATACTAATATAGGAATGGGTTCATAGCATTTGAATCAGACCAGCCTCATAATTTCTATAACAGAAGCTAAGCAATCAATTAGTCAAACAGACCTGAGAAGGAATCACAGCTATCAAAGCCACTAACAATAAGCATGTAGCCACCAAGTTTTAAACATCTGAGATAAAACGAGCACTGGAGACTAGCGCAATGTTCTAGTTATTCCTGACCACATTCATTGTAGTAAGTAGTTTGTTTACAATCAAATGAAGCGTCAGAAACAGTGGCTCAGGGAACATTTTAAATTGATGATGCCCTGATGAAATGGTAAGGTGCTAAAATTCTAACTTTGTCGCTTAGTGTAAAGTAGCAGTATATTGCACAGATGCTGTTCCAGCTGAAGGTTCAGCCAATGAACATGACAGTTCATTAACCAAACAAGTGAAATTAAAAACAAAACAAACAACCTGAACAAACAAAGCAAATAAAAACAAAAACCCACTTGTATTGGAGGAATTTGGAGGAAGCACCAGTTTCAGGCCACCTTTAAGAGTGTCTTAAAGATGCAAGTTATCAGTTCCCCTGGGAAATGCACAGAAAATGTTGTACATATTAGACAGCCCTTTACATGGTGTAACCTCCAGCTTCTGAAAAATGTGACTGTGAAAATTTCTTAGTAAAAATTGCATACGTTTCATCAATAAAAGATGCTGATGTGTAGCAAAAGGACAAGGACAAGGGAAATTGACCACAAACTGATGCATAGGAAGTTCCGGACAAAAGTGTGTGGGAACTTCTTCCCAGTGCAGTAACGGAGCAGTGGCACAGCTGCACAGAGAGGTGGTGGAGTCTCCTCTGGAGACGTTCCAGACCCACCTGGACGCCTACCTGTGCAACCTGGGCTAGGGAGCTGCTTTGGCAGGGGTGTTGGACTCAGTGATCTCTAGAGGTCCCTTCCAACCCCTACAATTCTGTGAAAAAATAATAATTAGTAATTGGATGTAAGACTCAGATAGAGTAAAAAAAATATTCTTTCATTTCTGGTTGCTGTAACAGCCATCAAACTGATGGAGAATGTAGAGAAGTGAAAAATAAAGATAATTTAGAAACAGTACTTCACATCAAAAGAATATAATTTACATCACCACACAATGCACAAGTATCCCTGACAAGACTCAAAGTACGTGGATTGGTATAATGTACGTACAATATACCCTTTTAGGGATGCATGATTTAGAAAATGTGCTGTTTTTGAAGTTAAATAGATGGACCAGCCTTATGCTCAGAAGGAAAGGAAGAATTAAGGAGTAAAATAAAAGTGGTGACTTAGATATCACCAAATGGAGTGTACTAAATCTTAGGGTCCCTCTGAATTACATTTCCGGGAATTAAACTTAGAAAAAGGGGGGGGGGGGGGGGGGTGGGCAGTGTTAAAAGCAAAAAAAAAAAAAAACTGAAGTAGGTCTGGGAATAACTAATAAAGTAAGGTGGTACACCACAAGGCAGGAGAAAAAAGATCACAGCAGAAAAAGCAGGTGGCCTGAAATTGTTAGCAATGGTGAGATCCCTGCACGTTGGAAGAGCAGCTTCCCAGGCTGGCTGCAGGCAGGAGCCTACAGCACTGCTTAACAGGCCTCTTGATAATGCAGTGAAGAACAGACCAAAAAGATTTATTTCAGCCCTTATCAGACAGATGACGTTTTGTTATTCATACTATTTGGAAAATCATTACAGAGAGTGAGATACGAGAACAATAATTCCCTGCTTCTACGGATTTATAAAAGTTGGATGTAGTGTCGAGATCAGACATCTATAGAGACAGTGCAGAAAATATCCTTTTCTCTGTAGAAGACATTCATATTTCCAGAGCACTGAGATCAGGGCACACCACCCCTAGATTTCATTTGCAAGCAATACAGTTTGTACAGAAAAGGAAGTAACATTTCTGCACACCAGAGCCATGAGCTCAGTCATAGACTTTGCCCAGACAGAGAGAAAAGTGGCTATTCATCCAGACTCTGTACTCTTATGTATAGCTGCTTGCATTCCAGCACATTTCTTCACATAAAAAATCGTGTTTCTGTCCAAAAAGAGACTTTGATGAGCTCAAGATAAAATATAGCACACTCAACAGGAGATAATTGACTCAGTGACTTCATAAAATCTTTTAATCCAGATCATCATCTTTTATCATTTCTTCAATTCTGTACCTGTCAGGAGAATGGTGGAGTAACTCATTTTAAACCACAAAGCTGATAAGTGATTTGGACTGAATAATCAAAAAGAACAAGCCTGGCAAATACAAACAAGGTTAATGATTTCCTACAGTCATTTCACTGTTTCAGACTTGTATTTTTTAAGCAACCAAAATTGTGTGATGAGACACAAGGCTGGTAGCTTTGTTCATAGTTAAGACTTAAGCTATTCCCTTTTTTTGAGACACAGTTCACCATCACCTTTTAATTTTGACATTCTTGTGATCTGAACTTCCGAAGTCACAACTTTTCACTCACTGTTGTCCAGACCATTACTTTCTCCAGCTGCAGCTATTTTCAAGACCACAGTGAGAGAAATAAAGTGGTTTGTTGATTAGGTGTGTTTTTTTTCAACTTTATATATCAAAGATATATATATATATATATATCTTCAGGTCCTTTGGCAATTCAGCTGTGTTTCAGAACTTGTCAGGCATGTACCAGAAATAGGCCTCTTCTCATATCACTATACTGCCTCTTGCCATCTGGTCAAATTATAAGACAAATTACAAGCATTCTTTTTCAGAGTGAGTGAATGAAGATACAGTACATCTGGACAAAGAGAATGAGATAAGAAAGATTTTCTCCCAGCTCTCAGCGTTTCCATGAGACGTCTCTTAAATGTGAAAAGCTGTAATGTGAAGTGTGCAAGTGAGTGAGTAGGATGAATATCTTTCAGTAAACAAGAGGCCATCAAATGAAGGTAGTAGGAACTGGGTTGAAAACAAGAAGGGTTTTACTAAAACATTTTATTTAGAAAAAAAACACATATATATACACCAAAGTATAAGAAATGATGTGGATTGTTTTGTTTTTATTTCATGTTATTTGTTTCCTAACAACTTTGAAGATCTCTTATCAAAACTATACAACTTTGAAGATCTCTTATCAAAACTATATAGTTACATAGTTATAACACCCATAACTACACAATCCATACCTCACTCTGCTTTTCTACTGCAAAACACAGGCCTATCTCCCCCGCAAATTAGATAGATACTTGGAAACTTCTCCAAAATATGTTTGGCTAGAAATTGTTATTTAAATGCAATTGCAGGCATACACTTTCTAGTGGACCGATTTATGTTTTAGTCACAATTAAAAATGTTGTCTTTAGACATTCATTTTTATAACAATACATGCACAGAGAACTCAGTGTCTGGAACTGAACAAAAATGTAAGCTTAAAGGGTAACTGGAATGTTGGCCAAATATTTTAGAGAAGGTTTGGATTTGAATGAATGTTTAGCAAAACCTAGCTACTCAATATTTGATCTGCAAGAACTTGGAAATTTTAGAGTTTGGGAAATCAAAACTACTATATTTGAATGATTAAAAATATAAGAGGCTGTTTAAAGGTGAAAATAACAGGAGCTTGAAGTAAAAAAAAAGGATGAAAGCAAATCATCTCAACTATGAATGGATAGTTCTGACTTTATGGTCTGACAAAGCAATCACTGCAAAGCTGTTGATTTTATACCTCCAAAGAAGATGAGAGAACTCAAGTAAAATGGGAGAAAATGCTTTAAATGGCATACATTATTACATTTCCTATCAGTTCAGCCACAGCTGTGCTTTGTTAAGGATGACAATTATTTACTCTGAATTATAAGAAAAAGTCAATTTTCTGGCCAGACCTGGCTTGAAGAATAGGATAAAAAGGCAATTACCTAAGGCTGCTGGCTGGGGCAACAACCTGCACGCCTTCCAGTGCTTGAAGAGATGACATGAATTCTTCCAAAATGAAGTATCACACTCAGTTTCTGTTGTTGCAGCTGAGTGAAGTACTGAACCGTGTAGGAGGATCTACTGTGCAGAAGGGAAAGAATTGATTTCCCCTCTGCAGAAGTATCAGCTAACTTTACCTTCATTCCTATCCACAGTAGCAGAAACAGAGAGAGCTGCTTACCTTTATCCATACTTCTCTGTCCACTTCCCTTCCTTAGAAAGGCAGGAAATATTACTGAGCCTGTCTTTTACATGTCTACATCTCAACAGAAGTCCATGGAAAGGTAAATAAGGAGACATAAAAGGAGGAAAAAATACCAAAGCACAACAGGGTTATGAAAGGCTTAATTTTGCACCACCCAGCTCTATTGCTCAGCCTTGGGCAAAATGAAATGGTGAAACAATAACTCAAACACAGATATTTCCACCACTACCTACTGCACAGGATAGCCTTTTTTTATTCTTTTTTTTTTTTTTTTTTTGGATCCAGTTGCAGCCAGGACATCAATGGCTGTGACAAGTCCTTCACAAATATATAAACTGGCCTTAAATCAACTCTCAGCTTTTCATAGTGACCTCTGTCTGTAAACCACCAGAACCTATCTCTGCTTAATATATGTCAGTAGTTCTAATCCTTAAAGCTTCTACCATCCATTTCCATCACTTCTGCATTCACCTTCATAGCAAATAAAATCCTGTGCTTTCATCTTGCTTAACACAGCTTGAACACTTTCCTTTCTGTAGCAATTGGTATGTTCACCTCAGCTTTGAGAGGTCTCTATTTTTAACCAGGCGCAAACACAGCTAAGGTTGTGTAGCTCCTTTCACACAGGCAAAAAGTCCAGCTGTGACAATCGACATACTGATTTACCTCTCCTTTGTAGTCTCTAGTTTGGATGCTGCCTTGCATAAGCTTTCCTTGATTTGTCCTGAATTTGGAAAAAGAATTTTGATAAAATTCTCTTTCTTGTTGCCCTGAGTACTTATCTTTTATAGAGAATATCATGTTTGTTTCACCTATCCATCTGATCTTTTCACTTGCTTGTTTAGATTTTTTTCTTTGTCATTTTTTCAGCTTTTAAGAAAAAGCTTTAACAAGAACTAAAATGAAGTTACCTAAAATGACTTCCAGTGGAAGCATTTTGTTCCTACCCTTGAGTGATTTTCTCATTCCATCACAAAGCAATCCTGTATACTGCAATTAATACTGACAAGCTAATAACACTTAGCTGAGCTTTTTTATTTTGTAGTTTTTTATTATTGTTTTTTTTTCCTTATTTCATATAGGAAGTCCAAAGCTACTGTTAATTTCAGAAGTATCTTGCCAAAAGGCTTCAAAACCAGTGAGAAACTCTAATGTTTTACATAATTAATTATATGTTTTTCTATCAGAAATTTCCTCTTTGTTCTTCAACAATTAGTCAGTAACTTTGGATGAGATTTCACCTACATAATATTAGAATGAATGTTTCACTTGGTCTACATTTTCCATAACTTTTCATGATTTACATTTGAATCCTGAAATCAAGCTAGTTTTGGAGGATTTGGTATTCTACTAATTGTACTTGTTTCTTTTGAGAAGTACACATTTTCAAAATTCAACTTAAAAATATTGAATATAAATCTGTATTAAAAAAATAAATGTTTTATCATGGAAGAATATATATTCTTTTGGAGGGAAAAAAAGTTAATCAAGAAATGTATATACCATACAATCTAGCCTATTCATACATTGCCAGAGGAGGAAGTAGCTATTTCCTGAGCAAATTCAAGATAAAATGGTATTTTTAAATGTTTTGTGAACAATTTAAGGTGAATATTTAAAAGCTACTGCTGCTTTGGTCCTTCCTGGAAGACCACCATACATGGAGCAGCTGGTGGTAACACTCAGCAGTTAACCTGGGTACACTCAGAACTGCTCTGTGCTGTGCTGTACATGCAGTGTGGCTTTCATCCCTGTACTATTGGGCACTCATCTCTTGGATGAGTACCCACCACCACGGTACAATAGCAGAGCCTGCAGCCAACTGAAGGCAGGAAAATGCAACACCTATTTATCCTTGCTCATAACTAAAAGTGCAACAAGAATTTCTCATAGGAACATCCATTTTGTGTGACAGTAGGAATGATAAACAGGGTTGTTCTCCTGTAAGAAAATTCTCAAAAATCTCAAATGACAAAAATTGAGTCACCATTTTCAAGACCAGGGTCTACATGTCTTGCTGCATATTATCTGAAGTTCGTTCCAATCTGCACAACAGGGAGTTCCCAGCACCTAAAGAGATGTAAGATTATCTGAACTACCCTTTCCTTCTTTACAGAGTTATCTCTAATAAATAGTATTTTAAAGGATAATTTAAAGAGTCCCAGTGCCCTTCTTACTAAGATCATAACAGACAACCATCTCCAAGTGCAAAACAGCTACTTAGTTAAAATGATTATTTGGAAACAGCAGGACTACCTAAACTGCAAATGAAAATCAGTTTTTCTCATAACAGCCTAATTTCTATTTTTCTCTTCTATGTTTAGTGAAAATGCATGTACCACTGTTTGAATAAAGGGTTGATACCCAGCATGTGTGCAGCTATTGATGAAGTTCTGATTGGCTCTGAAATGTATTTTCCCTGTCCTCTCCCCAGGAGTACTTTCAAGAGGCATTCAGAAAATTGGCTTAAACAACCTGCTCACTCCAGTTTTAAGAACCATTTTTGTTGTAGTCCAATTCATGCAAATTACACACGAAAATATTCTTCTTTAATCTTATACATTCCAGACATTTAGTGGAAACTGTCTCTGTAGCAATTATATGTACCTATTACAGAATGTGATCCTATCCTTATGTCATCTCAGTGCTAATCCAAGAGCTCAAATTGACAACACTGATGTAACATTGAAGTGATTCTCTGACTACTCAATTAGTGACCATAAGACAAGTAAATGTTTGGATTTATGTTCTTTTTTCTTTGGCAGTCATCTATACACATTCCCATTATAATTAATGTGCAACCAACCTCATGTTTACTACAGAGAAAATATACCATCTGCTCCTGCAGAGACTGTAATTGCTGCTGGAATAATAGAATCATAGAAAGGTTTGGGTGATAATAAGGGATCTTAAAGATCTTCTAGTTCCAACCCACCTTCTGCAACAAGACCAACTTCCACTAAATCCAGTTATTCAAAGCCCCATCCAGTCTGACATCCATTGAACACCTCTAGGGATGGAGCATCCACAGCTTCTCTAGGTAATCTGGTCCTGTGCCTCACCACCCTCATAGTGAAGAATTTCTCTCTAATATCTAAACTAAACTCACCTTCTTTCGGTTTAAATCATTACCCCTTTTTCTATCACAGCACTTACTGATAAAAATCGCTCTCCAGCTTTCTTGTAAGTCCTTTTTATGTATTGGAATGCTGCACTGATGTCTCCCTGGAGCATTTTCTTCTCCAGGTTGAACAACACAACTCTCTGAGCTTGTCTTCATAGAAGAGCTGATTCATCCATCTCATCACCTTTGTGGCCCTCCTCTGGACTCTCTCCAATAGATTCACATCTCCACTGTGTTAGGGGCCCCAGAACTGAAAGCAGTACTGCAAGTAGGGTCTCATTAGAAAGGAGGAGAGAGAGATTCACATCCCTTGACCTGCTGGACATAATTGTTTTTCTGCAGCCCAGGATAAGTTTTGCTTTTAGGGCTGCAAGCACACTGCCAACTCATGCTGAGTTTTTCATCAACCAGCACGACCAAGTATTTCTCCTCAGGGCTGCTTTCAATCCATTCTTCATTCATCTCAGAATTATTCAGACACTAATGAAGTAAATTAATTGTGTATCAATACTTCAGAAACCAATGGCTTCATTTTCCTTTTTCATCTCCTTTTAGGAACTATGGTGCTGATACATGGAGTCATGCAACAGTCCAAACTGAGACTGTGCAGCAGCAGTAGTCTGCACTGGGTTTTAATCAATGTAAACTTGCTAATAATCTTTTTATGTTTACCCTGAGAGATTTTTACTTCCTATAATCACAGATAGAATGACTGGAAAAGGCAGAACCCCTAGAGATCATCCATTTCACTCCCACTACACTAATGACAGTCACCTACAGCAGGATATTCAATTCAGCTCTGAACTTCTCCACAGATGAAAATGCCACATCTTCTCTAAGTAATGTGTTTCAGTGTTAAACTACCATCTCAATAAATAAATATTTCTTTACATTTAAACAAAACTACCTGTGTTTCAAGAAAGGTATTCATGCACACTGGTAAGATCCTCCTGAACCTACTCTTCTCCTCTACAGGTTCAACACTCCTTGATCTCTCAGCATCTCCTCACATACAATCCTTTGGCCATATTTAAGGTCCTTTCCTGGACTCCAGCATGCCCATATCTCCATCATACTGGGGAACTCAGATATGAGCCCAGCACACCAGATGTGTCTCACCAGTGTTGAGCAGAGAGGAAGGATCACCTCCCTTTATCTGACGGCAAACATTTCTTAACACGGAATGGATTGCTGTTAACCTTCTTTACTGCAAGGAAAATTCATTGGTTCATGATCAGCTTCATGTTTTCCAGGATCCCAAGGGTCTTCTCTGCCACACTACTTTCCAGTCAGTTGGTCATTTGATTCTTCTTCCTCACCATGCCTTTCTGTAGCAGATACCCACCACAATATCACTTAAATTGATGTGCCCACTAATCCTGACCACTAAGTTCTCAGCTGGCTTACCATCTGCCCCAAGACACTGCTCTGGGCATTCCCACTGCTTTCTCAAAAACAGTGTCTCCTTTCCTTGCTGGTACTTCCCCAAGAGTTAGTAACCAATCACTGCATCCCATCATGCCTTTGATAGTGCCAGTGAGATCATAAGGCTATAACTGTATGTGTGCAATAGTGGACAGACACTTCAGAAGCATCCAGTTGTGCCAAAATCATAGAAAATAATAATTTGCAAATGTCTCAGCTAGAGAGGAGAACACTTGCAATTATATTGCCACTATTGAGAAATTACCTGATAAGTCTTCTTGACAGACTCATCAGGTGGCCACACTTGAAGTGACAGAGTCTACTTAATATCATGTGTTAGAGGATGTGACTCAACACTCAGAGTTGTACAATGATACATAGTCTTATTGCACTGCCTTTGTTACACACACAATTAACCAAAATAAAGAATTCTTGAATTATGCAGAGTAGTGCATTTCTCTCATTAAATAGCATTGAAATGAAATGAATTGAAATGGCAATGAAAAGGGCAGTTCAATAAAAGCACAGGGTAAAAAACATGGAAATCTATAACTTTGGCTCAGCAATCCATGAAGAAAAACAAAAGACAGCAATAGAGCACATGAAAAGTCTTGCTGGAAGAGAACGATGAAGGCTGTCTAGGCCAGTTTCAAACTCAAAACAAAAGCATTCCCAATGATGGTGCCCAGTCAGCCCAGGTTTTGTCTAGTCAAATCTTGAAATATTTCAAATACAGAGGGTATACAACCTCTAAAATTGCAGTTTTGTGGCCTATGTCCTCATTATATCATTCAGCACTGGAAAAAACTACCTGGAATCTCCTTTTCTGGAGACACTGAAAACCTTCCTGGATGGCGTTTTTATGCAACCTACTTTATGGAACCTGTTTTAGCAGAGTGGTTGGATTAGATGATCTCCAGAATTCCCTTCAAATAACTGAAATTCTGTGATTCTGTGGAATATCTTTAAGTTCAAATCTTCTCTGGCCATACAATAAAAAAGTGAGACTTCAAAAGTTTAAAAATGAATAAGTGAGCAACGGAAGAACTAGAATTCACTTTAAGCAGAAGCAAATAATAATAATATAATACAGTCACATGTCAGCAGATCAAATTTTAAAGGAAGTGAATGAGTCTAAGAGAACATCATAATGCTACAGAGAATGAAAATCCTTCAAATTAGCTTCGATAAAATAAGTCTGAAAATTATAATGAAATTTCTTGAAAAGAAAGAAAAGTATATGACATAATGGTGAAGCAATGAACAAACTTGAAAAATTGCATGAAAGGACTTGAATATGATAAAACACTTATGAATATTAGAACTTGCATGGTTATAACTGCAGTGGTTTACATGAAGGAAAATACTCAAATGTAAATAAGTCAAATACAAACAGGCTCAGGAGCACCAAAGTGCATCACTGTCTATCACTGTCACAATAAATAAATAAACAAATAGATAAAAATCAAAAGCAGTTAGGAGTTGTAAATCCGAGTCTGCTTAATGAAAGTCTGTACAATAACTTCCTCCTCATTGACCCACTGTGGCCTTCTACGTCTGGATGCATAAAATGGAGGATAAAATTTCAAGCTAAAGAATACATAAGTATATACATACCCTTAAAGAGAAAGGGGAAAAGGTTGTAGTGGCCTACACACGTAACACATTTTTAACTACAATTTATCTTTGAACTGACTTAAAAGTAAGGAATTTGCCCCATTCTCATTTTAACATATTATTGTGAGTATATTAGTATGATCTTGAGTCTCTAAAGCCGATTTATCTAAATGTCTCTATTCTATAAATAAAAGGAGAGCAGACAGCAGGTTTCATGTTGTCAAAACACAAATAAATTATACTTTCTCAAAAACAAGTACTAGGAAGGTGATCTATGCCTGTCTGAAGGAAGTGCTTCCTCAGATGTGATTTGTGAGACTATATGGAGAATATTTTAAAGAAGATTTAGGTCTCAGACAGTACATAGATTCATCTAAAAAAATATAAGCACAGCATAAAGTAATTTTAGTTGCCTGTTTCTTATTATGGAATCCCCAAGCCTAAAGCAATAATTGATTGAGTCAAGTTACGAGTCCTAAGAATTCAGCTGGGAGGCTCATAAGAACTCCTGTATTCTAAACCTTCTTTTACAAACTTTACAGATTACAAATTTTATCCAGAGCATTTTACTTACATGTATTTGGAGTAACAAGCACCCAGTCAACTGTACTAGCCTAGAAAGTCATGACTTATTAAATATTATTTTCCATCACTCAGTGATCTTTTGCAATCTTCTTCCCCAAATACAAATATTTCAACAGGAAGAGTAGCTTTTTTCTCTATTTGTTTGGGGTTTTTTTTATTTTTGTTATAAAATAAAATGCTTTCATTTTCATCTTAAAACTCACAGTGTTAAAACTTTGAAAAAAGAAATCAAGTATAAATAGAAGAGTTAGAAAAACCTCTCCAAGACCCATCATTCCTGGAAAATTCCTAAGGGATTTTTTAACCTATAAAAATAAAGTGCATCAAGTCAATGATGCTGCAATTTAGAGACCTGAGGGAAAAGTGGAGGATGACATCTTGATTAATATTCCTTCTCCTCAGTCATGTTACTTGAAACCTGAAGAGATTACATATAAGGAAATATCTTATATGGATGGCATGATCCACTTTCAGCTCAGGGACAGGATTAGCAATTTTTCCTGAACTTACTCTTAGTTCTGGAGGAAAGCCTACATAGAAAAGGAAAAAAAAAATCAGAACTTCAAAGCACAGGGTGAGAGGGCAGAAAGTTGATAATAATAGAAGACAATTATAAAATCTAGATTCTTGCTTTCAGAAGCTTCAGACAAAGTCTGCATCAGAATGATAGGACACAAATTACGTTGACTAGCAACACCACCATTTCCATAAAAGCAACAGTTAGTCAAAGACTTTGCAATTACCACTATTCTAAACAGAATTCCAAGGGAGTGATTCAATTGCATAAATACAAGCATTTATTGTTACCTAGATGACCTAGCTATCCAAGATAGCTGCAAGTACTGTTATAAATAAAAGCTTCTTTTGCTTTTAGAGAAGCCAGGTAAAATATGCTTGTGTTTCTAAAAGTAGCACCTGGTTCTTCTGTTTAGGCAGCAAAATCCACCCTCTACTCTTCTCCCCTCACCCCCCCCCCCCCCCAGACTCAAGGAATGTTTTTCACTCTTTTCTTAAAGCTGAATCCCTTGGAATATGTCCTGTTTGTCTTAATTTAGGTTGCATTTTCAGACCAGCTATCAAAAGGAATGAGGTTCACGTAATCACACTTTTAATGTGTTTTTATATGAACACATACATCATTGTCTATACACATTTTCCATTTAATACCTTTCATACAATTTCAGCCAATTTGACAGATGAACAGATGCTTCAGAGGCATTAACAATCTACAAGGGTCATGCAAGTAAGCTAGATAAATGACTCTATTAATGCCCTGACAAGGAAAAGTGTGATATCAATTTTATAACAGTCACTGAAGAGCCATACAACAGGGAACTAATATGAGTACTCTAGCAGCAAGAAGAACTTCGTCTAGAATTAGGTGCTCCACAAGTATCAAAAGCCCATCCACAGTAAGCCAGGCTTCATCACTTTCACAGCTCACAGTTATTCCAGTTGTTATCACACTTCTACAGTCGTTTTTAATAGCACATGCCCCTTAAGCAGTGTAGAAGTTGGATATGGTGTACAAAACTAGAAAAAGAAAGTTTAAAGACCATAAACCAAACACAAAACCAAGAGCCTGCAGTAGAAGACTCTTCCATTCTTATGTATTCAGGGCACAAATCTGATATATCAAAAATGAAAGAAAATGTGAGAAAACATATTGCACATTATCTCCACCTGAGCTGACAAAAAATTTCATCCTTTCTTCTATCCATCCTTCCCTAACCTCACTGAAGAGCTGGCAGCCACAATGGTAGTGTTTCTACTTGGAGATTGTCTCCTTTGGAGTTTTTGGCAAGCTAAGATCCTTGGAAAGAGGTAAGCAATTAGTTCAGTATTCCTGGATAATGATTGCTACTTTTCTTGAGCTAACTGAAATTGGTTTAAAGCAGCTATATCTGCTGCCTCCTGTCCTCACAATAATACATCCAAGTCCTTGTGCGCATGATGAAGCACCTGAGCATTGTCTCCATTTTGCAAACAGAACAGGTATCCCAATGAGACTGCTGCTTCCAGGTCCAGAGGAATAAATAACCAAACACTTCTTAAAGATTAATTTCTATGATAATCCATACAGAAGTTAGAAAATGTCAGAATTATGCAGCCTGTAATATTTCATGTCAGCGTATTATGGTGCTGTGTTTAATGTCATGCTGTCACATCTCGTATTATTCCAGTGAAACCCAACTTGCATACTAACACTACCATACTTTCAGATAGTCACAGAGCTACAGTTTATTTTGCAGCGTGATAGGGAATTTGTGAAATTTTTCAAATGGTTTATTACCAATTTAATAGGAATTAGTTGACCCTAAACAAAGAGATGGACAGTCCTTTTGCCTAAAAGGCCTTCTTTTAATATGGTTTCTTCAAGTACCACAGTAACTATTTCCTGAATTTTGACCCAAAAAAAGTTTCATACTTCTTCTTACTACAGAAATTAAGGGGGTACCTGAACAAAGGTTTTAAACTGGATTACCTTATCAAATTGATATGAGGTTCAGATAAAAATAATAATATTTAATATAAAGATTTCCTTAGGCTCAAAGACAGAATTGCCCTACATGCAACAGTACTACTTTAAACACAGTGTTCAATAGAATTAGTGAAACACAATGATGTGTATGGATAAAGGGCTTATGTAGACTTACACAAGTCTAACTTAGAACAAGAATATATAAATTTTAATAATAGAATGACAGATGAAAAAGAAAGCAGCAAGCAGAAGGAAGTGTGTGATGTGAAACGTGTAAAGAGTATCTGAGCACTACTCAGCTTTTTGGAGTTTATTTCTTTATAATGGTATACTATATTTGATCTTCTACCCCTATTCCTAATTGGTTTGTAGTATGGAGAAAAGTTCATTTTTCTCTGATATGCTGTCTGGTTAGTATCCCCTGTACTGGCTTCATAGTAGCAGACGCTCCTCAAAATAACTCAGACTTTGAATTGATAGAAGGCTAAAGACATCTCATATAATTCTATTCATCTAAGAATGTATATGGTAATGAACTTCTATGTTCTAATACCCAGACGTTTTAAAATTCAGAAAATTAAAAATACAACACATTTTTTCTTAATTCAGTATTTCAAGCAGACAGAGGTTTCATTTGAACTCTTATTCATGTACAAAGAAATCCATTGGAACAGCTATCTGTTCTTTATCTCTAAACAAACCTGTATATTAGAAGCAAATGTCGTCACTCCTCATCATCTGAATGTTCCTTACTGCAACACAGAGCAAGTAAAAAAGAAGAGAAAATATCCTGATATTTTTTAGTTCAAAGTGCTAGAAACCAAGAAATTAGACCAGATCCCTGCCTTATCTCAGCAGTGTGCCATTAGAAGGGCCTACTTAGCTAGCCAGGAGACAAAGGTAACCCGGTCAACAGGTAGATTTCTGATGAAGAATTTGGATGATCTGGTGAATATCTCAGCTGATAAAAGACTCAAGTAGATATTCATGTAGAGTATCCTTTGGGAAAGGATAAGTTTTCCTGATCAGAGATAAGTTTGCCTGGCAGGGCATTTACTTATTTATATATTTGTGTTTGCCTCCAGTCAGAGCATAAGGCGTTATCTGGTGCCAAAAGTTAGATGGGATTCTTAATTTTTCCACTCTTACATGGCAAAATCTGCAGTGAATTCCTGTAATTAGACTGACAATGTAAGCATAGCTTGCCTACTCTTAGTCAGCTCTTGAAAAAGAAATTGCTGAATCTCAATTGGTTACCTTGGCAATCCACAATTTAGTTTTTAAACTCAAGTTCGACACAGAAGAGCACGTTGTCTGTTATATTCCAATGGCTCCCATAGACCACTAGCTAAAGTTACATTGTTTTTGAGGCAGACAATGCATATGTAAAACAATACATAAATGTCCTTAACATTCAGCAAAGTGGCTGTTGGGGTTTTTTTTGCAGCAATAATCATTCTACATCAAATCAAAATGGCACTTCCTTTGATATGGATAACTGTTCATATGATGCCCTTGTGTAATGAGTCACCATAAACAATACTATGTGTTAATAAGTTAGCACAGCTGGTATTTTGGGTTGGATCCTGGCTAAATAAGGTCAACATAGAAAAACAAGCCAAGAATTATGATGCTTCAGTTCTCAAAACATTCTCTATTAAGAAAGGGATTCTCTAATGCAACTTTTATAACCTTTTATCTCACTCATATAAATGAAATTAGTGGTGGCTTGGCACTCCTAAAATCTAAAACATTTCAAGTGCTTATCTAAATGAGATATGGATTTTAGCCAGGTTTGTGAACTTAGTATGAAACTAACTGCTGTTTTTCTCCAGCTGCTGTAGTTATTCAGAAAAAAAAAAAAGGCTTCTTCAAACCTCAACTATTCTGTGACTGAGGGTCCTGCCACATGAGCTCTATTACAAACAGAAATTGAGCTTTTCTTGAAAACACAAGTTGAAATACACCTACTTGTCAGTGGAGTAACTTTGTCTGAGGTGAGCGAGTTTCCGAACTTATGAGAGTTTTCAGCATTCAAATAAAAAAAAAAATGCAGAAAGAAGAAAGACACTTGATATTTGTTAATTTTCACATAAAACATAAAAACATTTTGGTTTGCTACATTTCTCCTGCTGTTCTATACTCCTGTAACTTTCAAAGTCCCAAAAACTAATACCAAGGATCAATATAAAGAGATATAACATTATTCCAGCATTGGTTAGTGATTAATCAGATAGCACTGGTTTTATCATGTCTGTAAGGACAAAAAAGGAAAAGACTCTTTCTTATTTGCCAGACTAAATAACATTGGTCTCTTCTCATCAGCAAAATAAAATGTTGTACTCACAATAGTTAAATAGAAACAGTCTCTGAAATGTGATAGGATGAAGCTAGTTGAAAAGCTACTCAGTTCAAAAAGAATACTTTGAAATTGTTCTTCACAGCACAGAGGAGCAACACGATCACAGTGATAAAACTGTGTTATGTAATGTACATGTACACTCATATGTATGAAGAGGTCACTGTATAGTGCTTCATAATCTTTTCATTTTTTGTCATTGCATTTTGTCAGCCATTTCAGCAGAGTCCTGAAAGTAACTCATATCTCTCTTCACTGTCCATTTTAGACAGACTAACAGAAAAATATTTGTAGATAATATATATTAAGTCATTACATCTTCCCTCCATTTTTCAAGACAATTCAAAAGCATGCTTAAAACTATATTAATACAATTTTTAAGGTTTCCTGCCAATAACCTCCCACTGCAGCGAAAATTGTCATTCTATACTGAAGTGGGTAGAGCTAATATAGTCTGATGTTGACTTCAGTTTTTGTATTAATTAAAAAGACTTTGAATATATTTTGGTACTATCTTAAAAGAACCATGGTATGTTATGAATATGAATGTCCATATAAAAGTCCTCACTAAGGCAAGATACTCATTCTGGGCCCTTTTGCTATCCTTAATCTAGCCTACCTAGTTCAATGGATGTTCAGAATCCATTAAGAGTAGGGTTCAGAGGTTTTTTAAATATGTGACTTTGGAAAGTTTCCTTAATTGTACATTAAGGAATAATGATATCTTCAAGAAAAAATGGCTAAAGGTAGATGTGTTACTCCCCCTTGTCCTAAGTTTTTGATAGGATTCCTGGGAAACTCAGAGAAAATCAAAGCAAATACAAAGTTCTAATCTCATTTCAGTGGAGTACTGAAAATTCCTAGAAAGGGAGGAGATAATATATTCACAGAAGTTACAAATGAAAAGTGGCAGTGGAGGGAGTTGCATGCTGTCAGAATGACTGATGAGAACTAGATGATTTCACAGAGCAGCTAAACTTCATCATGACACTTGACCGCAGACACACTTGAATTAAAACTGCTAAGCCAAGAGGAGAGTCCCAAGAGGAGAGTCTATCCTCACAAGCAAGCAAATCAAATGCTTCAACACAGTAATAAAATATCTAATGACAGACATTTGTGTTTATTGTGTTTTTCTCTGCCTTTCAGTGGCTTGGCCAACCTAACTTTTACCCCATCTACCTGTTAATAAAAAAAATCAAAATGGCAAACTTGTAGAAAACTTGGATTAGGCAAAATGAGTTTGTAACATCTCATAGCAAAATCATCGTTTTGAACAAAAAGCAATGGAAAAGATGAAGTAGATGCTGCTCTTGGTATATTTCCATGCTCTTAAAAAGGTAGATCTGATTTAGATCTGATTCATCCCAGTGCACCATCTTCACCATTTGCTGATTTAAAATCAGACAAGAAAAGATGAGAACACATTCGCAAAACGAGTTTTGATAGTTTTGTCTAGCTAAAAACTAGATGGACTCCGCAGAAGCTCTCACTCAAAGGCCTCATCATCTTTCTACATTAAATGCTGTCTTGGAACTAGTTTCCTGCTGTGAATAAATTGTAACACCTCTTTACAGCAGGAACTTTGTTCTCTCTTCCTTTTCTTAAAGGCACAGCAACTGTTAAAAGGCTAGTCTGCCTTGATATGTTTCAAGAGCTGTAAAACTGTACTGTAAAATCTATGTGAATAGTTTTCACATGAAGTGAATAGTAATGTGAATTTAAAATGTGAATATTTAAAAACTATTTTTCTCTTTTGCATCTATCATTCCCAACTTCTCCTTGCTACTTGCTCTCAGATATCACTGCTGCCATCCTTTTTTAAGCACAGTTCTGCTGGTCATAACAACTTGCTTCAATTTAAACATGCATGTTACTCAGTAATTTATGGACTCATAGATTACCATAACTGGTTTAGATTGTACCTATGGTGAATATTTCCTCATCTGTCATACAGGAGACATTTTGTATATGCCCTGCACATACATCCTGAACAAAGTGACTCTTATGGACATAATGTGCTTTAGATTCATGGATCTTTTCTGACAGAGATAAATATATTGAATTAGAAAGTACTCCTAAGCTACTTATTCCTCATTAAATCTATAAAAAGCTGTCAGGAAAAAAAAAAAATTAATTAAGTTCAGTGGTTGCAGTTATCTTCTGCATGTGTACAGAATCCAATTCACTGCTTCTTTTTGTATCCTTTCTCCCTCTCAAGGATATATTTAATATAAATGTATGCTAATCTGACTACTTATCGCACCACATTTATTTCTGATTAAACACCACACTAATATAAAAATTTCAATTCAGACTCCATATTCTTTATTGGTTTTATTTAAATGTTTTAAATGATGTATACTTTCTTTCACACATAAATGGTCTTCTATTACTAACTTATCAGTTGCAAGACTTAATTACTATAGATCCCAACAGAGTGCTTAATATATAGAAAAACAACATTTTGTTAGCTGCTCTTCCTACTAACTCCTGAAATATGACTAGCATAAATACTTTCAAGATTAAAAACTTAAAGCAATTTTTAATCCTGTTTTGCCAACTAGATTCATTTATTTATGCACAGCTTTTTATGAACCAAAATGCATTTTATTTGGCAGACACTTATCAAGCACTGACTCTGTTATTAGCCAGGTGGCTCTGACACAGTGGCAAAGAGCTTTTGGATGATTAGTCAGTGCCAACAAGATAACAGTAAAATTAAGAAACAATAAATATAACATTAACACTGTTAGTAATTGAGAGAAAGAAAAAAATGTACAGAAGCTCTTGGAAGGAAACATCATTGCTCTTGTTCTGAGAGCTACAAAAATAATCAGTATTGATTTGTAGAGAGCTAAGGTGTTTTGTGTTCAAGAATTTTTTTTAAATGTAAATTCTGTATTTACTCCTAGTAAATAAATTCTTTCTTTAGTTTCACATTAAAGTGTTAAGAAGTTAAAACTGGTGTTTACTACCTTGCCCACTGACTTTTTGAAAATCTAGGCTGATACTAGAATTAAAATGGTTCAATCCCATATCTCACTGAAGAGAAGATAGGAAGAAAGCCTCAAATAGTTTACTATTTCAAGTATAAATTATGCTATGAAATCCTTGACAGTATCAGTGATTTTATTATACTAATCATGCTAAGAAGTCTGAACTCATGGCAAACTCCCCAAATATATGACTACTGATATTGATTTAACAGATTATAAGAAAGAGTGAGATTTTATATTGCTCATAAAAGTTTTATAGAAGGATTAATAAAATAGATTGGACAGAATTCTTAAGGATTTGTAGATACTTAGAAATGTACAAAAGGTAAATAACGTGGATAGAAAAGATAGCTGACTTAAAAATTATGTGCAATTTGCATGGCAGCAACATCAAGCATTATTTATCTTTTTTGCCTTAGAAGATCACCTCCCACAGGAAATGGGAATGTCTGTAAGGGTGTAAATATATAACAAGAATAGGTCTCTGTTAAAGTAGAGATTGTAGGAATCACAGGAGTGATGAGAGTACATGAAAAATGTATAAGTGCTATGACAGCTGTGACCTTACACAAGCAGGAATTCTCTTGAATAACCAGAATAATCATCCTACAAAGGGACTGTATTAATGAAAGAGATTTTTATTAGTACCTGCAGAGCCAGATAAAACTTGTACCTCAAGATCCTAGGATAACTTTTGATACAGAGATGAAGAAAAATAATACGTGATTAGCAACCTATCTGATATTCCATACTGAAGCCTAATTGCAATGTACAGCATGAATATAAAAACTATTTTAACAGAAACAACTAAAATAAAGTCAGAGCTCCTACTCCTTACAAAGAGAACTAAACATTTATTAGAAAATAATTAGCAATAAACTCAGGGAATTGCTAGACATGCTTAATGAAGGAAGTTTTTAAGTCAGCATTTCCTCCAAGGAAAAAAAGCCAGAAGTTAGAAAGAACCTTAGAGAAGAGCTGGAACGTACAAACTGATTTAGGTCTGAATATCCTACTCCATGTTTTTAATTCTAGGAAGCATAAAGAAAGTGGGAAGTAGAATAGATGATCACCTAAGAACTACAGATAAGTTCTGTATGCATATAGAGAGAAATCAGGTCAGGATACAAACTGAAGCACATCTCACAGGTGACATCTAGGATATCAAGAAATAGTTGCATAAACTAAAGGTCACCCAACACAAAAGAACAGGTATCCAAAATAATTTGATGAAAATTGAAGTCTTTTTTAGGCAGTTCTATAGAAAGTATTCTTAATTCACAGCAAGGGGGACTGGAGAATTACAGATTGGTAAATATTGAAGCTCATGGAAATATAAAAATTAAATATTGAGGATAAGAAGAAGAAAACTTCAAGGATATAAGTCAAGGTAAAAGTGAAATACAAATAATTTCTGACAAATCTGTTATTTTTATCAACAGGAAAACAGCTTTTGTAAGAGAACTAATGGGAAAAATGTGTATTTTGTCTTAAATATCTGTCAAAGACTTTCCTAACTTTCTCATAGTACTAAATTCCCATTAAAACAGGAAGCTTGAAAAATAAATTTAATAAACATGTTGGAAAAACTGTCATACATAGTTCTTTAGCAAAATGGAAGGTCATATCAAGTAAGTGTGTACAGAGTTCTGTGAGCTCTGGTATCTTCAAGATATTCATTATTATTGTGAAGGATAGAATAAATAGAAGTTACTGAGTTAGAAGACCACATGTTTCTAGGAAACACTAAATCTATACTAAGAGATAGTTTACTCATAAGAAATTGGAAAAATAGCCTAAGTAAAACAGTTCAGCAGGTACATGTAAAGTGCCTTTGGAGGAATAGTCAGCCACATCAATGAGAGGTGAAAAAAAAATAAAGCAAGCAATTCAAAAGTAAAGATCATTTGTAATGTCAAACCACAAGTTAAACACATCAATAGTGACAAAGTAGAAAGGACAAATATCATCTCAGAGTGCAAACAGAAGTGTAATTTACATTACATGAAGTGATTCATGATAGTGAATACTAGATGCAGAATCAGCAAGGTCTCTTCTTGAGAAATCTGTTCAGTTTTGCTGTTGCTCTTTAAGAACAGTTACCAACTGGAGATGATTCAGAAGAGAGCAAAAAGAGAGATCAGAAGCTTAAAAACCATGACCTCTGGGGAAAGACTGCAACCAAGGAATAGGGAAATCTAAGCAAGTGTAGCCTTTTAAGCCTGACAAAGACTGAAAAACACTGCGTCAAACAGGAAGAAAATTATCTGTCTTAACAGTGTGATCATAAACAGAAATAATAGCCTTAAATGGTAGAAAGCAAGATAAGAAAACCCTTCTAATGGAGTTAGGGACAGAGCATTTGAGTAAATAAGCTATAGGTGATGTAGAGCTGTAAGCACTAAAAAGTTTTAAAAGCAGCTTAGGCAAGTAGAATTAATTACATTAATGGTGCTTTAACTGGAGAAAAGCAAAGAAATCTCAAAGTTTCCTTCCAATTGTATGATTTAATTAATATATAATAAAAATATAATACTATGTAAAGACCTAATCTCTCCCAGATAGCAGATATTGAAATGATTTTTTTATCCATGTCTTGATTCTTTTGATCTGTGCAATATATCAAAATACTATGAATTTATTACTAGAAGGGTTTGTATTTGTTCTTTTTTTTTTCCTATCAAGTAAAACAGTACATGATCCTTAATAATTACAATACTGTCTCAGTCTTAAATATGTACATTTAAACCTCCAGCCAAACATTTCACTTATGCAGCTTGATAGATATATCACATCTCCAGCTGAAAAACTGCTTCTGTGCTTGCCCAAGCACATACAATTCAAAGTAATTTTTCCAGCCTTTAAAGTAAACTGAGGGTGTGACAGTAACATTCCTCAGAGAAGATGAACTGCCACTGTAATTAATTGAAACATTTTGATACCTGAAATATTTTGAGCTAAGTTACTGATGAAAAATGAACTTGAAGTGTTCACTAAACCTCAAGGTTGTAAAAAGACATAGGACGAGTGGAAGTTTTAGTCAGGCTGTAAAAGCAATACTAATAATGGTTTTTTCAGACATAACTTACATGCTTGTCGAGCTACTACAGAAACAGCTCCATGTTATGTGTTACCTTATATATCCTTTGAAGTCAAAACAGACTTTGCAACTCTGATATTTTTTCAAGGAGGAAGGAAAGCTTTCTGGAAATAAGGAAAACATTTGTAGATACACTCAGAATTTAAAACATGACCAGTGAGTTTTGCTGGCTCAGTTTTTTAGGTATCTAATCGAAACCTCAGAAGAGTCTCACTCATCCTACTAACACAGGATTACATTTCTAGTCCTGAGTATAGGACTGCACAGCAGGCAGCTTAACACTACCCAGCTGCTCGCTCACTTTCCCCAGATTGGATGAGGGAGAGAACTGTAAAGGCAGAAGTATGAGAACAAAAGCTACATGAGTCAGCAAGGAATTCACTCACTACCTTCCACTGGCAGGAAGGTGTCCACCCACTTCCAGACAAAGCAGGGCTCATCATTTGTAATGGCTGCTCAGGAAGATGAACACTATCATTCCAAACATCATTCCCTTTCTCCTTTTTTCCCCAGATTTTACTGTTCAGTATGACACCATATTGGATTATATAACCCTTTGGTCAGTTTGGGTCAATTGTCCAGGTTCTATCCCTTCCCATCTCCCTGTGCACTCCCATGCCTGGCAGGCCATCACATGTAGAAGAGTCCCTAACTCTGCATAAGCACTGCCATGGAAGAATTAAAACATTGATGAGTTATCAACATTATTCTCATCCTAAATCCAAAACACAGTACCATGCCAGCCACTAGGAAGAAAGTCGCTCTATCCCATATGAAACCAAGACAGCACTGTTTTGGATTGCTTTTATCAAAAGAGCAGGATGACCCATTGGAAAAGCAGAATCGAGCAAAAGCTTATGCTAAAGAGACCATGCAAAGCAGTAGGAATGATCTCTCCTGTTCTTGACATTGTGATAAGTACAAAAAATGACATCAAGGATTAACCCATATTAAAGAAGTATAACAGATTATTATATGAAAACTGATTCTTTTTTGTGGACATCTTCCTTCCATGATATTGGCAAAAACATTAGATGTTGGGTAAAGTACCATTACCTTCCACTGAAATAAAAACAGAGATCTTGTGTACTATATATTAGTAAGATCTTATTTGCATACAATATATGTAGTGTTACACACAAGTAGGACAGAAAATTATAATTGTCTCTTATCAAAATAATTAGTGAGTCATTTTTTTAACCTCACAGAAAACAAGAAATGAAAGAAGGAAGAAGTAGTTTCTCCTGACATTTTTCAAGTTTATCTGCAGAATTTTACTGTCAAGGAAAAGTTTTCTGTGAATTTTAAAGCCATATCCAAGATTTTAGTGGATAGTATCCTCTCATGATGAATAATTTTACAGACAGAGACCATTAAACATTTTAAAGATAGATTATCATGGTCAATTACAATTTAAAATAAATAAGCCTTTGAAAAATTTAATTGTGAATATTCTGTAATAAGTACCTCTAAGCTATCTAACACTATGACATGAACTACAAAGTAAAGATGATAAATTGTGTCATAAAAGCTACACATTCATGAAGTGCTGAAATCAACACCATGCCAAGAACTCACTGATAGTGCAAATAACCATGGCCCAATACTTTTTGAATTCGCAAAGCTATCAAGAAGTACCTTACTTCCCTAGTAACTTCCACACTCTTCTCTCTTAGTCATCAAAAATTAGTTGTTTTTTTTTCTGAACAGATTTTAGTACAGCAGAGCTTAGTAAACAACCTCACAGTCTCTGAATGATATCATTTTACAGTTGCTCCAAAGACAAAGCTGTCTTTATCTCAAATTTTAAAGAGCATAGAACAACACAAGAAGGGTAAATAATTATACTGCTGATAAAAAAGAATTGCCTCTATCAGGAAAATAAATGTTTCCTATGTTTTACTTCCTTTTTACAATGAATATAGTTTAACAGAAGCATACGCAAACAGTAATCTTATGTCTTTTGAGATATGCAAACACATAACAGTGCAGTAGAAAAATTACTGTATGTATTACAAAACAACATATACATTAGAAGAGATACACAATATGCATTAGAGTCTTTCTTTCAAATCTAAGAGCAGTCAGTTAGTGCTGCAGAGAGCACATGGAGTTAGAGGGTTTATGAAGTCACCACTAAGCTGAAGAACAGTGACAACTTCTTCTAAGAAAAGCCTCACAGACTAAGCATTTAAATCTTTATTCAAGGAAACAGTAACCATTCTTATCCAGAAACTCCTATGAGACTCCATATGCCTAAATGTGCTTAATTAAATCAGTTATATAAATCTGAATCCAAAAGACACAACAGAATGAAAGAAACATAAAAAAGAGAGTTTCTTCAAATGGAAAGACAATGTCTTGTTACTGGAATGCAGCCCAAAGCACATAGCTGTGCAACAAATAATTTAGTCTGAAAATAATGCCTTCTATTTGTTTCTATGGAATCCACAACAGGTATAAAGAGCACAGTTAACATTGACAAAGAAAATTCTCAGCTACAAAGCACATTTTTAGCCCAGACACCACCATTGTTTACGTACTTCCACTAGCAGTGAACAAGTACCTGCATACTGTGCTTGTAAAAATCTTCATGGCTATTCAAAACGTGGGTTGTCTTTCTTATTGTCACCACTGCTGAGATTTGCCCAACCACTGCCTCACTGTACTCACTTCCACTGTTTGATCTCCAGTAACATTCAGTAAGTATCAGTGAATGTCCCCAGGCACCATTTTTTTCTGCAGAGAGGAATTCAGTGGCACACCTTAGCTTCATAAGGACTTCCATGACAGACACCATTCTGTCAGACCACCCCTCTGCTGCCAATCTGTCACACAGCAACATAAGGTAATCGAATACTGATGGGAAGGTTCAGCCACTATCATCGTACTACTTCTGCCTCTGACACGTAGGACTGAATAAAAGAGGAGGCATTACTTTCAGAGCAGCCCTCCTGCCTTTTTTTTTTATGTGCATGTGTGTGTGTGCACGAGTTTGTGACTTTGTCACAAATTTGGAAATCTCTGTACAAAAATATTTTTCAGCCTTAGGGAGGAATTATACAAAGTGATGTCAATGATCCTTAACATTTCTTTCCTTCTCATGCCATAATATTTACCAAATATAAATATCATACTTGATTTTTCTAGAAGTTAGATTTCTCCAACCAAACCTTCATCAGGGAACAAAAGGAAAAAAGAACACGTTATATTAACTTCTATACTTCAATTCTTTGCTTGATACCTCCATTATATAGACAAGGTTTCTTCTATTTATTGTCATTTCTTTCCATACAAAATAAGTCAAACACTGTTGTTTTTTTTTAATCACAATAGCAAAACTTCAGCCAGGAAATAGATTTTGTATCAATCTCCAGGCAATATTTTCATATTCATTCTGGCATTTTTGTTTAACCAGAAATCCAGTTTCTTTTCTAATTTTTAAGTATTTTTGTTTTGTATCTGTCTTTATTTAAACAAGATGAAATAAAAATATTTCCTTATTATATAGTTGCATCATGTTTTGCATCAAGAATTTTTTATGTGAATATTTGTCATTGTGTCATCATTGCTCAGTGCAACAGCATTACACTTAATTATCAGCACTGAAAACATTATATAATGGAAATAATAGAAATGAGAAGTATATTCTTCCACATATCTTACAGATTTAAAGTCAGCTGGAGAATAAGTTGAAATTTTTCATAGAAATACTTAATGTATAATTACTCCTTACAATGCAATGTGTTAGGAAATATGCCGTGTACATGAACATATTTGTAATGCATTTTCAGGTATTTCAGAGCCATACTGCGGCTGTCTGAAATAACAGTGATGAGGAATCTTAATGTAAGCTCATTCAAAATCATTCTTGGGTTTTTTGGTTTTTGGTAGGTATTTAATTATAATTCTCTATCCTCCACGTTTATATACGGCTGAATGAAAGTTTTGTATTATTATCTAGTAAAATATGCTAAACTCACAGAAACTTTAAATAAATAAATTACAAATTTGTGTTCAGAGGATCATAATTATTTTTTTTTTTTTTTACTTCTTTTGACTTCCTAATTGTGCCCCAAGCTGTATAGTACACAACCTAGCTGAATTTTTGAAGTTTGTCAAGTAAATGAACATGCAGTTTCTTTACAACATTTTTTTTTCATTATATTTTACTATGTTAAAAAGTATCATTTCAAACCTGCCAAGGGGCAGAGTATGGAAAAAGTTATTTCATTCTGCATATCTGCTATGCCTTGGAGATTGAAGTTGGAAAAATCACTTAACTATATTAACTTACAGCTCTAGATAAAATTCTTGACTTGGGGATTTGGTGAATTTGGAAGCATATACTCCTAACCTCTTAACTCACATTTCCTGTATATTATGGAAATTGATTTCTACTAGAGAGAAATCTCAGAGCAAGTACACTTTTTTGTTCCCATACAAACACAAACTCTTCATGATTAAACCATCATCAGCTTCAATTATCTGTACCCCAAAACATAAATATTCAAACCATAAAGTTTTTAGAGACACATGAAGTTGACTGATCTAGTGATTTGGGATTATGACTGTAGGAAACAGTAGGCATTCAGCTGCACATTACTAGAAAAAATGAAATGCATAGAGAAATGAGTACGTACTATTAAGTCAAGCACTGTTAGACTCCACGGGTTTTATTCTGCATATTGTCTTTCTGGCTGCTGAGAGTGAATACTCTCAGGCAGTCAAAGTAGCTGCAGCCTTCATCAAAAACAGTCACTGAATGCAAACTATGAAACAGGCTGTTTCTTCAATAGAATAACTGACAGAATTTTTGTAAACAATGAATATTTTAAACCATTTCCAGAATAGCCTCAGAATAACAGACCACAGACAAGTTTACAATCTCTTCTTTCATTTTGAATCAGATACATGACCACCTGATTAATTCTTGCCATATTTGAGTACATCCCTGGAGAGAAAGATGTGGGGTACTGACACATGAAAAGTTCAATGTGAATCAGAAGTGTGCACTTGCAACCTGGAAAGTGAGTAGTATCAAAGCTGAATCAAAATAAGCATGACCAGTAGGTCAAGGGAGGTGATTATTTCCATCTATTCCATTCTTGTGAGTCCCCACTTTGCAGTACTGCATTCATTCTGGAGCCCTCAAAGTATGAGGGCACAGACTGTTGGAGAGAGTACAGCAAAGAGCTACAAGGGTGATCAGAGACCTCAAGCATATCTCCTATGAAGAGAGGAGAAGACAGCTGGGGATGCTTGACCTAGAGAAGGAGAAGGCTCCAGGAAGAGCTTATCATAGCTTTCTGGTACTTAAAGAGACAATGGGGATGGATATTTTATCAGTGAGTACAGTGCTAGGCTGAGAGATTTCAAACTAGAGGTGGGTAGAAACAGTTTAGATAAAGAAGGGATTCTTCACAATGAAAATGGTAAAATGGTGAGGCATTGGAACAGGTTGCCCTGAGAAGCTGTGAATGCTTGATCCCTGGAGGTGTTCAAGGCCAGGTTGGATGAGGCCCTGGTAGATAAAATCTCGTCAAAGTTGTCTCTACCCTTAAAGGATGGGTTTGGAACTAGATGGCCTTTAAGATCTCTTCCAATTCAAATTATTTTATGATTCTAAGATATTTTCACCTCTCACTGTAAACAAGACTTGAATTTAAGCCAAAGGATATTACTGAAGGGGAACTGAATGCTAAATTTAATCAGGGTAGTATGGGAGGCATCCTACATGGCAGGACAATTTTGTGCAGTTCAGTGGTAAGCTGGAGACTCATTAGTGATATCAGTGGGAAGGGAGGGAGAAAAATGAATTAAATGAAACTTTTTATTTCAGAAAAATCACAGCATCCCTTCAAGGGGAGTAATCACTGTGGACTATCTTCCCAAGAAATCAAAAAGCAGTCAAAATATTGAAAAATCTGTATATAAAAAGCCTAATGCTAGTAGCAAATAAAGATATTACAATAGCAGAATTTGCTCCCATATGAAGTTACCCTTAATGCCTGCAATATAAAATGTGTAATTATATCCTATGTAAAATAGCATCTGATAGACTGGGGCAGTATGTCACTTGAGCACTAATATTTTGAGTTTGAGTCTTAAGATCTGTGAAAAATTCAGCATAGAAAGCTGCTTAACTGAGAATGACTACGTACTGAAAATGTTGCTGGCTAAAAGAAAAAATAAAAGAACAGAAAAGTAAAAATAATGAATTTAAAAACTGAACTCGGAAATTTGGTATGTAAGAATTAATGTGAGGGAAGTCTAAAATGAAAAAGTTCTAAAGAGATCTGTCATTTTCTTGAGGAGATGAAACAATTGGTACAGGCTGTCCCAGTGCAGAGAAAGGCATGGAAGCATGGCTGAACTGCAACCTCAGCACAGGAACAGAAGAATGCTAAAGAGGAAATAAGGTTAGATTATGGAAGACACATAGAAATGATTAGAATGTATAAATGCTAAGTTGGAAAAGCAATAACATGATCTGCAAATTACAACCAAGTAAACAAGAACTAGTATGTTAACAGTAAAAGAGATTATCCTCTGTAGCAGCAGGGATGCTGCTACTAAATAACAAAACTAAACAGGAAATGGTGAGCAGAAGTATTCAAGGCATGTTTCTCCCTGACTTTAGTAGATAGGGAAGTAGCACAGTTTACAGGAGGAAAAAAAACAAACAATTCAGAATCAGCATCAAAAGCAAAAAATCACATAGTACAATTGGAAAAGAACAGGTTGGGAAATTTGAAAAAAAAATTAAGTTGCTGAGGCCAGAAAAACTTCTTTTCAAGTAGCTGAAAAATTCTCCACATGATTCTTACTGCCATTTCACATTACATTTGTATGAATTCATGAAAGAAACTGAGGCGCTAGAGAATGGATTGCACCAAGACAGTGTCCATAATTTAAATAATGAAATAATTAAGATTAGAGAAAGGAACATGAAGAAAAATATCAATAGTGAAGAGTAACGATCTGTGTAAAAATAAATTGTCTTAAATAAGACTGATTTAGTTCTATTGTGAGTCAGCATGACTTGTGAATAGAAAAGAAACAGTAACTGCCATTTATCACGACTTTTACCACAATTGTGACAATCAATATAGTGAAAAATCACCTAACTATAAGGTGAGTGGCTGAATATTCTTACAAAAAGAAAATAATAATGAATCATACTATTTAAAGGATGATGAAGTCTTCTCTTGCACAGTATATTCTGTATTTTGTCAGTTTTGTTCAATACTTTCATCATTAAAATTGCAATGAAGAAATAGACCACATACATATAGATTGCAGACTAAAATAAACTGAATAGTATGGTAAATAGGCTGGAGAATGGAATTAAAAATAGGAAAAAAAATTCCTGAAAAAAATATGCAATTCTGTAGAAGCTTAGGAAAGTTATTGTAGCTAATTTAGAAATTGATCAGGATTAAATTACCCAAATACAGGAATAATGAAAACAGCAAAAAAATCTGATAATTTAGGAGAATTTTAAATTTTATAGAAGATATATAAATATATAGAGGTAAAACTCATTCCAGGAAGAAAAAGTGAAAGTACAGTCAAGACAAGTGAATTAGTTCTTGTAATTCACAATACTGGAAAACCTCAGCTGCGATTTCACTACCCAGTTAAGAATTTACTGGATTTTTTAGAACAGACATTGAGAGGAAAGTGATAGAAAAAGGAGGTGCAGATCAAGGAGAATTTGGATCAGTTAAGGTCATTTAGCCTAAAAAAGAAAATTTTAGGAGCATAATATGACATAAAACTGATATTCTAAAACATAAAAGGTTGATACAAAGAAAGAGAGAATAATCTGTACTCAATGAGATCTCAATGAGATAACAAGCATGAATTGCAGTCAGGAATATTACTGTGATTTTTTCTATCAAGATTTGAAAAACATCAGAATGGATCATGTAGGAGGTTGTGACGACTCCATCAGTGTCTTCAGTTAAAACTAGATTAGAGAAAGCTCTCTTATGAGTAAAACACATCATTGATTCCTCTTAGAGTCACTAGGTCTGTAAGGCAACTTCTTGTGTTTTTTTTCCCAAGAATATACATATCTCCAAATTTCTCTGTTTTGCCAAAATCCCCCACACCTGCAGATATCTAGTTTTTGATTCTTGATTATCCATCTCTTTGTCTCCAATTTAAAGTTATGTGAAAAGTTACTAACATCCAGCAGCATTTTCCAGATCAGTAGTTGCAGGAAATGAATGAATTAAAATCCTGGAGCAAGCAAGTGAGGTATTTAGCGCTATGCAGATGCTTATGTAACTCTGACAGATAGCACAGCAACAAACATCCACATGGAACATTCAGAGATCCTTATTAAGGGATCTGCCCTTCAAGTGTTCTTCATCATTCCTTCAGCAGTACCTAGGGGAATACACGTTTAAAAAGCAGCTACTTCATGACTACCTCACCAACGCCATCCTACCATCTTTAATGTGTCTCAAATGCATGCTGGCAGTCTTACTGCTCAACACAATTCTAATAATTTCCTTTTCCTTTCTTTTGCTTTCCTTTGTCATTTTACTTTCTTTCCCATGTTCTCAATACCTTCCCTTTCCTTATTTGTTTCAGCTACTCCTTTCTCATTTAGTATATAAGAAAGAAAAAAAAGACTCCAACATTTTACTCTTATTAAGATTTCCCATGATTCTTATACATGTAACAAGCAGATGCTGAAAACTGAATAAGTAGTAACAATCGAGTACCAAATAGTTAGAAATTCATATTTTTCTTTTAGATTCATCTCATACTACTGGTTCATAAACAGCTGGAGAAACCGTGAATTTTGATGAAGTTACTTGCCACTGGACAGCAAAAATATTTTTAATTAATTATTGTTAGAAATACAGTAAAATAAAGTTTTGTAGTAGAACTTCTGTTGCCATTTAATCACTATTAAAACAAAATTATCCTTACTATGAAAAAAAATCTGTTATTAATTTTCATATATTAATTTCATTACGAACCAAAACATTCTAAATCCACACTGAAATAAAGCATTGCAATAACTTCAATCTGAATTTTGTAGTTCAATTGCTAAAGAAATATTGATTTATTTAAGAAGAGCTACCTTACCAGCCCTAATTCACCTCCTTAAAACTAGCATACAGGCTTCAGTGAAGAAGCAGGACTGACACAGATCAGTAATTTTTGAAGATACTCAGGGATGTACAAAAGTCAGAGTTTGAGCTAAAGTCTGTCAAAAATCAGAGACACCAACTTCCCTCTTCCTATTATATATTTTATTCTTTTGAATTATAATATGCAGGGACATAATATACAATATTGAATATATCATAGAATCGTAACAATGTATATCACAATATACATGTAACAATATACAGTATTTGATGTATTGTATATAATATGTAACAAAATCCTAATGTGTTGAGTATAAAATGTAATATGCAATTTCTGATACATAATACAAAGGGATTTAAGGGGCAAATTCACAAGAGTATTTGTTATGATTGTTCAGAGCAATCCAAGGACTACCACATCAAACAACCAGCCATGAAAATGTTTTAGAAATATTCCTTAAATAGTCTTTTGCTTTTCCTCTATCAAGTAATGAATGACACACTGGGAGAACTTTTTCTTATTAAAACAAAAGGTGAATGGCTGGGGTGGTAACTATCCCTGGGCAAATAGTAGAGATATACCCCACTAACCCTCAATTGATTCTTACTTCACAGCCACTGCCTTTCCACTTTGGCATTTCTTGCTTGATTTCGGTAAAAATTAAAATGGGGAGCAATATTTATCAACATTTCTATGAAAATCAGATCAAATCTGGCTTCTAACAAACACATTTGAGAGCATCCTCCTGTATCTCCATGGGTGCTATGTCTCACAGGGACAGCTCCAGCACCAACTTGTTGCTGAAAACAAGTCATCATTTCATCATTATCTCTGTCAGCCAAATTTATTAGTACAAGAATGAGGTTATATAGCAATAATGCAAACAAGGCTAGATGCTTTAAGGAAAACATCTTTAAGCATTCTTGTAAAAAAAAAAAAAACCAAGAGACTGAGTCATACTAGCACTACTTGTAAAGACTGTCTAAATTTATAGCTTGATGTTTTCTGTCTACTGTATATGCAGGCACTAAGTATCTACATTGAAAATATGATTTTTCATACAGTTCTGGCCGAAATGTTCCTGTTTAGAGGTAAGAAATCAGTAATCTTTTCTAACCTTTTTCTGAGGCAGTACTACAAAAACAAAAAACTTCACTTCCCCAATCATTGCACACATAATATATTCTCTGCTTGAAAGAACATGCTCTCCAAAGAATACGTGCATAAAAATTCATCTTCTCTCCCTGAATTGACACTTAAAAAATTAAAGGCAAGGCAGTAAAATGTCATCTTGATTTTAATTTAGATTCTAAACATTTCTGAATTTATCTCAGTCAGCATTTAAAAACTGGCTACTGTTCTCTATAAAATCACATACAGATCAGGTTAATGTGATCTGTTTAAACAACAGCAATTTAGTCCATGAAATTTTTCACTGCTGCCAGTCTCATTTTAACATCTACATTTGCATTCCAGGCTTCTTTTTTTTTTTAAGAGCTGCTGACAGCAGCCTTTTAAAACCTGCTGAGAGGCTTTCATACAAAAAAAGTTGCATTAATGAAATTTAATAATACTGTCAAGACTACAATTCATGTGATCAGATCAAACCCCAATTCTCTACCAATAACAAGGAAATTTTTCATCGTTTATCTAATGCACCAATTAGTTAACCCCTCTAGGAATACTATGATATTTCTAAGGATTTCATTTTGTGGATTTTCCCATCAAGTTTAGCAGCTAGAATGAATAAAAATAGCCAGGATTTGTCTGAAAGGGAGGTGAAATCATAGTTGTTATCAAAAATAATTTTTTCAAATAGAGATCAAAGGTAGAAGCACACTTCTGAGAGACAGGAAGAAGGGTGATATATCTATGGCAATCTATCTTTTTAAGAGCAGTAGAAATGATCAAAAATAAAATAAAATTCTGCTTACAGTACAACCAAACCCAATTTCACTAGAAGTAGAAAGGTAAACTGTAAATAAAATACACGCACAAGAGGTGTATGAACTGTGAATAATCAGTTATTTTAAATATGTTTACATAACATTTTTACCTATCATTTACAATCCACAAACTTTTTTCTCTTCTGTAAATACTACAGTAAGATCAATGAAGAGATTTAAAAGGTTGTGGTGTTTTGTTATGCAGTTTGCCTTGGAGCTCAGCTGATATTCACATAAAGCAAGTGAAATGCATACCTCAGTACGCTGTCTTAGTATAAAAGTATTGCATCTGATTTAATTCATCCAGTTTTGATTCAGAAAATGACTGAAGTTGCCATCATTCTTTGGAGGTGTAAGAATGGAGAAGATTCATGGTAGGTCTGGAGAGCACTGCATTCATGCAGTTCCCAAATGCTTTTTTGATGGTAAGGAAAACGCTCCATATGTCATCTCTAACACGCAGCTACTGAAGCTAAATTATCATGCTGTTCTGACTTTGATAACTATATAAAATATTTTTTCATCTGCTGTTGCTGTAGTTCTTGATTCAATAACCATAAGTGATTATTTGTTGTAAAAAATGTCTAACATATTAATGGGCATAGGATACTGCTAGTCTTTATAGAAACACAGCATGAGGAGGATACTAGGTTAAATGTGTTCAGAAAAAAAAGGTATTTTGACTACAGACTCCTGCTTTTTCAAGATATAAACATTCTAAGTTGCTCAAAAATAAGAAGTTAGAGTCAATCTGACTGTTATAATTTATATATCATTTGAGAAACCAAATACCTCAGAAATACATATTAGCTTAATTACTACTCTAATGACTTGGAAAATAAACATCTGCCTTAGACATCCCAGTAAATGGCAACCTCCAGTAGTTTCTATTAATCTTGTGTACCATCCCTTTCTTTGATATTACTTGAACTTTTTGTTTACTTTTAGTTGAACAATTTTTAACTGATATAAATGTACAATCACCATCATATGTTGGTGTGTAGAACTAGACTGACAACATTCCACCAAAAAAGTAATTCTGACAGCAAGAGATCTTCACCCCTTCTCTACATGACTTAACTCACTATTTCCTTCTATTGTTAGATAAGTTCTAACAGAAGTACACATCGAAACACTGATTTATATATATATACACACACAGATTTTAAGTGTTTGTGGTACAGAGCCTGATCATAAAGCTGATAAAAACTAGGGTATTTTCTGACTTGAGAGACATACATACAGAATGCATTCCAGATCTAATCTGCTGATTTTAATGCCCTTTTCTCACTGTATTATGATACGTATTTTATGGTAGAATTGCATGAATGTGAACAAAAAAAACCCAATTATTTTCCACTGTGAAACTTTGTGGCATTTTCCTGATAGCAGTTTAATAACATTGGCAGAATGCTTGTTGATGGTACACAGATTTTGCTCAGCACTAAAGTTCGCTGATAGTCCAAGATTACAGAATGAGACAAATATATAGAATAGAGTGATTTAGGGGTTTAGACCAACTTTGAGAGTCAAAAGGTTGAAGACGGAAAATGTCATTTCTACCAGAATTATCACTTCAGTTCTGACAAACTGAGAAAAAAAAATTAAATAAATAAATGAAAATGAAAAGAAAAAAAAGAAAATTAAAAAAAAAAGAGCTCTTTTACATTCCTGCCTCCCTTCAAATCAATCATTTTTTGCTCAGTTCTGAAAGCTATCTACTGGATAGTCCTGCTGAAATGCATGCTGTACTTAGCATACATAAAAAACAGATTAGTATACATAAAAAAACAGATCTTAAAAATCAGCTTTCTAAAGTATTTGCCATAAAGTAAAATGAAATTCAAAGCCATTGAAGTATTCAATTGATATTTACAAGCTACATCTTCCACTGAGTAATTAATTAATATCGTCTATTGTAGCGTATGCACCCACAGTGTTCAGAAGATCATGTGAAGACTGAAAACTTGTTTGGAAACATTGCATGTGAGGAAGTTTTGGGCCAGTAATTTAATAGACCTTTTTTGTGAATCCAATTTTTAAATCTATACAAATATCTTACTGTTATGAGTAACTTCAAAACGCCACGAGGTGCTCTCTGAGGCACTTGTTATGTTGCTTTTGCAATAAATTCATGTGAATTACATGCCTTGTTTTTGAATTATGTTGAAATTTAAGTATCAAACAAGATTTTAATAAAAATAACTCTCATTATTCTCCCCTTCAGAGTGTGATAAAGAAATCCCCATATTTTATCAAATGAGAAAGAAATAATTCACTGATCAAGCTAATGAAAACCCTTGGAAAAGAACAAAATAAATGTATTTTGGATGATATGGAGTGGTTCAGACATATTGTTTTCAAGAGTCATAAAAAATGTAAGTATTTTTAGGAAAGTAATGAGAAGACATATGCAGAGTTAGTGTTTTACTTCTTATCTTTCCCTTAATAAGCATCTAATAAAATCCTAGCTGAGTGCAATGTAAGGAAATCTATGCTATTGGGTTACAGTACATAAAAAGTGGATCTCAAAATCTGATGTAGGAAATAAAATCTAATCTATTAACTACTTTTTAAAACTGGGAAAAAAAAGTTATGTGAACTTCTTCCCATACATTAACAAATAAGAAAAAAGTATCTATTAAAGCAAAGAATTACGGACAGGACTGATGCAGTGACAACATACAGCACTCCCAAATCTGGATGACAGTCTGATAATGATCCAATTTTGACCCTAGTGTTTGAAACTGTAAGGAGGAAGAAGAAATTTGATATATTTTAAGTGACTTATTATACTGATTTCTTCAACATACAGGTTATTAATGTAGCCTACGTAGATTTTTTTTTGTAAGACAAATTTGATGCGACACTTCTTGAGCAGGGATAAATAACATGGAATGAAAAAAAAGTGTGACAGAAGTTATTTACAAGAGAGGGAAAAAAATATTATTTTAAGGACTTCAAGACTTCAGATTTTAATACAAATATCAAACGTAGAAGTCTAAAGTAACAAATTATCTCTTATGGCAATAGCACATGCCTTCTGTATGGTTCTGCTTTTGTACAGGTATACTATAGAATGAAAAAGAGATGAAGCCTAGAGGGTTGTTTAAAAATATATACACAAACTTTAAGGAAAATCTCAATGTATCAAATTCTTTAGAAAATATTTAACAATTCTGGAACCATGCCCAGATATGTTATTTGGATATAAGTTGTCAGTAAGATACTGTAGCTGTACAAAGGGTACATTTCTCCATGAATTAACAATTTTATAGTTCAGGGCTTTCTCATCTATAATCATCTACTATTTATCAACAGATATAATTTTCTGGAGCCACAGATATCTCAAAAATGTGCTGACAAGCTCATCTTTGGCAGGAGTGTTTGATGAGTTCATTCCCACGAGACATGGAAAAACACCTTGTCACTTCACACAGGCATTTGTTATGCAAAGCCTTCTCAGGGTGTGATAGCATACAGTCAACCAGAAATGGCAATGATGTGTTTAATCATAATTTAAGAATTGCTCACCATCTGCATTCAGAAAAATAGATGTATCTTATCTTTTGCTCCAGTGAAACCCGCTATTATCCATGTTTAAATCATTATCAAGTCTAGAAATTCGGATTCCTTATTTAACAAATGCCTTGGAAGCATTATTTCTTGCTTGAATGACAGTGAGCAGCAGTAAATTATACTACTGAACAGCAGGTGTCTGGAGGCAAGAACTGAAATTCTTGGTAGCCAATCCTGAGGAAAAAACTTCAGGATTTTAGCTTGCAATTACTTACCCATGTGCTCATGAACATCAGGGGAATTATGAGTTCAGAAGTGATTATTATAAACAGAGAGGGTAATCTAGAAGCCACAAATAAATAGATCATAAATAAAGTTATCCTCTGCAGTACATTCTTCCATTAATTCAGACATGAATCCCTTTAAACTTTAGTGTGTTTTGCCCAGTAATATAAGTTTGACACCATCTTAACCTTTTGCCTAGAAGAGATAAACTCCTGAGTGGCACAGAAACAGAATATGTCTTTCTATAATCCTTTTTTGCTCCCTTTGCATAGTGAGATAGTAAGAGAAAGCTAGCAAGTTTTAGCTAAATGGGTTGTTTATGACAACTAGAACCACACCTCTTATGAGATTTGTTTTCTAGATTTTGCTCACAGTGCAATTTTGACTGTCTTTTCTTTCCTAACAATGAACACATTTATTAAAATGACCTTAAATTCTAACAAACAGTAAATAAGAGTTCTGGAGATTTATTACGAGAAAAGAGAGGAGAAAGTACAGGTTGTAGAGGTAAAAGAAGAGAACAAGTTTGAAGACTCAACTACTTTACTTTTACTACTGAAATTGCTGCTAAAATATCTCTGAGTTAAAACTCCTTTGTTGGTCCTGTTTCACATTAACTTGCCATCAACATAATTACTGCAGTCATTATGACAACAATATCTATGTTCTCCTGTACTCACGGCAATTGGCCTTTGAGGCTCCAGAGGATGCTATGAACTTTACTACTATTTTTTTAGACAGAAAAGATCAGAGTAGAGTAAGATTGAATCTATTAAAGTGATACCACATATTTAAGACTTTGTTTAATGAAGGCATTTTACTATTCTCTATCAAAAATGAAAAATATTGAAAATTTTCACTGAAAGACAAATGGTATATGTATACTACAATTGCTTACTTTGGCCACAGAATAATCAAAACAATTCTGGAGAATCTGAACCAGTGAATGAAGTCAAACATACCCTTCACTTCAATCTACTTTTTTTCCCCTCTCTTCTCTAGGAACAATCACAATTCAAAATCTCAGTAATCTGGAAATTACATAGGTATACATAATGCAGACCTGCATCTCTGTTTCAAAAACGCGTCATATGAGGTGTAAGGTTCCAAATCACAAATGGAATATAAATATGAATTTGTAAAATATGCTTGCTTACTGCAACTCAGCAGGTGCAGGACTACAAGAAAGGCTATAAATGAATAGTTGATATTTATTTGAACTAAGCTGCAAACTGTTTCAAAGTTCCTGGCTTTACATTAGTGGTTAGAAATAGCACACTGCAACTCATGTAATCAGCACATATACTGAAAGTCATCACGAAGATGGATGACTGGATCAGAAAAAAAAGGTACTAATACATTTAAGTTGGAGGTAAAATTAAGATCCTCCACCATATTACAATTGTTAGAAACCTTATCTTTACAAATCACATTGAGAAACCTACATTACTTTAAAAAAATTTAAAAGACTAAAGGTGAGAGACTGAGAGCAGTATAGCCAGACATTTAAAGTATAAAGAATCCCTTTCACAGAAAGATAAGAAGCACTATAACCAACTTTTCTACATGCCTGCCTCTCTTTTTACAATTCCAGCAGATTCAATATGTTTTTACCAAATTAACAGCAAAAAAAGGACAGATGTCTAAACGTTCTGCAGTATGAAATACAACTATTTAGAAAGGATTATGGCATTCTTGGGAGTTCAACCAATAAAACTCCAGAATGTTCACAATAAAATTGTTTAGTAAGATGATAAACAGAAAATTTCATCCAGCATTGCGATACTATCACTGTTGCAGCTATGGATACGCATAACGTGATTTAGAGAATATACAATAGATTATGAAGACAACTAGCATGGATGTTGATGTAGTAAGCAAATTAACCAACAAATAAAACCACTGAAAAAAAATCTGTGCTGTAAGAGCACCCAGTGTTTGGATCAGTTGTGAAAGAAAAAAATATTTGTATCATGAGCAGGATAAAAAATTAAAATCAAATCAACTACCCCGAATTTGATGTAATTTTAGAAAATTGAATAAAAGAATTACATCATTATAAAGACATCTTCAGGAGAAACTGTTAGAAGATTTAAAATCTCTCTAGAATTTATCCAGAAAGAAGATGAAGCATTATCAACTAATAATTAATCTCATAATAGGTGAAATATTCCCCAGATCAGATATATTATTGACTGTACTTAGATTAAATAAAATTTAAAAAGTAATCTAAAAGACAAAAACAACTCCAAGTTAAACATGAAGCATTTGGGAAGTTTCAGTTTGGATAGGGAGAACAGAAAATATCCTGTAGGGGAAAACACAGTTCTCTCTGTAGTGCAGAACAAAGAGCTGAACTTATTGGGGAAAAAGCCACAGGTGTCAGATAGCATTAACTTTCAAAGATAATAGTCTTTATGAAGGAGAGACTCTAATGGAATACACTGAACAGATGCTAGGCATCACATGTTGCAGACACCTACAGGGATACATCTTTCACACAAGGATCTGTTTTAAGTCAGAAAAATAAGAGAAGAGAGAATCCCAGTGGTTATACCTACAAATTAAGCATGGGTTGTTGACTCAGTCTGTGTTTCTGTATGTATGTGGAACAGTTCCAAATTCAATACATTGAAGATTAATAAAAAAATACTAGAACTATTTTTCTATTAAAATATACAGTATATACATGAACATCCGTTAATATAAGCAATTTTAAACACTTCTGAACTGTATAGTCAATTATAGTTTCAATAGCTGCTTCACTATAGCAACACTTGTTGCAATAAATATGAAACCATAAATTCAGGAATATAAATACATCATAATCCATGAAGCACTTTCCCCATCTGAAGAGCATACAGATTTTAAGAACTCGAGTTCAGACAGCTCTCTATGATAAGCCAAATCCCAAGTAATGAATTAGCTTTACCCCCTCAGTTTCTAATTACAACATTTACAATCAGGCCAATTTTAGCCATATCTTAATATCTAAAAGCCTAGGAGCACATTTGGACTTTCTGAACCCTAAAAAATCCCATATCTATTGAAGTACACATTCCATGAATTAAATTTAAAGTGTTTGTACACATTCATATTGTTATTTACAAAATATTTTTCTAAACCCAATCGCATGGGTAACTTGTGCAAACATATACTAATTTTAAAAATAATAATAAAAGATATCTTCAAATGAAATTCTACCTGACATCTCAGAAATGACTGAACATTCTTTCTTGGAATTGTTTATCTATTGTCACTGTTAACTTTTAAAGTGAAATAGTACTCATCAACATACATATTACATTAACAGTATCTACTCTGCTGTTTCTCATAGCCCAGCAGCTTAGATCCTGAGAGCAATGACCCTGAAAATTATAAAATGTATTTCATCTCATTTTGTGACTGACTTATGATATTTTCAAGATAGAAGTTACAAGCTAAGGTCTGCCACTCCTTTTTATACAGATAATTTAAATTACATCTTTTGCATTAAAGTTAATGAACTCAGATCAGTTTTAAGTCTCTGAAAAGAGCAATGAAAAATCTGTGACAAGAGCTCATGAAATCACAGGCAGTATGGTGAAGGAATACAAAATGCCTCTTAACTTCCAAGCTGAGATATTAGGAGCCTTCAGTGATCAATCATTAGAAAACAGAAGGAATTTTTCCCCCACATCATAGGATAGTAAACTTTGTAATAGATTATTATAGGTTGAACAGATGAAGAGAAGTGTATGCCTTTAAAAGTGAAAAGGATATGACAAAAAAAGTAGGGCCAATCAAATATATAGATACTGGCTTTGGTTCAAACAAGCAAACAAATATTTAAAGGCAAACTGCAGGCTTAGTGAAATGCTTGCCCCAGCCTTTCACTCCTCTGTGAGGACTGGCTGTGGGTTGCTAAGACGGGAAAATCCCATCTAATTTGAGCAACATTTCCTGGTTCCTTAAAATTTGTATTAGCCACATACACTAATTTATCCAAATCTTATGGTAATAGCAGCCATTTTCAGAAAGCCTCTTTCCTACTGCTTCTCAGAAGCAATGATTACATCATCTGTTATCGCTTTAATGAAATGAGTACCATTTGGCAGGAATGTATTTGGGAGAAAAATGTGAGCAAGCACAAGAAATATATATTAACCAGGTTTGAGAGTAGGGAGTTAAAGAAGCATGAAATTAAGTTATGCTAAGAGGTGATTTTTGAAATAGCTGATTTTCACCAGAGCACTACTGTGTTCACTCATGTCAAGTACTTTGTGCTCCCAAATGCATAACAAAATTATTGCAGATTCCAGAAGCAGCAGCAAAGATTAATAATATGGAAATGCTGAATGTGAGGAGATGAATATAATTTTGATTAAAAGACCAACTAGTCTGAAAAGGTCAGGTCATTTAAGTCTTAAATGTATAAAATAAAGTGACATTAATATTAAAAGATTATAAACTGATCTTTGTATCAAGAACCAGAGATCTTGCAACAACAAGCATGAAGATATTTAGACATTCTTAGCCAAGTAAAAGTAAAAGGTGATCTCATGGTTTTATTTTTGGTGTTTTTTTTTCTTTTTTCTTTCTTTTTCCTTTTTAAAAACATACATTTTTTAAGACATACTGTTATCCAGTCCTCTGTACCACAGGGTATTTCTTGCTTCATGCCATCAATTTACAGAAAGCGGCAGCATTTAGATGGTTGTGCAAAGCTAGAATTACAGAAATCACTGCTGGGCTTTCCAAGATTGCAGGATGATTTAGACTACAAAGAACTTCAGGGGCTCAACAAGATCATTCTCTACTTGTCTTCTCCAAAGGCACTAATGAGTTTCCTTACATCACTGCTACATTTCCCACACCCACATTAGCATCACCCTTATCTTTCTGCAAAACGACCGTGATCAAGTTTCTCATATAATAATGGCATTTTTTATTCTTATTTTAAGATATCAGCTATTTCCATCTTTGCCTGCATCCTCAAGCTATGTCTGCTGCGCTAGCTGCTGGCAGCAGCTGCAGCAGATTACCTTCATGCAGGTACTGCAATGGAGTTGTACTTTCAATGAAAGGAATCCAAAAGCAGTCACATAAACAGATTCTACACTGGAGAAAAGCCAATGGCATTGTCACTCAGAGGCGCAGTGTCAGCACTGACACCATCCAATGCATTCAGATAGGTGATCGGTTATCTGGCAGATGTTATTGATGGGACTAAATCTTTGCAGAGTAGTGACAAAGAAACCTGACTGGAAAGATTCAAAGGATCTTGTGATTTGAGCACTGCAATGACAAATAACCATGAATAACATCACGTAAACCTAAGCAGTGATGAACTCTTTATTAACTGCAAGTCACAGGCCATCCTGCAGAATTACAGCAGTTTTCTGAAAGTATCAGCATTAAGCAACTATTACCAGATCAGCAAACAGCTTTTTAGGTTGCTCTGAAAGTAATACCTCCTGTTTATTTCCATGGAAACTACAATAGATACAAAGAGTGCAAATAACATTATCCAGCAGAACAAATTCTCAGCTACAAGACACACAGTCTTTCAGCATAGTAACCACTTTCAACTTAGTCACCACAGTCTTTCAACGTAGCCTCTACTATCACCTATGCATTTTTTTCCAGCTACAAACAAAAGCCTGCATGCCATACTTGTCAGCATCTGCACCAGCAAAGAAGACCCACCGTCTCCCTTATCACTGCTCAAATGTACCACCCAGTACCTCACAATCACTGTTTGGTCTCCATCAGCACTCACCTGGTGTAAATGAATGTCAGTGGGTACAATTATATAGTCAGTGGCACTTTTGCTTCATTCACACTTCCACTACAGATGCCATTTTGTCAGACTGCTGTTCTGCTGCCTGTCACATCAACAAAATGTAACAGGGCATTGTCAGGAAGGTTCAACCTCTATTGCCATACCATCCGACAAGTACCTCTGCTTACATGGATTAACAGAATAAAATAGGAAATGTTAGCTCCAGCAAAGCTCTTATCAAATTTATGAAAGATTAACTATGTTTTGAAGCTTTACAAATTATGACATACCATTTTCTGCATAACAGGAAAACAAAACAAAGAAATAACAGAGGCACTACCCAGAAGCTTAGGAATCAAATACAGCTTTCCATAGCCTACAGAAGTGGGGAAACTGCTGAAGAGCCTGGCAGGAGGCTATAAAAATATGGATTACATGCAGATAAAACATAAGGTTTAAATCTAAGGCTAGATTTACTGAGTCATCCTCCAGGTTTGAATGAGGCCTGATTTTCAATATGGATAATGCATGATAGCTCTTCAGATCATTGGAGAATCACACAAGTGACTGCTTTGTCATCATGAAGCACTTCTGAATGGCATCTACTGAACCTCCAAACAGTGAATGATTCCACCCTCCCCCAAAGTTCACTTCTCCTATAATCTGCTTCAGGGTTGAACCAGAATTTTTGGTACAAACACAATTCATTGTCATCAGCAATGCCAACTCTGACTTCAACTTCCACTGTATAATTTGCTGTTTTTCTTATTTCTAAATGCCCGGTCAAAGACTATAACCACACAAAAGAAAAGGAAACCAATTTCTCATATTTCCATATGGCTGTCTCTCCAATCATTTCATTAATCCATCCCTCATTGCAATGTCTTGTAAACAGTACATTAATTTATATTTAAAGGTAGTTGGCAGTGAACAGCCATGGTGTAAATCCATAGTAACTCTGTTTTGACCTATGAATACTTATAGGTCTGAAATTGGGCATAATTGATCTTTCCATACATTTTCAAGTGCTTTAGTATGCGCTTTCCAAAGGACCCTGTTTTTCTCAATGTCACTTTAATCCACATACAAAAACAACATTATAGAAGAAGGAAAAACTTCAGAAACTCTTGAATTAGCCTCTATGTTTCAACTTTTATTTGTTGAATCATGACATTATAAACACTGCATAATTAGAAGTGGCAATCTTCCAGGAGACTCCTGAAATACTTCTTAGCATGGTAGAAAGGCTGTGGGCCTTAAACATGATTAACCACATAAATCTCATTGCTGTTTCATCATAATTCCTCTGCATGTGAAAAAAAGTCTCACTAGTTTTTGAAAAGTCATTAACTTAGTATCATGGTTCCCCCATTTCCAAATGTACTATCATCACTTTAGAGAGAGACATTTTTCATGCAAAGCACAGCAACGACTGCAAGGACATATAATCAAATAATAAAATTCAGAATGCTTAACCTCCTTGACTCTGCTCAAATTAAATTATCACTTTCCACTTTCATTCTTTAAGCAAGGCTACAAACTGAACTAAGTGGATCACCTCCTCAGGAAACATTGCAAGATGTAAAAGAAATAGAAATCTTTACAAATAATAAACTGTGTTGATCACCAGTTATGCCAAGTAAATGAGAAGCAGAGAAGTAAGCTGAGAGAAATAGAAGAAATTTATTCAGATACAAATAAAAAGAGAACAGGAAGCATGTTTCTGGCCTTCACTAAAGGTGGATTAAACAGCCTAGCATGGACCCTTACACACTAAGGTGAGATCCAAACATGGTTTCATATATTCTGATATTAAATACAATGAAGAAAATAGATTCACAACTCCGTAAATCAAATTCACAAATCAGCAGTAAATGCCTGAACTCTCCATAAATCAAAAGGTAGGAAACTGGATATAGTTCTAAGCTCCAGAACACTAAACTGTTGGGTGCCTCTATGTATCAATAGAGAATTATGAATGGAAGAATGCACATATCTGAAATTCAGTCCTCAAATTTCTTATCCACTTAGCTGCCATGTACAGATGTCTATGAAAAAGCAGTATTTAAAAAATTTTTTTATATGCTTTTCATCACATAACTGGTCCTTCAGAAAAGCACAGGCTGCTTTCCATCAGCTTGTGATAATCCAGCTTGTGATGATAGGCATCATAACAGGTGTTTTACATGTCCCAAGAACAGGCCTACAATTGATCCCATCCAGGAATAAGCTATAGACCAGCTGAAGGAGAATATGCCTCAGTCTAGTAAAAGAAGCATTTATTATTCTGTAAACAAGTCCAGGTACAAAACAGAAAAGCAGCCAGTTTAAAACAACAGTCAGCATAGCTGAAAATGCCTATTTACTACATTGGCAGTTGAGCTGGCAAATTAAAAGGGTAGAGTTTTGAACGCAATGTTTTGTAACAGCTTCACAATTGGAGAAACAAGGACAAGAAAACCTACCAAGCTTCTAAGATATAACCTAAAAATTTTCTGACAAGATTTTAGGAGGTGGTGGCAGAAATCTGGAGCTACCAAACCAGAGACCTTCTGGACCTCAGTTCATGTACTGCTCCATTGCTATCAACAATGCTGCTTTTGAATTTTTAAATGGTCAAAGAGTAACAGAATATGTATGAGAAAAGTGAGACAGTAGATATGAGTAAACACATAGCAAAGTGTTTAAACACTGAAAAGTATGCCAGGAACTCAATCTAAAAGAATAGCTGAGTTAAAATAACTGCACAAATATGAGAGGGTATCTGGGGGAGATGAACATATTCATTCCAAGGTTCTACACTTTAGAGCTCAATGACTTATTTTAAAAGATATTTTTAAAAAGAATGATGCTAAAAATTGTAGAAATAGAAAATTAACACTCCACAAGCACTATTAGGCATAACATAGTCATGTTTTCAGAAAAATATGGATTTAGTAACAAAGAAACCTTTTAAAAACTAAGATGTCTACATCTTAGAAATTGTTATTCAGTTACAAGTGTATATCAAGGTTTATACAACCCCAGACAGCTTTGTAAATAACAGGCAGTGTCTAAATGAGCATTTAATCTCAAAAATAATACATTAAATTTCATCAAATGACTGCAAAAGGTGAAAGTGGCTTAGTATTTATCATGTCTAAATGGCAACACAGTATTTTGCTGAAGTGTACCATGTTGAGTACATATTGGTGTAATCTTGATATTTGTGTTTCACTTTTAAAGTAATGCAAATGACCTGCAGGGCGAAACTTCAGACTCAACATCAAACACCAGAAAGCAGCAAAGACAGTATTTAATTGATTATGAAGGGTCTGTAGAAGCACATGGTAAGACAGTAGAAGAAATCATACTTCAGAAATTTGTATTAGAAATTCTCACTAATTTTCATGAAAACTCAGCATGCATTATTTAGGTAACTGTGGACCTTTCAGGCAAAGTGCCTCCCACTGTTTTCTTGTTTAGTCAGTACTCCCTTCAGTCTCATTTCACCTGGGATCAGGCCATTAATGTCTGAATTTAATCATCAAATATACATGCACATAAAGGTTCATGTGTCATGGGTTACCATTCAGTTAAAGAGTTATCCATGTCCCACATAATAAATCCATATATTGTATATTATATATATATTATATATAGTCAGGAAATAAAATTTTACATGAGATATAGCAAAAGGATGAAGAGTGAGAAAAACATGGGACTGGTGGTAAATGAGGTGGGTGCCCTGGTAACAGAGGACACTGATTAATAGGAGTTTGTCTTTTTTGCTGCAGTTTTCACTGCAAGGACTGCCCCTCAGGAATTCCAAACCCTGGTGATAAGAGAGAGTCTCAAGAAAAAAAGCCTTCCCATTTGAAGTGGAGGATATGGCCAAAGATTATCCAATTTTCTTCAATTGTATATACAACATATTTAAAGTTAGTAGAGGTGTGTGGTATTAACAACTTCGCAAACCTCTATCATCCCAGTGTTACTCTTCCTTTTTAAACTGTCTCCAGTTATAACCTATCATTTGAAAATTTAATGAGGTTCAGAAATACTCTGCCTAGCACTGGAATACACATCAGGGAGGGTGTCTCTCCTCTGCCCCCCATCTCTTGGCATCACTGGGTACAGAACCATGCTTTTGAGACATCTCTATATTTTCATACAGCACTGTGGTATGCTCTGTACATGCACCTGTACTCCCAGAGTTCTTCCCACTTTGGTTCCCCCTTGCAAAAGACAGACTAGAAACGTAGCACTCCAGAGGGAGTTACACAACATTCTATGGGCTGTCAGCCTTCCTGGTCAGAGCAAAACCAAGCTAAGTCCAAACACAGCTGAACTTGAGCTTTCCCCTGCAGCTCCGCAGCTTTTTAGTCTAAGCAATTAGTGCTTCTTACAGCCAGAAAGCTGATAAGCATTGCATCTCTTGAATTTATGTGCCTGAGAGGATAAAATAGCAAGTGGCAAAGTATGATTACACATATGAGAGCAGCCAGTGTTGAAGTCTTACCATAAGTGTTGATGTTTGAATTCACACACCAGAAATTACCAAGCATTTATATGCAAAATTGCTTCCTTCTACTCCCTCCACCCCCCTACCCCCTCCACAGAGTGGAATTGAATTCCTTCTTGTAACCCAGGCCCTCTTTATACAATATCCATTTAGTAAAGGTGAAGATAGTCCACAATCTATAATTCAGGACACTCGAAGAAAAAGCTGTTGACAGACAAACTAAGGAAGATTTCTGAAAAGAGCGGTGTATAAAACTCATGTTGATTCAACTAGCCTCAAGCCAGGGGCTATAATAGTAATTTACTTAAAGAGTAAATTCTGCTAGAAAAACAGTAATTATTTGCTGTTATTTGGTAAAATAGTCAGTGCAGAAGCGTATGCTGTAATTCAATTAGAACAGGCTGAGGATCAAGATGGAGTAATAAAGTAATAAAATAACATATTCCCAGTACTATTGTCCATGACGGTGCTCAGGAAGGATTAGTACACTAACAGCGGAAGAAGTGAGGACATTTCATCTTGCCCCTGGAAGCTTTCTAATCAAGACAGTGAGATGCAGTGCCTAAAAAGAAAAATAAGGATGGAAGATATATATCATCATATCACTCAAAGATCAAAAGCTGATTGTACAGAAGTGCAGTTGCGACTGTACTGGAAAAAAAAAGCAACTCTCCATGAATAGCAAAAAATATATATTTTTCTTTTACAGTTTTAAATAATTTGCACTTTTGGATATGACATTTACTTGTATTGTGTATCATGAACACATTCACTTCTACACATGAACTTCTGTATATGAATTTTAAGACTGCATTCTTCAAACTTTGATCAACATAAAACCAGAACTACTGCTACTGAAGTCTAAAGAAATTAAAATCACTTAAGATTCCAACCACCACACCTTTCTGCTTTTCAGTTAATTATGACCTCATATTCCCATGTTTTTATATGCAAGTGCATATTAAAACAGCAGTCACACACTGCAATGGTCACAGTGCAAATTGCAAACTAGTTTTCAAGCACAAGATTTATGCATTAACCTCAACACTCGTGCACACAAATTACTATTTGCTGAACATAATACTTGCATGTCGTCTTACACTAACATCACAAATACACAGCGCAAATGCTGCCACAATATAGGAACGTTATACAGGTAAATTGAAGTAACGCAAAAAGTTCTTCAGAAATTTCTGATAGTTATTAATGATTTTTTTTCCATGAGTACAGTGATATTGCTATTTCTCCCAAAGGAAAAGATGAAAGAATTAATATGTGTAGATCTACAGACTTATAAAAGTTGTTTCCATTGGAAAAAGAATCCTCCCTTGAAATGATTCTGAATCTGCCAAACCCATTTAAATATGAATATTTATAAATTAGTCCTCCCTCTGAGATGGAAAATATCCAGATATTGTAAATTCTGGAAAAATACTATGAAAATGAAAAATGAAATACTGTATAAAATACATCTCATAGCAAAAAATTATTTTTGTGTACATGATAAATATTATTTGCAACTAATAAAATAGCCATAAATACATAAGCTGTAGAAGAGCACGTCCAGGTATTTTTTAATTAGCAGCCAACTAACTGCCACTATTTGAATAAATTCAGCTACAGAAATTAAAATATCTAAAACTTCATTACAAAATTCTTTAGCCATAAGAAAATATAATCAAGGCAATATATACCCTCAAAAATATAATTAACCTGAACTTAAATAATTTTATAATAATTATTCATGTGGAATGGAAACAGCACTCACAAAATAAAACTCTCACTACATAATAACTACTGTCAAAGAAAAAAATTGTGAGCTAATTAAAAATCCACATACTTTTCCAGTATAACATGATTTGATTGATTCATCAGTTATTTTATTCTTTATAAAATCTTACAGCACCTTTAAAATAGTGTTGTATGAATTTAAAGAGCTGTCCTTTACACCATTTTCCCTTGCATTTTCTCTTGCATTGAGCTGAGTAAGAAAGGTAAGTTAATTATGCGAGTAACATAATCTGGGAGGAGACCACACTGTGTTTACCTTGCTATATTACTCATATTGCTGTAGAATTCTGAGATGCACTGGAAAAAAATAGGGGATTCACTTTATTTAAAATTATACAACATGCCCACAACATAGATCATCAGACCTAAGAACTTGTTGATGCACCTTGTACATCTGGCTTATGCAATGAAGTTTTCAGTATAGATTCAGTACAGTGGTCTCATTTATTGGTAATTTACCAAGTTTTTTTTTTTACTCTATGTAACAGTAAAAATCTCAGTCTTCAAGGTAGAATTTAAACTTTCTACAAAGCTCCTTTACCCAATAATGTTTGTCAAACTTCACTTGATAAGATGTTTTCTTAAATAGTAATTCAAGTCTCTCTGCAATAGCCACCTAACCATCTCTACTGCCTTTGAAGATGAGCATTATCTAACAGCAGGACCCTCACTCTGTCCATACAGATGACATTGCAAGGGGGTAGGTATTGTTTGTTTCAAGATAATTCATGGCATCTTACAAATCAGAAATATTATCAGCCTCCTGTTCATATATTTCATTATACCTGTTGTCAAGACCTTTGCCAATGCTCACCAAGTTTGTTTACTTCCCTCTTTTCCCATTTCCACAGCTGAAAAACATTTTAGGTGACATGTTGCTTAAAACAAATTGAAGCAAGCATTATGCCCTGCATGAAAAACAGTAAGACACATAATTCTAATAGTCTCTGGGAGTGAAATCCTAGCTTAGAAGTCCACAGAGTTATGCCCTTGCTGATCTCAATCACTGATATGATGTTTGCATTTTCAGTAGTATAGTCAGAAAATAAGAAAAAGTAGTTTAAATAGGCTAGACTACTGAGACAAAGCATGAAAGTGGAAAATGGGAAAGAAGTGCTCTTCTCACCTCCCATATACTATTTTAGGGACAGTTAGACAGTTAAAATATTTAGTCTCACAGGTTCTCATTTTCTAAAAGGTGGCATTTCCTCTAGTCAAGAGGGCAGTAACTGGAAACTCAAGTTTTCATTTCTGTAAATATGTGAATAAAAGTAAGAGTTCCATATAAGCAATATTAAATTCATCTCTCAAACTAAAAGTAAGCGTAAGCAGCAGATAGGCAACAGGAACAGAAGTCAATATAAAAAAAATGAGGAGTTTCTCCTCTTGGTATTGTAAGATTAGGAAGTGGGGGTGGAATAGTGAGTAGGATCTTATCTCTAGAGACCAAGTTGATCTGCCTCTACCTTGAGAACCTGACTGAGTGGAAATAAATCAAAAAGTAAGGTATAGCAGCCTAAGCAAAACACTAATTCACAATTAATGATGGTTTAGATAACTAATACTCCAACTTAAAAAAAAAAAAGTATTGAATTCAATTTACCCAGAGACAGCTTCTCATCCAAGGCACCAGTGCAGCCGCATGAGCTAAAGTAGGCCCTGGTGCACACCCCAGTTCTAAGGCATTCCCCCCAGTCTCATGGTTCTCTTCCTATTGAGGAGCAGCCTTGCCTACTTTGTTCCCCAAAGAGCAGAAGTTCAAAAAAGTTATACTTGTCATTTTATGTGAGATAAGATCAAGTAAAGATAAGAATCTGTTCAGAAAAAGCAATAACAAGAAGAAAATCTAACTCCTTGAAATTTTCCTGAGAACACATTAGTTACTTTTTCTTTCCATGTTCCACCCTTTCTTAGATTAGACTTAAAATTTTGTCTAAAAACAGATGATGAAAAATTCAATCAAACAAAATCTTTAGGGATTGTTACTTCAGTAAGGTTTTTTTCCTGTGATGGGAAGTGTTTTAAAATTTCTCTATTTTGTCAGCAACAGAGAAATGAATTATTCTTATAGCTATAATGCGCACACTGACAGAAATGTTTTTTCATCTTTCTTACTTCTTTAGAAGAATGCCTAGGGTCTTTATCTTGTCTGCTAAAAAAAAAGGCATAAAATTAAGTATCATCTATCAATGAAATATTATGTTTAGCACAAACAAAACTATTACTCGACCACAGAGGACAATTTGAAAGTAACCTTCAGCAGTTTAGATAAATCCGCGAGCACAGCTACTTGCTATCTTTGAAATATGTAATTTTTTTTTTAAATGTGCTATGAATCATGACTAGAATGAGTTTTTGCTCTTTTGTTTCATAGGGAAAGGATGCAAAGCTTCACTGTATTAAAAATACATGATCAAATTTATTCTCCTCTCCTCATAGCAGCTCCTTTCTCTCATTTTGAGTAACACCACTTATTCCATCTCACCACTTTCCACCTCCCTAGTGTTTGCTCACCATTCTGAGCATCTGTCTAATCTACCAGGAGTCCCTTGTACTCATACTCATTGACATACTGCATACTCAAAGAGCAGTACCTATTGCACTACAGCATCTTTTCTTATTCTCAAGGATACGGTTTCCAACAGACAGACTTTTTTTTTTTTTAAGGTTTTACTCAGAAAGCTGACTGAATTGAAGCTTCATAATTTGAAGCACTTGACACTGACTTCAACAAGATGCCCCTGCAAAACTTATTAATTCCCTTTTTTATCCTTCAGGATACTTTCCTGGAAAATAACAGCACATGACAGTAAGTTATCATCAGTCACAAGTGAGAAAAAGGATAGGAACCTAGAGTTTAATTTCTTATTTATGTATTTTCTATCTATGTATTTTCCCTGAATTGACTCATTTTACTGAAATCACTCAGAAACACTCTGTTAACAGCTCTTTTAAGTTCTTCAGTAGACCTATTAATCAGAGCTTATCAATAAAATCAGAATTTAGTGCTTTCAATAAATGCTTGGATGTGCCTGTAGATCGAGACTTGCATCAAATTCAAAACAATACACTGCATTATTTATACAGGGTGGAAGAGAACCAGTGATTAAATTTCCATATATTTGAATCAGTCTGGAACACTGATATTGACAAGCATATAAATTTAGAAAAAAATGCACATTGTAAAGTTTCAAGAAAAAGAGACATTGGTCAATACCTAGTTTGCTGATTTCTGACTTTTTGTATTTTTCCCCAATAATTTGTTTCCTGATGCTCTATTTGTCAATGAAAGGAAGTCATTCCAGAGAAGAGGTGACACCTGAATTCATGATTTTTGATCAGCTTTGATGTCCTCACAGAATATGTGTATATATATGTATATATAAGACAAGACAGACCACTCATGAGACCAAGCTGTTCCATAACAGGTTACTGACCTCCACACATACTGCCCAGGTGAGGGAAAGGCACACAGGAGGGCAGCTCTGCCAAACAGCACAGACCACATGCCACAACCGGAGCACAGGATAGCACCAAAGATGCTCTTCTGGGCACACAGATTAGCACTGACCCCTCCTCACGACCATCTCTTCAGCACCTGGGGACACCAGACACATAAGCACTGTAGAATACTTCACGGGCAAAAAGGATCTGCCTCCCTTTTCAAAGCTAGTTTCAGCCCTGAAAAAGACTAGGATCTTGAGAAGATGTCATGAACTCTTCACATCACCCTCCCTTCTCCTTTCACTTGCACAAACTTGATCATTCAGCCAGGCAGCATGAATAAAGTAAATCTGAGCTGTGCTGATGACAGTAAATCAGGTTTTCCCTATCAAAAATCAGGGCTTCTGTTTAATAGCAAGCTCTGCACAACATAAAAGACTGCAGCAGCTCTAATCTCTGTCAGGGCCAGCATGAAAATTCTCAGTCAAGGAGTTCACTTTGCATGGGAAAAGTCAAGATTGGATCAGATCTCTTCCACTGTGAGTAGAAGAGCTACGTTAAGTGTTCACCAAGATGCATGTATCCCTCCCCACCTCCACCGCACACTGTGGTCTGATTCACTTAATTATAAAAAGAAAGGGCTTGCAGGACATTGTAAATTGCTCTGATTGTTTTACTCTCCAATACTGTAATACTTTGTTGGATTATAAGCAATTAGTACTGCCCACTGTTTCCTTATTAGCTCACACCAAGGTCTCTAACTTTGTTTGGCTTTAGGGATCTGAAACTAAAAGACTGTGTCACTGTCTTGGGAAATATAAACCATTGCATATTTGCCTACTGACATTCCCAAGTAACAATACGTTCCTCCAGCTGCTGAATCCCCTGTACCACAGGACCTGGGCTATGCAGGTTCTGAAGTTCCTATACACTTTTCAAAGTATAAGCCATCTTTTTTAATGAATACATTTGCCTTGCATTACATCCTTCTAATAATGAAGGGTTCTGTCACGTTTGTTCTAATAAAATAGTTCTGAGTTTTTGAAATCTTGGTTAAACTGGAAAACATATTCCTCCCAGTGTATGCATGCAAACACAAAGGTATAAGAAAACATCTATTCTCACTGTTAATGCTCTGAGTACTAGGTTATAGTTATCCTAAACTCCCTTCGGGGAATCCATTGTGATTTAGTTCAATATCTGTGAACTGATGAAAAAAAGCACAAAGCTAGTAAACAGAGCTTGCTTGTGCAGTCAACCCTACAAAGGGACAACTATTTGGCAATTTGTGAGTGAAAAGAAAAATCAACATGCTCGGACTGCTGTCTGGATCTTTATTTAGGTAAACTTTAGAGGAAATCAGCACTATTATTCTGTCAAGACTGCCTGAACATTTCTAAAGACAGAATGTTTCGGTATCAAATAAAGGATTATATCACAAAGATATCAATAAGTCAATGTAATTGTTATCCCAGCAAAAGGTAACAGTAACTCTGAAGATCTTCATGAATCTAGACTGCATTTGAATAAGGCCTTAAAAAAAAAACATTTTCTAAATCAGATTGAGAATAAGTAAATTCCATGTTAGACATTAATTCTTTGCTGTTATAAAGAATTTTTACTTCTACTACCCTTCTGTCATTTTTATACACTTTCATTGCTGAAAGTGATTGCATTACATATTTTAATTACTTTATTCATGCTAAGTAAAGGTCATTTAATCTACTTAAGAATTGAATAAATTGAATACGCCAGGATGAAAAGAACTGAGCAGGTTGGGAGTTCCTCTCTGCTGGAGCACAAATCTAAGAGCAGAACCTCCTTTCACTTTTGTCATAAGATTCCCCTGGAATGGAGTCACAAGGACAATTATTGTTTTATAGATGTTTTTAAAAAGTGCTGAGCATGAAAAATGGGGCAGTAATTTATGCCTGGAAGAACACACAATTGAAATAGCTAGCAGAAATAGTTAGCAGATGATGGCTAGAGGATGTGATGCATACACCATATTAGCTTCATCACTTTGAATTCTTCCATCACCTGGGCTCTTCAGTTTCAGAGAGATCAGAGTTTCATACAGACATATCAGAAAGAGAATGCTCAGAAAACAGCTGGACTGAAGTTTTCAAATGAAACAACTTTATGTAAAACATCACCACCTTAGCAGCCTTTGATGAATGTAAACGATTTGAAAGAAGCCTTGCACAAATGCCCAGTAGACGATATCCTGAAGTCTTGAAAGTACCATCTGGAGTGAGGGCTTTGAGAACAACTATGCTGCACACTATGAAAACAGTATCCAGATCTTTGAACTCACAAGTTGTGTGTCCTTCAGAGGGTTGATACAGGATGACATGGAATGGTGGTCCAGAAGGCATCTAACCCAACAAAACACTTTCAGCAGTTAACAAGTACACAATTTCCAGAAAGGAATTTCCTTTCTACTGATGCCCTCTTCTTGCAACTGGGAGTTGATTATCCAGTTAATTAGGAAAAATTCCCATCTCTGCAAGGTTGTTGGACTGCAAGATCAAGCACTATAAATAGCACTTGCTTGCTTCTTTGGTAGTGTTGGCAGGAGTTATACCAACAGCTGCTTATATTTCTGCAGCATCAGTCATTTTAGTTTCAAAAATTAAACAAACAAATAAAATTCTAATATAATAGGGGCAAAGTCAACCTATTTTATGAGTAACCACTAGACACTTACCAACACAAGAAATTTCAGAAAGTATTGACCTGGGTCATATTTAAATTAGTGACCTAGAAATAAACAGCTGAGTATCTCCCTACTGCTGTCCTCATCTATTTTGTCTTGTGATACTTCCTAGTATAGCTTGTGCATCAAGAGTAATTACATTTCTTTTCCTCCTGAAGAGCACCACATGTTTTTGCTGAATGAAAAAAGTATAAGGGCAAACTTCATTATCTCCCAAGATACATGCTTTTTAATCAAACATCCGATTTTAAAAAAAAGCAATAGTACAATACACAAGTGTTGTGATCATGCTATTACAGAACTAATTCTATTTTTGCTTAAAGTGAAAAGACTGTCAGAAAGCTCCTGTTTATTTCAGAATCTTAATGTTTCACATTTTCACTTACTGCAGTGTAATGTGTAATGGATCAATAGATTTGACATGTCCTTCATTTACAAAACTCATCATTACTTTTAGCTGCTCACATTCATTATGCACGAAGTAGAACTGGAATCCAAACCGAAGCCCTAGTCCTTAAATATGGCTGTTACAAGAGAACCATGTTTAGGAAAAAATGTCTCTGTTTTAATAACAACACAGAGGAACTTCTCAGTGAGAGATCTGGGAAGTTCATGTGCTTGGGTAAAACCTTATATCAAGCTTCAGAAAAACACAACTATGCTAGTAGTGTATCAGCCTCACTTCTGAGTACACGGCAATACCACTCCACAGCTTGGTCATCATCTTCCCCATAATATCACAAAGAATAATTTAGAACAACTTATTCTGGAATAAAGACCACAAAAAAGGAAGGCAAAATTGAGATCTTCACCTTGACATGTAAAGGAAAGGTAAATGGTTCTCTGCATCCATCAGTAGAGCCAAAACTAGAGTCTATTAAGTGAAATCTCAGAAGCCATGCCCGAAACAGACAAGAGGAAGTGATTCTTCAAAAACTCCAGAATAGACTGTGAACATCTCACTCTAGGAAACTGTCAGTGCTAAATGCATGGGTTCAGAAAGTAACAATGCATGTAAGAAGAACTCCTCAGGCAATGCTTTTGAATTAACTAAACTGTAAACAAATGATGCCTCCCAGCCTCTAACAAGCACTTGTGCTCTTCTCATATTCTTGTTATTTATCACGTTTAGCACGACAGTGACAACTGTCAGAGTCATTTCAGTGACGCTCAGATTCTTCAGAGAGAAAAAGAAATGTACTAAGTTCTGTTCCTTGTCACAGGGAACAGTCACAGTCTCCTCTGTGAGGCAGGAAAGTCGCACAGTAAAGCAGTTAATGACTTGGCACTTCTAAAAGAAACTTTAACATGAAGATGTCATTTTTAGTTAAAGCGTATTTAAAGAGGCAGCTCCACCACTTGATTCAGGTAAACAGACAAGGAGAAGGTTGAGGTACTCAGCAGCTTGTTGGCTTAGTCTTCACTGGCCACTGATCTTGTCCCTCCAGCTATAAGCAAAGATCAGATTCACAACCACTTAAGTCTGTAACTCTATAGGTCCTGATAAGATGCATCCTAGAGGCCTGAGATAGTTGGCTGATGTAGTCAGCAAACCACTCCCAATGATACGGGGAAGTTCATGGCAGTCAGGTGAAGTCCCTATGACTTGAAAGAAGGCAGTGTCACACTGATTATTAAGGAAGGTAGAAAGGATGACCCAGGGAACTGCCAACTAATCAGCTTTGTGAAAGGAAGAAAATATTCACTCATAAGGATTCCCTAAAATATACTCTGTCGCTTTACATAATTTTTATTTGAAATTTTCTAGTGATAGCAGACTTGTACAACATTTTGTAAGAGTTAATGCTTCTCTTCCAAAAGCATGCACCTTACTTCCCATCTAAACTTTTTGCATTCAAACAGTGCATCTTTGTCATAGTTCCCTTTTAAAATAGATGTTTTTACATTAATTGTTCTAGTACAGTGTTTCTCCTTCCAAATTGCAGACTGCTAACCTGCTCACTCCTGCAGTCTATTCCTTTATATCCCCCAGAGAGCATGGGACCACTTGAATGATATCCCACCATCATTTCTTCCTCTTTTGTAGTGAGCTAGGATCTTTAAGATAACCTCTGAAATTTATCAGTGTTGATGGCACTATTGCCATGAGTTCTTTTCTGACTTGACTTAGAAACTAATTTATTGACCAAATATATCTCCGATGCTACTGAACAACTGCTTGCTTGCTTTATGCCATTTAATTTTTCCTGTTATTTGTGCATAACCCTGCATTAGGGGCCTTTACCTTCACATAGAGACATTTGAAGGTCTTAGTGAGAAAGCATTCCTTTAGTTTACCTTGTTTGTGGAAACTTTTCTGGAGGAGGGGACATGGGTAGGGGTGCTCAGCATCACCATGAATCCAAGCATTTTCAGATCAACAGGAAGTACTGCTATATACTACTTATTAGTATATTAGTTTTGCACCCAAACAACGTGAAAAATGCAAATAGAAATGCTCCTTTTCCAAAAATATGAGATTGTCCTGGAGGTTAGCTATTTCTAACTGTGATTACAGCTGAAACTCAAGGATGGGACAGATTAGTCCTTCAAAAAAATTGTCAGTACGAACAGACACTGGAAATAACCATGTTATGCTCTGCCAACCACCTAATTCCCATAAACTTTTGTTAATGACAGTAAAAACAGCTCAGTTTCATTTCTGTTTACAGTTTCTTCCTCCAAAAACTGCATGCATCTGTATCCTGACAAATAAAACATAGTGAGGTGACATGAAAAACAGCAAGCATTCTGGGCTGCTGAATGGAGCACAGTGCAAAAATGCGTATATTTAAGTTTCCATTCTTCATGGGAAGAGATAAATAACAGTATGTCACAAAGAACAAACTTTAAAATGAGCAAACTTAGGCACGTACTAGTATTTATAGGAAGATAAGCTAAAACTGCATGAAAGAAAACAGAGCAACATTTTCAACAACCAAAGAGAACACAAGCACGTGGCTTGTCAGTAGGTTGGAAGCACGCAACCTTTAGACATGACACAGGTTTACAGAAAGTTCACTGCCACTGACCTCTGAAAATATTCCTCAGCCTTTCTGTTCCCCACATTAGGGCAATGGGAAGTGACAGAATTCACCAATAAGCTATGCCAGACAGTGCTACAGAAGAAGAATCAGCTGTAGGATAAATGAGCTCTTTTATTCAACAGAGCCTGAGGCTCAGCTTTTGAACTCCTCACTGCCCTCCTGTAACAAGAATAAAAATTTCTGCCAACACTATCAAACCTCAGCAGCTTGACTACCCATTATGCAAGCATATTGAAAGCCCCAGAACCAAGGGCCTCCACCAAGCACTCAATTGTATGCTTACCTGCAGCACAGACTATAAAAAGGAAACAAAGCAGGCAGGGAGTACTGCATCATTATGGGTGCAGAACAGCTTTGGACGCCAACATGAAAATACAGACAGAGCGTGTAGGTCACAACAGATCAGAACAAGCTGTCACTTCAGACTGCTGTCATTAGATAAGTACTGAAGTGTTCTGGTATTTACATTCTGTTAAAAATTAAGGTTTTTTTAATTGACAGCAGAGTGTCACATCTAAAGCCCTCCGATCTCCTCCTTTCCAGCTGTTATAATCTGTCACCTTCCAACTTCATGGTCTGGATGCCTGCCCTGGCTACACTTTCACCTGCTACACATATAATTCTCTCCTGCACTTTACTATCCCCAGAAAATCAGACAAGAGAAAGCTAAACCATGGTCCCACAGCTCTGCAGTCTGTACTCTGAAGAATATAACCAAAGATATCTTTGAAAGTAAGCCTCAGTTATTAGCAACCATCATTGCTCTAGACAGTCAATGCCCCTGTTGTACTGGGGCTGAATCTCACAAGTCTGCTGCTTAGTGTTTGCTAGATTAGAACAGCCCTTCTGACACAAGCACTCACAGACTGGATTCATGTACTTGTATTTTCTCCCCTCTGGGTGTCAGAATGTAAACTGATTCAAGACTCCAATGTAGTTAGCTATAAAAGAAAGAAGAAAGCATCAGCAAAAGCCAAGGCTTTTAATATTCAAAAGACATAGAAAAAAAAGTTTCTTAGTCAGAAGACATTTTTAGCATCATCCTCTGCATCACAGAAGATGTTTCTGAGCAGTGGAGGAAACAGGTATATGAATTAATATCGGTCTTTAAAGGAAGGTTGCTTTTGGAGGTCTACCCAGGCTCTATATCCCATAGCGATATATATACACAGACTGTAGGAACTCACAAAGGAACTCTTTCATGTACACTCAGCACAAACAGATGGACCATTACCGTATCACACAGCTATTCCACATTTCTGCAACAAATGTGAACATGACAGTGCATGGTCTTTATATATAGAGTCAGGACAAGGAATTAAGACATGGACCCGTGCTGCAAAGTAGAGAGCACTACCTGTTATTCACAGATGGGAAAAGTGCCGTGTTTCCCAGTTCCTCTGGACTACCCCACTTCACATTCTGTATTTCAGCATACAGCCTCTGCATTGCTGCAGAAAGCCTCAGTTGAAATGAGGCTGAAGAAGGACTCAGGTATGTTAACAGTTTACATCAATAGTCTTTCATTTTTTAATTCAAAAATGGTCCAGAAATCATCAGATAATAGAAAAAGTATGTGGAAGGAAGGCAGAAATGGTGAAGAAATAGCACAAAAGAGAACTACTTATACCCGTAAACAGGAGAAAACTGATTTTAGTGAAAGATGAAAAATGCAAAGCAAGACGTGACATATCTCAAAGCCATCAATAAGATGAAGGGGCAGCTTAGGGTAAGGCAGGATATTTGCAAATGGGAAAACAAAGTCAGTTTTGGACAATGCTTTTGAGAAGCAGAAATTCCTGCTAACACAATTCCATCTGAAAGACTGAAAGAGATAGGTCAACAAAGTGTCTTTCCACAAAATAAATTCTTCAGATAACAGGTCTTCTAATTGCTTAGTAATTTTTCTGCCATTTAACTGTAGCCATTCTATATGGCTATCTTCCCTGTAACGCACAGGGTTTTCAAAACCCTTTCCAAGAAAATCGATCTTGCAGATAAAAGCTTAAAAAATTCGTATACTTCCTAGAACAAGCTGTGGATGAGTTCTCTATGTCTATAGCTTACCTACATACTAAGAGTACAGGGAAAGTAGAATACTGTTGTATGTGTTTTTTGTTACATATAATTGGATTGCATATACTCTACTTTGATTGAACATAAGTTTTAACATCAACTTTGATTAATACTGATAATAGTAGGAGAATCCTACAGAATAAACACTGATCAAATGGTACTCAATCCATTTATCCTTTTTAATCCAAATTATTTTTATCAACTCTTAATAGCAATTTTGTAGTGCTTTTTATTTTATAAGAAGGTGCTGTTGAAATTAAAACAATAGAAGCATTTTCTGCACTGTCACACAAAAATGCACAAATAGAGCTTTAAATTGTTGATCATCATCCTTCAGTTCCTGGAACCAAAAATTAGTTATCTTGCAAGCCCTGTTACTGTTACAAAGGAGTAGTTCAATGTTTCTGAGCTTCAGACAAGCAGGGAACACTTGTTTTTTTTGTGTGTTGTTTGATGGAATACTTGGATATAACACTAGGTTGCTTATAATTATGACTGTAGAAAAACTGAGATACTGAACGCTATAGCCTCTTCAGACTTCATTGAGATCCATCCTTTACTGGTATTAACAAGTAACTTGTATTTTAGTTGTACTGTGTTCATGCCCATTTTAAAACATCCTGCTCTTTCAGCTCCTTGTTTTCACTTTGGAGAAGGAAAAGGCTGCTTCTTCAGCACCTGTGAAGTGCATTGCTATGCAACTCCTGGAGGTCAAGAGGTGCTGTTAGGGAAAGTAGTAATGATAAGGAGGAATCTCTGAAATGAGAAATGAAAGGAAAGCCACCAGGAAGTACAGGACAGTCCTGCCCCACCCTTTTAATAATGCACTGTCAATTCAAGAAAAATACAGAACAGAAATAGAGCAATACATACTATAAACTGTTAGGAAACTGAAAACAGTTGTGTTAAGAAAACTTTTAAATTGACTTCCAAAAAAATAGTGACATGAGAAGCAAATTAAGCATAGAACAATCTGGATACAAAATTGCTTAAGTAAATTAGAAACGAGAAAAATAAATCAGGATAATGATATGATCAACTCTGCAAAACTGTAATATTTTGACAATGTGGAAGACTCTTCAATTAATTACTTATAATGTACCACTCTAGAAGTAAGGGTTGTTTACAAGTAACAGAATGAACTGGAAAATGGTTATTTCTCTGCATTAATGACAGATCAGTGCTGTTTTGAACAAGTAGAAGCTGATCAACAGGACAACTGCTGTACCATTGATCTCTCAATACTGCTGAGTTACTTGTATGGTTTAGACCTGAATTAAACACTGTGTTCAAGCGCTTCTTCTACAGTGATCTACACTAAACTCTGTTTTTGCTCTCAGTGTGGTTAACCTTAAGTGGAATCCCAGTTGAGTCAATTTTGCTTTCACATAAGGATTTGAACTGCCAGAGCAACTTTCATCTTAGGGAAATTGCTCCAGCTGAAAGAGGCCCTTTACTCATAACAAATTGGCTCTTAGAAGCAGAACCAGAACCAAGCATTCTTTGCCATTAAATAGCAAAGTCATCTTCCAGATGAAGTCAAATAAGGCTAAGCTTCAAGCCAGAGATCCTTTTGGATCCCCCTTATCTAATGACACAGAAGTCACCAGTGAGAGCCAGACTGTAGGTAAACAACAGACAGAAGTTCATATGAAAATAGGCAAAGTTTTCAAAGACTAGGATCTTTACCAAAAAGGGTGCTGTCCTTCCCTCTCTTTCTATCCCAATAAGAGTTAGAAGATTCAGCCTTAAAATAACAATCGTGCAAACTTATCTGGGTGGCATGCGTGGCATGAGACTTGAGGAACTGTAGATTCATAGGTTACCTCCTCAGAAATACAGAGAGCATAAAGAAAAACAAGAAAATATATTTTGCACAGTTTCTGAGAACTGTTGTTCTCAAGAGAAACGATAAAAAGTTAATAATGAAACATGTTAAACACACCTTAGTCCCTTCTGCTTGCATATTTTCCAAATACCACCTACAGCCTCTCCCCAGGCCATGCTTGTTTCCTCGTGCTGTCCCAGAAGTTTCCTTCAGGGAGGGGTGGAGCTCTTTTATAGCTTCACCAAATGGTTTGTTAATCAGCTTTATCAAGTGATCTAGGGCTACTCTCTAGTGATAGATAGCTATGCTTCTAGTTGTCAAATCTTAACTGCTTTTGATGGCCAATAATTTTCTCTTTGTTTTGTCAAAGCTGAATGACTTAATGCATCATCCTAAAATTAGGTATCTGAAGTGGGTTACAGCCAGTTCTCATGTAAGATTCAATTTGACATGTTTAATATACAGTGCTAAAAAAAAGCCTATTTCACTTCCTGAGTGAAATAGGGTATTTATTTGATTGGGCTCACATCTTATTTTGAAAAGAAAGAAATCATGCTAATTACTTTTTTATGATAAGTTGATATAAAAGAGCACTTTACACCAATTAAGCTCTGGTAGTGCTTGATTGCAGGGCACAGTACTTTTCACACCCTCTTTATGTATCAGGTACTTAATTTCTCCATCTACACATACAACTACATTCTATAACTGCCTGTGAGAGTCATTAAAGGGAACCTTACTGTGTAGATAAGCTATATCAGTTGGCAGGAGCCTTACATTTACAATTGATGACTTAATTTGCTGTTGTCAAAAATACAATAAAAATGACTAGAAAATTAATAGAAGCACCAGTAATTTTTCCCTAAAAACTATATTTCAGAATATTAACAGACACCGATGCTGGAAAGAAAATAAAGCTTGAAATTTGTGTATTCCTGTGTATCCTACTCATCTACTAGCAGAAGTTAAGAGCCTCAGGTTTGCCTTGTCTATGTCAAGAAGAATCATTTTTCCTATTCTGCTGGCTGGAAATGAGCAGACATTTGTGCTCCAAATGATTTGCATTGAATTCCTGTTCAGTTAATTTTCCCTCCTGCAGGTTGGGAGGATATTTGTAGCTACAATACAGTGCAGCATGATCCACATTCTACTACCCTTTCCACACCAACCTTGTGCAGTGTTTCTAAGAACAAGGGCAGATACCAATTCACTTGGGAATCATGCATACCTAAAACCTGCTGTTGTGCAAATCCAAGAAATAACACATCTCTCTTCCCTTTCCAGGATGTAGGCATCTCTGACAGAGTTTACTTTTGAAAGCTTCTTATTCCTTATTTACTCCTGAAAGTTGCCCCATATTATGTTGCTGTGCAAAAGGTTTCATTTCCACAAGTACATACTTTACTGTTTTACTCACAAATCCAAGCTATTTCCCATCATTCCCACTCTCTTATGAAATACAGCAGAAAAATTGGCTCCTGTTCTTCTATAAAGACGTATAAGTAGGGAGGTTTAAAAGATAACCTTGCTACAAAAGAAACCGAGTTCTTTGCAACCATACACATTTCAGAATGAAGAAAAACAATAGTGGTGACTATCAGCATGTGAATGCATACAGACTTTGCAGGATAATAATTTTGTTAACCCACTTAACTAGGAATAAAAATTAGCCTAGCAGCTCTGAAGAATTCACACATATCTAGAGTAAATGAGGCTAAGGAGAATAATAAAACATGTACATTCCAGAGAAACAAAGGAGTCCCTCAATGTTAGCACCTAAGAAAAAGAAATTATAGAACTACTAGATTAACAAAGATTCTTTTGTACTTTTGTCCTGCATTTGAAAAAGTCCTAGAAAATATTGACAGTAATTTAATAATAACTCAGTAAGACACAAAAGTAATGACAATTAACTAGGCTGAAACCTCATAAAAAAAGCTTTGAACTAAAAAGCCAGTGAGTCTTCCAAGCCAGGAAGAGAGACTTTCAGTAGGTCTCTGAACCTTCAGGAAAAACCCAAAGACTCATGTTATATGATATTTGTGGTATCCATTTTAAAAGCTGCTAGGCTACATGGGAGATTATAGGTCTTTCAGATGCTATCAGTCAAGTCCAATCAAAACAAACAATTGCTGAAACTGAGACAGAAATTAAAAAAAAAAGTAACAAATGAAGACTTGTACCAGCCAAGAAAGGCTGTAATCAAACTAATTATACTAATCAGTTCTGAGATCAAGAGCTCCTTGACAAAGGAAATATAGTGCCAATGCCGTGCAGATTACTTGGTAGCCTGACACCAACAAAATGGATCACAACAGTGGAAAATGCACATATTCAAAGAGTGAACAGAAGTTGTACATCCAGAACAAGCATTGCTACTTGAAAATAAAGGCTTAGAGATAAAGGATTTGAGAAGGTAGGGTCATATACAGATACGCATGTAAATGAATAATTCGTCCCTTGGTTTTCCTCAGTCAGTTGCAATAGTTGCAGTCATTGCTGAAGACATTCTGTCTATAACTCAAATACTAGATCCAGTGCTGTCTCCAGCATCATTTAGGCTGCACCTAAATACTCAGGAAGAAGGTTAGCTCTGTCTTCATGCACAGAAATGCTGGGGGGATATTGAGTAGAAATTTTCATCTCCATCCACTATCACTTTATCATGCTCATTTGAAGAGTTAAAACTGAGGCAGTGTGAAAGAAAGAAAAAGAGAATTATGAAGTAGTTTTAATATCTTGCCTTATAATGACAGTCGGAAAGCTTTAACTATTTCTTAATATAGAAATTATTTCATCTCAACCTAAGTACCTCAGAGACAGAAACTTGACAGAGGGCTCTTCAATTTGCTAGTGAGAGCTTTGAGCTAAGTTTGAAGTTAGACCAATTTAGACTGCAATAGATGTAAAACTGAGGGTAATAACCATCTGAAAAAAAAGCAAAGATTTTTGTTGCCACTATCTAACTATAAACTTTCAAAATAGTTATACATGGTATTTTTCCAATAAGGATTTCAACAAGGAATTCATTTAGGAAAAACAATTTATATAAAAAACATATCACATCATCAAACTATATTTCTTGGATTTATTATCACTCAGCTGGATTAGTGTAAGATGTTACATTCAGAGATTTTATATAAAAAGTTGTTTAAAAGATGTTTGGTATATTTTTCTGCCTTTATTTCTTTCTGGACTTATTCTATGTACTTTCCCTAGACTTTATTCTAATTCACTGACTCTACTAGGACTATTTTTTCCTTCTCTCTTACTGAAGAATTAGATCTTCCGTCTCCTTCTTGTCCTTTTCTTCAGTTTAAGCTTTCCTTCATCCCTCCCAGTCTTCTCCCCTTTAAACTCCCTCCTTTGCTTTGCCTTCATATTCTCAACCTTCCTCTTTATCCTTTTTATTTTTTCCAATCATACTTAGTGTGACCTCACCTCAATGCAGTATTTCAGCTAATTGCTTTTGATTCTGACTTTGATAGCTTCACTGATAAGGAATTTTCTAAGATATAAAAGCAAAACTGTTGAAACCCATTTAAAGAGCCAATAGAAAGTATGTATATACCCTTCTCCATAAAGAATAAATTATGGCTAGGAGCAGTCTTACTGTTCTAGAAATTCTGACAGGTGTATCTGCAAGGCAACATCTTATGGGCTCTTAATATCCTTACTGAGATAAGTTGATGCATTCAATTAAATTCCTGGTGTGCAACCGCAGATTATAACAGTTATTTATTCTTCCACAGATCCAGCAGGGTTTCCAGTCCTTCTGTCTCATTCCTTCAGGATGCTATAGTCCAAGCATGGAAAACTAACTTCATGTCCAGTGACTGTAACTAATCACTGTTTAGCAGATCTGCTCCAGGCAGAAACAGTTTTTTGAGTTCTGATTGAGAACTTCATGCAGAAGTCTGATATATTTAATTCACTTAACACTCCATACCTTCCCATCACTTTCCCAAAACATCTTACATTCCCCCATGTAACCAAGGTATCTGGGTTAGATAATCAAGAATCAACAAAGTTCTCATTGCAGCCAAATTTTTCCTGAACCTGTCCAGGACACTTTATTTTCACTCAAATCTGCATGTTATTTTTTATATGTATGGCCATGCCATTCCTGTAAATAAATGCATTCACCGAGACTGGTCAGTATCCAGTATTCATCCTGTTAGATGTTAACTTACCACTTCAGACATTGCTTTCCCATGAAAGGTAATATATTAGGTTTTCAATAAAATGTACACAACTCCTGAAGAGGGAAAATTTGATTTTTGAACAGCTGTTCAGAAGTAACAGTCAACAGAAAAGTACATTATTTCTACATATTGCAGTGTTCAGTTCAGAAGCCCAGCAGCATCTAGTAGATAAGAAATTTGAATTCAAATGATAATTTTAAGTGAATAAAATATTCACAAATAGTGAGATTGTCCCAGAAAAAAATGATAGTGTAGAAGCCTTGATTCAGCTTTTTATTTTTCCTTGTAGATGTATTTATTTTCTTACTTACATTTTAATTTTCCTCAGTAAGAGATGAGGAGGTTTAAGGCAAAAAGAGCAGATGGAGAAGCAAACTATTTAGATGAAGATTTGAAAAGTAATATTAGAGACAACAGGCAGGGCAATAAGATCATAAATAACTGAGTGCCTCACCCAGAGTTCAGGTAGAAGCATGCTAGGAGAGACAGAAGATAATTTATCAGCTGATAAAGGAAACCATCAAAATTAATGGTGTTCATATGTTTTGTATGTTTTTGAAGTAGCTACACCTGAATGACCCTCGGAGCTAGGAGTTTCCTCCTGGTCCAGCCCCACAAATGTGAGGCTACTGGGGGTGCCCTTGGCCCTGGGAACAGGCAGACGTGAGGCTGAACACTTCCCTCTGCACATGCTCATACTACAGGTCTGTACAGCTGTTTGGACTGATAAAAACAAAAAACACTTTACAAACACATGCATACAGCACTCTGATGAACAACTTGAGTAACCTGCTCCTGCACTGTAGCATGCATGCCTACACCTGTAGCCAAATGAGCCAGTCACACAGAAATTGGTCAGAAGTCTGACCCAGAGAGCAGAAAACCACCTGTGGCAGTCAAGCTGCTGACCTTCACATTCAATTGGCTCATCCCCTTTCCCTTTTCTTTTCCACTCTTGCTTTTTCACTAGCACACCTTGGTTCCTTCCCAGCAGACTCATCTTGATGAGCACTACTCCAGAGATAATCCTTTCTCCAACCTCTGAATGGTCTTAAGTAGAAGCCCAATCCTACACTCCACCTCTAAAAGGGTTGCTCTGCCTGACACTGTTTCTTAATGGACCTTTGATTTCACCACTGGTGGTCCTTGAAAGCCATGAATCATCTGATAAGCTCTTTGTGATACCAGACAAAGTGTTACCGTGATTATCAATAGACATACACAAGAAACAACTTTAACTTACCCAGCAGGTGATAAGGGCTTCAGGCGATGGAGCACTCTGCCTCAAGAAGAAGCCTTCAGCCAAAAAACCTTCTCTCTTCAGAGGCTAGCCCTTAAATGAGCCCAAAGAGGGGAAGACCCAGGCTCCACTCCTTTCAGTCATGTGGGAAGCACAAGTGAATTGCTTGCACCTGTGGTTTCTGGATTAGCCATACAAATTCATCAGGTACTCAATCATCAGTTCAGGCTGTGACCTAACAGTTCCCCTACAACCATGATAGCCCTTTAATAAATGAGCTGCCTCCAGCAAGAATAAGTGTCACAAATAACAGAAAGAGTAAAAGCCAGACAAGTTGCTCATCTGAGACCAATGAAATAAATGATCACAGATTAGGAACCATTGATCTTAAATAAAAATAGCTATCAATAGAGAATTGTATCAAAATGTTAAATTGAATGATAAATGAAGCGTAGGCACAGGTGTATGTTAGCAGAAAAAATGAGACATCGCATCTTAAACTATCTCAAGAATGAGATAGGACATATACCCCAAATCGCTCTTTTTCCACCAGGGATCTGACAACATGCTGACTAAAGTATGTGTTTATCGCACTTCATGTCCCCCAGTTGAATCTGTATGGGTAAAGGTCTCAAGAGAGCTGTGGAGAAACATGTCATGAGGCAGCACAGTTGGCTTTTGAGAACAGAGATGGGAGGAGAGGCAATATGAACATTTCTCATGTGCTGGATAGTCAGGTGTGCTGTACTTCAGATGATCATTTGACTGCTTATACTCTTGAATTAGCAGTTCACTTCCAACTGTTGCAGTACAGGATACACTTCCCCTGAAAAGGAAATTAAACAATATCTGTTTACATTTTTCCCTATGTGTCATTTTTGCTATCTCCTAGTCGTACATGTGGTATACACAAGAAAAATTTAAAAGCATTTGTAACTGTTTTCCATCCAAGACCCGCAATTGCCTGCTAGCTCTACTTGCAGCAGTGTAATCTCAGATATTGCTAATGGAGAGGATGGTACCTGGCCGCCCATATGTGCTTTAGGAAGGAAACTCATACCTACATCTATGCCAGCACCTGAGACAGAACCAGGGATAACTCCAGTTACCACTGTTGTTAAATTGTTAGTCCATTACATGATTTTAGCTATAACTAATTTTCAACTTTAGCTAAATAATACTTATCTGAATGATTCTTGGGTAAGAGAACATTCGGCTGATAAGATTCTGCTTTGGGGCACAAACACTGGCCAAGGCCAACTTCCCAAAGGAAATTTTGATGTGATCTCTCATTTAATGTGATCAGGGAGATAAGAGAGTTTAAAAGACATGGACATAGGTCATTCTTTATCATTCACCTCCACACTGAGAACAATCTCAGGCTCATTTTATTTTCTAAGTGTACCCTTGGCCATAAATCCAGTCTGGAAAACAAGAGCTACACCAAACTACTATTGCTGAGAATCCAGATTATTTACCAGAAACTGTACTATATCAACTTGTGTATAAAGTCACTAAACTTGAAAATACAGCAAACAAATCACAGAATCACAGAATGACTTGGGCTGGACGGGACCTTAAAGCACACTTAGCCTCAAGCCCCCTTGCCATGGGCAGGGCTGCCCCCTACCAGATCAGGCTGCCCAGAGCCCCATGCAGTCTAACACAGAATGCTTCAGGGATGGGGCACCCACAGCTTCTCTGAACAGCCAGCACCTCACCACACTCTGACTACAGAATTTCTGCCTAACATGTAACACAAATCTCCTCTCTTTTAGTTTAAAGACATTTTCCCTTGTCCTATCACAAACCACATAAATGTTGACCTCTTTTTATATAAGCTCCCTTTAAAGTTTCATCTTTACCTATTTTTAATTGTTCAGCATTTTAAAATGCAGCTACTATGGTACATGTGATTACTCCACTGGAAAATCTAAACTTTCAGACCATAGAAATTACATGTAGAAATCATATATTTTTCACTATAGAGATTAAAGATACAAATGAAGACCAAAATGTTTGTTTTGAATCAAAGATGAGAAAAAAAAAAAAACAGATTATTCAGATGTTTTTTATTTTCTTTGTTCGTTTTTTTTTTTAATTTCAAAGTTTTGCTTCAAATACAAATATTTTAACTCTCAAAATAAAAATGAAAATAACAACAATAACAATAATATTATTTCAAAAATACTGAAACTGAGATTTGGACTTTGTTTACTCTCAGAACAGAAACATTTCCAGCATTTCAAAAATATTCCATACATTTCTAAAGAGGCAAAGTCATTGAAAGAAAATTTCTGTCCTAAAAATATCAGGGTTTCAATCAGTCTGCATTGTCCTATGAGAGTGAGTTGGGGAGAGAAAAGCCTTCTCAACCATGCAGCTCTTAACTGCTTCTTTCATACCCAGCAGCTCTGTGCCACAGGACTGATAGACACAAAGAGTTTTCCTCCCAGTATAATGGAGTTTACTCTCTCAACTGCATGAGTAAAGCTGTATAATTTGCTGAACATTCACTGGCCAAGTGATTACAAGCCCAGTGCTTTAGAGATTTCAAAACAGTTGCTTGAAAGAAGGGAATATGAAAACAAAGAGCACAGATCTGGAAAACATGCTGATGTTCTTCCTACCTTATTTTTTTTTTATTACTTTTTAAGGAGAATTTAAATGAATTCAAATATGTTTTCGAAACAGCTAATACCATCTCTCTAACTTTGAAACCTGAAAAACTGAAATTCTATCTTGTTAAAGGCTCTTGCAACAGAAATTACTTTATGCCAAGACCTATTAATAATACCAAAATCATCTCAGAGAAAGAAAACATAATGGAAATAAAAGTAAATGCTTCCTGTTCTCAGTCACGCTGGAGATGCAACAGTCATTAAATTGCTTCTGATGCATAAGTTCAGGGGCAGAAAAGTGGTCAACAAGAAAAATGTATTCGTTGCAGTGATGTATCGTGAATTGCTGAACTGTCAGTAGTTACAAACCGTGCTCTTTTCAGGTATTGTGCATTTTATTGTACACTTCCAAGGTAAGCAGGACACAACATTGTAACTGATAAAACAGCTTGTTAAAAGTCATTTGGAAGTGCTCAAAATTTATAAAAGTGTGTCATGTTTTACCTGTAAATCAGTCTAAGAGGCAGAGAAGTGAAAAACTTTTTTATGATGGTCAAAACTTTGCAGGCAAGGTGCTGCTGCTTCAACAGCTGTAAGAACAAAAATGTTTTGTGGTTTTCTTTGTGGGAGTGGGAGAGTGAAGATATATCCCAAGGACAGAAGCAAAGACTTCTTTGTGTGTGTGCTTGAAGTGTCTGTCCAAACCAGACTCTCCTATAAAATGTCTCAAGAGCAGGTTTGTGCTAGTATTTGGAGCCAAGTAGTTGCCCGATTCTCATAGGTTGGTTATCACCTTGGGCAGCTTGCCTCACTCTGTCATGGGCTGTCTGTAATACAGAGCAGGGTGCAGATGACAATCCAGGATGCTCTGGGAGGTGTGAAAAGGTGCTCAGTGGCCATATGTGGAGTAGCAATGGTTTCTGGGTGGCTGTGATGCTGCATATTGAGCAGTAAGGGCACTCTGAGCCAGAGACAGGGACACAGTATTCTGTTTGCATAGACAGAGATAGTGTGTTCCACCAAACTGTGTCACCAAAGAAACAGCATTAATGAGTACACTCAATGAGCCTAAATTGATATTCAAAAGCTTCTCAGGCAGCTTCCTTAACTGTTCCAATGTACAATTGAATGAAGTCTTGATGACTCCTGTCAGATCAGGATCTTGTCATTTCCATTCAAACTGATCTTGCCAGCAGTCTCAGAGATGGATGTGACAGCTTTAGGCACAGAATTCAGCTCTGTTCCATGCTTGGTTTAGTTGCTGGCATTTTGTTTGGCTGGTTTTGGTTTTGGGTTGTTGTTTTTTTTTGTCTGAAAGGAGAACTTTGACCTGTTGAGCAACTCTGTTTAGATGTAACAGTTCTGGTGATAAATGAAATGCTTGGTGACTCTAGGTTTTCATGACTATCACAATGCTTTGGTTTTAATCTGATGCTTTGCATCATACCCTGTGAAATCTGCAGCTAGCTTGAAGGCTCTCTATGGAAATAAGGATTTCTTTGAAAGATGGGGACAATGATGGAGGTTATTTTGTTAACTTAATTGGTGAAAAATGAATACCACCTATTCTTGCAAATGTCTGATCAAACAAGCCTGCATTTTCAAGATAAGGTTTCTCCTTAACATTTTTTCTGTTTTCAGTATGTGTCACTGGAGTGAAACCACAAATCCAGCACAACAGCCTATTTGCTAGCAGGCAAGAGTTATTTAATGTATGCAGTAGGAAAGCATGAGTATGTACCAGTGCAGACTGTAGTAAGGATATGGTTATGCTTGCAAGCTGACAGGATCCTATTTCAACTCAGTTCCTTTGTTCTGGTGTAAGTATAAGAGTAATGATGCAAAGGTTTCTAAAAAAGCAAGGTTTCTAAAAAGACATATTTTGATAGGTTTACTGATAAAACTGAAGTCTTCTTTAAGTTTTCAAATATGCAAATCTCCAAAATTTAATCTTGACATGTAAAACAGAAGCAACATATCTATTTTTTGCTTGGGTCAAATACTGCTGTAAAGAAGACTACAAGGAAGATTTGGAGGAATAGGAGTCTCCATCCATTTCTTGTGTGAGTTCGATGTAAAAGCAGAAGTCTGACCCTTTCAATATAAAATCTGGCATGTTGTCAGTTTCCTTTCATGCAAATACTGCCACTTTTTTGTTGTAGTAGTTGTTTATTTGTTTGTTTGTTTGTTTTTTAATACAAATGAGATTTCTGTGTGTGTTAACAAAAAAGAGGTACTCTCTGTTGGTCAGCTCTACTGCTGACCTGTGTAACTGATTAATAAAAAACAGCCCTGCAATGTTTGTCATCATAACTTAGTCGACCCCCATTCCTCCAAAGGTGATGCTTTACAAAGAAAAACAGAAGGACTGAGGACTGAGGACATATATCATGCATAAGAAATGAATTGGGAGACAATATTAAGTATAAACTGTAGCAATTCCCTGTCTTGAATATTCTTTTTGGCTGAAGAAAAGCATAAGCCTTTGTTGAGAAAACTACAGGTCTTAACAAAGCAGAACACTGAAGTATCACAATGGGAATATCTCAGCAGCAAAATGGTAGCTTAGAGAGAGCACTTCCACTAGGTTAAAATAAATAACAGAAACAAATCTAGCAAACTTCTAGTATATACATAAGGCATTTTTATTAATATTGTTAAATAATACTTATCTATGAATATTAGCAAGTGAATCCATGAACATTTCTTTTCTTAGTCACAAACCCCATTCCATTTGCTGTCATTATATGCTCAGATACAAAGTATCAGCATAACTTTTCCACGATTATATTTTGTTGTGTTTCTCAATATACAAAGGGCCATGCATCATTTTCTACAATTTTTATAAATATTTCATATCTTATTGTCTATTTTTTGGAATTTGTGAGGAGTGGGAGGGATGATGAATGCACAGAATGACTGATGTTAAGGGAGTTACTTACATATTTATGTCATTAACATTAACATTTGTATTTAAAATTTTGAAATTGTAATGGCAACAAATAAATAAATAAATAAAAACAACAGCTGTTTGTAGTGTTAGTAGTAGTAGCAGCAGTAGTAGCAGTAGTAGTAGTTGTCGTTGTTCTACATCCCCAGCAGGTTAGATGCTGAAGGAACAAACAGAATATGTGGTTATTTGCCACCTTATAAAAAAACAGTGGAACACATCGAGTTGTTTAAATTCTCAAAGTCATTTCTCAGAATTTATAACTACATTGTTTGCTTCAACCCTTCTGAGATTTAATATTTCAAGATTTTCTCCTCAATCACCACCATGTGCAAACACAGCACCTGTTTATCTTAGCTCTCATGCACTGACAGAAGTAACTAAGTGAGAGCAGTTATACATTACTTAAATATAATTACATTTTTTCACATTACCTCGTAAGTGAGTCTAGGTCTTGGCAAAAACAGCTTCTGAATATTCAAGACCTAACATATGCTGTCAAAACAATATGTTGCACTAGTTAGTTTCAGGTGGATAGAATTTGAAATGTCACACTACATCAGTTAAATTCCACGTGGAAGATAAAATCCTATAGAGCAGGAGTGTCAAAAATTTTGGCTTGCTGAGGCCACGAGTGAAGAGGAATTTTCTTGGGTTACATATAAAATAGATAATATAGTTAATGGATAGAAACCACAACACTTATTTTTAACTTTTATTATTATTATTAAAGCATTCAAAAAAAAAAAAAACAGGAAAAAGAATAAAGTTAGTGAGATATTTGGTCTTGTTTTTGGGAAACTAATGCATCAGTACCTGGTTCAGTCGAAGTGATTGCAATTCTTAGTGCATTCTCAAGGTGTTCATCAGGGATTTTTGATTGAATATTAATCTTCCTGTAATTCATCCCTGAAATCAGTTGTTCACAAGTGTAACTACTGCCAAAAAGCAATGACGTGATCATGAAGCATAGCATATTTTCTCTGTTAAGATAGGTCTTATTAAAGACTAGTAAAGAGACATGATCAACTTCAAGTTGAATGTCTGATTGCAACTTTATACATTACATTAGAAAATCTGCAGGTAATGTATTTATGTCAAATGAAAATGGAGTAGCAAATACAGAAAAAAATTTATGATGATTTTCAGAAATCTTGACATCTATTCTAAAAATTCCTTTATCAAAGCTGAAAGCAAGGCTGCATACTTCTCACTGTTTACAGGACTGGATTTAGCCAATGCATCAAAATGCATGAAGTTATTTGTCATAACTTCAGCTTGCCATAATTTAAGTTTCATTTTGAATGCTGTTATTGTTTGACACAGCACAGTTAAGTTGATTTTCTCCTTGAAGATGCATGTTTAACTCATTTAAATGAGCAGCCGAATTCACCAAAAATGCTAAATCTATATGAGCTATTTTTCATCTTCAAGGTCAGGAACAACTTTCCTTCTGATTCCATAAATGACTTGATTTCATTTTGCAAATTGCAAGGTCTTTTTAACATTTTAATGCCACTTAGCCACCTTCCTTCAAAAAAGTACATGATAGTCTGCATCCATACTATTAAGAAACTCCTGGAACTGTCAATGACTCAATCCATAGTTATGAATGACTTTGTGAATATGATTTTATGAAATTCACAGATTTGATGATGATTTGCATGTCATTATCCATTTTTAAAGCTTTTGCACAGAAATTTTCTTGAATTGTGATGCAGTGGTATTTCATCACATGTGAGTTGCTGGTGAGTTGCTGATGGTTCTCTTAAGTTTTCAAGTCCCTCTTTTTTTTACCAACCATCACATCACTGCAGCACCATCAGTAGCTATACCAGATATGTCGACAAGAGTTAAAGAAAATAGTTCTAATGTAATTTTTACTGCTTCATACAAATCTAGAGATTTAGTTGTGTCTTCTAATGGCACCAAAGAAGCCATTGCTTCAGTGACATTGTATTCATTATCAGTACTGATAATGAAAATGGCAAACTGAGCCGTACCTGTAGCATCAGTACTTGTAGCATCATCGATTGCCAGAGCATAAAATTTGAAATTATCAGATTTACTCTCAAAATTACTTTCAATGGATTTTCCTGTTTCTTCAGTTCACCTGACTACAGGCCGGTGAGACAAAACGATTTTAGAAAAATCAGTTCTTTCATCAGGACACATTATACCTGCCACACTTTCCAAACATTGCTTAATAAAATCACCTTCAGTAAATTTTTTTGATTTTTTTTTTTTTACAATCAGATTTACTATCACATAACTAGCTTTTATAGCAGTTTGTTTGAGTTTTAATTTTTTTTAAATTTATTAAGGCAACATATTTCTTCAGTTGTGCTACTTTTGTCTTTATGAAGAATTCCTTGACAAGCATCAAATTTGGCAACATGATTTTGCTAATAATCTCTTCAAATTGTAATCTTTGAAAACAGTTTCCTTACAAATTAAGTAAAGTTCCATATTATTTGCCTTGAAGACAAAGTACATTTTTCATTGAACATTCTTCCTTCATCCATGACTTTTATTTTTCTGTGTTCTGTTTGCTTCTGTGACACCATGATGTAGGTTGAAATATTAGTAACAGCAATCTCTGTTTTCTCACCAAGTGACACCAGCACATGCCGCATGTAATACCCGGAGGGTTCATTGCAACTGAGTGCATGCAACAGGCAAGAGAGACAGAGTCAGCACTGTACTGTGCTCTCCCACTCCCCTAGTTTCAGCCCAGCTAGTGCCTGTTGCACACCAGTGGTATGATGATTGCTGAGAGATGGGTGCACACTCTTGGCAGAGTGATGACAGTATGGGGCAGGGGCAGCCACAGTGCAAGCTGTGCTGGGTTGGACATACCTGCTTTATAAAATAGCACTTGAAGATCTCCTCCTTGCAGTATTTACAGGAATACTTTATGGAGAGTTTTCTATAAAATCTTTCAGTAAGTTTTCTTTTAAAATCCTCTTAGAATCAATCTCTTAAAAATAACCAAGCTTGATGTGAGACATGTAACTTCACCCTTCCTGGTCTTTTTCTGCAGAACATCTCCTAGACAACCAGAAAGTGTCATTTTGAGGTGCTGACATAAGTATATGTTTGAGAACAACACATTTCAAATTCCTACATGATACTATTGTGCACTTTCCTCTCAAGTCTTTCAACTGTTAAGATTTCCTCCAGCTTCCTTTGAAGTGTTTTTGAAAAGCACTATACAGGTACTTATTTACATAATAATATCATAAAATGAAACTCAGATTGTATTGCATTCAGTGACTATCATAGCAGTGACACATACTTGCACTGAGGTTGTGTAATGGTCATCAAACTTCAATAGGTGAGTCTTGAAAGCATCATGACTGGACACAATTCCTAACTGCTAAATTGATATTCTAAAATTATTTTATCAGACAGGAGATCTGGAAAACTGGAGATACTTCAGATCCTGTTTCCAGGAATAATATGATTTCTTGAGCACTATTGCCTTAAGAGATATTTGCTCAAATTAGTTTATAATTGGTACTTTCAAAGCCAGTCATGAAAATATTCAGAGATATTATCTACATGCTGTGAAATAAATAGATGTGCTGAAAGTGACCGACTACCTTCCATTTTGTAAGTTAAAGGCGTAAAAGTTCCAAGACCTTTGCTCCAGACTAAGAAAAGGTCAGCACTTGCAGAGATTTATTCATTTATTTCAAAAAAAGAAAGAAAGAAAAAAGAAAAAAGAAAAAAGAAAAAGAAAAAGAAAAAGAAAAAGAAAAAGAAAAAGAAAAAGAAAAAGAAAAAGAAAAAGAAAAAGAAAAAGAAAAAGAAAAAGAAAAAGAAAAAGAAAAAGAAAAAGAAAAAGAAAAAGAAAAAGAAAAAGAAAAAGAAAAAGAAAAAGAAAAAGAAAAAGAAAAAGAAAAAGAAAAAGAAGGTTTTATAAAAAAGGTTTTATAGTTTCTGCTTTTGAGTTCCTTGGGCTGCCAACTTTAGCCACAATTTCATGGTGTGCCTTTGCAGGCCATAGTGAGTAGCCTTCTAGGTCTGCATATTTACTTCTAATGGAAATATTTTTCACTCCAAGGCACTACAATCCCCTGTCCTATACTGACTGAGAACTCTGTCTTCTGAGAGGCATTTTCCCTGGTTCTCAGAATTACACAGCTCTTTGCTTTACCTCTAAATTTTAAAAGAATTTTTTGCAGCAATGGCACTGGGGTTGACTCAGTATTTAAGTTTCAGCATTGCTGTATGCTGACTTAAAAAACACCTCACTGCTCATCTATTTAGACATCCTAGCATCACACTGGAATTTTTATTAAAGGCTGCAATGACTGTGTCAAATTGCTAGTCTTTCCAAGGCAGAAGTACTTTTCAGAGGCTGGATTTTATTCTCTAAATCCAGATCGTGATCATTTGAGGGAACTCTGAATGGATGTGCTGTGAGGATAAGAAATTTCTCAAGGTTTAGAGAGGGTCTCAAATTGTCATTACACTGGAATGCTCTATCATTCATCTTATGATATTCCATTGCAGGAAAGTTTGTAGAAACATTTTCAGTTAATCCCCCTTAAGTATTTTTGCATTGCCTTTGTCCCTGCATGTACAATGTAGATAATTTACCAATCAATACTCATGGTCTCTCATCTTTTTCAGTTTTAAGACTCTCTAGAAGCAACATTCTCAAAGTGATTTTAGTATGGTATACTAAAGTGTGATATTGCAATAAAAATATTTCACAGTAATGTATGGGGTCTAGTATTTTCTTGTGCCTGTAACCTGGACAAATGAATCATTGCCCAATTTGCCTGTGGCTGTATGACTTGAGTTGATTTTCTGATAACCTTCCAGGTAGGCACTTGTTAGTGAAATCACTGACTTCCCAGTTAATGGCTATGAAAGAAATATTATCAAGTATTAAATAAAAGAAAGCTCTGAGATTTTAATATATATGTTAATGTTACTTACATCTTTGAAAAAGCTGAATTATTGAAAATATGCTTTATGACCTTAATTAGAAACACAGTGAATTACTTAGCACAGCTAAGATTATGGATATCAAGTAATCAAAATAGATTAAGAAAGACTTGATGAAAAAATCTAGAAAATAATTTTCACTGAGTCATTTTTTTCAGTGAACTGTAGACAAGGTATTGAATTTGTGGAATAAATTACCAACTGAACTTCTAAAAATGTTTTGGCCTTTCATATCTATCAAAATAGGTGTTGACTCAGTTAACTAGCTTAGCTTGACAGGTTGTAAGTTCCATGGTTCTATCTTTGTGCATGTTAGGGATTTGATCAAGTTTAAAATATAGAGAACATCTGTACTGATCCTACATTTGTCTCTGTCCATCAGATCTATAGGAGATGTACATTTTATTTTCTATGTCTGTCCTGTGAGCAGAGCTACCACTGAAGCCCATAAGTAAATTAGCCAATAAGTCAGACCCTATATGTCCTGAGTTCTCTTCAATAAATAGAAATACCACACACTCAACCTACCCACCCATAAAATTTATTGAAATAATAATGAAAAAACTGGTTAAGCCATAAATACAAGAGTGCCTGTATGCTAAAATTTGGACTGATCATTTGCCATGACACTTCTTTCTTTCTTATAGAAAATTTCTGTAACCACAAGTGATGTCCTCTCTTTTAACAGCTGTACTGAAAGTATCCATCTCCCCTCTAGCAAGTAAATCCAACTGGGATGATCATATGTTTACAGTCCTATTGCAGTTTTGAAGTCTCTGTGTTCCCTCACCATAACTGAGCAACAAAGGCTCAGTGCCTCAATCTGCTGAGCTGTATGTGCTGCAGTGTTTCATAAATGTTAGCTAAAAGCTTTCATCAGCAGAAGTGTAACATATATATTTATTATATTCTGCCAAATTTGGTTTGTAATTGTAGGCTCTCTACCTCAGACTTACATTAAAGCAAAAAAAGAAAAGCTTGAAATCATAAAACTTGAAAGCTTAATAGCTTAAAAATAGTCTTTTCATGCTTTGGAAAGGACATTTAACCCATATACTTGGCTCTCTAGATGTTTGCTCAAGACTTGCTCATTTTCTTTCAAATAATGATGATTTTTTGAGATAGAAATGATTTAGCTGTAGTCATTCTAGGGATAGAATTGAAGAAAAACTCAAATTCTAGTCTGGAGCCTAATGTCTTTTGCTGCAACAGGACATTTCATCACCAGTAGGATTTTTTTGAAAAGTTTTATTAAAATTGAGTACTTATTGAAAGTTCATATGAGAGTAGCTAGCACAATACAGTCACTTGTGATTCAGACTCTCTCTGCTCCTTCTTTCTGGGCATTCGTGTATAAGTGATGACGTGGAATTACTCCTAATAATAATTTCTTGATCCAATTGATGACAGCATTACAGAATCACAGAATCCTTGGGGTTGGTAGGGACCTCTGGATATCATCCAGTCCAACTCCCTGCTAAAGCAGGCTCCCTACAGCAGGTTACACAGGCATCCAGGTGGGTTTTTAATATCTCCAGAGGAGACTCCATGGCCTCTCTGGGCAACCTGTTCCACTGCTCCTCCACCCTCAAAGTAAATGAGTTCTTTTTCATGTTCATATGGAACTTCCTGTGTCAGAGTTTGTGCCCATTGCAATTTGTTCTGTCACTGAGCACCACTGAAGAGAGTCTGGCCCAATCCATGACTCCCACTTGTTAGATAATTATAAACATTGATGAGGTATTGAGATTTTCATGTTAATTTAATTCATTCAACAAATGTTATGATTCTACTGAGGCTGAAGACCTGAAGGAAAACCTTTCATAAGTAATAAGAATTCATTCTCCTTCTCAGCAATGTAAGCAGTGATTTACATGTAAATGTAATTTCCTTCTACCTGCAGAGATCCCAGTAGAGCGTGCTGAAGAAAGAATCCTGAAAAATGAGCTTATACATGCAAACTGCATCAGAGTGCTTTTTGTATCTTATGGCTGGTAATTCCATTTCTCTTCCAACAGCCTTAAGCAGAGTCACTGTGGGACAAGTTAGTTCATTGCATCATGCTTCCCTTCATCCTGCATGGCCCTGCAGCAAATAATGTTTCAGTAAATCCCTACGCTTCCCAGCCTCCAGGACTTGGTCATTAACTTTTGCCACAGCTCCCTGCTGCCTGAAGTAAGTCTGCCGTAAGGGGTGCCTCAGCATCCACCAGTTAAAGAAAAACTGAAACAGACAAAGACAGAGCTGATTCCCTGAAAGGTCAGCCTATGCCATCAACATCCATTATCAGTCTTACAAGGACAAAATGTTTGCAAGGTGACATAGTGTATAAAGATCCTCTGTCTCCAGCAGCAGCGAAAAACACCCCAGATTTCCTCGTACAGTTAATGCAAATAACAATTGTTTTCCCACACATTTCAGAATGAGGTTTTAGTGGCTATGCTCAATACGCACAGGAGGGAATCACCTCCAGAACAGCTGAGAGCACTCCCCCGCTGCCTCTTGTGGCCTGCCTCCTCCTGGCACCAAAACCTGTTTTACAGCAGGTTTTCGCTAATTCACTGTTTGCACGTGGTGTCTGGGTACTTCCTTTTCTGTCCTTGATCTGCCTCCTCCAGATCCTTTGCCTGGTCTTCATAGCTGACAGGGTCTGTTTTTGAGTGCTCCTTACAGGAGGCAGATCTGTAGAGGTTATAAAAAAAAGTTTTAAATAATACAATGGATAATGTTTACATTTGGATTTTGTCTTTTTTGTTCACATTAATTGCTGATTACTTTAGTACACAGTGCAAGATATGGCCTTAAAATTACCATCGCCTTTTTTGTTTGTTTCACTTTTTCTTATTTAAGGAAGTGTCAGAGCACTACAACAAAAACTCCTACATTACATATGTCAGACAAATAGTCTTTAGGCAAGTTGCATTGCTGAAACAGCATTACTGAGGACATAGGAGAAACTCTTAATATGCAGAAAAACTAGATGAGTTTGCAAAGAACATGAAAAAAAAAGTGAAATTTTAAGAATATAAAAATGATTAGAAAATATGCCTGTAGTTACTGTTCATTCAGCAAAAAAATGTACCTGAAAATGATGAAACACAGAATTTATAAAAAGTCTTATTATCCAGGTAGCCAAAAAAAAAATTGTAAGAAAGAGGTCACCAATTCTGTAGAAGTCATCAGCAAAAAAATCACAACAAAAAATAGTGCTGAAGATTGACTCTCTCAGACATAACAGATCTTTCCGAAGCTGAAAATATGTGCTTTGCTGAGTTTTCATATATCACCCTTTCTTCCAGAAAAGAATATTCTATTTAATCAGGGTTTGTCTTCAGCTCAAATACTCTGAATTGAACCTGTATGGTGCTAGGCTCACTGCTCTTTTCTGTCCCATGCCACAAGGAAATGATCTCTGTTATCCAAATTTCTGCCTTCATTCAATCACTTAAAATGTAACTAGCTGTATTTCTGAAAATAAAAATGGAAGCTGGACAGGGGAAATATGAGTGTATTGCTATAGCAACTGCAGCTTGAGATCTTGCACTTTCCCCAGATACATCTTTGTCCAGAGAGTCAGCCATATAGCTTGATTCACAAAGACATGCACAATATGAAGATAATCCCCAGGAAGTGGGGCCCATGTGTTGTGCCCTGCCAGTTGATATGTAATTGCTGGCAGAACTGGAGAGAGGGAGGTTTCCTCCTCCCAGGAGGTTTCACATGATTGGATAGCATCCTGCAGGGACAGCACCATCATTTGCATGGGGTACAGGTGGTGACAAGCGCAGCCAACGCTGGGAAGCTCCAGCCAGCTGAGGAAAAAATTGCTATTATCCAGATAAAGAAGAGCTCTTGAGAAATAAATGACAACTGGTTATCACTGCAAAGATAATACACAAGTTTTACAGTTTACCTCAGAACGCAGATGCTGGGTATCCTTGCTTATCTCATCCTTTCTATTTTAGAAAATCACACTGGACACATCATAACTCCAAGCTTTCCTTCTTAAGATTCTATTCTCAAAGACTGGACATTCATAGTGTAGCATACATGGTATGCTAATACAGAAATATATTTTTTCCAAGAAGAAAAATGAAAGGGTTCAGATTAGTTATGAATATTCAAGCGGGAATTTTGTCTTACAGAACATCAAATAAAAAAAAGCTAGTTTTCCCCCCAGATCTACATATCTCAAGCTTGAAAAAGTTTGTGAAAAGCATTAGCATCCTTTCTTAGACCAGCTGTTGTTGCTGGAGAAAAACAGCTAAGCTGCCAGTCAGACAAGCTCTAGTTCAGAACTGAATCAGAAGCAGAAAACTTCAAATGCTAGTTTTGAAGAAATTCTCCATATTTAGAATGAAAATTTTAATCAGTTGGACAATCTTGGACAAAACGTGGCTGGTACTTCTGGAGTGAAAGAAGTTGCAGGGTAGTATAGGAAATAGAGGAATACAGTTATCTTAACCCATCAGTAATGACCCAGCTTTTCCTTGCATTTCTTGTTTTAATCTTTTAACTTCACAGTATAATATAACGGAGAGTTCAGTGAGCTTTCTGGTAACTGCCTCATGAACAGAAGAAAATAAAAACAGCTTTCTAATTCCTTCCTTATTTTCCAAATAATTGTATTTTAATTTTACTGACAAATATATTTTTTAATTTAAATAGAAAACATATTTTTCCTTCCAGCTTCTGTGTGGCTAATATAGCTTTTAAAAAATGATGCTCCTCTGCATGAAATGTTATTATTTCCCCTCCAGATTGAAATGCTGTTTTCTGAATAATTCTGCTCAAAAGCTATTTAAAAGCTACGAAAAGAAATCTCATTGAGACAAATGTCCTGGAAGCCATGTGAGGAATTATTACTGTTTTGTTTTGGAGGCAGGATAGCAAAACCTGTGGAGGCCAATGTTACCTGGACTACATATCCTGAGATTACATAGTAATGGAGTTTAATAATATTTTTGTTACAGTTACCTAAGTGCAGGGAAAAAAAAGATGTTTAACCCAAACAAACAAACAAACAAACCCTATTGCTTCATTTCAGTGCACATAAAACTGAATGCATCTGTTTTTTCTGGAAATGATCAAATTCAGACCTATTACAGGTGCCCTCAGGCATGCACAGACAAATTGTCAAGTGTAAACAAGGGCCTGAAATTACAGCATGACTACAACAGCTTAACTGCTCCTGTGCCTGCTCTGGCACGGTGGTAAAGCCGAGTTAGCGGTCCTCCTGGACATGGCTAGCTAGCAAGAGCTGCAAGCATGAGCAGGGCAGTTTCTCATCACAGTCAGCATGGCTGTGCATTAGCACTCTTCCCTGCTTCCTGAAACCTCTTCACAGAAACATGCTGTTCTCTTACAGCATATAGGGATAAATCACTCCCTGGTAATGAGAGTTGAAACTGTATTGGCTTTTGCTATTAAATCAAGCAAAAGCCAAAGAAAAAACCCTCCTAAAAATGTATCCTTTGCACCTCAGTTCTGAATTTTTTTAGCAGCAGTAAAAAAGGAGGCAGTCTAGCACATCTGCATTTCACTTGTCATCAAAGTGAGAAAAAGATTTTTTCTACCATACTTTCACCACTTTTTGGAAACATTGTGTGAACAAGAAGGCACCTGTAGATACACCACAGGCTCTCACACATACAAGCATGTCACAGTTTTGCTAGCTCTTCTCAAACTATGCAGAGAGGAAAGGTTTGGCTAGCCAGGATGCTGATCCAGTACATGCTGATAAGCTGGAATGGGTCCTGGCAGGTTTCATAGACACTTTTGAGTTGAAGGAACCTTTAAATGCCATCTTGTTCAACTTCCCTGCAATGAATAGAGACAGCCAGATCAGGTTGCTCAGAGCTGTGTCCAGCCTAGACTTGAATGTCTCAAAGGACAGGACATGCACCACCTATCTGAGCATCCTATTCCAGTGACTCAAAACCCTTATTGTAGAAAACTTATTCCTTATATCCTACCTAAATCTCCCTTCTTTTAGTTTGAAACTGTTTCCCATTGTTCTACCTCAAGACATCCTGCTAAAGAATCTGTCCCCTTCCCTCTTGTAACCCCCCATTAGGTTCTGAAAGGTTGCTCTTGGATCTCTCCAGAGCTCTTCTTCTCCAGGTTGAAGAATGCCAGCTCTTTCATAGGAGAGGTGTTCCATCCCTTGGATCATTTTTGTGGCCCTCCTCTGAACACACTCCAACAGGTCCATGTCTCTCCTGTACTGAGCACTCAAGTTCCCTTGCACTGTGAGAGGATGGAAGTGGGTGCATAAGTAACATCTAACAGAGAGGGAAGGGCAAAATACCAGGCTCAAACTAGAAATATAATCCCCACAATTTCCTTCTCATTCTCAGATTTGGTCAAAGGAAATACTTCTTTACTTTCAAATGAAAAAAGAAAGAAAGTATTGTCATGTTAATAAGGTTGATGACTGTTGTATGAGAAAGAGCCCCATGTGCCAGAGATTGACAAGAAAATTCTCTGTGCTGATAAAAGGCCAGAGAAAAGATCAACAGGATAAGCAATACAGAAAAAACATAGCAGAGATTTTCCAGGAGATGCTGTTATCAACAAACAGTAGACCTGCACTGCTCAGCACAAAAAATTTCAGTGGAGTAATTAAATTTTTACAAAGCTTCAGAAAGGCAGGTGAAACGGGCCACCATTACACTGTCTGCAGCATTTCTCAGCATCCTTCAAACACTGAGATCGGTGAATTACAAGGACTGTTACTCTGGAAGCTCTCAAATAAATAAATAAATTAATTAAAAGCTTGTAATTCAAGTTCTAAGACAGCTGGAAGGTCTTTCTAACTATTATCTGAATGCAGTGGAGCATTGAATATATTAATTCACAGTAATATTCCATCTGTATCCTAATCTATCTCACACGTCTAAATTGCATGACTGATTCATGCATTATTTATCTGGTGTCCGGGACTCTGCTTGTCATGGAATGCAAAGTGGAATTTAAAACGTGTCAAGATATATCAGACAAAGTAGGAAACAATTTGGATTACTCACTGCGTCAAAGAGCCTTCCATGTTGTGCCCACAAAACAGGACTCTCATAATTACCCCCTGCTAACTCATTATTTGTGTGTACATAGTGTGCAGGACAAAGCACAACAAAGAGAGTCATCAGATCCAACACTTTATTATCATGCTACTCCACTCCTCTGCCCAGTTTTGATTCACATTGTGAAGTATATGATTCAGAAAATAAATACATAAAGATATTTGACCCCTATTTGTCTTCAACAGATGAATGGATCCAACATTTTCCATTTAATGAGGCCCCTCATGGGGATCTCTGAATTAGGATAGATCTTATTTTTCTTCAAGTTCTGCAATTTCATCAAGTATTGTATATGGGAAGGGTGGTGGTGGAAGAAGTCCTCCTTTTTATCAGTTCAGAAAATTTTAAACTTGCGCATTTTCCAAAAGCAAAAGATGGGTACTAAATATAGAAACTAGTTACAATTTGATCATATCAAGCCTGCTCTATTAGTTAGGGAAATGATTTACAAATAATTTCAACTGAAAAACTTCCTTTCAAGTGTAGCAATTATTTTTGAACAAGTTATTAACTTTTTACAACTTTATATTGCACATTTTGACTAACCTTCTTTTGAATGTTGGCCAATTCTTTGTCAGCAGTTAAAAATAGTTAGCTAAATTGAGCATTTTTTTTCCCACATTTCCTATCTTTAATTTTTTTCTTGCTTGTGCAGTAAGCTGATGATTAGACGTTAATGATAGTACTTATGTATATAACAAGTTCAACAAGTTTTTAACAATAAAAAACATATCATACTACCTAAGGTTTTCTGAACCAGCACAATCATCCCTCCTCTTCCACAGTACAGAAACAATTGTTATCAGGTTCAGAATATCCCCATTTAAACAGTATAGGAAATGTTAATGACTGTCTCTGCAAACAAGCTCTCAGAAGTTTTGATCATTAGCATATCAGCCATAATAATTGAGGTCAATGCAGATTGCTACTGATATGGCTATAACCTCAATAAACAGTGACCTCCCAAGAAATTCAGCTCCCGGATACCATCTCATTGCATAATGGCTTCCACGAATCCCAGAAAACTGCCTAAATTCCTTAAGTTAAAAAATGCCCTGGAAGACAGAAAAAAAAATTCTTCAAATTCTGACTGCAATAATTCTTCAGTCTCTTGACATTCCCAGCTGAATCTTTGATTCAATGGAAGTCCACATCCTTTAGTTAGAAAAAAAATTACAATCATGGTTCAAGAATAAAGGCCCTGGATGTTCCTGAACATTTGACACAGGAGCATCCTTGCAGAAGGCCAGCAGATCTGACCATGAGATGGCAGGAGAGGAGAATGAATGAAATTTTATGTTATACTGAATGAGAAGAAAACAATACATACTTGCAGTGATCAACCTTTAGTAAAAGCCTCTTCTATACAGGAAAAGGTATACTGAGGGAAAGAAGTCATGGCTACAGGGAATCACCTGGATCCAAAATTCGTATCGTAAGAGGGATTTGTATTAAAAAAATAATTCTGAGGCCTAGTAAATAATTTTAAAAGGAATTCATACTCCAGTAAAGTAACTAGAAATATTACATAAAATAAAAGGTGGGGATGTGGAGAGGTACAAGGCTACCCCATGGGACTGAACTGCCCACCAAGGCACTCCCAGGGCTAAACTCCTATGCACATAAACCCTCCCTTTGCACTGGTTTACACAGCAAGTGGGCTCGGATACAGGCCAAGGGGCACTTTGTCCCACTCAGATTTTACTTCCAGACAGCTAGGGGACAAGGGCCTGTGGTTCACCAGGTTTATTTTCCTGACCCTGGAGCAATTCAGAAGTAGCAATGAAGAACCTAGTGGGAACAAGCTTTTGGAATGCCCTCCAGCTGAACACAGGTAACATGCTCCTGTTACTTAATAATGAGATCAGTATCATAGGTCCAGGGTCAGAAGGGCTTGAGTAAGCAGCAAACATAGGAAAATAAAATGAAAAAAATAAAACAAGTTGTGAAAGGGATTTTTGACTGGTTTTGTTTGTTCCTTTATGTTGAAATTTTGGTGATATTTATAAGAATTTGAAAAGATATCAGAGCAATAAAGTGAATGGAAAGAAGGAGCTGGCATAGACCAGACTAATCTAAGAAAGCCTCATATATCCTCACCCTAGTGAGATCCTCCACTGAGTACATAGAGTTGAATTTAGATAATGCAGCTCCTTATAAGTCTTAAGTTCCACAATATTCCACAGACTTCCATTCTGGAATAAAAGACATATGAAATCATAAAGCAATTAAAAAATGACAGTAATATGAGGTGCAACCCACAGATGCTACTAGTAAATCAAGCTTATTTCCATTGCTACTACCTATCTGCAGAAGACTAGATGAACTCAATTCCAAAAAAAATGGCTTTTATTTCCCTGAGCAGGAAAACGTCAACAAATATACCAAACAAATCTTCTTCCCAATATTATAACTTCCCATTTCTTTTCTCATTTTTTTAATAATAATTTTATTTGCTGTTTTGGGGGGTTAAGTATTACAAGTACTGTAATTTTACATTTACTCTGAGTCATAAACCATAGCAACTGACTATAGCTCTGATTAATGTCCCAAATCAATTCTGTTTAAGTTCCCACTGCAGCTCACTCTGCAGTACCTGAGTGCTCAGCACCATCTCTGGCCAGATGCATGAAGTACAAGCTTAAATTCAAATAAATGAAAATGCCCAAAATGAAATTCACAGAATGCAGGACAGATTAAGTTGTCATGAAGATTTATAGGCAAGAAGACCCTTGCTCTTCTAGAAAATGAAGAGCCTCCAGAAATGAAAAAAAGTGAAATCTGATTTATTGGCTAAAAAACATTTCTATAAAATTCTGTATGATGCATTACACTTCCCAGTTTATATTTAATAAAAGAGAAACAAACCTACAAACACTAAAATGCTGTCTGTTTTACATGCATCTTCCTTTTGTAGGATGGCAATGCTTTCTACCTTTAGATTAATCTCTTTAATAGTTACAGTATTACAGACTAGACATGGAAAAGCTGTAAGAAATTGCCACTGAAATTGCCATGTTTCCTGCTTGATTCCATACCATAATGATCCAAAACAAAACCACAGATCTAAAGACACATTATTGCAGAGGAAAATACAGGATTTGAGCATCTGAGTAAAAGAAAAATGCCTCCCATATTTTCCTTCACATTTGTACATAACTTCCTATGTTCCAATTTGTGCCCATTGTCCCTTTTGTTGTGGCTGGGCACTATTGAATAGAGCCTGCCCCCATCCACGTGTCTCCCACCCTCCAGATATTTATAAGCATTGATAAGATTTCTGCTCAGTGTTCTCTTCTCCAGGCTGAACAGACTCAGGTCTCCCAATCTTTCCTCATAAGGGGATGCTCCAGGCCGTTTATCATTTTTGTGGTCCTCTGCTGAGCTCTCTCAAGATTATTCCCATCTATTTTTGAACTGAGGAGCCAAGAACTTGGCACAGTATTTCAGATGCAGCCTCACCAGGGCAAAGTAGAAGGGAAAGATCACCTCCCTCGACCTGCTGGCCATTCTCTTTTTAATGCACTCCAGGATATCATTTACCTTCCCAGCCACAAAGGCACACTGCTGGCTCATGGCCAACCTGTTGTCCACCAAGACAGAGAGGTCCTCTGCTGTGCTCCTCTGCAGCAGATCAGCCCCAAACCCGTATTGCTGCATGTGGTTATTCCTCCCCAAGTGTAGGACTCTAGACTTGTCTATGTTGAACCAAATAAAGTTCCTCTCCAACCAATTATCATCCTGCCCCAATCTCACTGAATGGGAGCACAGCCTTCTGGTGTGACAGCCACCTCACCCAGCTTTGTAGGAGAGAGGACTCCATCCTTTTATCCAGGTAATTGACAAAGGCATTGAACAAGTTCAGACTCAGCACCGACCTCTGAGGAACACTGCTTGTTACAGGCCTCCAATCAGACTCTGTGCTGCTGATGAAAGCCCTTTGAGCTCAGCCAGTCAGTAAGTTCTCAATACACGAATAAAAATACTGCATCTAAATCATAAAGAATACCACATCAGAAAACCTATTTCTCACATATTTGAGTTTAAATGCATCATTATCATGTTAAGCATCTAGACATGAAAGGCCAATGAACCAATCCACTGAATTTCCCCACATCCTACAGACCAGAAAAATTAATGAGTTTTCTTCCTAATATTGTATTAGCCCCTTTCAAACATAGAAATGCTTTATTTAAGAACCACATGCACAGAAAATGTCATGTATTCACCAACTTGTTTTTTTTAAGATTTTATATTACCTACTTCCTGTATTTTCCCATTCCTTTAGCATCCTCTTAAGATAAAATGCAACTGACTTTCAATAGAATGACTTGATTATAGAAAGCAAATTTAAATATTCATCCTTGAATACCTGAAGTAAGTGGATTTAAAACTCAGTGTTCAGAACTTGCTTGGAATTCTGATTACAGTCAGCTAGCTTTCATGCCATCCTGGCACTGCAATGGTCAGATGTCACTTGTGACCCAGCCCCTAGAGGATATTCTCCTTTCTGGAAGCTGAGGAAGTGTTATATGACCATGAGCTCATCCATTCCTGTTTTTTTTTTTCCCTCAACTCCCTGTATGTCATCCATCATCATCTCTCTGTTTCTAGCTCCCCCAAAGAGCTCTGAGAACTATTTACTCATCCTCCTCCATATCAGCTTACCTTCATTTGTGTCATCCCATTCCCATTTTCCACATTGCCAAAAACAAGGTCTTCGCTGCCCATTTCTCTTTACCGCTGCCCCCCTGTCTTATGCCAGGACTTCTGTGAAACCTATCATTCACATGGTTATTTTTATGGATCTTCAAGATTGACAAAATTTTTCCTGCTATCTGTCCCTGCTCTTAGGCTTTCTGCACCTTCACTGTGAGGGAGGAAAGAGGAATGGTTGGGAGAATCAGCCTTCCAACAGAATTGAGCCATGCTCAGCTGAGGTACGTAATACCAGGGGAATTTGAGAGAGGTGATGGGGAAAATTGCTGTCAGTGAGTGTGCCATGTCTTCCTTCAAGTGGGTTTTTGTGCATCTTTTCTGTCTTACTGTTTTCATGATCTTAAGCCCTTGTAGGGCTAGAGGCGATAAGAGACATCATATCAGAGCTCTGGCTCAGTAATAATTCTACAGGAAATGTATGAACTGTACATGATTCCCTTGGGGTATTTCCTAATTATATGATCTGAAGAAAGCAGCATGGTATATGGCATCCTTCTCATCAGCTCCTCAGTACTGCTTAGAGACAGAAAAGCTACACATTGCTTAAAAGATCTGTTAGTAAATCCTTACTACTAGGTCATGGTGACAGCTATCTAGCCGGTGTTTATTGTCCTAAGTTCAGTGACTTTACTAAAAGATCTGGCATATATTTCCTTACAGCTGGGTTCTCTTAATTGGCTTTGGATGTTTTATAGCAGTGAGCATTCTTCTTAGAAATCAGTCTTTCAACATGGAAGTGATTACTAATGGTGAGACAAACCCTACCTTCATTAACATTGGTACAAATCCAGACTAAATTTGACTGTATTTCAGCTGTGTACAAGTGTTTGCAGATGAGACTGGTCTTTGGCTGTTACATGGAGAAACAATCCAAACAGACAATTTCTACCTCTAGTTATAACAGGAGAAAGACAGAATTCATTTTTGGCATTTTCAGTTTTATCTTTTCTTCACAGTTGTTCAATGCATATCAGAGTAAGCACAACAAAAATAGAACTTAAATGTACTAATCCTGAAGAAGTCATGTGTAGCCCTTAATAACATCTCTTACTTTTGTCACACAGGATATATAACTCCACTGCCATTTCACAGTATTGTGTGCCAGGTATGAAAAGGGAGACCAATCAGCTTCGCAATCAGTATAAATCATCAAAGCTCCACTGGATTTAATACTTTTGCAGTTGTGTGAAAATGGACTTCAACTTCAGAGAAGACAATTTCTAGCTGTTATTTATGAAATCTTTGTATAAAAACTTAATATTAAATAATGAAACAATGGCAAGGCAGTAACTACAAGGCAGCAAAAGTAAGATCTGAAAGGAGAGCGTGACAAAGCATAGACAAACATGTACAACAGAAATAAATGTTTCAGAGCTAAAAAGCAGGTGCTACTTCCTTGACATTTCTTTTCTGTCACAATATAATTAAAGTATAGCAAAAAAATGTGTTTAAGTAATCATATTATTATGTCTCTAGCTGTAGACATATTTGCTTGAAGTGATAAAAATAAAGACATTCCAAAGTGTTAATATTGACTAATCTATCTGCTACTAACACGTAACTTAACATGATCAGAAAGAAAGGAAAAGGGCATTTTCCCAAATCTGACAGTACATCTGTCAGTGCATCAGTCAAGAGAAATCAGGACCACAGAAGTATTAGGTGTGTACCATAGACCCTGAATTAATGTGAATTACTAGAATCAAAAATATCTTTATGTCTGTAAAGGTTAATACACCTCCAGATCCAGGAAGGTAATACTTTTGATCACATTTCTTGAAAAGCCTGTGTCATATTGTTTGCAATTATTCTTCAAGAGAGGGAGAAATTATGAGCTTTAACACGTTCCTGTTTCTTGATTCTTCTTTGGAGAGAGAGAGGCGACATTTGCAGCTGTTTCTCACCAATCTACTCCTTTCCAAAACATGTAACTTTTCAAATCTGTGAAGACTCCAACAGATTCAGTGAACAGAACTTTCAACTAAGCAACCTGAAGATACATTGTCACTCAAATTGATCTTCCCTTCTCAACTTTGTCAGAAGAATTTGTTTCACCTTCGCCTCTCTTTCCCCTTACTCTAAATTGAATGCATCCATGAAGGTGAAATTGGAAAAAGAATTTCTAAAGAATGAATAAGTGAAAAATCACAACAGACCTGACTCACTACTCACAGTGCATGCTGCTTTATATTGCATACAGTGAAGAAAGAGAGGAGGCTCCTCCAGAACCCTTCAGGAAAATACACTCTCTTGAACCTGAAGCTGATCATAGCTAGAAAGATACGTAAAACATATACAAGTTGGGAATAGCCTTGGAAAGTCTAGTTCCTGGTCTCAGAGATTACTTCTGATCTATTGCTTTCTATTCGGAGCCTAGTAGGACCTACATAACTCAGATCCTGCTCTGGAAATGCATTAACACAACAATGGAGGCACTGAAGAGACTCAAGATCAGAACAAAATGTATCAAGTTAGATAAAACTATTAGCATTACGATGAAAACAATGATCACAATGATCACAATAATCACAATATGGGAATTTAAACTCTAAATATTTTGATAAATTTAATTCGTAATCCTGTTCTAGATACACCTTCTCTTTCTCTATAGAAATCTTTCATCCAAGCCGCACAAAATGAAATCATCAGTTATTTTGGTGTTGTCTTTATGGTAACTCTTCCTATCCATTAGACATCCCTATCTTCTCTTCCAATAACTCCAAAATCCTAGTTAACTTCGTTATAAACCTGATGGAAGTGCAATATGAGAACATCAACCTGGACTGCTGATCAGCCAAGCAGTCCTTATCTTCAAGGGGAAAAAGGCAACTTGAACAAAAAATTAAGAAAAAAATTAATCAGATAATCTGAACTATTTTTTGTTATCAAAAGGCAGGTAAATAAGCAGAGTTCATTAACTCTGTAAACATCACTGATTGGTCTTGGGATATTTGATTAGCTCAGTTTTTAATTCATTTTTAATACAGATAAAGGTTCACATTTCTGTTAAGTTTTTTCTATTACCTATAGAAAATAACATGATTCAGTGTTCTTTCCACAGTAAAAATAATGTCCAGGGAGTCCTTTAAATGGATCCAGTTCAACAAAGCACTTAAATATTTACACTGTGGTAATGCTATGTAGAAAACAACAGCAGACATTTCCTTCATTTCCAAAATTACTACTGAAATATCCACTTTAACAGGAATATTTCCAAGAACAAGAAAAAAATCTACAAAAAAAAAAAAAAAAAAAAAGAGAGAGGTGGGGGGGGGGGGGAAGAATTATTCTTTTTCAATTCCTGATGGTGAAAAAAAAAACCAAAAAACACTGGCGAACAAACTAATTGTGCTTTTGTTCTGCACTCCTCCTGTATTTGCATAGAACAAGACACATTACACTGGGGCTGCACAGTGCTACAGCAATTAGTAGTAATTATAATGGTAGTATTAACAATACTCCAATTCTCGATACTTAAAGATCTCTCCTTTCACATACCATGACAGTTGTACCCTACCTTCACATAGGAGGAACTTCTTGTACCATCATATGTCAGGAAAGAGAATGAAAGGTATTTTCTAAGCAACAACTGAGGGCTGTTCAACCAACCCCAACCCAAAGCCACAGAAATACAGGAAGCATTGTACTACTGCCCAGCACACGTATGCACTCTCTGGATATCAGTTGGAGTACAAATAATACCCCAACTCATCCTACCCTGAATTTCCTTGAACAATGAATCAATGATCAGTGTTGCAGCATCCATGCAGTGGCAAGTGAGGAGATGAACACAAAACAATGTATTGGCTTCTACCTGTTTTCAACTAATCCAAAAATATCTTGCTAAATGCCTAGAGGGACGACAAAGTAAATGATGAAATAAATAAATGATTAAATAAATAGACAAAAGATATTCAATACCTCTGGGTTTCTTTGTTGCCTATTAATGATTTCTGTGGCCAGACAGACAATGCCAATAATACTTAACTCTATCAATTTTCTATAACAGGTAGTCTTTCAACACAAAATCATAAGCAATTAAGAACAGTAAAATGGAGCGGGGACTTTTATGTTGAACATTTATGCACTTTAGAAAAGGTAAAAAATTAGAAATCCAGGATAGCTTGTTTTCCCATGAGCCAAAGACATTAGCTCTTGTCTTTCCATGTCATCTTGCTATCAATATGCTGTTGCTAGGATGTGGATGTTTCCATGGAAATAAGTGAACACTTCAGCTGCACTAACAGCACTGTTACCCCCACCCCTTCTCTCTCTTTCCTGCTTTTGTTTTTTTTTTCTTACTTTTAGAGCCAGTATGGAAATGAAAACTGAACAAGATGACCAAATCCTAGAGCCCAAGGACTTCCTGGTGACTTACCCTAACAACACTGATTATGGCCTCAAACACAGTCTGAGGCTGCTTAGTTCTATTTCAGATTTCTCACATGGAGCAGAACACTGCATCACGCTCACAAAATGGCCTGAAATCTGAAACGGAGCAGCGCGTCAAGTGCCGGCACTCTCCTGCCAGCTTTGCTAGGTCTGGAAGACAGGGAGGCAGAAACTCTTGTGCAGGTGCTTCGCTGAGGCGGCGGCCAGGCTGCGATTGCCACCTGTTGGGTCTGACATTGCAACTGCAGGACTGGCAGCGGGACCGGAGCCCGGGGAGCAGCATGAGTCTGGGCAGTGAGAGAGCACATGCAGTCATCCATGTCCTCCCGGTCTACAGGAGGAAAAGATAACTGCTATCGTTAACTATTATAAAACCACATATATGTTAAATATTACTAAAAAGACAGATAATATATCTCCTTACATTTCAGACCCAGGTCAGGAAACAACACAGCTACAACGCAGCTGGTGCCCCAGACTGGTCGAATAAATTCTGTATCAAAAATCCCCATTCAGCTTTCCATGATTACTTCCTTTCCAAACGTTTCAGAGTTGACTGTTGACAAGCTGTTCAAACAAACATATCAGTAGTAGATGACAAAAGACAAGCAGTTCCTTTACTTCCTCTCTCCTTTTAAAGGAGGAAAAAAAAAGTAAATAAATATCAGAAGACTAAAATCAGAGACAGAGATAAGGACATGCTCTTGCTTCTGGTTCTCTTCTTAGCTCTGTCATCTACAGATAAAACAAGAGAAGATATAAATGATAAAGGAGGAAACAGAAGTACCCCTTCTTGGATTGCAGGTGAGCATCTTAAAACACATTGGGAGCAGCAAGCAGAACCATAAGCTAGATCTAAATCCTGACATTGTAGCCAACAAAATTGGCTGAGCTGCCCTGATGCTCCTTTCAAGACACTTGCAGCCCATCCAGATGCTTAGCCATTATTTTCATCCTGTACAACTAGTCACCCCGGGTTCAATTTTGAATATTTTTTAGCTGGAGGGTAACACCAGAAGGAAGACGAAGGTAAAAGTAACTTAAGAATCCTACCCAAAGAAGCAGGAATAAGCTAGAAATTTTTATCTTGTATGTAAGTGTTTCTAGATAAAGCAATCAATGAAATCCTGGTCTTTGTTTACTTCTTTGCTTGCTTTCATCAGATGACTTGCTAGGAAACACAGAGTGCCTTTATGGTCTTTGTGCTGGTGGAGTTCAAGGGCATAGATCAGCCATTCAGGGAGTGATACCAAGAAATTAAATTTAAACACAGATTTATACTTTAGGATGGATCACTCTGATCAACAATGAAAGGAACATTAACTCATTTTTTCCTTAATGGCAGGGAAGTATTTTCAGAGACTAATCTATGAGCATCTTACATCCCATACTTTCTGTCTCAAAATAGTTGTGTTAAAAATTGTGCTAGTCTATTACATACACTGATTTTTGGTTCTGATTTAAATTGTTGTTGCTTTGTGTTCGTTCATAGGTGAGGTTTTTGTTTTACTTGTTCATTTTTAGGAATCATGTATAAATATTACTAGCACTGAGCACTTTGTGTTTGTTTGCCCAGTGTCTTCTGACAGCTCTCCTTGATTACAAAAGATTTTTCTTTAAATTACTCCATTTTCTAAACAACCACCTTAAGCACAGAGCTTCCCACAACAAAAGAAAAAAAACATTTATGAGACTACGTTGTTAAAATATTAATGACCTGTTATTGACATTTAGAGTTTGGCTGCTGCCTTGCTATCTGCAGTTGCTTCTGCTCAGCTGAGACAGCCCCAGTCAAAGGCTTATCACACGCAGTCTGAGCTCTTGTCAGCATCCTCACTACCAATAAAGTAATCTCCTGATAACCACTGCTTTCTCTCACTTCGATAAATCTGCCTTTGTACTGAAGATGCGTTTTCTAGTGCCACACTGGAGGTTGAAGTGTTTTGCAGTGGTTCATCTTGAGAGGCCAATGAATCAAAAATAGACCATGTTCAGATCCATGTTCTCATTTGAAGTGATCCTAAATACTCTAAAAGTATTTTGCCCAAGTTTCATAGTTGCATAGGTACTGTGACTGTTACCAGTAATAGCAATGCTGATCTTACCTGGCCACTTGGCAACGTTAATCAGTTTCTCATAGGCACTGCCTTTACATTTGGCATAAGGCAAATTTCATAACAAAAATCTGAGAACTCAGATTTATGCCATCTGGTAATTTAACACTGCATAGCAGATAGGTCACAATGAAGAAAATGTCAGTGAGATAAGTTATATGATGGTGAGGTAGCATGTCAGGCATAATCATGTTGCCAAAAATCTGGAAGTGAGGATGCAAGATAAAAGCAGAACACTCAGAATTGCTTTTAGTGGTACTAAATGCATTAGATTGTCAAATGCATTTAGATCCTTTCAACAACTTAGGCTGAAAGCATACAAATTGCAACATTTTACTATCTGATCTGAATAAAAAGTGGGTCAGTTTAAAACACGACATAACTTACGGTCACAGGTGACCATTTGTACTGCAAATAAAGCTAATTTATAGGCTTACTGGTCTAAAATCCAGACTGGTTATCAGTAATCCTGCAGTGGACTTTGATCTTTGGAATTCTCTTTAGAATGGGATCAGTAACATTGAAGGTAGGAAGAAGTAATAACTAAACACTAAATTTTTGAAAACAAAGTCTTATATTAAGTGACTTAACACTAGCTACACATGTAATTCAAATGCAAAAGCACTAGCCTGCCTCTCAGATCTTTTTCCTTTCTGTCAGTGCCAGTGATTTTCAGGGCACAATGGACATCTCTCCACAGTAAATCAACAATGAGAAAGCCCCTCTGGGTGCTGAACAAACTTCACACCACAGCTTGAAAACGCTACTGGGAAAACAGTTGGGGGAACCCAAAGTTGCCCTCCTAGGCCAAAAATAACAAGTGAACAGAAGAGCAGTTACACTATGCTGTTCCCACAGCTGCAGTGCTCCAGACCACAAGAAAACTAGTTTCAAGAAAACATGTTGAGTGCTTTCAGCTGCCACTCCACCACAGGGCATAAGCACACCTTGACTTCCCATTCCAACTTGTAGTTCTCGTCTTTTACGTCTGGAACATGGTGCTAAAACCTTTCTTCGTGAGCTGGCAGAACGTGTTCACAAAATTGTCTGGAGGTACATCTTTTCCTTCCAGCTCCCCCAGATCCCTGCCAATATGCTTTCTTATCCATTTAAAGCAATGTCAGCAGAGAAAGGACAAAAGAGTATGAGATTTAAAAACTAGTAGTCTAGATGAATCTAGATCAATAAACTTAAAAATTACCTAAGTACAATCTTGTAGAATTTGCACAATATCATTATGAATCAAGTCAAGATTTCTGCTAGAAGTAGTAATTTCAGTGATGTATAATTAAAAAAAATGGAGGCAATACCTGAACTATTTGAAATCTAATCAGTGAGCGGGATTATGGTATTTAAACCAAGCAACAATTTTGAAAAGTTTTAAAAGGGAATACTAGCATCCTTAGCTCAGTAAAATGCATGCTTTTAAAGACCTCTAATACTCAGATCCATGCAGATCATTTAAAAAAAAAATCCCTTAATTTATTACTTATGGTTTAGGGGTTTGGGACTAGTTAATTGTGACAGCTTTAACATATTTTTAAACATACTTCAACTTAAACCATGGAGGTATTTTTATCAACCTCAATTCCTCTTAAAACTTTGCCTGTAAATGTCAAAAAAGCTCAAACCTATTCACAGTATTCTTATTTAGTGATGGAATAAAGTCACTGACATGAATGAAGATAGGCATGAATAAAAAGAGTACAACCATTCTGAGTAGATTTACTTTGTATTCTACATTATTGTCAGCATTAATTTGCCTTTCTTGAATATTTTACTTCCTTCAGCATGGTGGTCCTCACAAGATAAATTTAATGTTGTTTTACTGCCAAGCAACCTGATGTGAATTTATTCGTTTACTGCATGTTTACCACTTAACTGCTTTATTTCTTCATCCAGGGCTGCTGCTGCCTAAAAAAATTTCATTTTATCTGTATCTATGGATATTTATGTCTTGCATACACACAAGACACTTTACTTTTTACTTCTGTTACTGCTAATAAAACTTGATTTCTTTGACAGTTTTACTCACAAAACGTCTTTATTCCACCCATGAGAAATGTAAACATGTATCTAAATCAGAGGTACAGAATATCAAAATCTCGACTGATGTTTAAATTGAACAAGAACCAGCGTATGCCATGGTTAAATATATGCTGACTGGAAGATTTCTGCCCTGTCAGAGCTACTGAGCTCTTCTCCACATTTTAAAACTACTTTAGGATGAAGGGGAAGAAAGAGACATTAGTTTCTAGGGGATTCAACCCCACCACTTAACATTATTTTGGCAGCATTTGAGACGTGATCATATGCCATGAGGACTTAGCATGGTGACACCAAATAATCAAAAGAAGATACACTTTGGGCCAGCAAGGCTGGCTTGTTGGCTCAATTCTGATTGCAGTCACAAGCAGGAAAGGCTTAGGCAGAAGTGGTGTAAGGAGCTCCCACAAGCAACAAGACAGCATCCAGTGATCACAGCTTAAATACTTCTGCTTCCTGGGTTAGGGCCGTGGAAAGCCAGGTTGGCTTCTGAGAGAGCTGATGAGGAAGGAAGTGGTCATGACATTCTTCTGTTCAATGTTATCTCCAAAGAAGCAGCTCAGCTACCCCGTCTTGGCCTCTATCTCATTCTCTTCCTCCTGTATGTTCCCATGTCTGTTTTCCTCTCTACAGGCCTTTCTGAGGGCAGGAACGGATACGATTGATCTCAGATGTTGCAATGTAAAACAACAGGGAATACAGGCTTATGCCTCACCTGACAACAAATGTATACTTCTGGCCTGGGCTCTCCAGAATTGAATTAACTATTATTCCTGGCAGATTAAGTAGTTCTTCCTAAGAACATGAGCATACATAGACTCCTCTTCAGCCACTAGTTTCAGTCTCCTACCAGCAGCTATATCACAGAGCTCCACCAGTTTTTGAGAGATCTAATCCTGACAGTAGTCAGTTCCTTTACTGCTCTTGGAAAATATTTCCAGTATCTCATAGTTCTCAGCAAAAGTCTCCTCCTAATATTGAGACAAATGATGGTTATTTTTTTTCTCATCACCTTTCCTTATCATTGATATTTTTATTATTACTTTTATTATTTCCCCTTCAAAAGAGACCATCCTCCACACATTTTTCATTCCATCTCACACCTTTCATTTTTCCTGTCCACATGAGCCAAGTTCTTCCATGCCTTCTCAAAGTACTTTCTCTTACCTTCCTCTTCACTCTAGTGGTCCCTCTCAGCATCTGCCTGAGGCCTTTTCTGAGCGCATTATTCCAGAGCAACTCCACAGTGCCTTTTAAAAGGACTGAACATTTTCCATCTTCACTAGTAACACTTAATCTGAAACTATACAGAACTGTAGATGTATTTCATAGGACATTCTCCATTCATAGTCACTCCATAACTAAGCGGTATAACTGGGTCATCTGCAGTAATTACCAAGTGATGAATCCCGAGCTTGTCATGGCAACTTTTTATTAGTTCCAAAATTCATGACTTAATTTTGTATAATTAGATTTCATCTTATTTCTAGCACTATACTCTTCAGGCTCATCTAAAATTCTGTATGAAATTGTGCTTGATTTTTATGCTAAGCACAGCCCTGTACTTTCTGTAGCATCCCACTTCCTAGGTACTATTTGCTCTTACTTGAAATGTAGTTCTATAAGATAAGAGTGATACACTTATCTTCTCCAGAACTAGAGAAGGTTGGAATTAATCTTACTCTTCCTTTTTCCTTTTAATTAGAGCTGCTAGTGCAGAATAGCTGACTACGGTAAATTTTAGCAGTTCTTCTATTCACTAGAGCTATTTAAAGTACAATCTCTTCATTTGGAAGAAGATCTGCTTGATCTTTGGAATAGTAGAAACATCTCAGTCTACCCTTTGCTCTACTACTGACCTTCTATGTGAATTCAGGCAAGACAACCCATCACTAGAGACTTCAGGAAACTGTCAGAAGTAAATTCTGTACACTGAACTCCGTCTGGAGGCTGAGCTTAGTTTGTTTCCAAGGTTCCTTTCAGCCTCTTAATTCTGTGGAATAAATCCACTCCCCTGTATAGTCATTTTCATTTCACCCAGGTCATTATCACTGTATTTTATCTCTAAGATCTAATAATCAACAAGTCTTGTTTATCTGTTGGTACAGTATTTTACACACAGATTTGTGAGGCTTTTAGGCCTGATATTACAGCAAAAACATTTCATCAGCTTCAGTAGATTTGACATACTTTCCACAGATAATATACAGTTAATATGGATTAAGGTAAACAAAGTTTTTTCCACAAAAGTATCAATACTGTACTATTTCAGAGAATCTGAAGTTCTGATGCACTTTGATCAGTCACAGTTATCAGTTTATCTACAGTGACTTGGGTAATAATTATGTATCTCATAGCAGTTCAATAAAAAGCTTTATTGTATGATATAAGTTCTTGCTTTGAAAGAGATCTTATCTAGATACTATTGGCAAGTTTGGTTTTTCTACTCCACTTTCTGTTATTACTGTAGAAATCAGTTCTTGCCTTTTTATCTGATTTGATGTTGTTTGTAAAACTGCTTACTGAGTGTAACCTCTGGGAAAAAGTATATTAAAGGTAAATTGTAAGCCAAGATCAGATCGTTCTTTTTAACTTCTGTCACTAGTACCTTCCACTCTCTTGTGAGTGGCTCCATAAGCTGTAGCCTAGTAGTATTTTCCTAAGACAAAGGCAGAACCCTTGGGCAAGCTAAATATTGATGTCTGTTTTCAGGAGGAAGGGGCCAGCGATGGCAGTTGATGCAGAACTCCATATACATGTTGTAACCATGGAGCTCTCACTCAGCAAGGGAATGCCTACTTAGGGAGAGCAGCATCACCTGCAACCCAGGCAGTGTGCTCTGAAATTGCCCAGAGGATCAGGCCTCTCAGTCTAGACAGATAGAGAAACACAATGGCATCACATATGGACTTCCTTTCGTTATCAGTTAAGTAGAAGTGTCACACTGCCTGTAGCAGCACCTCAGGTGCAATAAAAGCTGCTAACAGTGCAGGGGTGGTAGTCGGATGCCAGTTGCATCATTCAGCTGTTAGCAGGGGCAGCTGCAAGGAACTTCCAGCAAGTGACAAAGTCCAACCTCAATTCTTGATTTAGGTGTCTGTAATCCTTTAACAGGTCGTACAGCAAGCTAGCATTACTGCAATATGTACACCTCCATACAATATAATCTCTGAATCAAACAACAGCTAGTTATAGTGCCTAGCAGGTCTTCCTTCTCCCACATTCATTATGTCACAACCAAAGAAAATTGAGCTTAAAGATGTTTTACAAAAATTAAACAGAATGACATCTTTACCTCCTTTAATTTCTGCTACATTAAAAAGAATGTAAACATCGAACACTTCTGCCTGTCAAAAACATCAGCTTTCTCTAATATTAAAATATAAAACCTCAATGTAAATATATCAGCTAAAACAAACTGATAAGTCTTCAGCATATCTTAGGTTAGAAAAGATATCAATTTCACATTACTATGTGCACTTATAAATAAAACTGTAGGAGATTAAAAATAAATATGAAATTAAGTGAGCTTGACATGCAGAAAAATAAATAGTTTACAAGGTTATCAGGTTTTCTTAAATACAGAAATTCCTCTTGCAATAAGCATGCAATTCTATTTGTCTAGCCTTTTTGTATTCAACCATAGAGTAGATTTCATAGCAGAGCTCAGCTTGCTTTTCATATTTCCTCGTGGTTTAAATGTAATGGGGTAGCAATACACATCTTACTTCTGAAGATGGACTTGAAGTCGAATTTTAGCTTTTGTTGTCACACATGCCAAAGACCTAATTTAGCAAAAATTTTCATAAAAGCTATAACAAATGTATTAAAAGCAACCACTCTTTGAGATACATGGAATGGATCAGATATGCTAGTGCCATGTACAGCTGCTTATAACTTTTGGCAAAACTAAAACTATACTATAGCTGTATGTATATGTTTGAAAAAGGATGAAAGGATATGGAAATACAATGCACATTAATTTTATTCTTTTGCTAATAAACCTATTAGCCATTCATGGGGAAGCAGTTAGAAAAGTTTGATTATTTCTGCCCCCAGAATCCTATTCCATTAAAAATATTTAAGTACTGAACTATTACTTATAATGAAATTAGAAGGATTAGGGATACAAAAATTAACCATTTCCACTGTTCTCTATTTGTTAATATAACCGAGTTTATGGCACAGTCTTGTGATACTAAAATTTGTGTTTGCCTCTGTTTACTATCCAGTAGAATGCCTTTGAGAGCCCATCCCCTCTGTACAGCCTGGCTCAGGTTCATAAATTATTAAAACTGATGAAAAATGAAGTCTCATTCCCTTAGAAAACCAAGGAAACCTATTAACTTCAGATGCTATGTGGAAAGTAGTTCTTCTAAATCAGCTGAAGCAACTCCCCAATATCACCCAAGGCTTTGTGCCTCTCTGGAAACAATAGATGCACCCTATTACCATGAATAAAAGTTTTGCAGATTACGATACTGCTAGTTAGACATTGGCAACTGCCATCAGCTAATTATTAAGAAAGACAGACTCAGATCTGGACCTAAGTAATAGGTTTACTAAGCAGCCTTTCTTTGGGCTAAATCAAAGGAAGAAATAACTCCCTTGACAATACAGTAAAGTAGCTACACACAGTGCTCAAGGTGAATACTGAGAACATCATGCTCAGGAAACAGACAAGGTGGTGATTTCTGAACTTTGGAAATTGCTGTGGTGATTCAGTTCTGCTGTGCTCTGTAACACGGAACATCTGACATGAAGAAAAAGGGGGGTGGAAAAAAATAATAATAATGAAGCCAAAACTTCAGCAATTGTGCATAATCACAAAAACAGAGTATTTTAGCCTGGAAGGGTCCCAGGGAGGTCTTCTGGTACAACTTAGAAGTTACAACGGGCTTACTTTGGCTGCTGACCAGGTGAACCCAAGTCTTGCCCCACTATTAATTATATTCCACAGCATTAATCTTATTATTACATCCTTCGAATGGAAAGCAGGAAGCAGACAAAGAATAAGCCAACTGTCTTGGATTGAGAGACAGCAGTAACTGAGTTCTGGTGCTGAATGCTTTTATGATTTTTCCTCCTATAATCTCACACCAATGTACTCTCAGTCAAAAAATTTGCTGCCTATTATCTCAGTCCATATGAACAGAAAAAAAAACATGACATATTGTTAGCCGCATAAGGCATAGTATCAATAGCTCCCTTTAAGATGTCACAATATTTAGTTTAACTCTTTTCAACATTTTTGCTCATGTGGCAAATGTATCCCCTGCTACCAGAATGAGGTCCATCCTGTTTTCAAACAAAACTTGGACTGAAACTTCTGGAAGGACTGAACTTTCAGCAATTAAAGTTTACTTTCTGAAGAAAAAAGAAGAAATGTTTCTTTCCTATTTTTCTCCAAACTCTGCATGTTTGATTTCATATAACAAAACCTTTACACATTGCATGTAAAAACCTAGAAGTTAGGGTAACTTAAAAGCTTTTGACTCAATGTTTATTGCTGTTTTTGAAAAACAGCAAACTTTAAATTATGGAAAGCAGGTCACAAAATGACTGGATAGAGGAGAGTAAAAAATGATTTAATCAAAAGCAACCATAAGGATGGAAGCTCTCCTAACATATGCATGTGGGAAACACAGTATGTATACAAGTTGCTAGAGGAGAAACTTTGTCAAAAGACTATTCTTTGATAGTCTAAGTCACTAATGTGAAGTAAGTGATCTTAATCTGTGTAAAGTGGAATAGCCTAAAAGGTATCCATTGAATCTTTTGCAGTGAAGATAGTTCTACTGACATTTTTCTTGATGGAAATCCATGACTCACCTCTTTCTCACACCTCATGGTTTCTCAGTCATCTAATTTTCAGCACTGGTAAAGCCACACTGATATAAATCATTTGAAATGGTTTCTCATATATGCAGCTCTTATGCATACTTAGCAGTTAACACATCTTGTTTCCTATATTATCTGACAATACCTGCTACTGTTAAGTCTGGTAGAAGAATTTGTTAAGTGCATAAATAATACAAGTATGTAGTTTATTTTTAGATCCAGTCCTGCTTTTAACTAACCTAAATCATGCAGTTTAAATAGGAAGTGAAGGCATGAATAATTTCCTGGCTGAAATGCAAATGAAGAATTCATGTAGCAAGATCACAGCTTTCTTAACATTTGTAAAGCAAGTCTCCAGGTTCGATTTTTTTTCTTCAAACAGAGGAGCAATTCAACATCAAAAATTAATCTATCACCACCTTTTTTATTCAACACACTTCCTGAGAAGAAACTCAGTGAAGTAATACTCATATTCCTAAACCAGTTTTCCTCAAGCTGTGAGGCAGGGACAAAGTAAAAGGAAAAATTAAGAGCTTGCTTTCCCTCTTTGAACAGTGATTACATAGTATACTTTCTACAGCCCTCAGATTCATTGCCTTTCCAATTCTTGGATCACTAGTTTGTTGTTGTTGTTTTAATGGAAGATCACATACCTAGCAAGTTCATCCAGGTTTAATGTAGTAAAAGACAATGCTGAACAAAGACTAGGTACAACTGCTTTAGCAAAAAGCAGTCATGATTTATGCAGTCAGAGCATTAGTTCCAAGAGAAACACATTTTTACTCCAGCAACAATTCACAACAATATTACTAGCTGCCTGTGTAAAGTATGCTAAGGCAAACTGGATAGTTGTGGTGTTCAGTTGCACACTGTCACTCAGGAAACTCGTCCATCCTACAGGCACCACCCAGCACTCCAGCCTGAGACCTGGGAGTCAGTCTTGATGCTGGAAGAGTCTTGTATCAGTCACAGTTTAATTTGAGCATTTTCAAAACCAAAAGTACTTAAGGAAATAAACACTCTTTAAATCTGCAGTTCACAGTTTCAGTGTCAGTTTTGAACTTTAATGAATGAAACAGTGAAGAACCATTCCTTATTTAAGTGCAAAAGCCCTGTAGCATTGCCTTGAAATGCAGAATTATTATTTTTCCTAACTGCTACAAACTTGAAAATATATGCTATTAGTCTCATGTAAAACAGGCAAAACAAGCTCTGGCATCTTCTTAAAGTCAATAATTTAAGTTCAGACTTGACAGAGGTATGGCATCAGATTAATCAGAAACAAGTTAAAGGTCAGCAAGTCACTGTTAAGAGCATACATACAGTAGACAGCAAACCAGCAAAAAAAAAATAACCCAAGCTTCATAAAAAGATGTTTTAATTTCAAAAAATACCTTCAGACCTAGTATTATAATATTATATACTTGAAAAATCATGTAATCCCATCCTTAATTACATTACCAATGCATCACAATTACCAGTAGGTAGAAGAAGAGACAATGATATCAGGAAATATTGCATTAAATACAGAAGGGTGCTAAAGTGTTTCAGAAATTAGACCACTAAATATAAAATGCCTACAATCCAATTCTATTGTTTATAGCTGACAGTTTATTTCTGATTAATATGTAAGAATAAATAAGGGTGTAGACTGTTTCAGACAGTAGAAAATAGCACTATCACAAATCATACTTAGTTGTCTTTAAAAAAAAAGACAAGATTTCAGATGGGAGCAAGGGAAGGCCTACTGACAGTACCTCCTGGATTATTACAGCTTATTATTACCATACTCATAATAATAATTCTTACTCCTAGAAAAGATGGTCTGAGAAATAAGAAACTTCAGCATTCTCAAATAACTCAGCAGAGGTGATGAGAATGATTCCTAACAAATTCTTATTGAATACATCAGTAGAAACTTGCAGTTACCAAGTTCAAAATGAGCAAGAGGACATATTTCTCACATAACAGACTGTTAAATCACTTACTGCTGAATGCTGCAGATGTTAAGAGGTTGCACAGATTCAATAAGGATCAGAAAAAAATGTCAGTCCACAGATGGGAAGATATCCTTCCTGTTTTATCAATTTCCCAGTTGAAAACCTGAGGAAGCCAGAAGAAAATCTGAGGAAAAATCTGGAGCTGGAGGTTCTGTGGATGCTAAAGCATTCCAGAGTGAGGAATTGACTGTAGTCCAATCTTGCTTTGACTGCAACTCTTTCTTTTAAAATTAAAATGAGAGGTGAGGCAATATTAGGCAAGCCAAGTGAAGCTTCCTTTTGCACTGTGTGAAACTATTATATTTTCCTGAAAATCTGGAAGTCATGTGTTGTATACAACTAGAATGACAACACAAAAGCTGAATTTATGCAAGAGAAGGAATTTTTGTTATGTATTTCAATATGATTCCATACAGGTTTAGAAAATTTACACAGGAACAAGTTAATCTAGGAGAAAGGAAGAGTAACAAGTGAATCACTGAAATTTGTATTACTAGGTAATTTAAAACCAAACTGTCTACCAGCTTTTAAACTTTTCCTGAAGGCCAGTTTTGTAGTGAAGACTGAGGCAGAGAAGGCATTCAGTACTTCTGTATTTTCACTATCCCAGGTAACCAAGTTTCCTGCTTCTCTCAGGAGAAGGCACACTTCTTACCTAGACGTCCTCATTGGAATACTTATAGGAATGTTTCTTGCTGTCCTGAATGTCCTTAGCTAGATTCAGTTCCATCACACAGGAATTAATAAAATTAAAGTCTATTCTCATTTTACACACATTTGGGCAAGTAACAGAGGCACTGGTGTTAGGATTTTCCGTGCCCAAGGAAGTCTATCTTGGATACAGTTAACAGAATGTCAGAAGATCCCTCCTGAAGGAGAAATCCCAATTGCACACAAATGTACTTCCTGCTCCAGCACTAGCTATCACTTACCCCCACTTGCTATGTTTTCTGTCCTTCTAATTCATTCTGCGTGGCTTAGACTTTTTCTTCAGTGCCATTGTGACTGGGCAAGGATAACAGAAGCAAAATAAGAGAAATAACACCATAAATTGCTGCACTGTTATGATACTCAAGCCTCAAAAAAAAAAAACCAAAAAAAAACCCCACTACTTTCCTAGCAAGACCTAGAAGGGAAGAAACAAGCTCACTAGTTTGCTGAGTTATTTATTAGAACAAGATCCTCAGCTACTATTAATTCTCCTGTACACAACTGAAGGACTGTATGCCTCTGCTTTAATTTTGCTCATGTGCTCTAACCCTAAATCACTTTTGATGGTACAATGCTGTACTGGGCACTTGTGTTTTGAGAGCTCCATCAGAAAAGCTACTGAATTGGTCAAGTGGGCTATTGGAAAGCACAGATCACTAGATTAGCTTTGATATACTTTATATCTAAAAAGCCTTAATTTACTTAAAGAGAGCAGCCTGACTTCAGCCTTTCTTCTGTGCAAACTATTAATTCCAGGACTAAAGCTCCAAAGGTTTTGGCAATCCATCCTCCCACAAGATGCCATATCAAAGGGCAAGTTTACAGTGATAATCAGAACATTAAATTTATCTTCTAATTACTATGCCTATTCTACTTGATCTTAGAAACAGTTAACAGGCTGCAAAGACACTCATGTATGACATTTGAAATCTTCACAATGGTAGAATCATGATTCCTGCCTTTTAGGCTTGCTTTCCCTTCTGCTTGTATTTACATTACCTTCCTAGGTTCTTAGGAGTTGTGGGATTGAGAATTTATTTACATGAAGATCTTAAAAATCCTGAATAATCATTTATCACTCTCCCTTCAATTACAAATTATTTTACTTATTAAAAAATTTCACACTTCCTAAAGCTATATTTGATCAGTATACTTATTTAAGTGCTCTTTTAACAACAACAAAAAAAAAATACATCTATCCAAGAGTAATTTGATGAAAGGCATAAGCTCATGAAAAAATTATGTATTCAATGAGTAATAACCATTTTATTTGCTTTCACTGCACATGCTGTCTGAAGACTGTAGAACACTTCTCAAATGTTTATTGAGCTTCATAATACCCCTCTGAGATAAATAAATAATGGATACTTCGGTTTCCTGTTAAAATGCAATAGCTTCCAAGATAGAACCTGCACATAATCTGACTATATATAAATTCTTGAAAAAGAAGTGAGGAATAGCAATCTGTTGCACTGAAATAAAACAGAAGGAATTCAGGAAATGTTTATTCCCAAAGTCTAAGGTGTTCTTTTGCATCTGGAACCAGTGAATCACAAATGAACACAAGATTAGGAACTTATTTTCCAATCCTATTAGGACAACTGATATTTCAGTATCAAGAGTGTCCACATGCTCCTTCTAAAGGAGTGGTGCAGTAAAAATATTGCCAAAAAGCACTGTTCATTTTATCTGTTCTCAACTTCCTGAAGCACTTGATAGTATAGGTTTAATATGGTGGTGTCAAGTATAGCTCTTGTACAACCTCATAAATCTGTGGGCCCTGAAATGGATGGGGCCACATCACCTTCTGCTGCAGCCATCACCAACTAGGTTGAAGGATTCCCTATTGCTGCCCTACTTTCTCCTTGGCAGCTTCAGTCCATGGGACCACAACTCTGGTGACCTAGTTTGCCCCAACACTTTCTCCTGGTGGCTCTGCACAGTTACAGCAAGAGGAAAATATTTTCACCCTACAACTTGAAGTATAAGTCAATCCATATACCAGGCAGAATATGTTCTCCCAGGTAAAGATGATTGACAAGTCTTTCCCCCATTTCCTTTCACCCGGTGCAGCTCCACTGTTTTCAACATAATTATATCTTACTCTATCACAGCCAAATTAGATGATTTCCTGATTGATTTATCCTACATAAAGCTAGAAGCATCCACAAAAGAAAAAATCTTGCTCTCTGAATGCAATACTATCATTTCCAGTACATCAAATAAGATAAAAATTTAAGAACAAACAAAACTACAACAGTTCTTACCTATCACAAGACTTTCCATTGCATTCCCCATATGTGCTCCCATTTAGCTCAGGAAGAAACTCATGCATTTCTTCTCCAGGCAAAGAAAAGAAGAAAGTCACACTTCAGAAATTACATCTCAACTACAGTTGTTTCATGGAAAAATAAATCAAGTATTTAAAGCAATTGTAATACTTTCCAGAAATAAATCTTACAACTCAAAAGGAAAAAAAAATAGATTTTCCACTTTAAGTGCCAATGTGCCTCAACAGCACACCTTTCTATTACCAGTGGCTGCTAACATACAGAACCTCAGCGACAATTTAATGGCCATCTTTCTATATGTCATCTACCACTTCAAATCATTCCAGCAATCACTAATTCATGAGAAATTACAATTGCTTATTACAGTCAAAAGCAAAAGCTTCACTTGAAGCTGTTTTCTTTCTACTACAGTGTTGTTCTGGAAATGAATAATCCTCCCATGCTTTATTAAGTAGCCTTCAGTTACTGGAAAGAAACAAAAAATAAGAAAAGAAAGGATGAAAGGACAAAAACAGAAATACACATTTATTTCAATTTTTTTTTAAGTGCCATAAAAACTAAAACCATAAATACAGGACACACAGCCTTTCAACATGCTATAAGTAGTACTGTTATCTATGCTATAGAAATGTGAAAACTATGACTCAGACAAGTTGTGTAGTTTGCTTACTCTGCAATGCATTTGATAAAAAGGTTTAATAATCCACTGAACAGTGTCTATGCATATTTGTGTGCATTCTCTACACAGCCATATAATGACACTCTGAATACAATAATACATCTTCATATTCCTCTGAAATCCTATGGTAAAACGGCATCAAGAAAGATTACTACACACTCATAATTTGTCTCTTGCACTTCCATCAAAGAAATAAGCTGAGAAATTTAAACCACTCCTGGGGAAAAAAAACAAACAAATAGGAAAACTCTGTCATCCTCCTGCAACATCTGATTCCACTAAGTTCATCATTCAAAAAGTGAAGCAACAAGGCTATGACTCCTTCCCTCTTTCCTCAGCCCATAGGCTAGAAAGCCATTGTTAAAAGAACCATCCCAAAATAATTCTGCTTTATCAGGCAAAAAATAGAAAAGTTGAGAAGTTTAAGTGCCTTTCTTTGGTGCATTATATAGAGACACAATCCCTCTAAGTTTAATATTGAGCTTCCAACAAAGGTATGACAAGGACAAATGCATGTAAGTAAGCTCAGAAAGAGGTGTTTGTTTTCTGCCATAAATCTAAACTGAAGCTCAGGAGTCTACATTAGCCTTCTTCTTAAAGTACTCTCCTTAGACAGTGTTACTGCCTGGCAACACTCATCTCTAGAGGATAGGCTGGTCTGAGTCCAAATCCAGAGGTTTCTTCACAGCAAACACAAAAATTAAAGTGAATCTGAGCATCAAAATCAGTAGTTCTGCTCAGAACTGAAGTTTCCTTACCCTGTGTTTCAGAGAGATGCCTCCCTCTAGATTAAAATCACAGCTATGACTTCTTCCACTGTTAGGTGCTTATCTCCACGGTACTTCATAAATCACCACTAACTGCTGTCATGCTTCTTCCTTCATACATCCTTACCAGATCCTCAATGACAAGAACACCTGCACAGGAAGGCCTGAACTCACATCACTCTTTTGATATAAAAGACTTAAACACAGTTTTTCTGCAAAGTGTCTTAAGAATAATTTGTGGAAGAAAGGGAGAAAAGGAAGTGAAAGCTCTCTCTTCATGGAAGCTGCTCCCCTTTGCTTCACATAAGAAATCGTTAAGTTATCCAGAGCAAAAGTTGAACAATAATTTTTAATTCAGCAATTAAGAAGCTTTCCTTTCTGGGGTGAGCCTAAGTACTAGTTCCTATTACAGTTAACACTACATAAATGAAATATTTAACAAATACATGACAAATAATTGAAATCTGGAATTCATGTTTTTGAAAAGATTCACAATTCAGTGATTAAGTAGCTAAATCCTTTAACAAACTGACTTCTCATAACTAAATTGATGACACAACTTTTATTAACTCAAGTTGAACCAAGTTACGTCTCAAGGTAATTGCTCCTAATATCTACCAGCCAGAGACCTAGACCAAGGTTCAGCATCCAGCAAAACTTGCTGGGTGTAATGCTATAATATGATGGAAAGTACTGCAGTAATAGCAGGATGGAAAAGCCTTCAGCTGTAGCAAATGAGGATGAGCCCAAACACAGTAGCTATGGGCACAGAAATGAAGGAAAAGATCTGGTTACCTTGAGAAGGCCTCCAGTAGGTAGAGATCTCCAACGAGTTACCCTTGTCACCACTGCCAACCCTTAAATGAGGTCTGAGAAGGGATGGATCCTGGCTCCACCCCTTCCAGTCACCCACGTGCATTGCAATTCACCTGAGCTCTCCTGGGTTGGCCCTGCCTCCACTAGATGTACAATCACTGTTTCAGGCCATGAATTAGCATTTCTGATACACTTGGGTTTCTATGACTGCATCTGGTGTATATGGGAAGCTAAATTCTGGAACTAGACACGTTATGGAAGTTTTTCCATTATGTGCCTTATTTTCCTGTTGTTTATATTTTTGCTTAGCCTTTAGTCCTGTTTCTGTGCTTTAGTTTATATCAGTTAAGTGCAAGCTTTGAAGCATAGTCCCTTGGTCCAGAAAACAGGCAGTCTTCCAATCTAATTTCAAAAGAATCAAGGCATATTGCCTGTACTAAGAGCGCATGCAAATGTTTCAAGGAGCATTTTGAGTATTTATCACCACAGAAAACATATTGGGCAGGAAACAAAAATTACTGTCATGAGCTGGCAAACAGCTGACTTTTTTTACACCAATTACTGGGAAGACAAAGAAGAGATTATTTCACTTTCCAGTATCAATTACTGTGGAAAGTTTGCAGACAATTGTCCCAATCATCTTTGTCACCAGTTCCTTTTGCAAGAACTGTTGAGGACACTGCTTTTGTGATTTATTTGAGTCTCTAAAATTTTCTCCCATAAATTACTGTAAATATGGTGGAGAGTTGTGCTTCATCTGTAGAGTGAAGGGTGGAGAAATAAAGTCTGTGAGGAAGTGTGCTAAATTTTTGTTTTGTCTCATTCCAGTGGTTTCTCAGATCTATATTATGCTTAACACTTGAGTATATGAGCATTTGAAGGGTGCATCAACAGTTTTCCCTCTTTATTCCCATTTAATATATTTTATTCAGCTTGATCTGAAAATAAAACTTTTCACTACAACAATCTGAAAACATTCTGAACTTCTTCAGAAATGCTAAAAAGAAAAGATCGTAAGATTGAAATTTAAAGCATTGTCTCTACTAATTATTAAAATCCAAAAGACTATTTTAGAGGCAAGATTTAGATATACATAAAACTCCAAAAGACTGATTGTTGCAGCACTGGCATTAAGTTAACCACCTAGTCCAGTTGCTGAAGCCAGAGCAAAGAGAGTACAGGGCTCTTGTTTTCGACTGTACCAAACAAGCTGATTTCTTCAGAGCAAGATCCACCAAATTCTACCTGCCAAGGATGTGACCCCTTAAAATAACAACTCCTAAGTTAAATGTATTAAAACAGAAGGAGTATCTAAAGGGACCAAAACCAAGAAAGGCTGAACTCACTGTCCTCAATTAATCTCACTAAAGACATCCAGAGTTCCTTACAGAAAAACAGAACTCTAACAGCATTTACAAACAATGTATCTACTTATGTAAAACATTATCAGGATCATCCACCCTAAGAAAAGATGAAAAGATAAAAACATCTAACACTGAAATCTAACTTACCCTTAATTTAAATAACTTATCTTATTTGCAAATGAGCCTCATGTGAAAAACTGTACATCTTCGATGCAGGCAAGCTGCTGACATTGCACTGTCATCTGTCAGCTTCAGCAGCATACTTGTTTTAGCGCTTTCATCTTGTTTCAGAGTATTCACCCCTTGTGAGTAAACAGCAGCAAAAAGACAATAAAATAGAAACATGATAACAGAAAAAAAGCAGCATTCCTTTGTAGTGCAGCATGATTTTTCCTATGTTTAACACCAGGATGGCAGTATCAAAAAGGGGAAAGAAAATTTGGTAAAAGAATATTTTAACAAAACATTGCTCTTGAGGGGCAACAGTTCCTCTCATTGAAAACTAAAAATACTTTTGATTACCAGAGGGAACTTGCCAACTTAATTTTAATATCTTTCCAGCTTATGTAATGAAGCTGCTGTTATCGTGGGTCTTTTAAAGTAATATGGTATATATATAGTTCCTCAAGTTGCATAAACTTAAGATCAGAGTAACAGATACACAAATCTTGGCCAGTGGAGGGAGGAGTAATTCCACAACTCAGACCTATTCTGAGAAGTTGAAATTGAAAATTCTCTATGAAAGATTTATGAATAACTGTGACTGAATTGCTTACTGCTTGTGCTTTTCGGACTTTTAACCTCCGTTTAATAAAAATAACTTCACTGGTGCATTTCACGAGAGAAAGCTGAGCAACTGAATAAATCTGATTAAAGCGGTGTCAACAAAGATAAATGTGCTCATTCATACAAGGGGAGCTGCCCCAGGGGTAAGTTAATCAGCTGTTTATATCAAATCCTGTATTACCTTCTGCCTACATCTTTCCAGTAGCCAAGATTCAAATATTTCCAGTTTTCCAGCGTTAGAAGTTTGCAGCTGGGTTTCCCAAGAGCTAAAGACAACTGCATTGAGATTAAGCTGCCATACCTAAGCCTCAAAAAAAATGAGATTCATATCTGAAATTAGCATTGGGAAAAGCAGTTATTCAGACCTGGCATCCTATTTTAACTCATCTACGTTGTGAGATTTTAGAGAGGCAAGAAAATGCAGTTCATCCTATATTGTTCTCAAGTGTATTGTTTTGTTCCCTGCACCACAAGATTCAGACAAGAAAGGAGCTCTACCAAGGAAGGTAAATGATCATTGTTTTCTGCAATGCTTTCTGGTAATGCTTATTTAAGTCATGCTCCTCTGCACTTCCACTGAAATTAGGTATGCTGAGCTTTACAGACATAAATCTGTGGTTCATAAAACAAGCTGTGTTCAAGGTAAACAATAGCCATAGAATAGGTCTCAGAAAAAAAAATTAATAATAGTAAAGAAAAGAGGATCCCATATGTCGTAAGATTTAATGATAAAGCAAAGAGAATGGTAAACCTGACACAGAAGTTTGTCCTATCTCTCTCAGTAGAGTACCAGAGCAAAATGTTTTGTAGAGGGTCAAAACTCCAGTGATGATGTGGATAACCATCCAATACATCTGCTCCTGTGCCTATATATACCCCTGTACAATTTAGAGACAACACACAATTTCAACCTACAGTTCTGTGGGCAGTTCTAAAGCCTCAATAAGGGGAATTCAGCTCCAGATTAAGAGTCTGATATTTAGCTGTCTTCATGTGCACTGTGCCTAAGCTCCCATTATAATCAGTGGAGATCTTATCCATAGAATCTAGAGAGAGCTCGTTTCACACCACACACCCAGATTTGGCCAGCTGAAGTCTCCTATTGATTACAGCAGCACATGGAGCATAATGGGTCATAGACACAACTTCCATGTGGAAATCTGAATATATACTGGAATCCCACCTACACATGAAGACTATTGCAGGTAAATAGAACTGACTACTGACTCCACTTTAAAATTAACTTTAGTAGATTAAGATCAAACTAAGACACTTGTCAAAGCTTATTCAGTATTCCTTGTAATAGCTTGTTTTAAATCCTTTCATGCATGCAATTTATCCTAGCAATAATAACAACTAGTAATATTATATAATACATAATACAGTATGTATTACACATTTATACCTTTATTATATGTAATATATATTTTTATATATATAATTTATATTATATTTATGTACATATGTATTTCTAATCAGAAAAAATATGGAATGAAGAAATAACATCCATTTGGAGTCACAAATGAGTACATATTTCTGCCTCTACAAGAATATTTATAACACAAAAAGTAAATTGAAACTGTGTTCTCTGGAGCCATCATTAGCAAGACAAGGAAAGATAATCAAACAATGCTGATAGCATGAGCAAAAAAAAAAAAATAGTAATTATTCGTGTCTTCCTATCCTTTATTTTCTGAGCAGGACTTACTTTTCTGCAACATTCCAAATAAATGCATATGCACTTTCATCACTCCCTGTTGCAGAAGACAGAGGCTGCCAACCTGACCTAGATTTCTAGAGTGAATTCATGAGAGTTTCTTTGGATGAAAGATCCAGTGAAGACAGGCAGACTTTTGGACCTCACGCTAACAAACAAAGAACAGGTTAGGAATATGAAGGCAGAGGGTTGTATTGATTGCAGTGACCGTGAGATGCTGGAGTTCATGATCCAGAGAGGAGGATGCAAGGGAAATAGCAGAATCACAACTTTGGACATTGGGAGAGCAGAGTTGCATGTTCCTCTGGCCAACAGTGGAGTCAGGTCTGAACAGCTGGTGCAACAAGGCTCCCTAGTCACGAAATACAGAGATTAAACTGTGCTTGGACAGCTGCTCTTGATCAAGGAACATCTGACCTTTTTTTATATGAAAGAATTATTAGAAATAAAATGATATAAATGTATTTAGGTTACCTATTATTATTACTAGTATTAAATAAAGACTATTCATATTGGAAAGGGAATTATAACAATTCTATCAGTAGAGTTACACTGAGCACAAGATTTCCCCATATTAGATCAAGTATACTCTTTCTTACGACTTCTTATAAGTGTTACAGGAAAAATGAAAAACAAGAAAGCATTTGAAAGTGTACAGGACAGGAACCTGAAGGACAAAATGGGTCGTGCAGTCCTAAAACTGATCCATAAAGGGTGCTCAGGCAAAAAAAAGTCAGAAATATAAGTAGGTAGAGACAATTAAATGTAAAGATTTATAGAAATGGTATTTCAGGCAAGAAAATATCAGAAGTAAGTTTTACATAAGAAATTATAAGCTCACACTTCACATAGGACCAAATTCAGACCACTTTCTCATCTAAAATAAGCAAAGCTTGCAAGATTTTGAATTCTGTAGCTTTTAACTGCTTCAAAAATTAACAAACATGGGAAAGCACACACACACACACTATATATATATACATATATATATATATATATATATATATAGTAAAAGCATTTCCTTTGCTTTTAATTCTGATGAATTTATTTCTGAAAACAAAACAACATGAAGAAAAAAAAAAATTGGCATCACTATGCCCATTCCATAGCAATTTCACTAGTGTTCTTCCACATCAATAATCAAATTTATCTCCTTATTCTACAATAAGGCATTATTTAATTTCGTTACATAAATAATGCATAAAAATTGCTAAGTATTACATCAAGCTCAACTTTCAGTGCTACCAAAATGACACTGTGATTCAGAAGTTATTATCTGTCACAAAATACTTTATTATGGCTCTTAAGAGTCTTCTGGTTAATTCATAACTCTTAGTGGAACCTATGAGGCCTGTAACAAGTACTTTACTATCCTATTCTAAGGATTTCCTAAAATCGTATTACTCTTTAAAAAGTGACTATTTGAATCTCCTCCCTTCTCCAAAAGCCTATTGTTTTATCACATACAAAATGCTGTCTTTCTTGTATCTCAGAGCTATATTTAGTATTTAGATTACCAAAACCAGCTCTTATGTTACGTGATAAAAGCTCGTCTGTACATCCACAAGGAGCACAGAAAGACAACAGAAATTGAGTGATCCGAAATAATACTTTGTCTTGTCTACTCCCATGGCCAGAAGAGGAGGCCATCCCACCAAAGGCCTATCTCCCTATGTACAAAGGAAATGCCCTTCAATGTCAGACTAATTATTTGCCTCACATCTAACCTCTCTGACATTTGCTTGTACCAAATATTTAAACCAAGTTGTTTTTTTCTTTCACTCCATTTGCACCTGTCCATCTTGACTTTAATAACAGTCCTACCCAAGTCTCTTATGTCTTTAGGATATTTCCTTTAATACTACCTCCCTCCTTCAGCCATCATCACCTCTTAACATTTGCCTTCAACTCTTCTGCTGGCTATCTGTGGACCTGCTGCCAAATTCCATTGAACTATTTTCTTCTATAAAGATAAGAAGCAGAATTTTCAAGAGAACATAGGCCCATGTTAAACATTTTTACAAATCCTGAAGTTATATAAAAGTGTTGAAATGTACAATTCTAAATTCTGTGTATTTGCAGTATTTATATAAAAATCATACTTAAAATCCTTATGCATTGAACAATGGAGGTTTAGATTACTTCAGGGAATAAAAAAGTTTTGTCTAAAACATTGCAACAGAAACAAAGGAGATGGAAACATACTGATCTCAATTAGTATGACTTTGGGTAAATAGCCTAAAAAAAAAAAAAACCTGAAAGATACAGAGAAGTTATCTGAGCTGTTAGATAAAATAATGTCTAATACCGCCAGAGTAGCCCCTTCTGGCCATTGAAATGCTAACATTAATTAGCAGGCTTAGCCATAAATTTTAAATTGCATTTTCCATGCCACACATTCCTTGAATTGCATGATGAGTAGAGCTGACTAGTCTGACAAAGCAAGGAGATTTAAGAGCTCAGCTTCCTCTTGTCCATGACCTTCTGACATTATTTTGAGATGGTAGAATTCCAACACAAATTTTGCAAAGTTCAAAGGTACATAAATAAGGAATTAAGAGATAAAGACCATGTTTGGTCTGTTCTACACATAAACAGGCTCTGCTCAAACACCAGCCACACATGAAGCCAGGTCACACAGCCCGTTAGTATGGTACATTGATTTAAAACAGTCTTTACAGAACTACTACCAAAACAATATGACTACATCACCTAGAGAATGTCCTTACCAGGAAATAGAAGGATCTATCTTTGATGGAGCTCACAGCCAGATAAAGGCTATCATTCTGAGATAGACCAACTTCTTCTCCTTACTCTGGCTGGGATATGTGGATGAGCACAGGCTCTTGGCTGACATTCTTCAATGAGAGAGAATCCTTCCTCCAGCAAGGCAAGAGAAGGGCAAAGACTGCTTCCAGACCCCTTCTCACCCTGATTCTGTAAGAAACAAGTCTCTCTGCCATGCTACTAAATACAGGCTAACTTTATATAGTGCAGAGCCAATCTCCCAGTTCTATTTGCTAAATAGACTGTATGCAAGGAACATGGTTTCCATGTAGTTGATTGGAAAACCAACCATGATGGTTTTCCATTTGTGGTTTAGGTTCCACAGAGCTACTCTGGAAGTGAAACTCTGGCTTTGCTGCAGACATATCTATAATTGCATTCAAGTGCTCTCTCCGATTGCTATTCCTAGGATGGTTTTTGATGTACTATTTTCACCCTAAAATTCTCTTCAATTCTTGAGATTTTCTCAAAGTTTGAGCCCATCAATTTTTAGTTACAGCCTTGGGAATTTACATCTTGTAGTGCTATGGCAGTAAATAGAAATACAAAATCTGTTTTGTGTTGGAAGTCATGATTCTGACCCCAACTTGATGTTGAGGCAGCCACTTAAGACATTTATGCATGCACCACACTACTACCCACAAGATTACTGATCTGGAACTATACCAATGTATTTTCAGCAGAATCTTCACTATGCAGCCTTCCATGATTTAAAGATATTTGTAGAAATATTCTCATACATTATTATACTTAAAATGTCCTTTACCATCTGAAAGCATCATTGCTAAGATTTATTGCATGCTGCTTTTGTCCTTGAGCAATAACATTTGTAGTAACATTGCAAAGAGATGCGTTTAACTATCATTCCCTTACCTTTGAAATGTCGCTTAATGAGGCCTATCATAAATAGGCTCAACTCCCAAGGCTTATTGCCAGTTCTCTCTGAGGTCTGAGTTTTCATCTGCACCTTCCAGAAGGTTGATTTAACAGGAATAATAATTCTTCTGTCTTTAATAATAAAGTTTTCTATATAACAATAGAATTACCTGGCATCCATTTTTAAGACTTTTTTTAAGACACTCATTTTTAATCCATCACAGGGTGTTTTTTTGTTTGTTGGTTTGTTTGTTTGTTTGTTTTTCTGATAGCTGGAATGATACAAAGCTGGATACATCAAAAACACTGTAGCAGCCTTGATTTTTGTTTCCCATCTGCCGTACCCCTTTTCACAGCCATGCAGAGGTGTATTCGAAAGGCCAAACACTGACTGTGCCTAGGCACATATTAAACTATTTTGATAGCTTTGGTGGAACAAAGGAGAAGCAGTGAGAGAGGCTCCAGCACTATGCACATACCCAGAGATAAAAGTCTTCAGGAATGGCCCAGATATAAAGCCCTGTTCCTTCTGTTCTGTGTACTACTAAATATGCTACACTTCATAAGAGGATAAGAGGCAGTGAATTTCATCATGAGAAATCTTCAAGTACGTACTTTCATTTCGGCCTGTCCACAAATGATTTCAATTCTAAACCTTTCTTCTTTTTCTGAATATGATGCTAATTGGCTCTTCCGTAAATAAATGCTGAAAATACTCTCTATGGCCACCAAGTAGAATGTGCTATCTATGCAAAGAACCTATTAACAGCTTACTTGACTTTCTTCCTCCATTCCACTGTATCTTGGTGAGATTTGGAAATACATAACTTTAAAAAATGACATCTATTACTCAAATCTACGTCCCTTTCAAAGTTCAGTGACACCCCTCTTTAGCTTTCGCTCTTCTTCTGCCTCACTGCTAGTGGAAGAGTGTGTGGTCTTATACTTTACCCACCCAAACCAGCACTGGCTGCCATTAGTTCTGACATGAAAGCTCAGGAAATCCTCAAATTAAATTGTCCGTAGTTTTGTATCTTTCTGGCAGGTTGCAACTCATCTCTTCTTGACTTCTGCCATTATCACTCCCAAAGTAGCAGGACACACTCTGCCTGTGGTAAGCAGAGACACTGCATACATGTCTGCAAGAGGTAACAGGGGCAATCACTGCCACTCCATCTGTCTCCTGATCACTGGTATTTCTTCTGCCTTACCAAGGATCCCTTCTGATTTTATTGATGAAGCAGTAAAAGAAACAGGTCCTGGTAATTAGTGATCAGCCACCCCACTGGCCCTGCTGGCAATATCTCTTTGTACACAGAAATGTGCAAATAAGCAGTGGGAAAGTCAAGCACCTGGTACAGTGTATGGATATTGTCTTCCAGTTCAGAGAATGGTGCCCATATCTTTCTTTTGAACGTTCTCATATCTGACAGCAACAACACCAATGTCAATGACAAGGCTGGACTTTTCTCTGCAGTGTGTGGTGATAGGTTGAGGGGAAATGGCCACAAACTGAAGCATAGGAAGTTCCACGCAAATGCGGAACTTATAGTGAGGGTGACAGAGCACTGAAACAAGCTGCCCAGAGAGGTTGTGGAGTCACCTTCTCTGGAGACATTCAAGACTCACTTGGACATCTACCTGTGCAACCTGTTCTGGCAAGTCTGCTTTGGCAGGTGGGTTGGACTCGATGATCTCTAGAGGTCCCTTCCAACCCTACAATTCTGTGACTCTAGGGAAGAAGATTCTTATAGGTCTGGAGCAGAAATATGTCTAAAAACTGAGAATACAGGAGATCAGTCATTTTTATAGAACAGTTCTGGCCAGTGTGGTACCACACAGTTTCCCACATTTTATTTCTAGTGTCAGCTACCCCTTCACCAAGCTATGCAATCAAAGAGGGCGCAGCCTGGTCGTTATCTTTGATTCACTGCATTAATCAGTCACTCACTGACCTCTGCTCCACTCGGACAGCATCGCCAGCCATTTCTCCCTACTGTTTACCCCCACTTCTCTGGGGAAATAAACTCCTTAAGCGCTCCCCAGCCTCAGAGGCACCCGCAGGACTGGCTGCTACAACTGCACATCCCCCAGGAGCGCTCCACTTGACGCCTCATGAAGACCTCAGAGGGGAGCGAAGCCCCACCTCCCTCCACCCCGCGCCTTCCCCGCAGCCGGAGCCCCTCCTACCCTCCCCGCCCGCCGCGCACATGTGCCCGCAGCCAGCGGCGGGGCGCGCCGTCGGGGTGGGTGGGAGCCGCCGCCGTCTCCCTGGCACCGCCCGCACCGCGCGTCTCCCGCACTCGGGCGCGGGGAGCCGGTGGCCGCTCTGATACCTCCACGTACCATGGCCGTCGCTTACCTCCTGGGCAACGGCTCCGCGCCGCTCCTCGCCGGCGCCTTGGAGGTCCCCTTCGGAGCTAACGCATCCTCCGCCGCCTGCCGCCCCGCCGTGCCTCCCTGCGCGGCCGCGCTGCCGGGCGCCTGGGGTAATAGCACGGCGGGCTGGAACCGCTCCGAGCCCTGCGGTGGTGCCAACGGCAGCGCGGGCGGAGGGCCGTGCGCTCCCGCGGGAGGCGGCGGCCCTTCTGTGGTCACGGCTATCGCTATCATGGCCCTCTACTCTGTCGTGTGCGTCGTGGGGCTCTTCGGCAACTTCTTGGTCATGTACGTCATCATCAGGTGAGTGCCGCCGTCGGGCTGCGGAGCGGCATTCCAGCGGCGGCGGGGTGCTGCGAAGCTTCCCTTGAGCGGTGCGAGGGACTTCTGCCCCTTCTGGGTGAGGGCTGGATGAGGGGAAGAGGCTTTGTGAAAGCGCCGAAGCGAGAGATCGCGGAGGGAAAACGCGGCAGGGCCGAGCGCCCCGTCGGAGGTGCTCCGCGACCCCTTAGGGTCGCAACACCCCGCAGCGCTCCGGCCGCGGAGCCCGGCTTTCGCAGCTGTCCGCTGCTCTGGGAGGGTGGAAGAGGACCGGAGCCACTGCGTGTGTGGGTGTGCGTGCACAGCAATCAGCACGCGTCTGTCCCCAAGCCTATGCCAACACAAAAGGAAAATATGAATGGCATCGCGGCTTAGTGCTTCTTTCTACCTGGATTTATAGATCCTCTACTCCGAGTGCCAGTATGACTGTTTATGCTTGTATACATCTGTGTCCGTGTATATACATCCACGCGTACACGCAGGGATCCTTTCAGTTCCCCAGGCTACCAGCTGCGCTGCAGCACTGAGCAGCATTGTCACCCGCACGTCCCTCACAAATGTGCCTTTCACGCACGAGAGATCTCATTCCCTTAAACCGGCAGCTAGCGGGTGGCAGCGAGCTCAAACAGGCTCCGGCGGGGACCGGGTCGGGTGGTCGGATTCCGTGGAGGAACAGTGCCACCTCCCGGGGGCGGTGGGGCCGAACGGGACCGAGCTGCCCTCGAATGCCCCGGGTCGGTGCTGGCCCGGCACCGCCTTCCCCCAGGGCAGCTCTTTTCCGAGCCACGCTTCTGCAGGGATTGCCCCTGAGAAGCGCTCCCTCCTCGCAGAAGGACTTGCAGTTCCCCCGGGTCCAGAAGTTCCTGTCCCTCTGGGCAGGTTCTGCGTGGGGTTCTGCGGTGGCTGTAACAAGGTGGGCTGATGCTCTGTTGATTCCTTCGCTGTACAACATAGCAGCAGCTGTTAGGGATGTCTCTGCAAAGCCCGTGCAACTCGTAAACCTTATGGGAACACAACTCATACGCACCGATGGTTCAAACTGTAATAGTTAAGAATCCTACTGTTTTTAGCCATGCAGAACTGGGAAGACCATTGTGGTTTTGGTCAAACTGGGAGCCGAGCTGTCTGTGTGAGAAGTGCTCCTGAACATGAGTGCAATAGTCTGAGCAAGCGGTGAATGCCTTCCTCTGGGAGAAGAAGCAGATGCACAATGTAACAGAGCCAGGATGGCTGTCAGCAGTGCATATGTTACAAGTTTTCCATGGAATTGTTTATTTATACCAGCCATAACCTGTTCTGGGTTCATCTTTCTTACATTAATTAATTCAATTACACTTACACCACAAAGCCAAATTGAATGAGGCACCTGCATTCAGCTTTCTATCTTGAGACCATCTTTCCCGGAGATTAAAGCTTAACACAAAAGCCAGAAGCAATAGAAGGCAAAAAAAATGTTTTAATTTTACAGAGGAAAACACAAATCAGTTAAATGACTTCCCTAAAGCCATCCTGGAATTCTGCAGCAAAGATAGGACTGAACCCAGGTCTCCTATGCTTTCACAGCAAGAAGCTTTCCATATGATGTATTCCTTCTCAGTTGATATCATACATCTATTTCCAGATTTGGGATTGCCTTGGAAGCTTGCATGTTATGGTTGAATAGGATCTGTGGTTTAAGCATCACAACAATGCCTTTCCCTTCTGTGCTTCTACATAGGTTTGGTATACTTGGGCAGCAGTAAGGGACTTCTTGAGTTTTTTCCTGTGGCAGACTGTACTAAAATAAGAGTGTGTATATGGAACAATGACCTTATGTGCTATATTCATGAAACCTTAGATCCTGCTAAAGATAGGAGGCAAATCTTTCCCTTTGAAACCTTTGACATACTATAGATCTCCCCATCTTTATCTACCTTTTGTACAGTAACTGCTCAAGAAAAATGAAGTCTTGATGTTCGTGTTAATTTTGAGATCAATTAATACCACAGAAAAGAAGATTAAAAGTGATATTGTCAGCTTGTTTACCTTGAAAATGCCAGGAGCTGGGAGGGAGATGCTTGGAAGTCTGAAACTGTCTCCACTCACCTCTCAGAGTCCTGTGAAAGTTTAAAGTGCTGCATGCTAATACATTGTGTTCAGCTTCTTTGGAAACTTTTTTTTTTAATAGCTATTAAGTTATTTTTATAAACAAGTGACCTTAGAGCCCCATTCGGTCATTCCATCTCCTTTGAATAAATGAGATCCTGAAGCCAGGGCTGTGCAAGTACTTGCCTGATGTGGAACTATCATTATCAATCTACAGTGTCACAGGCTTTGTATACCTGTACTTTATCATTTACATAATCTCAACCACCCTCCTCATTCTCCCAAATGGTTTCTGTTCAGCTGAATTATTTCTTCCTTGAATTAATATTTACAACGAATTATATCTACAATGTGTGAAGCTGAACCCCATGTTACCAACACTGAGCTGTTTCCTTTGTGAAGTATAAAAAATGCCTTCTGAGTGACAGCAATAATAGTCAGGTTTTACTGCCAGCCACGAATTTCATTATCTATTTTCCTCATGTTTTGTTTAAGCATGAACTAGTAATATGAACATAGTGTCATTACAGCTACATTAACAGCAAATGCAGATGCTGCAGAGTACAAGACAGTGTACAGTTAGTACCATCATGTGCTACTGAATTAATTTCACATCAGTCTATAGGCTTTTCCTGCCTTCTAGTGAAGTCAGTGGAATATGATGAGAGGGAGAAGAAGAATATGCCCTGTGATTAAGGAGGTATGCACAGTGCTAGAAAGCTGTGATAGATCGTAGGTGAACATCTTTGGCATCACCAGGGCAAAGAAGCTGAAGCCTCAGCTCTGCACTGGGTGAAATTCCTTGAGAGCGCTGCAAAGCCATCAATAGATGCTGCCAGTACTCAAGGCAAGAGCAATGCCTTAATTGCTGTGCTAATCATTTTGTCACATATCATGAACAAAGGAGCCTGAGGTGCCCCATGGTCCTTCACAGGATGAGGGAAATGCCTCATTTCATTAGTATAAATGATTACACTAGTGTTTTATTAAATAAAAAAAAAATCCTGAAATTAAAACAAGGAAATAAGCCTGTTTTGAGGCAAAGAGCTTCTTACATTTCTCAGAACAGTATCTTGACAATGTTTTGAAAAGAGAAAAAAAATATGACTGAATCGTCATCTCGTTTGGGAAGGCTGCATACTACTGAAACCCCTACTTACTTCAGCATGGCTCAATCACACTTTGGGAAAACTTTCAGTAAAAAAGGAATTTTGCATTTAATTTCAATTGTAGAAAGAATGGTTGCCTTCAGAGGGATACTCTGACACATAGAAAGAAAAGGAAAAGTGAGGAGTTTGTAAAAAGGATATAGTGTGTGGGATGGAGAGAGTCTCATTAGAGAAATAAGCTGAAAATGGACAACTGAAAAAGCTTAAAAGAGGCTGAAGCAAAGTTCTCTTCCAAAAGAAACAGGAGCTTTTCTTTGCAAAGCAATATGGAGTTAAGGATGTGTGAAAGCAGATCCATGGCATGTCTTGTAGCAGGGAATTTAGAAACCTAGAAATCCATAAAATTCACTCTTTTCTTTCCTGCCCATAGCAATGTGAATGTCTCTTCATTTGGATGGCACTATATCTGTCATCTCCAGGGAGATCTGATGACAGTCTTTCAGTATCTAATGAGGGCCATAAGAAAGGGGACAGACTCTTTAGCAGGGTCAGTTGTGATAGGGAAATGGTTTCAAACTAAAAGAAGGGAGATTTAGATCGGGCGTAAAGAAGAAGTTTTTACAATAAGGATGATAAGACACTGAAACTGGTTGCTCAGAGAACTGGTGGAGGCCCCATCCTTGGACACAATCAAGGTTGGACTGGACGTGACACTGAGCAGCCTGATCGAGCTCTAGGTGTCCCTGTTCATAATGGGGGAGTTGGTCTGGATGACCTTTAAAGGTCCCTTCCTACTCAAATGATTCTATAATCTAATGTGTGGCCTCCCTGTTCTGCAGTCCACAATGAAAATGTTCCACATCCTCGATAAGAGCTGTTAACAGCAGCTGCAACCAGTGATGTCTTTTGACGACAAGTCAGAGAAGATCCAGGGACTGAACTGAGGGAATCTGACTAGGCAAGACTAGTCCAGAAGTTGAGATAAAAGAGGAGTGCAGTGAGAGGATAACCCTCAGCACTCCGCATCACACAAAGATGGAATGTCTCATTTGTGCACTGCTTGCAACAGAAGTTCACCAACTTCTGGAGGGTAAATGTTTGATCAGTGAAGTTCTCCCCTCTCCTCCAGAATCAAGAGGAGTAGATTAGATAAAATGTCCTGTATACTTTTGTATTTTCATTTTGTTTAAGTTCTATTAATACACCATGGTTGACGACCTCAGAATGGCCCTGGTCTCTCTCAGGTGGAGGCAAATTCAGAATGGCCGGCCAGCTCCCACCTGTGGGACATGGTGGATGCTGCAGCATCTCCATCCCAGGCAGAGATGGGCAGAAAACGTCTCCCCTCACTCGATTTCCTCATAAAAAATAAGTCTAATTGCACTGACTATTCATGTATCAGTAAAACTAGAACATATTATAAGCACATATTATTCATATTTTATTTACTAGCAAACTAATGATGAGTTAATATGAGCTAGTGTAATCCTAAAATACTATTTTATTCCATTTTAACTTGCATTGTTTAGTTTTCTACTCATCAGTCGTAGCTTTTAATGAATACTGTCAAAATGCTTTTCTTTTTAATTTTTTCTATAAAAAAAATTTATGACATACAAAAATTTCAAAATGTGATGTAAGCCAAACAGTCTCAGAGTCTCAGAATCATTACCATTTTTCTAGGCACAGACAGTAACTGGTGTTTAGACAAAGAGAAGAAGAAACAGAAGCATCCCTGTGTGAGACTCCTTCTAACAGTCTATTGTAGTGCAGACAGACCTTCTGGGCTGCATTTTGCATCAGCGTTTTTTCAATACCTTTCTGTGGACATTTTTCTATGCATATTGTAGTCCCAAAAATATCTGAATCTAAAGTGAGGTTGGAAATAATATGTGACAAATGCTATTACTTTTCAACAACATTGTTTTGAAGCAGTCATTTTCTAAATTGAAATTTCAGAATTCTGAAATTTATAAAAGTTTCTAAATTAGTTATTTTTAAGATGGGTGCTCTGAGAGAGAGTTGTAAAGATCCTGATTGATGGACACTTTCATGAAAAAGAATTTTTTTATTGGGATTCTCAGTGAAAATATGTTTCCTATCCTTGATCGTTCTTTTCAAAATACAAATCTACTCATTATATCTATATTTTAGACAAATCTCAGAGAAACTACTTAGTGAATTATTAGGCTCATCTCAAGCAAACTTCTTACAATCATCTGTGTCTTCTTTGATTTATACTGTGGAATTCGGCTTTATTATTGTGTTAGGAGGGATTCTATCCTTGTCTTTCAAAGACCTTGCTCCCCTTGAAATTGTCTTTTAAGGGTATTCACTAGCATTCCACAGCTTAGCCTAGCTGTGTTAAGAGTGATTCATCTGTTTAATGTTAAATACTTTATATTTCCCTTTGAATTTGCAGAATGAAAAAAGGTAAAGATGATAGGCTATAGCTAGTCAAGTAACTGTGAAGGACATGAAATAGCATGTTTTTCTACCTTCTCACTGAGAAGTGTTAAATTACCAGTTACGAGATCTTATGTCTTAGATCAGGAATAAAACTTCAAAACAAAAGTGTTTGTGTAATGAGGGTGTGTGGCAAAGAGCAATTCCAGCGTAAGAGGATTTGCTTTCTTGAAGGAGAGAGTAGTAGTTGCAGCCTTTTCCCGTTCCCCCTTGCACATTGTTGACCTCCATGTCAGCCCTGGGATGTGCTGCTTCAGTAGAAAAATATCTAAGAAGCCAGTTTCCCAAATTCTTCTCCTGAAGTAATGATGTCAATGCCTCTCTCAGAGCAAACTCTCTCAGAGTTTCAGATGCAAACTCATCCTTGTCACATGGTACCAAATCCATGTTTGCTTATACTTTACATCTGGTCTTCTCAAAACATAGTCACTCTCTCTGTGTCATGCCTTCCTTCTTTACGTTCAGCTTTCCCCATTTCCCTCGCTTCACAGCCATATACTCCTCCGTATTCATCCTCCCTCGTGTCCTTCTTTCTCACCTTTATTGCTCCTTTTAAGATCACCCTCAACACTTTCACAAAAAGGTCCTGATCTCTTACACACAAGAGTCTGTACCCTGAATATTTAGCAAAACTCTTCTCTGTATGTTCTCTGGCATTGCCTTGAGCCCCATGCTGCTGCTGTGAAAGCTTTTTACCAGGGAGGACTGCCGCTGCTGTTCCCCATCACTTCTTTGCAGATTTCACATCTGCTAGCAATAAAACTGTCTTCAAAAGCTTCCCTACCAGCTTCTGTGCCAAGCAGGGGATCTTTCATGTACAGTCCTCACCTGAGGAGATCAGTCTACAAATCAGGAAGATTTATGGAAGATCTCTTTATGTTCTGAAAATAGGCAAAATAGCTGTTAACTTGCCTCTCCTATAAAAATCTAACCTCAGTCATCACTGATGTAGTCCTTATTATCACTTCCCTGAATGCACAGGGGAGAAAGTTAAGATGCTGACAGCTTTCCTTTGCATGTCTTCAGGCAAAGCAAAAATTTCAGCAATAAGCATCTGCTGCTGTATAATGGCAAGATATTGGGAGTTACCATTTTTAACACCATTGATTTATTTCTCAGAGATGTGTTACACAATAGCTGCAAAAACAGCAGCCGTTATTGGAGACTTATACGTGCTTCAGTGTCAAACTACCAGAGACTGAGCTAGAGATGGCTTAACAAACAGACCAGAATGAGTCCAGGAATAATTTGCAGATAATGTTTCCTTTCTTTAACTAGATTGAGGGGAACAATTCAGTATACTAGCATCTGACTGCACAAGAATTGCAACACACATTTGCTGTCATTTCTTTTTATCATTATATAGCTCTTTGTGGCTTCTGGGAAAAGAAAAAAGAAATTAGGTTGATAAGGATTATAAGACATTGCAACATCTTTAACGTTTGCCTGGCAAGTACGTAAAAATATATTTGAAGACCAACTGGCTAATTCTGAGGATATTTTACATAAACATGTAATTAAAAACAAACAATACAAAAAAAGAAAAAAAAAAGGAAAGTAATGAGAGAATTATGATAATAAAGTGATAATAAAGTAATAATAAAGTTATTAGCTGTTAGAACTACTGCAAAATTTGTGTGTTCTGTCTGGAATAATCTCCTTGCTAGTAAATCCCTTCAGTCACACCTGAAGGGAAAGGACCAGCTTTTCCCTGTAAAGTAGCTATTTTTTCCTAAAAATAGAAGCTTATTTTTTTCTGTGGAGGGTCTAAATTCTCACTAATTTAAACTAGATAGCAGAAAAAGGAACTCCATATGATCCCTCTTTGCAGAGAAAAAGAGAAAAAAGAAAAAAAGGAAAAGAAAAACTAAAAAAAAGGCAGGAAAAGCCATTAAAGAAAGCAGCTAGTGAGTTTTTGCTCAAAGCCCAACACATTATTGTAATTAATTGAAAACAGGATGAGTCAAATGCCCTCATGACTCTCTGTCACTGGCACCACATCATTCCTGAAAGGTTTGGTGCTGGAATTTCACATGTTTTTGTTCAGCTTTCCCACACCAAAGCTGAGATCTGAGTGAAGTTGCTAATTGATTCAGAGTACAGAAGAAACCTGAGTAGATGTTCCTGCATCAATCCTTCCTTACCTGGCACATGTAAGCAAATACCACCAAATGGTGGATCTGCAAATGCCTTAACGCAGATGGATATGGAGAAAAAGCAAAGTAGGATGACAAAGATAGGAAGCTAGCCTGAGGGAAGTAAACTTTGGTGAAATTCTGGATTCCACTCATTTGTGCTATGGAGAAGAATAAAGTAAAATGGGGACTGAACACTGGGAAAGCAAAGGATGAGAGATGAAAGAAGTAACAGCTAAAACAGCTACAGTTCAGCAGTTGTTTGTTATATACCCAGATCCACATTCAGCACATACCACTAAACTTCTTCAGAAAATGTGCATCCCCTTGCAGATGTGTGGGGAAGAAAGAGGACAGCTGTTCTAGCATAGTGCAGCATGCCTTGCTACATTCCCCACCATGTATGTCAAATGGGTAGACCCCGCAGTACCAGGCCTAGCACACTGCCCAAGTATGCCATGAGGTGAAGCATGGTATTCATATTTTTTAAATCCTTCTAACTAACCCACCAACACGCTCTTCACAACTTCAGTGCTCTGGTAGTTTTTGCTCACTTAGAAATGTGAAATTTGATGAATAAGCCAGATAAATTTTGTCTTTAGGCAACAGATAGCTTCCTGTTGCTCTGTGTTCACAGAGTTCAACATCTGCACTCCAATCTCCTTAACAGCAGTGAAGCAAAGGCTTCAACAGGAGCAACTTCTGCCTCTTGTCTGTATTAACATCAGTAAATTTTGGTCCTTTACCCAGTTTAGTTTTTGCCTCAATCTGTGAGTGAGTACAGAAACTAAGCAAATATGCTTGCAGTAGCACAATTTCACTGTAACTAAGCATGAAATATTTTCTGCTGTAATTGTTGTACCTGCTGGAGTTGTCTTTGTTTTCTGTTTAGTGTCCGCATGCTTCTCCTGAGAATCTATTATTTTTGAATTACATCTATGTATACGATCTCCTATTGAGAGCATAAATCAAAAGAACAAGTTATTGTTAACAAGTGTGTAACTTGCAGTCCTGGTGGCCTGACTGCATAGTAATATTCTTGCACCAATTTATGGTGCTTGTATCTAGAGCTTGACTTCAATGGCTTACAGCATTGTGGAAGTATTCCCGAATAGAAAAATCAACAACTATATCTTCAAGCTGAATAAACTGTGGGCTCTGTGACAGTAGGATTAGGTTCATTTGGAATATACATGATTTTCAAAGCTTTAATCAGCAGCAGGCTGTTACAGTACAGCAGCTGTGTCTGAGATCCTGTGCAGGTCTTTTTCTCTGGAGAGAAAGTTGCACTACAATGCCAAAAAAAAAAAAATAAAGTACAGTTAGATAGGATGCCCATCAGTAAATTCTATAACTTGAGACCAAAGGTACTTTCCAGGCTATGGCCTAGCACAGAGACATCATTTCAGTCAAATATACTCATTGGATTAATAGGCAGAAGAGTTGTCCAGCCCGAACCATTGTCAGAGTCTTAAGGGCTCAGTGAAAATTGATAATACTTGATATATTATGAAAGCACACATGAAAAAATCTATTTTTCTTACTGTTTTTGAGTTGCATATACAAAATGTACCTGAAGAGCCTTGGAAATAAATGTTTATTTAAATTGGTTTAACTACTCATGCTTTACATGTTTTAATCTTCCCACTCAAGGAGACCTCAACAAATCTAATGCATGCACATAATGATTCTTCATTTGTTTAACAAGTCATTTATACAAGAAGAATATGAATTTAAACACTAACTTAATCTCATCCAGCATCAACAAGAATTATGTCAGGTTGTCTGAATGCAAGACCTAATTGCTGGCTGTTGTTTCTTTGAGCAGCCAAGCCAGATTCATGGACTAGTTTCTGCAATAAATCTCCTGTAATTAGCTAGTTTTTCAGATATTTTGCATAGTACATAGATCAATTGAAGCAGCTTTAGACTCCAATTTAGCTTTCCATGAACAAAAGCTTTTATGCCTTTGTGTTGCTGAAAGTGGTTATTACCAGTGTATCATTGGCCCACCTATCTCCTAAGTGCAAAAGACTGTTTCTGCTTTTTTCCTCACTGTTTTCAAATTAATTTGTAATGGCACATATTGCTATATTAATTGGTTTAAATGTGAACTGTGTCTGTACCTTCTTTGTACCAAGTTAGTGGTACAAAGATGGTGTAAGACTGATGTGTATAGGACTGAAGGATCTGGAAGAGAACATATTTCATCTGTCCGTATGGATGTAAATGGCTTCTGCAACAAGAGTCAGATAGCAGTATATCAACTGTGTCTGTTAGGCTTAGAAAAAGCATACTGTGTACTAAAAATGTCATGTGTTGTTTGTTGTTTTTTTTTTTTTTAAGAAAATGTGAGTCATGTTACTTAATTCTTTTCTTTTGAGCTACTGAGGCTTAAAACACTTCTCAAAAAATCAATCACCTCCAAAGGTGATCAGCTGAAGACGTCACTGTTGGAGTGGGCAGGCCAGAAACAGAGCTGTGGTGTGTTTTGCAGTAAGAGAGAGAAGTGCAAGGGTACACACATCTCTTTCCTCCGGTGTGTATGGGAGCTAGAGAGGGAGGTGCTCATGGCCCCCGGTCAAGGTGGTATTATACTTTCTGCAATTGAAGCAGGGTCTTTTTAGGTTCTCTTATTCTATAATTCTGGCTTGATGGATCTTTTTATGGGTTTGCAGACTACAGCTGACCCATGGCCTGCCAGTATCCTTTTATGTATCCTTTTATGTATCCTTGAGTGTCAGGAGCTTAGTGACTGTTTCAGAAGGATTCTGGTGTTTACCTTATTGCTTTTTTCTTACTCCAAGCAAATTCCAGTTGAGTGGATCTCTACAGCTAAGTCTAAGTCCATTATAAGTCTTTACTGGATAGAGCAGAAATAAGGTAAAGCTGAATATGATCTACAAAATTAGACAGACTTGAAATTGTAAATGTAAACTGTCATCTCATAACATATATGTTTTTAAAAGAAAATTAATAAAAATTAATATTTTATGACACAAAATCTACACTGATATAGAAAAAGTGTGCTAGTGGGTATCTGTATTATAATGAGCGTAGTTAATTTGAATGTCAAGAGCAATATTGAGGTGAAACTTCGCCACTCTGGTGGCCTTGAATCACACTGCAAAAGCAGTATCCATTGAAAGATTGTTTTTATATGCAGAGTGCTGTTGATATTATAAGAAAGTTTTACAGGTAGCCCCTGACTTCAATTGCATGGAAAATCCAGTCCCTCTGAAGTATATTTTGTCACATTCGCAGCTGTGTCTGGATGATGGAAATGTTTGCTCTGCTCCTCCAAATAGATAGACTGATAACTTAGCAAAAGGTAAAATCAGAGCTAAGAGCAAGACTTTGAAGAGCTTCATTTTCAGGACTGTTATTTTTCATGCTGTTAAAATCAATTCTGACGATATTTATTTTTTCATACAAAAGAGAACAATCCTAGTGACACTGATAATCTGCTTATTTGGAGAAACACGCCTTCAACAAAATGTACTTTTTAGCAATAAGGTCTTTATAAAATCTTGAAATATTTGGTACAGAGAAATACCCAGATCCCATAAAAGTCACTGAAAAGAATATTGTGAATTTCAATAGGCCTTTGTTGATGAAGCAATTGCAGACGTAAATACTTTCTAGTACCACAAAAGCTCTACTTCCTTTCTTTGTAAGAACAGCATGATTATAAATCCATAGATTACAAGAGTACATCAAGCAGAATTTTTCAGTAGTAGTCTCCAGAGCCTGTTACATGAAATTGCTACATGAAATAATGGAATGTCCAAGATTTAAGGCTTACATTTTTGTAGCATTAAGTGCAGTCCATGGTAGTCTCAGTGAAGAAATGCAATTCCATTTATTCAGAGCTTTTCTCTGCCCTTCCTCAGCATGCTAATCTGAAAGTAATTTACGTATCTGCTGATGTATTTCTTCGCTACGTCAAGCATTGTCTTCAAAGTATTGGAATGGTTTTAATTAGAGATTAAAAAAAATCATTATCATGAGCTGATGATGATATGCCTTCTGGACAGAACTTCTACAGAATCAGATATGATGGCAGTGGCACTGAGCTGCATACCTAAGTTTTTATATTCTTCTCCAGCTGAGAAGACAGAGTGGTCACTTCAGAGCTGAGTATGGACAAGCAACATGGGTGAGAGCACTGAGTCTGCACTGCCTTTTCTCAGCTGCTGGGAGTTCAGAGCCATTGCCCCTCCTCTGCCATCACTGCTATTGCTGCCTGAGCCAATCAGGCTGGAGCAAGCTGTGCATATCTGCTCACATCGGCATCAAACATCCAAGTTTACTCCCTGGACAGAGTGTTGGCTAATCTAGAAACTGTTGTAACACCTGTAGAGAACACATTGGTTTTTGGTAAACAGCAAGAGAGATAGCAAAGAGAGGGTTTAGTGCGACAATTTTTTCCTCAGTAAAGTCACTATTGAAATATTCCTATTTTCGTTCTCCTCTCCAGGGTTCTTCAATGAATTACTCAGCAGATACTTTCTCCACCTTCCAAATTGCTTTTAGAACTGTAGCTCATTGTGCTTCTCTCAAACTGCAATCCTGGGCATTTTTTTCCTAAATTATTCCCAGCAGATAGAGGCACAGATGCTTGTAGCAGCTATGTCTTCCTAAATTGCTGTTACAGTCTGTTGAATAAAGGGAGTGCTCCCTTAAGGAAAGTTTGTAGGGTACATTAACTTCAAATAATAGATTTTATTTAAAACTTGGAAGTGTCATACTCAGATCATAGTTCTCAACACAGCAGTCAAGTAACAGCTTGGGTCTACTTGAAAAATGTTTAAAAGAACACCTTGGATTGACATTTAGGTTGTTATTGGATCTTCATGCACAATGTGATGAAACGAGAGAACAAAAACAGCATGAACTTCATCAGATGTTCATCATGAAAGTTAACTAGTTGCATTCAGGAAGAAGTCTGCGTTCCTCCAGCCCCAAATAAAAAAGTTCCAAAGGTGTGTTCCATTTGTAGCCCTGTCATGGGCATTTTGCAGCTGACTCATGTTCAGAAGAGATCAGAGATTAAAAAAAAACATCTACATTTTACATTTTGCCTTCACCAACAAGTTGCCCAAAAGGTCTTTTTAAAGGGCTGGTCCACTTGCAAATCAGTCTATATGATATAAAAGGTCTGATCAAATATGGTACTTGTTACTTTGCAGAATCACAGAGGAATTTCATAAAAAAGCAAGCCATCTAACCCCCCAGTGCCTAGCAACATCAGCAGCAATCAGGACAAACTAGCCAGGAGTGATTACTTGGAGTGAAATGTTCATTGTGCTGCTGGAAAAATTATCATCCTCGTGAATAGTGGACGTCAGGTGCTACCAATGTGACACAAGAGCTTGAAACTGTAAAAGGCTCTTGAAAAAAGGTGGATGAAACAAAGGAAGTATTTTAATTCTAGCTCTAGGAATGTAAACACAAAATGTATGAAGTTTCCCCGTGGTAGGTGTGACATACTTTAAGTTCAGAAAGTGTTTTTTGTGTTAGTGCCACAGACTTCAGAATTCAAAGTAGTATGAAGTCTCACCTGTCGAAATAGACACTGTGGAGCAGAACAGAGCATGCATACCTACTTTAGGCAGCAGGGCTGATCATTCACCAAGGGCTTGTGGTTTTATTTATATGCTCAGTTCATGCGGTCAATAGCATCTGTCTTCTCATTCAGTTGGAATATCTATCCAATTTCTGTATTGGAATATCTATCCAATTTCTGCATGTATATACTAGATCAGTAATGCAATGTAGGAACAAGCATAACAAATTATTTTACAATTATTTGATTATAAGCAGGTAAGTTAGTCTTAAAACAAAAGCCTGAATTTTCACTCTTGTACCCTAAGTAATTGCATTGTTACTGCTCCATAACCAAGAAATGCTTTGTCCCTTGCTATAGACCACAGTTCTGATTCTTGACATGGCATGAGAAGGTACACAAAATCTGTGCATGTAGTACAGTGACCGATGTGTACAAAAGTTTTTACTTTTAAACTTTTTTTTTACTTTTTTTTTTTACTTTTTTACTGTTTCTTCTACGTGTCCTTTCTGCACAAATTAAATTAGTGTTTTCTTATCCTTCTTATACCTGTTAGATAATGTCTGACTGATTTATAAACATTATTGTAGATAAACGAGAACAAAATAATTTGATTTGAAGGTGAACAGTATAAGAGATGATCTTTGATACCATCTAGCATGTTATTTCAGAGAAGTTTCCTATAGGTTCAATTTTTTTAATGTTGTTAGTTGTAGTTATTCACATTCTTTGCTGATTGTTTTCTTTTCTAGATACACAAAAATGAAGACTGCCACCAATATCTATATTTTCAATCTTGCATTGGCAGATGCACTAGCAACAAGTACTTTGCCATTCCAGAGTGTGAATTACCTGATGGGAACATGGCCATTTGGTACAATCCTTTGTAAGATTGTTATATCCATAGACTACTACAATATGTTCACCAGTATCTTTACACTCTGCACCATGAGCGTGGATCGCTATGTAGCTGTTTGTCACCCAGTTAAGGCCCTTGATTTCCGTACCCCCAGAAATGCCAAAATTGTCAATGTCTGCAACTGGATTCTTTCTTCTGCCATTGGTCTGCCAGTTATGTTCATGGCAACTACTAAATACAGACATGGTAAGTCTTGCTTTTCATTCTCAAGTTGAATATTTCAATGTTTTAACTCCTTTTTACATTGTCTCTTTTTATTGTAGAGATGTTGAACTAACTTCTGACCTTCAGATTGTATAAAGTTATGCCAAAAATCCATCTTTAACAGTTTTGCATCTAGCCCTACTTGACTAGACACAGCTCTGCATGTGATCAGTCTTTGATGACTGGCAGCTCCATTAGGATCCACGAGAGTCCTTCTGCTTCACACAATTACTACAGTGTTTGGAAAAGCATCTGTGCCTGCGCTTCTGGACAAGGAGGCCAGTGGTATCCTGGCATGCATTAAAAAAAGGTGTGGCCAGCAGGCCAAGGGAAGTTACCCTCTTCCTCTTCTCTGCCGTGGTATGGCTGCATCTGAAGTACTGTATAATTACTGCACAGAACACATTGTTTTATCTGAGATGTTCCTGCTGAAGTTGCAGTTGCAGATAATGTCTATACGTTTTCAACTTTGCCTGGCACGTATGCTACAGAACTCAGAACATGTTCCAGAGCTCACAGATCTTCCTTCAAATGACAACATATCAGCATAAATCAAAAGCACTCCCATAGTGCATGGTCACCAAGTGTCATATCATCCTCTTCCCTTTTGCCCTGAAATGCCCAAATTTGCTGCAGATAGAGTGGTTAAATCATCTTATCACCAGGTTTTTTATCAGAATTGACCCAAAGTTTAAACATTTATAACAATTTAATTACTTTTCTTCTGAAATTCTACACAGAATTCCAAGCAATGTAATGCAAAGGAGAACATGTTACTTTTTATTTTTCTAACTGCAGCTTCCTATGTGTTTCACAACACTGTTTTATCACTGTTTATGCCAATGACAGATTACAGATTGTTTTGTTTTAGTTATTTACATAATAAAAATTCATGTATTTGCTTACAGTATTTTAAAAAACTATTTAAAGGAAAAAAATATGAAACTGACTATCTTGTTCTTTGCTCTTTGCTGTTTTCTTCTTTCTCTAGGCTCTATTGACTGCACACTTACATTCTCTCACCCTGCCTGGTACTGGGAAAACCTACTGAAGATCTGTGTGTTCATCTTTGCCTTCATTATGCCAGTCCTGATCATTACTGTGTGCTATGGGCTGATGATTTTACGTCTAAAGAGTGTCCGCATGTTATCTGGCTCTAAAGAGAAGGACAGGAACCTGCGGAGGATCACGAGGATGGTTCTTGTAGTGGTGGCAGTGTTCATCATCTGCTGGACTCCCATCCATATTTATGTTATCATTAAAGCCTTGGTCAACATCCCAGAAACTACTTTCCAGACTGTCTCCTGGCATTTTTGTATTGCTCTAGGGTATATAAATAGCTGCCTTAATCCAGTCCTGTATGCATTTCTAGATGAGAATTTCAAAAGGTGTTTCAGAGAGTTCTGCATCCCCACCTCCTCAACCATTGATCAGCAAAACTCCACCAGGGTTCGACAAAATACCCGTGACCATGCTTCCACTGCCAACACTGTGGACAGGACTAACCATCAGGTATGACTAGCAGTGGAGATGTCATCTCTGGATCCGGGTCTACCGCTTGGAGATGACATGTATTCTGAAGTTACGGTTTATACTGATTTGTAGCTGTTTAAAGGTCTGAGTACCTTTGAGGCTACATTTGAAGCTGGTGTATTCATACACAGAGACCCAGTCCTGCATGGTGCTAGTTCTTTCCTAGTCTAGTTGATGCTGAGAAGCTGAGCGCTTTGCTTGCAAAGGTACCGTGCAAGATTGGGTCCAGTGTGCATGTATATACACAACATCCAAAACAGAGTGTTTCATTTGTGGAATGTTTACAACAGGTGAATGTTTTAAACAGGTTGGAGAGTAATCATAGATTTCTCTATTCATACTCCTTGTTTGCTCCTACAAGACTGCTATTTCTCTCTCCTGTTTCATCAGTGAATTGAAAAGAAAAAAAGCTGTGCATATCCTTTTTTGACTGATGTACAAGGAAGGCCTACAAGGCCCTGTTCCTGCTGGAAAGGGTGTAAGAAGTAGACAAAAGTCTTCTGCATGCAGTTCTTGTACTAGATCATTATCTGTGTTGGCTAGTGTGAGTTTTGAGATATATATATGTATATATAAATATACATACATGTTGAGTAATGTTGTACCATTTTGGCATTTAAGCTGTACAGAGCATTCCCTTTCTATATAGAAAAAGCCTTTGGGGTGTAGAGATTTTGTAGCACAGCATATACCAAGAGAAAAATATCAAAAATCTCATTTTTACTCAGACTGTATTTTCTTAGCTTTTGCAAAAAAGTCCTATTGTTACATACTTAACATCCGTGTTCCCATGATTATTCCCAGGTTTCCAAACCACATTCCTCAGTGAACATCAAGCAAAACATAAAGGCAAATTATAGCATTCTGGCATAGTAAGTGCTGGAAAAGATTAGAATATTCTCTGGAATTCACTAAAGAGAAGAAAGAATGGCACAAGCCTAGCTCATTCCTGGCCACATCACCTTTTGTTGAAACATCAACAATATACTTGAGTGGCTCCTATACGAGCTTCTTGTCTGCCCCTTCAGCCACAAGCTAAGCACCTTCTTGAGGTACAGAAGTCAGTGGCTTCTTGTGCACGAAATAGCTTATTTGCCAAACACAAGTTACTGAGAAGCCAATGGTGCAGTAGTAATTGCAGCAGAAAAGAGAAAGAAGCAGGTTGAAGGTTGAAGAATAACGTGTGTTAAGCATCTACAGTTGGTGATGTCATTCACAAGCATGTACACACTAAGCTGTGGCTTATAAAGTCAGTTAGCACCTGCAGGAGTGTAACAGAAAATATTAAGACTTCAACTTCAGTGTCTAAAGAACTGCTTTCAGTTGCAGACTTGAATTTTTTCTGACGTGGAACTTGTTCTCACTTGGAAGTGGAGTGGATCTCACAAGGGAAAGCTGTGATTGTGTTATCAGTCTTACCCACACTTCAGTGGTAGAGCAGAAAGGCCCATACATGTATGTATGTATATAGTATTCATTATATGAAGCAAAAGATTATTTGGTAGATTCAGCTCTATCTAGTGCATTTGTGATCCTCAGCGGAATCAATTTTGTGCATGTTTGACAACAGAGTTCAGTTTCTGCTAGTAAGTGTCCATCATTTCACAGTGCAGTTTGTAGGCATGTATCTTAAACATTTACTTAAAGACCTTATAAATTTTAGAAGAACTGTAGCCTTCTAAATTTCTACCCTTAGCAAAAATGATTATTGTACTGCCCAATGGCTGATTAAAATGAAGTGTATTTCACTGGGAACAGAGCAAACACAGAACAGAAGGTGATCCTTTCCAAAAAGATATTACAGTCTACCCCAAGGGAGAGAGCCGCATGAGGTAGGGACAGAAGTTTGTGACTTAATGGCAACAGGGAGCAACCTAGTCACACAGTTGGAATTTTGGCTGATTGGTTTTATTTCATTACCTTCAGTGAGTAGCAGTGGAATTAGTAAAGAGATAAAGCTTATTAAAGAGAAGTGAAAAGGAAGGTGCTGAAGGGAAAGGGAGCTGACAAGATGAAGAGTAAAGAAGAATATCAGGAATAAGGTCAGTCAGAGGCAGTGAGGAAGAAAACTGAAGCAAAGAGATGTTGCACGTGTAACAAAACTATGTTGAGAACTGTAAGAAATGGTGTGACTTCCCAGCATCGCTACTTCTGTAACCCTTCCTAGCAAATTGCTAGCAGATTTCCTTGAGGCCATGGAGAAGACTTACTTGGAAACTCCTGTCCTCGTAGATTTGTTTGCATAGTCTGGTATTTGAGAGATTTTGAAGAGGCCATAATCAGGCCCAGTCGTTTCCCTTGCCACTGTCCAGCAGTCCTTGCTTTGGCAGCTGCTGTTGCTGCTTTCTTTCTGCCAGACACACTATGTGGATGCTGACCTGAACCTTCTCACTGTGGCACTCCCTGAGCGCAGCGCACCAGCTTTCTCATCCTCCACAGAGGCACTGGAATGCATTCACAGCAAGCCATGTTCACAGCTGAATATTAAGCTTCATTTTTATTTTTTCTTCTACAACAAACTTTTCCATAAAATACAACATTTCTGCTGTCTCTTACCATCAAAATGACAGAAAAGTTGTAGGACTCTCATACTCTGAGGAGTTTCTCTGAGTAATACTGACAAATGTAACATTGTGTTATTTATTTTAGACAGAAAAAGCCCTAGGGTAAATGCAGCTTTTTTCTCTCAGAAAATGTAAAAAAGCACTTTGCTCGAACAGTTGAGCTTCTATTGACAGGACATTCATTTCACAGGTAAGTGCTTTCTGTATAGGCAAGCCTAGCCAGCATATCTGTATTGATCTAAGTATACTGACGAGCTCTTTCTTTTATAGATAAGGCCTTGGAGAACATTTGCTATGAATTGTAATTGCACAGCTGTATAGTGGTGGGCACAGTTCAGGTTATTTTCAAAGTAACAGCTGTTCTACAAGTTGCTTTCTTGCCAAGTGAAAATTCTTATTCCTGCTAAAGGTAATGAGAATTGCAGGCATTCAATTGCAGAACAGCTTGGGGCCTCACAGTCTTAAAGCACTCCAAATAAGCATTCACTTGTGGAAATAACAATTGTGTTTTCTATCAGTGCAAAAGCAGGAACAGCAAACACAAACATTCATATTACTCTGAGTTTAGATATTTGTCTTTGACTTATTTCATGGGTCTTTGAGATTACTAAAAGGTCTAGATTAAGAATTTGATTACTGTTTTGTCGGCATTTAGGAAAAGTACAAAACAAGTTCTGATATTCCCCAGAAATGCAGTGCTGATGGTGTGAGCATTTATAAAAATTATACGTGCTCAGTGAAGCAACTTGTTTCTGAGGGAGAGAAGACCAGTGGTTAGCCAGGCATCCATATGCAGAAATAAAAAGAATCTTGGAGTAAAGAAAAGTTAAAGTTGAAACAAGAAAAAAGTAAAAGCTGGTTTTAACTAACTGAAAAAAAGTACTTTCTTACTATTTAGTTTTCCTAGCACTCTGTGACAGTGTACAAATATAGGGAGTACTTGTGAGTCCTATTCAGAAACCTGATAAGAGCTGTACAGATTCTGTAACTCCAATCTTCTGCAGGTTCCACATCTACTTGTTGTAATCAAGAAGGACCCTTCTGTGTGTAATTAGAAAGCTGGCATATCACCACTGTATATAATATGGTACTTAATTATAAAACATTGCTTTCTTATAAAAACCTTTTCTGACAAGAATTTACAAAAAGTTTGTATTAATTTAACAGATTATTAAAACTATGCATTCTTTTGTGCCTAACTTGCACTGGCATGGGACCCTTATAAATATTCTACATAGCAGAGAAAATAGAATGTTTTCCAGACAATTTAATTAAAGGAGGTAACAAGTATAAACAATGCTATGCTGACTGAAACTAAATGCATCCTAAGGCTGCATATATTTTTTATACATTCGTTAAACTGAAAGTTAGAATAAACAGAGATCAGAACATTTCACTTTTTCTATGAGAACTGAATATTCTGTTACAGAATTAGAGAATCATAGTGGTTGGGAGGGTATCACTGGACATCATCTAGTCCTCCAACCCCTTGCTAAAGCAGGGTTGCACAGGAAAGCATCCAAGAAGGTTTTGAATGTCTCCAGAGAAGACTCCACAACATCCCTGGGCAGCCCATTCCAGTACTCTTATCACCCTCACAGTAAAGAAGTTCTTCCTCATAGTCATATGGAACTCCCTGTCTTCCAGTTTGTGCCCATTTTTCCCTGTCCTGTCACTGAGCAATTAAAAGAGTCTAGCCCTTACACTTGACTCCCACACATTAGATATTTATAAGCATTTATAAGATCCCATCTCAGGGCATCTCCAGACTGAACAATCCCAGCTTCTCCGCTTTTCCTCATAAGGGAAATGTTATAGGCCCCTCATCATCAACCACCACTGCTGGACTCTTATCTAAATAAATGATCCCTCTTTTTCTTCAACTGAAGAGCCCAGAATTGGACATAGTACTCCAAGTATGGCCTCACCAACGCAGAGTAGAGTGGGAGAATCACCTCCCTCAACCTGCTTGGCTTCACTTTTGCGCTGCACTGGTCCATTGGGCTTCTTGGCCATAAGGACACACTAGTGGCTCATGACCAACCTATCGTCCATCAGGACACGTAGGTCCTTCTCTGCAGAGTTTCTCTCCTGCATTCCATTCCAGGAGGTGATTCAATTCAGAAGTGAAATTAACTTCAAAATTCAGTTCTGGATCTCAACTTCTCCAAATAAACAGATTCAAAATCAAGTCGTTTTCTAATATAAAGTTGCTGAGGAGGAAAGTTTTCAACACAGAATAAAGAAAATGCCTAAAATATTATGCTGAATTGAACAAGCATTTAAGTTATGTTTTGGCTTTGGATAAATTTATCTCCAATAAGTATTCCTAACAGATGTCACTTCTGAAAGTGCCTGGAAAACAGAGCAGTTAGAAAATAAACATTCTCTTCATTCCAAAATCCCTAAACAGATGCAACACTGCCCTCTCTTCACAGTTCATCTGTGATTCTGCTTTCCATAAATAAACACCTTAGTCTCCCTAATTTCAACAATTTCTGATTGCTGAGCAGTAAAAAGGGTTGCAGGCTTTCAGTATGTGATGCATAGTATTTTTCTTGATGAAAATTTCTGTGTTGATATCATGCCTGTATGATATTGATATCTACATGTGATGGACACATGATATGGACACTACGGGCAGAGGGACACTTGTGATTGTTTCCTGATGTAATTCCACATCATACAGAATGCAAACTGGATTTTTAAATCTGAATCGAGGAGTTAGCCGATTTGCTGATGTGAACACAGAAAGCATGCTAATTTAGCATCTAAAATACCAAATTCCCTCCAGTTTCTACAAAAAAAAAAAAAAATAGGGACATAGTGAAATCCTCTACAAGTGAAACTCATAGAGGATTCCCATCTAGAAGGAAAACAGCTGGCTTCCTTTGAAATAGACTCTCATGCAAACACGACAACACTGAAGATCTGTTTCTGTGTCATAAAAGGTCAGACATTAGATTTTTCTCTTACCATTCTCTCTCTACCTTGTTGCGTTATGACAAACACTAATCCTTGCCCTGCTGTCTGGTCTACCAGCTCAGCTTTACCAGGCACGGTGGTAGCTGCAATTGACGTGTAAATTCCTCTTAAAAAACACACACGCATTTAAATTCATACGTACAGATTGCTGGGGGGTATGGGGGTCATAAATCAAATAATTGCTCATTGTATTTGCAATTTCTTTCCTTTCAGTTGGAACTCCAAGAAGCTGAAACCACCCCACTGCCGTGACAGGGTCTCCTGCAGTATAGCTCTCAAAGCAATTACAAACCAGTGCCACAGTGTTTCTGTGCAATCCACTATGGGAAGGTGTAGGATACACTTTCCCTCAAAAAAGAAAAAAAAAACTGATAAAAGAATAAACATAGAGGAAAGTGCCTGCTTTTCCAGTCTGTCAAAAACTGCTTCTGCAGCACTTCTACGTTGCTCATAACAGAAGCATGAAACTCAATGACAAGCAGAGCCAAGAAGTATGGAGCCTTTCCAAGCTCCGCTGTTCAAAACATTCATATTAACCAGGAATACATCTGTTAGTGTAAAAGCAAAGCTATCTAATATGCTCTGGCAAATTACAATGGCGTTAAACAGGTTGGAAACAAAAGCTCAAAAAGACAGACAACTTTTGAAAAAACAAGTTGAGCTTTTAATGACAGGAAATAATGGGAAAAATGAAATTGTAATACTGTTGAGTACGCCATATACGGTTTTTTTGTTTTTTGTTTTTTTTTTTGTAGAGGTGTTTTCTGTTCAGGTTATTTGTGTGTTGAAGTCTCACAGGATCATCTAGAACAACACGCTGGAAATTCAAGAGTTCTCTTGTAAGGATTGTATGTTCCATAACTTCAAAGGGAAAATAATTCCTTCAGTGATTATTTACAGAAAAGAAAAACGTCCAAGTGTCACCATTCTCTTCCACATCTCACATAAGAATTAGACATTTACAATCAAAACAATGAGGTATCAGTTTGCTTAATAGAGATGAGTAAATGAAAATATCCCTTGGTGTTATTGGTAGAATTATCCCCAGAAAAGCATTGACTCTTTTACTATAAGCTCCAGTGTGAATAGATGTACAGCTTTAAGCTTGTCAGAGCTGGCACGGCAACCAATGAATTCTCTTTGGTTTCCCAAATTTCAGCTGCCCTGACAGCTATATCTCAAACTTGGAAGTCAACAACAGTCCCTCTGTGTGAAGTACTTGGAAGAGTCAACACATCAGAGCTGCTTAAAAAAAAGTAAAAAATAAAAAATTGAAAAAGAACAAGAAAGAGTTACATTTTGATAGAAATCTATTTCTTTTCTTAATCAAACCCATATGTTTGCTTTTCTAACTTAATACAGTCTGCATTTCCATTTTGTATTAGTTGGTAAAACACAAGAAGACTTATGAATGAAACATCATACTGAAGTAAATACCATCCTATCTGGTTTTTAGTATGGAAAATAGAGATATTCATGTAGATATCTTGTGGTGCAATAGTATTTTCTAGCTGTTGTTTGTTACTTGCTCTGTAAATAAATCATCAGTAATTAAGCAGGGGGTGGGTGAAGTATACTAAAATACAATTCTATGGAACAGGATTTTCTTCTTTTTATTTGTTCTTATTTATTTCTTACTTTCACTGTTAAAATCTGTGTAACAGAATATGCTTTTAGTGTGAAATCATTTGTCTCTGCCTTGGACTGTGTAATAAAACTGAAGGCCAAATCCTTGTGAGCTGTAAATTGAAGTAACGTGTTTCATCAGTGTGATGCAGCTAGATACGTAGACCTTTATATCACCATAAAATGAAACTAGACATAGCAGAAGTGCCTTTTTTCCATTTTCTGTTGAAAATTCTGTCATTCTGTCATAGAGATTCCATATCTAATTTGGTATTAGTCTAGCAAGATTTCCTCATAGTCATCATTAAGATTTAAACCAGATCTGTCATCATCTTAAGACAGAGGTTTTTCATCTAGCTTTAAAAAAGCATGGGATAGGAACTTGAAGAAAACTGGACATGTTCTTTTGCACTACACAGCAGTATTATTTAACTAGCAAGGAGAACATAAAACTAAAGCAGAGATGCAAATGAATTAGCCTTGTCCAACAGCATTGAGTCTAGCAGGATCTGAACAGTCCACCACGCTAACATATAGCAAGCTGAAGTACACTGAACAAGTATTGGAAAAGCCTTCAGCTTTTCAGGAAAAAAAACAAAGGTCATTATTTCATGGCTAGTTTGAAGTACCTTAGCTGTCACAGAATTTGCATCATGAACTGAAAACATCATTTCTATGCTTTGAATGTAACAAAGCTCATGGGTAAAATCCTATGACTTGCCAACAGCCTAAAATTTTTAAAGATATTTTAGGTTTCTACATTCCAATAATTAATTGAACAACCTGACTATAAATATTTTTAGTAGTACTAATGCTGTCCTAGGCATAATGGTTTAAGGATATGAGGAAGCAAATTTTATTAGCAGAACATTAACACAAGTAAGTTAAATGCCCTGTTTGTTTGCCAAAAGACGAATGTTCACTGGCAGTGCTGTGGAGAAAGTATCATATTGTTACACAACCTATGTATTTTCATTGCAATCCTTTAATAAAAATGCTTGTGTTTCTTGTGTACTTGCACATACTGTATTTGTATCACAGCACATGTTGATCATCATGGCTGTTTTTAGTAGCGCAGCTCTAGGAAATGCTTTGCTATCAAACAATACCAACACATCAGCCTGGAGGTTCTCAGATTAATTATATGGCCACTTTGAAGAACACCTACAATGTTTTATTTAAAAAGGAGGACATACAGATAGTTCATTTTGTTTTAATAAGAGACATACAGATCGAATTCTGTTTTGACGCAAACTGCATGCATCCCTCCTGTGCTGAAAGGCTCAGGCCCATGAGCCAGCCAGCATAGTCATTTGTCTACAGTAAGAGGTTGACAAGGAGAGCAGAGGGAAATCCTCACTTCCTGTGATTTTGTCAGCCAGAAAGAAAAAGGAATCTTCGCAATGCCAATGTAGAGCTTCCCTGATGCACTATTTTCAGCTCAGATAGGCAATAGCACTAATTCTGTTTATAATCCTGGGTAAAAGGTAAAAACTCTGCACAGATCCTCTATAAGACATAGATGACCTCTGGGATGTAGAGCTACCTGCAGTCCCTAAAAGACCACAACAAAACGACTCATCAGATTGAGGGCAGGACCTGATGCTTTTCTAAGCACAGGAATCTTTACACCCATTCTATACTCCTGCTCTATCTGTTACAATTCACAGAAAAGATCAACACAACTATAGGTAAACTTGTATTCAGCTTCTGGATTCAACATCAGTAATTTCTCAGCAACAGATGCAGTTTTGGAGTGATGTGAAATGACAAGTTAAATCCCTAAATGCTGCCTTTGCGAGGACAATGTAGTATAGTTGAAGATGAAAGACAGACATTTATTGTCCATTACTCCAATTAAGCACTTCTAATTCAATATTGTTTTCTGGAGTGCACACCAATTTGCACATATCCACAGATTCTTGAATAAAAGTGCATGAAAGCCTGTGAAAATATTGAACGTTCACAGTACTTTTTGCTGTATTATATTTTTTAGATAATGTTTTACTTCCTTGTTATTATTGTCATTGTTACAAGGAGAAAAATGATGCTTCTCTGTTCACTTATCAACTTGTCTGCAAAATCTCCAAAATGGATGTCAATTACATTCGTAAAAACTATGCATTTAAAAAGAATAATGATTTCTACAAAGGAATACAAATGGAAAGAAAAAAAAAATAACATTATGGAATAAACAGAAGATCATTGCTATGTTGGGCAAGAAACAGCAGTAGATTCACCAGACAGCAGATAATAGAGCAACTACAAAGCAAAGGCAGAAATTTTAAAGAAAAAGGTGGGGAGAACATAGGAGTTGTTGGAGGAGAGGGGGAACCTTAGTTAAAACAGCCCGTTGAGGTAACTCCCTACATGACATCTGAAAATTTCCATGATGGGTTTTATTCAAGTGTAGGCAATTCTGATTTCACTGAATTTCCATACACTGTTGTGGTTGTTCTGTTTTGTTAGTTGGTTGGTTTTTTGTTTATCTTTTTTTTTGTTTGTTTGTTTTTCCTTTAGTCACTTCTAAGTTACATCATGCTCTTGATATATGTTTGTTCAGGATCCATGAGAGATCTGCTGAAATTTTACAGTGATTATCTAAAATATACTGCTACTAGTATTATTTCTTTAAAACAACCACATGATGAAGATTTTTATCAGACACTGTTTTGATCATCTCTTATAAGTAGAATCAGCAATCCATAGATCTGAATGCAAAAAACAAATGCTAGAACCTTCTTTTAGGACTTCTTACATAACCACTCTGCTAGTGGATGTACTCTAGATCACTGTGTAATGTAATTAAGACCACTGCATGATGTAATCATGCCGATTTTATTTTATATTTTAATTTAGGGGTGAGAGGGGTGCTGTTCCTGCAGCAATGAGTTTGAAGTTCAAAATCCTATTACACACCCATGACACTTTGGTTCAAAACATGTATCTACTACATACATTTTAAAAGTTAAACTACTTGAATTGGTCAATTATTCACTTCCAATCTGTTCTAATGATTTCTGTGAGAGTTCCCTGCTGTTAGAAATCAGATCCATTCATATGGGAAGTGTTTTGTTGTTTTGTTTTGTACAGTTCTGTAGGGCAGATAATTCAAAAGAATGGAATTCAGAAGAGGTATTGCAGAGGATGGTATATTTCCATAAAGCTTTATATAGATGGCACACAGACTACTGGAAAGTAAAGGTTGGCTCACCTTTTACAATGATTGAGACTCACCAATGACTCCACACAGGAGAGATCCTCAACAAGAGATCCTTCCATGGTGGTGGTCAGCTCTTAAATGGGGTCTACGAGAGGTGGAGCCAGACACCACCCCTTCCCATCACACAGGTACATTACCTTCACCTGTGCCCCTGTAGCTGACTCAGTGCTCACCTCAGGTGATCAATCAGTGGTTCAGTCTGTGATTCAGCAGTTCCCATACAAGTTCTTACAGGTATAAATTTGATCTAGAGCATTCATTCTCCAATTTTTCCCTTAAGTAAAGTCATGACAGAGAGACAGGTTCCTCCAGGACAATCCAGAGATTTACCAGTTGTGTACTTCATCTGAATCGTGATGAGGTTCAACCTCAATAGGAAAAAAGCAGACCATTTCAAAATCTTCCTAATCCTCTGAAGATATTAAATGAGACATTTTGAACTTCTCAGTATTCTCCATTCAAGACACAGTTTCCACATTTCTTCTCCTGGTGCATTACTAACTGCTAACTAGCCATCTTCTCAGTGTTGGTGTAAAAATGAAAACTAGACTCAAAGTTCCAGACACGTGAATGTAATTTCACTAATACATTCATTTACTGACCACTGCCCTTCCTGAAAAACATTTATGAGGGCAATGTTCATGCAAGGATCACATTCTCCAAGGGCTTTATTTACTCTACCAGCATCATACGACTTAATCCTACTCAATCCTACTCATTCAGTTGCTTGCTGTTGTCTGCAGAGGTGTCACAGTTATCTTCCTTAAGCACATTTTTTTGTTTGCAAATCCATGACTTGGTATCTATGTGCATTAAGACATGCTCAGTGTCTATGCCACCTCTAAGGCATAGTTTATTTAGGAGTGAAAAAAAGCCTTCCCACATCTGAATTCCAAACAACAGAGATAATGATGGAAATATTAAAAGGCAATGTAAACACTTTATAAAGTACTTTAAAACATTAGTCTTGCATTGCTCTGTAATGAACTGCATTATGCCAGAGGCCATCAACTCAGAGGGAGATTACAGTTATTAGTATCATCAATAAAATGTCTCCTGTTCAGAATTAATGTAGCAATGACATTTGCCTTCTCCATTACCAAGAAATTCATGTTAATCCATGAAACTCTGATCCATCACAAATTGATGCCATCATTCTCCATTTCTTAATTGGTACATATTTTAGAGCAAGAGAGTTTGACTGTCCCAGTCATCAGACACTTGGCATACATTGATCCACCAAGAGCTTTATATCCTTAGGAGGAACTGGGAGGAATGCTTCTTTCTAATAGCACTACAGTAGGGAGATTTACAGAAAAAGAGATTGAGAGAAAATAAAAATGCAGAAACAACTGTTAATAAATGCATACTTTGAGCCCTCCTGTTCCATTCTTTTATATTCTACTTCTTTGAAAAGATAGATACAAGAAAATACTCTAAATAAAGCATGTAAAACATAATTAAATTTTAGGAGCCTGCATCACATCTGCACTATTGTATAAGCTAAGCAAATGCTCAGTAAAAAGGTTGGGTATGGGCATTTTCAGACCCATTAAACAATCACAGAATTGTAAGGGTTGGAAGGGATCTCTAGAGGTCATCGAGTCCAACCCCCTGCCAAAGCAGCTCCCTAGCCCAGGTTGCACAGGTAGGCGTCCAGGCGGGTCTGGAACGTCTCCAGAGAAGGAGACTCCACCACCTCTCTGTGCAGCTGTGCCACTGCTCCGTCACTGCACTGGGAAGAAGTTCCCACACACATTTATGCGGAACTTCCTATGCTTCAGTTTGTGGCCATTTCCCCTTTTCCTATTGCCACACACTGCTGAGAATAGTGAGAAGAGTCCAGCCTCATCCCTTTGCGTCTCACTCATTAGATATTTATAGACATGGATCAGATCTCTGAGTCTTCTTTTCTCAAGGCTGAACAGACCCAGGTCTCTCAGCCCTTCCTCATAAGGGAGGCGTTCCACACCCTTTATCATCTTTGTGGCCTTCTGCTGGACTCTTTCCAGGAGATCCCTGACTTTTTTGTACCAGGGAGCCCAGAATTGGACACAGTACTCCAGATGAGGCCTTACCAGGGCAGAACAGATAGAATGAGATAGAACTGGAAGAAAACTCCAAAAGGAGGGGAGTTGAAAATTATGGCCCTTACTTGGTTAAAATTAAGAGAAAACATATGGAAGTACAAGTAGTTTCATCTCCATTCTACATGCAAGAAACAATTAGAAGAAGAGAATATTTTGAAGTTCAGGAGAAACAACTGAGTCAAATTAGAAGCTGCATACCAAAGAGAGTAAAGTGTCCTTTTTGTTTCCTTGGTTGGAGACTTCAGTGTTGACAATGCCTGTATAATATATTTTCCAATCACTTATCAGTCCTGCCACATGAGCAATCAGTTTGATCCTAGATCATATAGGTAAAAATTTTTTATAAAAAACAAATGTTGAAAGGGGGCTTGTTATCTTGTAGAAGAAAACTCTCAAGAGAACTCAGCAGGACATTATTATTATAGTTCTGAGAAAATCAAATAACTTAGATGTGAGTCACCACTAAAATTATTGATTTGTCTTTGTATAACTATAGCTAATCTTTTTTCATATTATTTTTTTCAAAACACTGGCCCTATATTGAAATCTCCTTTTGTTCAAAAAGCAGTAAATGACAATAGCAAGGACAGAAACACCCCTTAGGAGGCTGTGACTGTAGGCAACCTACATACAAGCAGAGAAACAACCAAGGTTACCACAGAAGTATTGGACCACTGCTGCTGGGACATTGTAGCTGTTTTTCAGAGTACTTGAATCTCGATGTGTTAATTTGTCATCACAAAGAATTCCTGAGACAGGGCTGGTTTACACCCATATAGTTGCATGTTTTCTGCAAATGTGTATCCAATTGCACACAGCCATATTCTGGCTTGAGAAGAGACAAAGTCACAGAAGGAATATTTGGTTTATGGAATCTAACTCTTCAATTACGGTTGTTATCCTCATGTCTAGGATGAAATTCCTCTTGATAGAAGGGACACTTAAGGAAATCTCTTTAACTTTCTTCTTCCCTTACACACCCTTCCTGAAAGTATATTTCCAGCAGCAACTCACCATCAATCCTCAAGATATGAAAAATTCAATCTCATCACTGACTGCCACAGTCTACACTGGCAACTTATCGGTTTGATTAGTGGAGTGGACTGCTGGAATTGATTCACATAGCAGCTCTCTGCAGCAGGCACTTCTCAATACCCTGTTAAAAATGGGGTTGAATCATTGGATAGGTGTGATTTAATCAAAATCATGTATTATCTGTGAATGGAAAATGAGTTTGCTACCTCAAATGTACATTCAAACTATCCTCTAAGCTTTGTCACAGGTTAATAATACAGATCAAGGAAAGAAAGGACATTAAGAAAATAATAATACAGATAAACATATAACTATCCACTTCACTTCACTTTGATTATGCCAAACCAAAACCAACTGTAGAGACGAATTTCAGCCTACCCCTGGACCTTCTACCTGGAATTGATCCCATTTGTTCATGGAGGACCTAGTAATAGAGATCCTAAGTTATTTTTCTCCTGAATCCTGACATTATGTAAGGCTACATTCAATCACGAGTACCTTCTTAGTAGACACCAGGTTTTGCTAGAAGCAAAGCAAATATAGGTTCATGATGCATTGCTGATATTTGTGGCCTCTTATACACCAAATATTAAGTCAGACTTTCTCATTTTAACTTTAAAACCATCACCCAAACCAGCCAATACGAGGTATCTGAATATATTTCTGCATCTGAACTTTGTCCCCAGGGGTATTTCAGACTCAAATTTTTGTATGAATAGTGCTGTCACACAAACTCTGTCTTCACCACTCCGCTGAATCCCTCATTTCCCTTCCTTCATTTAATAAGTAAGATACCTGCCCCCTTTTTCAAGACATTTGTGTCACTGCCTCCAAAGTGCAGGTGTTTTCTTGCAGCCTCAGTCCTGAGTACTCTCACCTGTTTCTTCTAGCCAGTGTCAGCACCATAATTCATCCCTTCTCTTGAATTAGAAACCTATTTTGGAACCAACACATAAGGTGCAGCCACCTGCAATTCTTCAATTTGTCATCAGTGAGTTTACTAGAATAAATAATTTCACAGCAAACAAATGATGCTCTTGATGAACTATCACATCAATCTGGAAAGGTGATACATGTGTTTTACAGCAGTATGGAATTTTATTCATGGCTCCTTCTGGCACCTGTAGAGTGAAATTCTCAAATCACACAGAAAAGAACACCGCCACATGGGCCATTTTCACCGCTGCTATAATTTATGAACTTTTGTGCTAGACAAGAATTTACTGCCTGTAATAAAAATAGGAGTTAAGAAAATGTACACCTTAGAAATGTATGTCATACTTTAGCAGCAGGTCTGTAAGAGCACCAATAATCCAGTAGACTATTGGAAGATGGCTTTCTTGTGGTCTACAAGAGTGGAGATGCCTCCGAATTTTCAGCTGTCTTCATGTGCCATAGTTTTGGATTTTACTATACAGCACAGACATTTCATGCCATGTGAACATTTTTTTATAAAATAACCTGTGACTTTTCAACTCTGATCTTTTAGGTTGGTCTACAGAGCTGGCTGAAATTCATTGATGTTAAATAACCAGATAATAAAAATCATCTGCTCTGATACATGAGTTTAATGACAGCTTTTGTCTCCTATTCTGAACGCAATCATTTCCTTTCCCCACCTAGATATACCTTCCCTCTCCTTCCAGCATCCACCTCTGCACAGGATGTTTTTCCTCTTCAGACTGCACATTGCTTGAATTTACTGCTATTATTTCAGCTCTACAGTGGGCTGGTGTGCCAGACAGCACCCCCACTTTCCCACCTGCAGTAACCACTCTCATCTCACTCTATAACTTGCTTTACAGGAGAGTGAGACCGTCACACCTACAGCAGTAATACTATCACTTCCACCCTCACATATAATTGTGTAATTTTATATTTTGCTTGCTGTCTCGTTAACAGCCAGCAGGCTGTGCTAAGGGATCAGTTTTCTCTATCAGAAAAATGCTGAGAACTGTTTGCAGGGCAACGTGTTTTTCCAAAGACACTACATAGAAAACCCACGTGCCTGTCAGGGAAAGGCACCCATTTACCCAGAACTGAGAAGAGGGAAAATATATACTTTCACATCAAAATAAAAGAGCAGCATCTTACCGTGGTCAGTATCCCAGGGATCAGAGTTTGTATCGCACAATTTTAAATATCCCCTAACAGAAACAACTAAAACATAACTTGATCACAGGAAGATAATACAGGTATTTTCCCTTGATAGCTAGCAGTAAGCACTTACTTCCAGCCTATGATACTGTCTGAAGAATTATGAGACCTTTCCAAAATATGAAATGATGAAACACAAGTCAGATGCCAGGAGCAGAACCAGACGGCCACATCCCTTCTTTGTCACTGGAAAATGTGCCATCTCCAATCTCATTGGGAATGTCTGAGTGACAAGAAAAGCCCAGTGCTTTTATTCTTTTTATTTTTAAGCAGGTGGAAAACAAGTACTTGAATCATATTGAGAAACTTTATTTCTCTTTTTATAAAACTTTGGAAACTTAAGTATACTTTGTGCTACCGCAGGAGGGTACATATTAAATATTGGCAGATGTTTAAAGCCTTTAAAGTTCTGATTCCTATCTAGCATAAACTAGTGGATGTATAGTGCTCCAGCCCCCTCTACTTTCTCTCAAGCCTGCAACAGAACTCCTGCAGCAAGCATTAAGGAAAGATCCTATGGAAACAGTATTGGTTTCTGTAGGATTTTGGCTTACATACCCAGGAATAAAAGAGGTAGCAGAAACACTTGGCTCTGCATGAAGCAGGGAAAGTAAAAGCAAAGGCTGAGATCATGTTAAACCTCACATGGAAATTGATGCCTCATATTGTTTTCAGAACCACAAGTTGCAAAGTAAAAGAATAACAAAAGCATCACTTGGTGAAAGTGAAGCTCTGTGGGAAGCTACCCCAAGATAATGTTATTCTCCTAAGAGGAAGAGGTCCCCTTCTTTTCTCCGACTTACTCAGCTCCCTCTTCCTTCTTCTCCTGCCCACACAGTTCATCTTCCTCCATTGTAACAGCTCTGGCAGGCACTGAACTTCTCCAAAAGCCAGTGTTACTCACTAATGTCATAGATGATTATCCATCTTGTTGGATCCTTGCTGCCTGACTCTACTGAGCTAACAGAGGTGCCAAGTGATAAACAGAGCAAGAATGAGGCAAGAAGTGAGAGCAGGTAGGATGCTGGGGGAAGAGAAAAAGACAGGGTGCACATTTTTCTGTGCAGCTGAGCTCTTAGATGAGCTCACTTCGTAGAAAAAACACCTCTGTGGTGCTTCTGTCTGTTTGGCCTGGCCAGATAAACCAAAACTTTTGACAAAGATCCCAGTTCCTTTTTAACTGAAACTGATTGCTTTGAGAGTTGAACAAATCCGACCACGTCTCATGTCTTTCAGAAGAAACCATAAAGCATGAGATATCCTTCCTTAGGGGTGGCTATAGCAACGAATGCAAGAGAATTAGCTAATTTAAAAGCAGAACTTCCAAATCTGCAGTGCCAGCCAGTGGAAAGCATTCCTCACTCAGACCACTCCTAGATTCTTCCTGGCTCCATATTACTCAATTTACTATTAATAATAGCTGCAAGCAGAATTTACTTGTTTTTACGAACCAGCAGGTCCTATCTTATTGTGTAGTAGCAAACTGAAAAATCTGCAGTAGAAGAAAAAAAAAAGGCTAAGTTCTCCCTCGTTTCAACTTTAATTGACAAGTGGAAACATAAGGCTCTCATTCCCCAAGCTGTGAGTATCATCACATTAAAATCGAGTCGCACATGTGGGCAACAAGCAGTGAAAAGGCAGTGCTGAGTGCAAACACTGTGCCTTGAGTTCACAACTAGCGAATAAAATAGATTTAGCAGATAGAGTACTAAATTAGTACACTGTAATACCACCTCATTGCTGCAGGCCCTGCCCCTGCATAGTTGATACCCTAGCAGATATTCCTTTAAGTATAGCTTTCCCTGTCTACACAGTTTAATGGAGTAGACATCTTGATTCCTCTTTTTAGCTAGTTCTCACCACTGAAAGCTTTACACAACAGCACTGCCAATATTATGCACACATGGCATTTCATCAGGAGAGTTATTATGTGAAGCTTTCATGAGTAAAGTACCTGAATATTTGCTAGGCTATCATTAGTCTGTTTTCACATGACAGTTGGCAATGTTTTCCTATCTTCCTTTCTTTATTTTAAGGTGGGAGAAGTAGAGCAATCATTAGTAACTTCAAAATCCAGAATAATGTGTGCAGGTCCTAAGGCATCTAGAATTCAGGGAGCACTAGAATTCATACAATTCCTACAATATGGTCTAACTATATAAACTATTTGCTCTATAGAAATGCAGCAAACCTATATCCTCAAAATGGACCTCATGTGTACCAGGTGGGATACATAAGCCCCTGTCACTGTGATAGCTAGAATGGTTTTCCAAGGAAATGGATTTTCAGTGCTAAACACTGAGTAACCTAAAATAAATCGCTTCATGGTAACGTATTAAGGATGATGAACTTTCAAGGAATTAATTCTATTTTTAACTTTCTGCTGCTCCCCAACATTTTTACCACAGAGAAGTAGAAAACCAATCATTTTTCCAGAGTAGACAGATTTTGCATCCTTACTCACAGCAAATTTCCAGAAATTTAGTACTCCCCTTAGCACCTGTCAACCTTTTTTTTTTTCAGTGTTGGAATACCTAACTTTTGGCAAACTTAGATCCTGTCATTCTTATGCACAGAAACAAGAATTTCATAGAACATAGATGAGAGAATTTGGTTCTGTTTTTCACCTCAGTTTTTATTTCAGTTAGTAGAGGAGCTAGCACTTGAAAAAGCAAGAACATGGAAGCTTGGAGCAGATCAGAATAGGATAAATCAAATGTTCAAGGAAATGCTGAATGACATCTTAAAATGTCTGCTGCTTCAAAATGTCCCACATGAAGCAGGAAATAACACTTTGGCACTATTACTACAAGAAAACCACTTTTGGTTTCCTGTTAACAGAAAGGCATTTCTTACATAAATAAGGCTAGCACAGGCTCTCATTGCAATTAGACACTCCTGCACCACCAAAATATATAGGGAGGCAGGGAGTTAAATTTCCACCACAGCTCAAGAAGTTTCCTTACATGGACATCCTTGATACTCTAAGAGAAATAAAATACAAGTTTTTATATTAAATTTGCAGTAGACAAATAAGCTCACAGGCTTCCATTTTCGACACAGCATGCCTATACTTTCTTTTCTCATTATAACTAATTTTAAATTCCCACATTCTACATAGTTTTAAGCCAAATATCACCTCTTTATTTTCCCCTTCACCCCTGCTGGCCTAAGGCAATTTTTTCTCCCTTAGGAAGGCTTCCTCAAAAAAAAAAAAAAAATTATCTGCAGAGAAAGAGGTTGTATTACATAATTTATTCTGGTTTCCAGTGGAATCCAGTACTGAGTAAATCATCACAACTGTATGCAGAAACAGTTCGCAAAACCAGAATGACACTTTTCCCATCTTAGGCAAAGAAATGTGATCCCATCTCACTCTGGTAGCTCATGAGATCTACAGCCCCCAAACAGGGAGAGATTTGATTTCCAGAAATGCTACAAGAGACAGGCTGCAGAAACAGAAGGAATTGTATATTGTAATTAGTCACTCCAAAATCTGCATCAACTGACTTACTGCACTAATGCAAAAATGTTTTACTGACAGAAGAATGTTTGTGTGTGTGTGCACATCTCATACACACACTTTCTCCTGAAAAATATATTACAAAATTCCCATGAGATTTTTGGACAGTAACAAGGGACACAACATTTCCCTATAGTATGAGACAATAATATAGTCCTTCCAAGCTGTGAACAACAGAATTTATACTTTTAGGATAAGGTACCAGTTATCCTAAATATGACAGAGCAGAGCAAACAGTTGTCCAAGCTTCTCCTGCTGACATGGATCCCCTTTGCATCCACCAGCTGCAGACATTGTCCCATGCATTATTCTTCTTCAGTTGTGTCTTATACATTGCTGAATGGATGAACTGATTGATGAATCCAGGTGAAAATTGTTGCATTAATTAAAAATTCTTGAAAATTAATCCTATTTTATTAACATTTTCACTTCTTATTTCCCATGCTTTCCATTTGTTTGGGGTCTAAAAAGCAGCTGAAGAGAACAGAGATAGGCTTTCATCATTGCACTTGCATAAAACCCATATATTTTTCTTGAATACATAGTAATTCTCTAAAATAATAACAGAATTAAAAATAACCCTCATCAATAACTTTCTGCTCTTTTCTAAGAGGAAATATATAGACATCCTTTCTGTTATAACCCATCCTAAGATTTCCAAAAGCTCAGTAATTCAACAATAATTACTTACTGACCATTGGAATGAGAGAAATTTAAAGTTATTTTAGCCTATTTTATATAATGAAATCAAATAGCAGAATTCAAGCAGTTTGAAAACATTTATCTCTGCATTTAAGAAATCTATTTTGTATATCTTGGTATAAACTGTATGGAAAACTGCATATAGTCTCCCTAGTGCTTTCCTTTGTGTGATTCAAGCCTACTTCAGCAAATGGAGTTGGCTAGGACTTTATGTAGAACTGCAGGGCACTGACTAGTCTTGGCACAGCTAACAGAACAGTTAAGCATGTGTTTGTTTTTGAGATCTAACTAGTGAAGATGCTTTTGAAGAGAAATTGTATTTATATGCCTTGTTTCTGCACGGTTTGCACTAGCAAGAGCAAATTTGAAGTGTGCAGGCAAACTGACTTCCAATATTCATCTATTGTTTATTGGCATATTGCTAAAATTGAGAGGAAATAAGTCAATTAAATCCTACCCTCCTAACTTTCATTGTGTGCTCAGCAGTTCAGAGAGATTATGTCAAATTCAGGGAAGGATTATCCCTCTCCTATCCTCAATGCTCAAAAATGCCCACTGTTAAGAAGGTCTTCTAGGAATAATGAAAGATAAGACTGTAAAATGGACTCATGTTTAGTATAGGATTACTGCTAAGCAAACTTCACCGTATATTGTTCTTAGTTTCCAACAACTTCCACTTAGAATAAGTGAAATAATAGAATTATAACTTTTATGATGGATATTAGCTTTCGAACAACCACAGGTTTTTTACCTGCTTCCCCACTTATTCATAGCTACACACTTCTAGATGTTATCTAATTTCTGATCCCCATCAGCAGACTAACTCCAATTAGTAAGTCCTATCCCAACATAGGTTCTGACTGTTGCACTCCTAAAACCTTTTTTTAACTGAGGCAATAATGCTACCAAGTGCAAATCTGCATTCATCCAGCTATCATCTGCTTGACCCTTCTCCACTGATTTCTGTATCGAAGGAAACCTGCTGTTAACAATTCAACTACAAAAATTGGAAGTATTGCTTAGCAGGTGGAAAAGATTTCATGTTACTATTATTTGCTTTCTTCATCAAGATACAATAAAATACATATTTTATAAGAACAATAGAATATGCTATATTTTGCTTCAGAGATGAACCCCATTAAAAGCTAATGACAATATCTTTACAAGATACCAAATAGAAGTCCAGATTCCCACAGTTCTTATAGTGGCATTAATTGGAGTATGGTGGGTTAACTCCTGCTTTTCAAAGCTCAGCACTCAGAAAAGTTCCTCACACTTGCACACATGCTGAATATGGAAAGGCAAAAAACAAACCCCATACTGAAAATAGTAATGCCTGTAGATCCTGTAGCAAAATCTCTTAATGTATTCATTTTTGTTTATCCCTGAAAAGAAATCCCAACATTTTCTATAAAACTTATATACCTGCCTTAAAATACACAGATTTTTTTTCGTCTAAATCACAAAGCTAGGTTGAAAAGAAAAAAGAAGTTACAGTGGAAGTCCCATGGTACTCTCGGTTCAAGAGCCCTTACAGTGATTTTTACTGGAAAAAAGACATTTCAAGTCAACATGCAAGCACTCTCACCTAAATGGGGCTGGTCCATGTAATCCTATCAACATTAGGAAAGTCAGCATATATAAATATATAAATAAAACATATATACAGTACATAGTCACATTCATATAAGCCATAAAATGACATATATTTACAAAAACATTTGCAGCTATGCTTTATGCTTTCAGTTCCACAAAGGAATTCAGGTTTTTATCTTCTGCCTTGCAAACTTGATCATCCTGCTTTTGAGAGTTTGGAATGAACTTGTATCCTACATACTCAATGTTTCTTTAAAATATGAAAGAAGCAAATAACCTTCCAGGAAGTTCTGCCAAATCCATAAGAAAATTTGAAATTTGTTGAGGCATTATGTGCCTCACTGAAGAGAAATTTACGTGTTACCAACCACAGAGAGACCTTCTGTTCCTGATGAAGAATGGCAGTACTTTGGTCTGGTAGATAAATAAACGTCAATGTCATAAAACATCAGGCATGACAAAACTGGTCGTCTGACATTGGTGTGTAGTATAAATTGATGCATAATTTCTACTCAATTTGTCTTGGTTTAGACTGGTAGAGCAGGCAAAATGAATGAATGTAGAGATGAAAAAAATATATACATTTTATGTACCTTACAGGGTCAAAAGGTAGAGAGAAGACTACATCCTTTTGGCATTGTTATAGCTTCTTTTATCAGATAAGTTCAATGATTAATACAACTCCAAGGATCTGACATTTATACAGTTTATATTATACAGCACTGTGACTTCAAGGAATTGCACATATACCACTTACTTCTCCCAGTATGGAAAAATATTTCCTTGCTGCCTCATAAAATATTCTTCTTAGCACAGATTCAGGCATCCTTTTTTTTTTTTTTTTTTTTTTTTTTGGAGGAATTTGCAAAAGGAAATAAACTTTTGGAGAAAGGGTTGTTTTCCTTATGAAGAACACTTGGAAGAAACAAACCTCACAACGCAGCAGTTTAAAGTGCCTGTATGTGAAGACCTTTTGGGAAAAAAATCTTGCAATCAACTGTCAATCCATGGCTTCAGATAGCACTTTCAGTGATAGGCAGTGGAGTTGTCTCATGCTCCTCCTTGTTCTCTGTGGACACATCCTGGACCTCCTGTTGCTGATAGATGTCTTGGACTAGCATGATGTTTGTATTCCTCCACTCTCTGTACTTCATTGCAGTCAACTTTGGGTCCTCTAACAGCTGGTTAATTGTAGCCAAGTCATGTTCCTTACACTAGGAAGAGAAAAAGAAGTTATTTCCCATAAACATTGTCAAGATCACCATCCATAACAAGATCACCCTGGGAACATTACAGAACCGTGCCACGAGATGACAACCAATTATCCATTCTCTTGGCAACTTGTTCTATTTTTTACAATCAAGATTACTGAAGTCAAGTCCACAGCAAAAATTCCTCCCAATTGAAGGGGAGACTATGATTTTATGCAGTTTTTTGTTTTGTTTTTATAGAATTCTTAGCAAAATGTTTCATTCATAAAGTTGAGAAAATTAGACATTAGCTAATTAATTTAATGTACTGGTAGTATAGCCTATAAGTAGTTAGTGTACATGTAGGTGCTAATACATTTGTCACCAGATGTTAAGAAATCTGGTCTCTTCTTCCAGACAGGAGCAGGTTAGACTTATATGGTGTGAATAAAGACCCTGGTTCAGCTGTAGGACAGGAGCAGTCATGTCATGAGATACGGAAACTAAGAGACTTGATGTCACAGAATCACAGAATGGTTGAGGTTGGCAGGTCATCTAGTCCAACTCCTTCTCAAGCAGATGCACCCAGAGTAGGGTGTCCAGAATCATGTTCAGGCATCTTTTGAATAACTCCAAGGATGAAAATCTACCATCTCTATGGGCAACCTGTGCCAGTGCTCAGTTACCCAAAATGATGTTCATATGGAACCTCTTGTGCTTCAGTTTGTGTCCACTACCTCTTGTCCTTTCACTGGGTACCACTGAAAAGTCTGGCTCTATCCTCTTTACACATTCCTTTCTTCTCTACTGCCATGTGTTTCATCATACCTGAGGACAGTGTGCTTGCAATTGACTTCAAAGCACCTTGTCATCACACACATTCACAGTACTTCCTGATATTATCCAATAGGCTGCTGTCACGTCCATATCCCACTGCTAACTGTCAAAAACTCTAACTCCTTTGAGTAACTTTTCAAAACAAAAACTTATTATACTGTTAGTTTACACTTGTCCTATCTTCAAGACCAGTCCTTGTATGAGGGCTCCTGGTATCAGTGTGGAGATACACTAATAGCATAAGAGCTGAAGAGGAAATTGGGAAATATGAGGGAGACGGGAGTATTTACAGTGCACAGACATGGTGGCAAAAAGCCATGCTGTGGAATTCTTCTCAGCACTAAATCTAATTCCCACATTCATTAATATCATGATGCATTTGCACACAGCTTCTCTCTCTTCTTAACAATCCAAAGTATGTTTTGTTAGTGATATATCATGGCAGGTACATTAATCTGTTGTTAAAGAAACAGTATCAAAAGACCAAAATCAAAATCACACTGAATCTTACATAAATCTTTTGCCTTAAAACTAAGAGGTTTCTATCTAAAGCAGAATAAATATGGATCAGATGCAAAACTTCTCTGACGTTGAAATTTCCAATAGATTATTTCAAATTCTCTCATGTCTCACATTTTATGTTTATAAAATTGACTTTAAAAGCACATCTTCCCACTGATGCAAAGATTATAGCACATTCCCACTACAAGCATTTCCCTTTCAGACAGGCAAACATTGCTGTGTATAGAACTCTGTTGGTGTCTGTCAGAAAGTGTCTGTGCTATATTTGCCTTGTTAATACTTCAATTCCTTAATATGAAGAAAGAAAAAAAAATCAATATATTCTATGCATTATGAACATTCCAAAAATGATTTTTCCATACTAAATACAAATGTTAGCCAAGTCTAAGTTTATAATCACTGCTAATAACGATGTATATACGATACTCCTGGATTAAATTGATGCAAAGTTATCCTCCTTGCTCATGTCTGGCAGAAAGGTTTCTAGGCTTGCATTCAGCTCCAAAGTAATAAAATAGATTACCCTATAGCATTCAACACCATTGTGTATTAACTGGTTCTTAGATTTGTTAGGGAGGTTTATATCAGGGAAAGATCTAGATAAAAGCTTCCATATTTATTTTCCAGTGCCATAAAATCAGTGTGTTTTTTAAACTAAATTTCTGTTGTATAATGAGCTCAATTATATTGCTGATGTAGAATAATATGATAGTACCATGTCACAGGAGTCTCATCCTGAGGAGAAACTTCACCAGGTCTTATATGGAGCTGTAAATCCTGCAGCAGGAAGGACAGCTGCACTCCAAGTTGTCTTTTAGACTCTGTTTTCAGAGAGTTTAAGACAGACCTGAGTGACAAAGCCAAGACTTGTTGGAGCTAATTTGTGATTGTGATAATCAGAGAAGTTTTTACATGCCCTTCTTCAGAGTACTATGACTGAAGCCAAATACACTTACCTGAAATAGGACAATCAAATCCTGTTCCTAGCAAAGCCCTTACTTGTCATTTACTCTTTTTCTTTAGAATTTACATGTTATGATTATGTTTTCTGTTTGAGTACCATTCAGAAGCAGGTTTTGAATTCCCATGGCATTCTGTGTGAGCAAACAGTCTCATAAATCCCCATATTCCAGACAAATTTATTGGCCTTTTCATGGGATGTCCCCGTGAATCTCTACACTCCTTCAGTTCCAACATAAAAGCAGTATGCTTTTGTTTTTGAAAATATTTGTTAAAGGAGGTCTTTACAAAAGCTTTGCCACATCCTGTACATTCCCCACTAATCACATAAGGCAAACTTTTCTGGCTCACAGTCATTTTTGTGTCCCTGATTATCAAGGTACTTTTTCTACTCCTCCTTTTTAAAGGCTCCCTTGTTTGGGACATTCAGCTGAGCTTGCAGGTTTCCCAGCTAGCTAAAAGAGATGTTCTTTATTAAATATTCCAAACAAGCTGGAATTTCTACAAAAAAGGTCCCTTCTGAACTATTGCCTCTGCTTCCAGTTCAAGTTTAATAGCAAAACACAGACCACAGTTCTGAATAAAAAACAATTTCAAAAACTTAACAAATTCTCTGTAATTAGAGCTTGGCTTGCTTCTTTTTTCAGCCAAGCTATTTCTTTCTCTCAGGCTTTTCCTTGTCTCTGTCTGTGACCTCACCTTTAATGTGCTGTTCAGCATTCGAATTTTGTGGAGTTTCTCATTAATGGAGGGGTTTTTGCTGCGTTTGATAAACGACTTCCTAAGCTCCTTCTTGGTTGACAGTCGACGATCACCAATGGGAGACAGACTTGCTTGTTCTAATGACTTGTAAAGTCTCTCCATCTCATCATCATCACATTTTTCATTATCTGTAAAGCAAAAAATAGTGTATGAGAACATGAATATGGCAGCAGATAATAGAAACATTATGTTGAGCCATCAGAAAGACTCAGCCAAGTCAAGAAGTGATGGTACTAGAATCAAAACCAAGGGCAATGTTTAGGGTAATTATGCAGATGAGAATGGCAAACAACCAAACTCAATTGTTTTAACAGTCAGTTTATGAGCCATGCAGATGTGAGCATATGTTTCCACCTTCCAAGTGTTTCTTATATGCTCTAAAGATATCACAGACTTGGAATAATTGGCAGAAATGCTACACTTAAGTAGCACACTAATTTGACGGCATCTACACTCATTCACCCTTCCCTTTCTTGGTGCACACAGTTAATCACACTTCTGCCTGACAATACACAGGCCAAATTCTGTTTGGTGTACCAACTTATTGGCAGATATTGATAATTACTGAAAATACAGCAAAAAAATGAAACACAGAAATATGTCAGAGGCTACAAGATAAGGTCCATAGGAAGCAGATTAGAACAGGATGCCTTGGATCATCTGATGCCTAAATCCCAAGCTTCAGAGAGCACAGCACAACATTTTCTTGTCCTGTCTCAGAGTAAAGCTTTAATTACTCCCCACTTAATTGCTTATATGGCACTGAAGCTGCAGCATCTTCTTCCATGTCAGAGAGGACACCAAAGGAAAAGTTGTCAAGCAGTTGAGAATTAATGACGATAAAATAAGATAAAAAATTAACCAAAGGTTTTTTTTTTTTGTTTGTTTGTTTGTTTCATAAGTTCATAAGTTCATAAGTTCATAAGGTTGGAAAGGACCTATAAGATCATCTAGTCCAACCATCCTCCTATCACTATCTCTACCCAACTACTAAATTAAGTCCTTTAGCACCTCATCTAAACGCTTCTTGAACAGCGCTAGGGATGGTGCCTCAACCACCTCCCTAGGCAGGCCATTCCAGTGCCTGACCACTCTTTCAGAAAAGAAATGCTTCCTGAGGTCTAATCTAAATCTTCCCTGGCGCAACTTGTGGCCATTCCCTCTCGTCCTGTCATTATTTATCAGGGAGAAGAGGCCCACCCCCTCCTCACCACAACCCCCCTTCAGGAAGTGGTAGAGTGCAATAAGGTCTCCTCTGAGCCTCCTCTTCTCCAGACTAAACAATCCCAGCTCCCTCAGCCGCTCCTCATAAGACTTGTGCTCCAGGCCCCTCACCAGTTTTGTTGCCCTTCTCTGAACACGCTCCAGGGCCTCAATGTCCTTCTTGTAGTGAGGGGCCCAAAACTGAACACAGTACTCGAGGTGCGGCCGTACCAGAGCTGAGTACAGGGGGATGATCACCTCCCTGCTCCTGCTGGCTACACTATTTCTAATACAGGCCAGGATGCTGTTGGCCTTCTTAGCCACCTGGGCACACTGCCGGCTCATGTTGAGCCGAGCATCAACCAACACCCCCAGGTCCTTTTCCTCTCTACATTCTTCAAGCCATTCTGCCCCAAGCCTATAGCATTGCATGGGGTTATTGTGGCCAAAGTGCAGGACCCGGCACTTGGTCTTATTGAACCTCATCCCATTTTTCTCAGCCCAGCTGTTCAGCCTATCCAAATCCCTCTGAAGGGCCTCCCTACCCTCAGGCAGTTTGACACATCCTCCCAGCTTTGTGTCATCTGCAAACTTACTGAGGGTACACTCAATTCCCTCGTCTAGGTCATCAATAAAGATATTAAACAAGATGTGCCCCAAAACTGACCCTTGGGGGACACCACTCGTTACAGGACGCCAGCTGGACTTAACTCCATTAACCACTACCCTCTGGGCACGGCCCTCCAGCCAGTTCTCCACCCAGAGAAGAGTGAACCTGTCCACACCACGGGCTGCCAGTTTCCTTAGGAGAATACTGTGGGAGACCGTGTCAAAGGCCTTGCTGAAGTCCAGGTAGACTACATCAACAGCCTTTCCCTCATCTACCTGTCTGGTCACCCAGTCATAGAAGGAGATGAGGTTGGACAAGCACGACCTGCCCCTGGTGAACCCGTGCTGGCTGGGTCTGATCCCTTTATTGCCATGCACGTGTCGTGTGATCTCCCTCAATAACATCTGTTCCATAACTTTCCCTGATACCGAGGTCAGGCTGACAGGCCTGTAGTTCCCCGGGTCTTCCTTACGGCCTTTCTTGAAGATGGGAGTCACATCGGCAAGCCTCCAATCTTGTGGGACCTCTCCAGATAACCAGGAATTCTGATAGATGGCAGAAAGTGGCTCGGCAATCACCTCTGCTAGCTCCCTCAGCACCCTTGGGTGGATCCCATCTGGCCCCATGGACTTGTGGGAGTTCAGATGGAGGAGAAGATCTCTGACCGTCTCTGCTTGAATCACAGGGGGTGCATTATGCACCCCATCCCAGACTTCCAGGTCAGGGCAAGTACCATTTGGATAACTGTCCTGTCTATTAAAGACAGATGTGAAGAAGGCATTGAGAACCTCAGCCTTTTCCTTATCATCTGTGGTTATATTGCCTGCCTCGTTGAGTAAAGGAGGGAAATTTTCCTTAGTTTTTCTCCTGCTGTTAATATATTTGTAAAAGGGTTTCCTGTTCTCCTTTACAGCAGTAGCCAGCCTAATTTCAAGCTGGGCTTTAGCATTTCTAATTTTCTGCCTGCAGATCTTGGCCAGTTCTCTGTAGTCACCCCAAGTAGCCTGACCCATCTTCCAGAGGACATAGACTCTCCTTTTCTCTCAGAGTCTCAACAAAAGATCCCGGTTCATCCACACTGGTCTTTTGCTCCTCCGGCTTGACTTACAGGACTCCGGGACTGCCTGCTCCTGTGCCTTTAAGATTTCCATCTTGAAGAGCATCCAGGCTTCCTGGACCCCTTTACCCTTCAGGAGCAAGTCCCAAGGGACCCTTGCAACAAGTGTCCTGAACAGGTCAAAGTCTGCCCTCTGGAAGTCCAAGGTAATAGTTTTGCTAGTCACCCTCTTGACGGCACCCAGAATAGCAAACTCCACCATTTCATGGTCACTCTGGCCAAGACAATCTCCAACCTTCACATCCCCTACTAGTCCTTCCCTGTTAGTGAAAAGTAGGTCAAGCAAGGCATCTCCCCTGGTAGGCTCTTGCACCAGCTGAGTCAGGAAGCAATCATCCACACATTCTAGAAATCTCAAGGACTGCTTCCTCTGCGCAGTATTGTTTCAGAGTTTCAGAGTTTCAGAGTAAAACAACTTAAAAATGAAGAATCGGAAGCTCAAAATTTCCCAATCATAGATTGGAAGATCTACTTTTGACAGAAGGCCATTTCAGCAAAAGACTGAGCCATTTCGTCTTCCTCGGGCCACACACTGAAGACTTTTCTATTTCAGTTTTTGCTAAAGGAAAATCTTAATAGAATCTGTGCTTTCAGGATGCCAGTGAGTCCCTCAAAAGCCACTGGACTGATGTTCGTGTTTATTACACTGGAGACGGTGGTTGCAGCTCTTCTTAAATGCAGTCCTCCATGTGCCAAATGAACTGACAGTGCATTTTTTCTTTTAATTGAAAGTTAAATATTGACTTTTCTAAATCATCTTTAGCAAACAAAAGGAAAATGTCCTCTTGCTCCCTCCTATTACAGAAAAAAACTTGTCCAGCTTGTCAGCACACTCAGAAAGGAGTCTGCTCCTTATCTTTTCCATGTTTTAAAAAGTACAGCATCCTCCTACATTCCTCTTTTTTCTAAATATTTAGGTTACAGGAAAGGTTTATGATATGCTACAAATATTTGTCTTCACTCTGTTGCTGGCCTTTTTTTCACTTCTTTGTGATTGTAGAAACTGCTGTAACTTGACAAGGACTAAATATAGCTTCCATCATTGGTACAGTAGAGAGAAGAAGGGGAGAGCTGTTGTATATTTAACAAGCTGTGAGAAATAGAAAAAAAAAAAAGAAAAAAAAAGCAAGTGTAAGGCATAATATGCTGCAGTAGTATTTCCTGAAAACTGTTGGCTCATGCCATGAGACTTGTAATTATAACTAAATTATAACTAGCTTCCTGCCTACTTACTTGGGATGAAGCAGCTGTTTGTTCCATTAGCCAGCTCCTGCACAGCACTAGCTCAGCCATGTTGCAGTCCTCACCCATCAAGACTATACACAGCATCACTTGCAGAGATAAATTGATCTTTATCAGATATCCAAGAAAGAGCATACCAACAGAAAATAATTTATGGACCAGATGAATGTGAATTCACTACTCCATTTATTTTTTTAGTCTAACTCATGATGCTAACTCTAAAAATGTTACAAAGAGGCAAACAAGAGAAAACACATCTCTGAACATGTGTCTTCTGTGTTAAGTACACTGATATCATCTGTGCATTTGTCGGTGAAGGTAAGGAGAATAGGGACACTCAGTACAGAAAAAGAAGGAGCTGGTGTAAGAAAAGCCCAGCAGAAGGCTCCTTGTTCATGCTCGTGATCAGAACTGTGCACTTAGCTCCTTTGTCCTTACAAGTTTGCAGCCTCAAACTCCTCTCCAATTACTTATTCTGCCACTATTCCCATTACCAGAAGGATTGATCAGGACCAGATAATTTCAGAGGAAGAGGAAACACTGGATTCTTCAGATAAGTTATTGATAAAGGGAATGACAGCAAAGTAGCCAAATGGAATTGCAGGAAAAAAGGGCGAGTGAAATGTGTAGGCAGCCTGGTGTGAGCCATATAATGCTTTGGATTCCACCTTTGTTTCTGCTGATGAGGATGAGCTACCTCCACAACAAGTAAAGAATTACAAAATGGTATTTTAATATTGTGTTTCTATAATGAAGGTACTGTTGCTATAGACAGAGAGTATATTCACCAATAAACAGAGGCCAGAATATCTGATACATACATGGACTTTTAACTCCACTGCCCTGTGCTCCCCTGAGCAAAGCACAGAAGCAAAAGCCCACCTTCTGCATGCTTGAAGCTCTCAGTGAGCATTCATAGTGAAAATTTGAAGAGGGGAGGGCTAATGGAGAAAGAAGAGAGGCATTAAGTCCTGCAATCAATTAACAAGACCAAGAGAATTATTAGTAATTAAAAACAACAACAAAAAAAAACATATTTCTTCTTACTCATACAATGGTGTAGTGCAGTAATTTACAAGCTTCTTAACGAGAGGAAAGTTAATGAGGCATTACCCATAGATTTTCCAGCAAAACACCTGAAAGAAAGTTAATGCTGGATAACAGAAATAAAGTAACATGACTCAAGGCTTAAGCATAGACTGGGATTTTTTTCTTTCTCTGGATTCAAACATTCAAAGCTCATTTGCACAGAACTTCGTATTGTTTATTGCCCTCTGCACCTCAAGACAGAGCAGCAACCATCAGCAAGTCTAAGAGAAGCACAGGAATTCACATGGTCTGTATTTCTAGGCATCAGTGATTCAGACTCCTATGAAATCTTACCTGTCTGGACCTACTACTGAATTGCTACAAAATATTTGCTTTACATCGCTAAGTAAAAATTCACACAAAAAGCATATAGCACTGAAGCTCAAACATGAGTGTAAAAACAGATTTCCGTGTCAGACTCATAAAGAAAAATGAGCTACCCCTTTGCTGAGCTTCGTTAAGCTCAGAGGGTTTATGATGATGGATATGTATACAGTCTGCTAAACAAGAAGCTATGCTGCTGTGAAAGTAATACAAAGAGCACAATGACATTATTTATTATATTATCAGAAAAAAAACACTGTTTTTCAACACTGCCACCACCATTAGCAATTTTTCACAGAAATGAACAAGAATTGGTATTCTATGCTCATAAAAATCTTGATGGCTCTCTGGAACATGGCTTGTCTTTCACCTTACTGCCACCATCTCTGAAACACACCATGCACCACCTCACTGCGCTCACATGCACTGCTTAGAATACAGATGTTCAGCAAGTGTCAGTGAATGTCAATAGCTGTTAATTTTTTTTCCTCATGGAGGAGGACATTTCCACACCTTTGCTTCATATGCAATTCCATGCCAGATACCATTCTGTCAGACTGTCCCTCTGCAGCCATCTATTGCATGGAAACAAAATGTAATGCAATATTTGCTGGAAGGTTCAACCTCTTCTGCCATACCACCAACATCTGCTCTGATGTTGTGGGCAAACATGGGGGCATTGCTTTCAGAGCAGCCTTCATAAAATGGTCAAGTTGGACCCCACTAGCACTGCTCTGAAATAAGCCTTTCCAGAGCCAGTTCACACATCAAGTATACTCACAGTCACTTCAAAATAAGATACTGCAACTTCCACATACACATTTCAAGCTAAACACTTCCTGTCTCAGGCATGCAAACTGAAATGCTACTATAGCACTTACTTATTTTGTCCTCTTTAAAAGATAAAATACATTCATTTTTCTCTCAGGACTCAATGAAGGATTGGGGTAAAGAACGTGCAGTAGCAGTGGAAGGATATTACATATTGTGTGCATTTATGCACACTGGAACATGTACATCACCATATGTTATATCCTTTTCCCTTCCCTTGGCAACATTAACTAAAAGTACTTCCACTGTGTGATGCCACTGAAAGAATCAATCCTCTAAAACAGCTATTTCATTTTCCCAGCACTTCTGGATATGTCATACAGTAACATATAGCTCTCTTAACTTTGTTGAACTCCCCAGTGAGGAAAGCGGAAAGGAATCAGTACTGATCCAAGAAAAGGAAATTCCTACCTTGAGGTATTTTAACATTGCAGAGAAAGAGACTGTCTATGTTGAGACAGTGAAAATAAAGTGATATTTCAAGCTGGACAGAACTTCTTACCAACTCCATTTAAGGAAGAGTAAAACAGATCTTTATGGGCTTATTGCGACCTATCTGGAATTTCTCTCTACCTAACAGAAGATGTCACAGACAAGAGCATGTTGCCAGAGGCACAGCACATCAGTTTTGCACCTCCTCAGCTTTCGGTTTCTGCATCTTTGTCAGTCAACTTGTCACAGGTGGGAGACATTACAGTATAGAAACACCCAACCCTGCAGCAGCAATACAGGAGCCTGCCTGAAAACTTTTGGATATAGGACTATTTAAGCCCACAAAAATGAAACTATCCAGAAGTTTTCAGGCAGCAGCTGTGAAAAATCAAGCTGATTGCTTCCCATTGATGAAGAAATAGAAATTGCCAATGTTTTGCATAAAGAATATTTTGCATTGAAAATCATCTCCAATGGAATATCTATTACTAACTCTAAACTGAACCACAGAAATTTAAAGTTATTCTTCCATTCTCTGTGATGTCAAAGCTCTCCAGCTGTGCACTAATCCCACGAAAAAAAGAAAAAAACTGCTTCTTCCTCCTGTCATTGCTATGCTAACAAACTTCTCATGGCTGTTCTCTTGGCAAACAAATTTCTCATTCCACCTCTCCTGTTTCCGATCCTGCCAAACCTTCTGATAGCAAGGGGGCACTGTATAGACCCAGTCTGGAGAGAGGAGATGAAAGCATTATAACCCACTCGTGACCTTACCTACCCCCCACACAATCATCATCCATTCTCCATATTAGCTGTGGCCTTTCCAAAGGGAATATGATGACATGTAAGGGAAATCACATTTCTGACAGAACCACAGACCAGGAAGTACATGAACTAGAAGGATGTGTCTTAAAACAAACTCCTTACTGGCTAATGCAGAACTATAAAACCAAGAGACATGAGAGAGAGGAAGAAGTAACAGGAAAATTACATTATCATTAAAAGTCAGAAGCTTTTGATTACAACAGTGAGTTCAGCAGAGAGGGGTGCCATTTTTAACAAGCTTCAAATAAACTGGAAACAGCACAAGCAAGTATCTCCTTTTTTAAGGTCAGAAAATTAGAAAAGCATAATTTTTACCATGATTCCTAAAGCCTTTTTGATCAGAAGCAAAATAATCATTCAGATACAGTTGTTCTTCCACACAGTTATGCTTGCTCACTATAAGTGCATTTCTTGGATAGTCTCAGCCACAATACAGCATTTACTATGACTTTTGCAGAAGGAACAAAAGGGTCAGAGTACATCAGAAGATCTGTTCTGGCTATTAGTGGCACAGGCAGATTCAAGAGGGGAAAAGGATGTTAATTCTGAGAAAAGAAGGAATTGACCACATCCAGTTCCTATTTAACCAACTCCTACTCACAAAAACAACCCACAAAAAAATTCAAATTGTTTTCAAAAATCTTTCCACGTTTCCCAAAATATCAGTGCACACCAGCCATTTCACCAGCTACTACGGGCTAAAGTGAAATGAGTAAACCAGAAGTGGTACCATAAAAGTTTCTTGCCAAGATGCATTAAGATCATGTGACAATGATTATAAAACCCTCAGGAACCACAGAGAAGAAGGATGTTATTGCTACAGTGGAAGATACTAAAATAAATAAAACACACATTCCTGTTGACTTGCAGTGACCTCTCAATTTCTACAGCTTCCTTTTGATATGGTTGTTTTTGATAGTAGTGGTGGTGTAGCTGGGTCATGGTCTGATATTTCTGTTCCAAAACTTGCCAGAAGAAACACAAAAGATGGAGTTTGGCTGCAGAGTGTGTCTAGCCATCCCGGATGGGACAAGAACAGCTTCTGGACACAGAGCACGTAGTCACATACTTGTTTGTATTCTTTACTGTTTCTTGTTTGCCTATCAGCTTCTTTGTGTCGGTACTGAATCCTCAGTCACTGTACATGTAAGAGGCTGTAACACTGAAGTATTAAATATTCCCATTAAGTAAATGGAAATATAATCCTCTTTTTATATACTATTATGCCACCCTGTGGTATGTAACCTCTCCCCAGTAATCAGAGCAGAGCAGTAAATCTGAGAGCGTTCATAACAGTAAGAGCTGCTGGAAAGTTTCTTTTTAAATATTATTTGGTACATCTCATACAAGATGCTTACAGTTGCTTAGCAGTTCTCCTTAAAAAATTTTCATCGAAGGAAAAAAAAAAAAAGCCTATAATCACTTATCTGAACTTGTTTCCCTTACAGTGATTCACCCATTTTCCTCTTTGAGAAACTTTTGTCTATCTCATCACTACAGGTTCTTTACTTTCCCTCTTCCCACTAATGTTACAGCTACTCCTTCTTTTTTCTAGGTAACAACTTTTCTCCCATCAGCCTCCATTTCTGACTTTTGCCAAGAAAAACACTCTTAGGTTTTTGAAAAACTTTTCCTGCAGGTCTTGGCTGCTATCAGCTTCAACCAAGAGTTCCTCATGGGATTTTTCTAAGCAGAACAAGGCTGCTGCAAAGCAGAATGTATGACAAGTGATTTTTGTCTTCATGAGGAAAAGGACAGTATATAAACACGCAAAGGCTCTGTGGGCAGAGAGTTCAAAGACCATAGGGTTGTTCTGATAATAGCAGGTTTAGTTTATGTCCATGAGATATGCACTTTTAGAACAAGCACCAATGCAAGATGTACCAACTCCTACCCATTACACTGATACATGAAGAGCTGCCAGCAAAGTGCTATTTAGAAGCATTACAAAGTAAGATGGGCTACACTAGCAAGTCTTTGACGTATGCCCTCTTGTTCCACATCAGATTACAATGGTGTTCTTTCTAGTTACTGTAAATCATGAGGGTTTGACAGGTAGTTTTTATCCCCCAACATGAAATTATCTCACAGCATTTGTGCACATCCTTATCAACTAGCTGCAGAGGGAAATTCTCGAGGCATAAGCCACAGATACAGAATTATGTTATTTTTGATAATTTCCATTTGGAATTGAATTGCTACTTTAATTAATCCTTTTTTCACCTCGATCCCAAATTGAAATAGCTTAAGTAATTTCCTTACAAATTTCCTCATTTAGTATTTCAGCATCTATCACAAGAAAAAAAAAGATTGCCAACATTCTCCATCTTCTCTTCATACTATGCAGAGTGATAAAGAATAATAAATGTAAGGTATACATCTTACTTGCTCAACAGCAGTTATCATGCAGATAGTAAGTAGTGAAGTTATACAGTTTCTATAGTGACTGTCTCACTAAAATGATCTATTTCTGGAATTCCATCACAGATTAGCAGCATGGTTAAAACTGATGTGTTCTGAGATCAGGGCTGGCTTAGCAGTGAACAGTGAAGGAATTTGTTTCCCCAGGAATAATTTCAGGACAATTAAACCATCCTGTAAATGGCAGAAACATACCAAAATATTTCTTGATTTACATTTTAATCCTGCTTTACTGGTAAGAATTACTATATCTTCATACAAACCTATAAAATTCTGCTTTAAATGGTTATGATTGCATCACATTAAATCTCTCACCATGCATAGAAGTACCTGTCACTCTTACAGTTATGACAAAAAAGCATTAGCCTGAGCATTGTTGCAGAAATGGTGACAGTATCAGAGTATCATATTCTGAGCAAAGCCTGAAGATTATACTAATATAAAGCAATCACTCAATGGGATCTGGAAACTGCTGTACTCTCTATGGCTTACAATCCAACAATGCACCTGAATGCAACTGATTATAGGCTCCCGTGTACACAAACAACCTGTGTGTCTCTCAGTCCATTCAAAGAATAATTTCCAATGGTCAGATTTAACCCTAGTAGTCAAATTACAGAACACTTGCTTATGTCTTTGTCACAATCTTTTAGGGACCATGCACAGCCTTTTTACTACTTGCAGTGCCATCAGGAAATCAGGTATTCAGATTCCAAAAGAACTCTTCTAAAACATTTACTTTCTTCAACAACATAGAAATAAGACACATGTTCACTCAGTTTTAATTCCTTCAACTCTTTACAAGGATTTTGAATCAGAGGCAGTGCCCAAGTGCATCATTCTTTCCTTATATGTTACCTCTCTAGGTAATGGACTGAGCATCTTCTCATTTCAGCATGTTGCATGCAAGAAACACCTTTTATACTTCAACATACAGCTTTGTTCAGAAGGCAAGACACAGTGCCTTGCTATGGCCATGTAAATAGTAACAACAGCCAAATTTTGGTACCTTACCACTTTTTTTGTTTTAATTTAACAATACATTTCAAAAGAAGATACCTATGCAGATACTCAAGTGCTTAAACAAAATCCAGTCCTTAAGGACTTTCTGATTCAGGATTGCACTTGTTACCTCTTCTTTACAAAGAAGTTTGATTAAGTGAATAATGCATATATAGTGGAAGTAAACACATCTGTTGACATTTTTAAAGGTAAGTTGACCTAACCCCATATCCACCAGTTCTTACATACATATATTTTGGTTAGAGTGTCAGTTTTGTGACACTGCATATATTGTGATTCTGCCTTTATGTCATGAAACTTTCTTAATGTTTGAATTCAACTCTAAATAAATGACAGCTACACTGAAATAAATGAAGATAGTAAAAACATAGATTAAGATTTTATACAGAGGCTATGATTTTAACCTATAGATAAAATTTGAGAAAAAACTCTAAATGTACTTAATTCAATAGTAAGTTCAACATTTAAGACTCAATAAACCATACATTTGTTGTTGTTGTTGTTGTTGTTGGGAGGCAGGGAGGGAGGGAAGGAGGAAAATAAAAAGCCACTTAAAAACTTTTCAACAGAAACACGAAGGAAGAGAGAGGAAAGAAAGCTAGTGAAAATCCCAAACTCCTACAGCGTATGGTTCCGCAGACAAAACCTCATCTCTCATTAGCTTACCTTTGGCTAGTGATTTCTGTCCTGCTGCATCTGGCACAATTAGGCAATGTGTATCCAGATCTAACAACGTGTTTTGGAGTCCACCACTGGGACAGATCTGGCTTTCTGCTGTTTCTTCACAGTCTACTTCTGGCTGCTCATCAGATTGAATCTGTACACAGAAAGTCAAAGGCTGATCACTCTCTTCCATGGCAGAGTTGTTAACAAGGTCAAGCAGGGACTCCCTCTCAGAATAAAACACTTTGGACGTCAAGGAAGATGATGATTCTTGGGAATTGAAAGTGTTTTCAGCAGAGGAGAGAGAACAAGATGCCTCGCTTGACAGAGTTGATGTCAAAGAAGATTTCTGTTGATCCTGCTTTCCAGAAACAAACAAACAAACAAACAAACAAACAAACAAACAAATAAATAAATAAATATTTCCAATTTATTATTTTTCCTAGGCTCTACACCTTATAATTTCAACTAAATTGACAACTAGCCAAAAACTAACATAATATGGTTGATTATCCATTCAAACAAGCCTGAGGCAAGGCAACCAATCTCTCACAACTTCAGAAACTAAGTCACAAGGAAATTAGAAATAAAATAAAATAAAAAACACTTTAGAAGGTCTAGAAGCAACAGAGTGAGAAAAAAACACCATGCTGAATGCATCTTTTCATGTCTCAGTCATTTTCACTCTTTTTTCCATGTACTTTGTTTCTCTAAACAAGAGTACAAAAGAAAAATCCAGAATTAGGCATTGAACCATCAAACATAAAGCTGTTTTGAAGTACTCAGTAATTCCATCAATGTCATAACCACAGAGGTGTGGTTTTAACATAAGGAGTGTTAGAACAGCACTGAAATGATCTCAGCCACCAAAGCCATTTCAATCAGGTCATTCTAGGCAGCTGTGGAGCAGAGGGCACAAAAAGTAGAATGGTACAACATTTGTCCTGCTCATTCATCTGTCAAGATTCATATTTGAGCAAATGAATCTGAAAAGAGATCAAAATTTCACTAGAGATGCATTAAAATTAAGCACATCTTAGAGTTCTCCATGTTGTACTCATCACCCCACCTCACAGTTAATGCAGGCCTAGGGACAGCTAGCTGTCACCAGCAGGATCGAGGCAGTAAATGAGTGAGGGTATGATATATGTATGATTCTACATAAGGAAAATTTAGACAAGAAAAAAACTTTTGAGAAGCATATTGTTTCCCAAACAAGCAAATATATCTTTGCTTACAAAGCTTACAAGCTAACATCTCTACCTACAGTAGCCATTTGCATTGGTTGAGTTGTACTATTACCTGATCATGAAAATCAACAAAAACGAGTGCTACTCCACTTTCTAGCCACTAAAAATCACTAGAATATAAGCCAAGATAGTCAAATTCACAGTAACACACAGGCAAGCACATAAATATATGCACAAATTAACTGGAAGATGGCCGATTAACAAATAAAACAATTGAAGGCATAAGAAGATAAAGATTCAGATTGCAACCCTTAGCAGAAACCACGAGGAGAAACAATACAAAAGACCAACATCTTCTACCTGCTGCTTTAGAAATTTACTCAGATCAACCACTACTAGAAGGATTCAGAATCAGAAAACCTAATGGACTGCAGTTCTGGCAGTTTTATATTCTCAATTCATATGCAGAACAAATCTCTGTAGGTATTAAAATAGATGATAACTAAAGTGGAAGTACTGATAATTAACAAAATCATGTTGCTAGGGAAACCCAAACAAGCTGCAAACACAATTAAGAAATTAACCTGGAATATCTATCAATTATCCACTGGTAAATCAGAAATAAGATGTATGCATATAAAACAAACCAAAAGTGACTTTATTTTGTATTATGCTATATATGCTTCTGCAATTCAGTGTTGCTGTAATGTATATTACTTCCTTACTACATTAAGAAATGCAAGATCATTTCCCTGTGTTTCTAATCTAGAAGTCTCATGTAGGTGTTAATCACTTAATATGAGGTGACTGTGGTTCACCATTTCTCTTTCTTCATTTCTCTAAATTTTCAGTTACTCTTCCAGATTGATCTTATTTACATCCCTATTACAATAAGGGCATCACTGTGTTCTAGTTGCATGTTTGATTTTAAAAAGGAAATCTTCATGTACTCACCCTGAAGCAGTGGGCAAGAAGGCGTTTTCTTGAACTACATTTATGAGTAACAAAAATGCCCTTGTGAGCAAAGGTGACCTGTTCATCTGTCCAAGAGTTCATATTGAATAGACAAATTGTTGAAGTGTTTGTACAGTCAAATAGAAGAACCAAAAATTAAAAGCCCTTGTTCATATGGTGTTGATAGTCTATTTTCAGTTATTTAAAGTCTTAAGAGGAAGATGTTAGATCTCATCTCTTTTTTTTTTTTTAATGGCATCCTTGCATGAAAAAGAAAGTGATGCTAAAATGAAAACTGCCTCAATGAATGGAATTTCTTGTATCTTTTGTATAATTTTGTTCCCATTTTCATTTTTTGTTAAATAAAAAAACAGTGAAAGAATAAAGCAGACTGCCACAATGTATTTCTCTTTTTCAACAATCATGCATATGTTTTTTTCCTCATATGATGAATGTTTACCTAAGTGACAGAGTGGTTCCTTTGGAAGTTTTGTAATCATACATATTATAATAAATCTCTACATTGGAACACTTTCAAAAGCAGATGCCTGAGCTGGCAGATCATAAGGATTCCACTGCAGATCAGTGTGTCTCTAGGCATTTATCTAGAGAAAAATTATCATCGTGAAACACCTCAATTGATACTTCGGAATTGCTGCAACCTATTGTCTCAGTATAGCTACTGATTTTGAGCCATTCACATGCAGAGAAATGAACACAGATGATCAGTTAAGCTTTTGTCCTACAGATGTTAAAATTATTTGTTCTTCCTTTGCTTTCATAAAACTTGAAAGCTCATAGTCACTTTTGCTTTTAAAGTTTCAAAACACTTTTTATCAGCAGAGAACTGAACAGCAGCTCAAGTTTCTTTCAGGAAGTACATCCAACTGTTTGCTGCTCTAAAGCCTAACGGAATCTGCACCTGTGTGGCTGTTCCAGACTAAGTTTCCAATCTTGACTTGATCTCAAGAATGTTAGAGATGTTTCTACTTAAAACATCATAGATTAGGTTTTCCCAAATGTCCATAGCTCCTTATTTTTATTTTGCAAAATATCTTTGGCATATGGAAGGCAAAATTACAAATTAAAAAAATAAATAAAAATTTCCAGTCAAGAACCTGCAGTATTTATGATGCTAGTCTGAGCTTCCAGTGTAGGAGATGTATCTTTGCCAGTAGGAAACTGAAAAGATCCAAGCTGAGCTTCCAAATAAGCTGTACCTTCAAAGAGTGGAGCAGACCAGTGGCAGCTGGAGATCTTTCCAGTTTCCATTCCTTGGGGTGAAAATTTGACTGATTTACTGAGGAGTTACCAACATTCACCCATAGGGGTGAGGAGAAAGGAAATCAGCTGCTAGACATAGAGACTGGAGGGAAGATGACCTTCAATAGAAAGGGCTGAGAAAAAAGGACCCCTCAAGCACCTGCACTGTTGCCTGCCTCCCATGTGTCCCATGCTAAAACACTGAGGGCAGCTCTCAAGAGCAACATACAGGAGGAAGACAACCAGAGATCACCTCTGCAGCAATACACTGACAAGCAGCAGGAAGCCAGAAAAACAGCAAACTGAGAAATAGCATCTGCTTGAAACTCATCATCTGGGAAAATGCCTGTGTCTACTCTGAGGTGAGCAGATGGGAAAGACATCTACTGTCTCCTGAAGTCGAGCCATTGAGGTATAAATTTCAAGATGCTTCATAATCGGCCTTCAGCCCAGAATAACTCTTGGAGATATATTGTCAAGTTTCCTATATTCTCCAATATTTATAGCCACTCAGCCACGTTTAACCTTCAGTTAATACAGGCAATAAAGAATCCTGTTATGTAGAGCATCCTCTGAGTGCCAGGTGGACTGTTTTACAGTGATTCATGCTGCTCAACAGTTTAAGGAGAGGAAGTAAAGACTGACTTATCTGACAGAAACAGACAGGGCAAATAGATGACGATATGACATAGACTCCAATCTTTATGTAAGATTGCCAGACAGGCAGATCTGTGCATTCGTTATTGGCTGTGCTCATGCAAGCTTCTCCAGCTCATCTACATTTTTCATATATGTTTTTTCATATGTTTTTTTGCTTTCTTCACTGCCTGCATGACCACCTAAACCACTGGATGTCATTTTAAGGTATCACCAGTGGAAGAACCTCTACTACACCAATAAAGTAGTTGCTGCACTTTTTCTTCATCCATGAGATGCATTAAGATCATTCGGTAACAAGTATATTACTGAATATGAACATACCTAGATTTAACCCTCAGCCAGTAGAGGAAAATCCTCAACACAGGATTCCTCATTTTAGCTGTAATAGCATCCCAAACTGAATTACTCATGTCCCAATATACAATTAGGTAAACCTTGTACCTTGCAGCTCATATGAGTGGAGATGAGATCATAGTGAAGAGCACCAATAGTAAAACAAGACTAATAGAGCAATAAGAGGCTAATAAATAGGAGAGGCACTTGATTACACACACATGTGTTCATACTGCTTATTTTAATTTATGAAAAGAAGCTAGGCAGTAGGGAATATTCTGGACATGCTCCACAACAAGGTAGAAGGACAGCATAGAGTTTGGGAGTATAATTACTTTCTTATTTCTAACCTCTTTTTCAGAGGTATAAAGGAAAGGAACTGACATCGTCCATGTTAGAAGATACTTCTCGTCACTTCTCTTCTTTGCCACAAAAGCATTTTCAAATTCAGCTGTCTAAAGAGCTCACTCAAATAAATAAACAAAAATCTGTTGTATCATGCCACCAGCATCGCGAAACAAAAGAAGACTTCTGATGAAACTAAAAAATATAAATCCTATGGAGACTAGGCTACAACAGCATGTTAAAAACTTAATAAAGACATAGCTTATGTATGAAGCAGAGTAACACCTTCCATTCTCAAACAAAAAAAAATATGCCTTCCTCTGAAGGAGCCAGTGTAAGGCTCTCAGCAGTGTGGGCTACAATACTTGTGAGAACCATCACAAGCCAGAGGAGAGGGGAAACAGTGCATCAATATCTCATAGCCATACAGAGAGAAAGTCTCCAGCCTCTGGTATAGGTTACCAGCCAGTAGCTCACCACGTGGAGAATGATTTGTTCCAACTGCAGAGCAAGTAAGACCTAATTACAGTAACACTTACCAGCTGAGGAGGTGGTGGCTGGGCCATGTATGGGGGAGGTGGTGTGTCTGTTATTTCTGGGTCATCATGTTCACTTTCACTATAGCATTCTGAGGTAGACATGGAAAATGAGCAAAAACAAAGTGTTAAACCAAAACTCATTTATTCCTCACAGTGCTGTGCTCACCAAAGTTCTCCAAGTAGAACGTTACAGACTACAAGGTGCTACTGTCTCCTATGCTGAAAATTAGCCCACTTTTGATAATCCTCTGCTGCTTCATAGCAATATTTTTTTCTTTTTTATTATTTCAAAACTTGCTATAGCTGAAAACATTAGATGTCACTGCTCTAGATAGCTTTACTACTAAGTGGTGGCTCTTTTTTCATCACTTCGCAGCCTTAAAATGAAATGCTACACCATCTGTGACAGAACTTGGGGAGACCTGTTGCATGTAGCAGATGCTGCCTCTTAATCTCTGTAACCAGGAAATTCTTCTGAAGCTGGCAACAGGCATTGGAGTTTTGGCTACAATTCTGGAAAAAAAATAGATTGTTCACATGATGCTTTGGAAATCATGAGGTGCCCCCAGGAGACTTTTGTCACCACATCTTGGCATGCCATGTGGCACAGAGTTACAGTTGCACAGCTAACAATAAAAGTAGACACAGTACTGTCAGAGACCTGGAATCTCCTGAGAGCTGGCAGAGAGGCAGACATACTATTTAATTACATGTATAGCAGAGGGAGGTATTTTCCAACACTTTTCAGCTGCTTTTAACAGTGGATCCCATGAAGTGCTAATCACTAATAAAACAAGACTCACACAATAATGAGAGGCAACAAGTTGCTGCGTTCTATTCCCAGGACCTGGTTGTAACCACTGGAAAAGATCACTTCTCTCTGTGAAATCTTCCAGCACGCATCAACCATTCAGACTGTATTATTATCCAATCGTAAGTCATTATTATGTCTTCCAATTAAATTAATGTTGACACGCATGTAATTTTAGGGTTATAATAACCATTGTGTCAGGAGGAAAAAGAAGTTGCAAGAGAGAAAAATTGCATACACTGGAGAAAAGTTTCTAAGTTATTAAAAAATGAAACTCTCAGTACTGTTTGGAGAACCATAGGATTTTTAAGAGCATGGCTGTAGTTTTGTTTACTGAAAATATGTGCTGGCACATCTTAGCATCAAGGACTGAGAATGGCTACAGTACAGCCCATATCAAATTCTAACACTCTATGAATGATGTGTTCTTGAGTAACTCCTGGTAACAGCTGTTTCTGATACACTAAAGAGCATCCCAAAAAGTTATGATGTGTGACACAGAGGGGATAATCAGGTTGCTGGGAGCAGAAAAGTGGCTGTGTGTAACAGCACTGCCTCTGCAAGGGCACATCCACACAAGTACGTCAGTGGTTTTCTGAAACCCCACACATGACAGATTCTGGAAGATCTGTGATAAAACATCTGTGTCATATTTTACTTTTATTAAATTATTTCTTTTGCTCTCTTATTTTGCATCAGGTTTTATAACTCTCAGTTCAGTCAATACAACTCAAAAGATCAGCAGGCCTCTTTCAGCAACACTGTATCTCACCGGTGTTTCTACGGCTCCTCTGTGCTGTGTCAGTGTGGTGTTGCTGGGCTCTGTAGCCAAATGGACTCAAGGTGACAATTTGAAAGAAAAGATCTGACAAAGATTCAGCTCATCAAAAACTGTGAAAGACATTATCTGGTTAGACATAAGAACAATACCTTCTTCACTCTTCCCATTGGGTGCCTGAGGATCTACAGCCATTCCCAGCTTGCTTAGCCACCTGTGTTTGAAGCAGGGAGGATATATTATTAGCAATATGTACAAGCTGTTTTGAGTATTTCTCTCCCTTAAACATATATATTCATTAACCCAAGGTCTGAATGCTAGAGTTTCTTTCTATATCTCAGAATATGTTCTAGGAAAACACCTAACATTCCCATTCCTTTTAACAACTGTGTAGTGTTAAGTTGCCAATAGAAGGAGAAATGTACTGAGCATCTCACAGGGTCACCTTGTAATACATACTAGACAACCAATAGCTTTGTTTTTCTATGTATGGATTTCTGAACTAGTGTTAATTGTATACTACAGCAAGCTGTGTAGTCTTGTTTTACAGCCCTAGTGTTTTCTCAGGATAAACCTGATAAGCAGGACTAGTTGCCTGGGACATTTTTTTTCCTTCTGATCTTGAGAAAAAAAGCCCCACTGATGACCAAAGAGTTGCATTTCTGGAAGTGAAAGGAAAACTATTGGTGCTATAACATAATATCAGCAACTTACTTATCTTTCATCCAAGGTGATGCAAAAGGCAAATGAGCCATAGAAGATGATGTCAGCTGCTCTTGGCAATACCTTTTGTGCACTGTGTTTGCTTTTAAGTCATTTGGAACTATCCAGGTTTTAAGAAACTAATAACTGAAAAAGCCTTTCAAGTTAAAACTCAAGGCCTAAATAGGGGACGTAAGAAGGGCAGGAATTAAAATGCATAACTTGGAGAAAATATGGTGTTGGATCTTTATTATACTGAAGTATTGGAATATTGAAAAATTTTCTGGTTAAAACAATGGCAATATAACTGGATTTTTAGACTGACACAGGCACAATAGAGCTGCACAAAAATTTCAGAAGAAGACGTGCAATTTCTGTAAAAGTGGACTAATTTCTTTCTTCTAACAGAAAGCTTTAACAGAATGTTGTTGTTGTTACTGTTTTTTAATCTAAACAGAAGAAAAATGGTGCTAATACAAGATTTCAATTAAAGCAAGGTAAGTCAGACCACTGGTAATTGTGTGCATTTAGCCAGGTGAGTGCATAGAGTTAACAGCACAAATTTGCTTTTCATATTTTCATTACTATGAGAAACAAATCCTGAATTAATGAAGTGATTAAATTAGTAAACTCACTGTATTTTAATAGATATATATGCATGGAGAGTTACAAAAGGTCATGATCTACCAAGTTTTTAAGTACACAAGTAACTTAACACACAAGAGTGCCCCAGCATCTTCAGTGAAGCCACTCACATACATATGTATGTATGGGACTGGAGCCAGGAGAACAGATGTCTCTTAGTTTGTTTTGACATATGCGTGAGTATGCATGTACTTTATGTATTAAATCCATGTATTTTATACTCTGCCAAGGAAAACACCATCAGTTACAACAGTGAGGAATTAGGAGTATTATAGTATAGTACAAGCTGCTCCAGTGCTAGGCTACTTAGCTTTCTGCTAATAAGAAATTTACTCTGGAAGCAGAGTTTGAAGAAAATCATTCTGGGGCATAAGAGAGGAGACACCTGTGTAGATATCAATCACTCACTTACACAAGACTAAACATTTCCAAAATGTCATTAAGACACCAACAGTTTCCAGCTGGCCTCCAAGCTAGCTGTTAACTCACGTGTCCTCCATTAGCTCTATTTTTTTTTTTTTCTTTCTCTCTACATCCTTCCTTCTCTCTCAGTCAGTCAGTCAGTTTCTCTACAGAAGTATTTCTGGCCAACAGCCCTTCATTTTCAGTCTTCCTCAGCCCATGTTCCCCTCATTGTGTTAAGGAACTCTGGTAGGAAATGCAGCCATAAATAGATGGTCATCTCCCCAACAGCATGCTCTGGGCTTCTCCAAATTGCGAAGGGCAATATGTTCCTACATCTGTATTTACATGTATGTATCTATACAGTACCAATTTATTAACAGATATGTATGTATCCTACTGTAGTACAGTAGATACTTTTCTGTCTCTGTAATTATTTCAGAAGGTCTCACGCATTCTCTCAATATCTCTCCTTTCTGTTGTGCTGAAGGTCTGAGGACTCCAGGATGAAGTCGACTCTTTATGAAGAATCTCACAAAGGTCACCAGTACAGTCATGATTAAAATCTGAACCTATCTATCATAAGAGCTCTATTCCTATTTGAGCTATACTGATTCATATGGTTTCTTGCCATTTAATGAAATACCATTGTGAACAGACTATATTCTGAGGTAACAAATACAAGGAAGATATGAGATGTATAAAACTGGACTGATTGCAAGTAATATGTACTTCTGACAGCTCAATAGTTCCTAAAATGGCAGTAAAAACCACCCATTTTTATTGTTCTCATTAAAACAAAAACAAAACTAACAAACAAACAAACAAAAACCCTGCATGAATGAATTGTTTTTCCTACAGGCATTTGTAGAAAGAAAATGTCTAATGTGCAATAAAGATTGCTTAACTGCAACATAGTTTGGCGTTGAAGCAAAAGTTTAATTAAAACAAAAAAAAGCAGCTCTTTATATCCCTTTAACTCTCCTTGTTAACTGATATGCTATTCTGAAAGAAAACTGTACTATGTTCAAGCACTATATCATTTCTGGAACAAAGCTGCATGAAACTTTTCTTCTTTTTCCTCACATCTCCCTAGGTGATGAACTTGCTAGAAAACTTTTGCACCTCTTTACTGGGAAAGAATTCCTTCAAATATTTCCAGTCTGGTAGCAAAATTACACTAATAATGAGATTCTGATTTAAACTCTATTAGTGAACAAATAGTAGTATTTTCCTTCTATTTAGTGATGTAAACTAAACTAAAAAAAAAAAGTCTTAGTCATAACTTGGAGAACTTCATCAACAACTGCTTAACAGTGAAAGAATCAGCTCTCAAAGTGTTTTCAGATGTGAGACAGAATGAAACAGGGCCAGTCACTCTCTACTCACGTGTTCATTTCCAGAACATTTTCTGCCGCAAAATAAAATGTCTTGATCTGTGGGTGGCTGATCTTAATAGCACTTGAAGAAAAAAAAAATGAAAGAGAGATGAAGAGAACTAGTTTACATTTAAAAAAAAATAGCTGAATGATTTTAAATATTTAAAATATTTATTCATTCCACTATACTAATCTAGATCAGCTTATCCATCCATACAGTTATTTCAAGATTATTTTTAGCTCATTTCCTAGGCCACATAGTATTCAGTATAAAATGCATGAATACAAAATGAAGGAATAAGGAATAAAGCAAAGGCTTTCATTATGTCACTCCATATGTCTGTTGTGTGCCCATAACTTGAATATTTATATTCCAACTTAAAAATAAATTAAACTTAGGAAAGGTTCAGGAAAAGCACCAGAGATGACTCAAGATAGAGCATATATTCTGTGCATCACTAAGCAGTCTAAGAACGCACAGCTGTATGGGAACTGCTGAATCATGGCCTGAACCACTGATTGGCCACCTGAGGTGAGTACTGAGTCAGCCATGGGGGCACAGGTGAAGGTGATATACCTGTGTGAGTGGAAGGGGTGGAGCCTGGCTCCACCTCTCCCAAACCCCATTTAAGGGCTGACCACCACCAGATCCCTCCCACATGGAGTCCCCTGTGAGCCTTGTTATCATAAAGGTGAGCCATCTTCTCTTTTGTATTATCTGTATACTGTTTATATAGAACTACTTAAAATATACCACCTTCTATACTATCTCCTTGTGGAGTACCATCATTGGGAGTTATTTACCTTACAACAGCATATAGAACTACTGGTAAAAATAAGGTAGGTATGATACAGTAACATCACTCATAGCATGCAGCAGGTAAATAGGGACTGAAACTTTGCTGCCTTTTCCATTACAAGTTTTAAGAGTCACCAAAGAGGCAATTAGGTGGCTGATTTGAAAAAATCAAATGGAGATAGTGACTTTACATGCCTGTAGATCCTTGTCCCATGAATACGGTTAAATCAGCCTGAATGAATTCAAACTGTTGGAAATTACAGAAGGTTAATAAATACACTGACCTACTTCTGACTCAGGAAGCTTCCAATTGGTTCATTGTTTGGAGTATGGAGGAGCATTTTAAGAAAATAGCACTGTATGTTTTCTCTTCCCCTTTAATCTTTGCTAGGCACCTGCTTCGTGCCAATTCAGAAGGCAAGATACCAGGTTGGACTGCTTTGATCTGATCCAGTGTGCTCATTCTTAACGCTGTCTTGAGAGGGAAGCACCAACTCAGAAAAAAACATTTTTACCTTAAATACTGACATATATATACGTCTTATATATTGTTCCAACATACTAACAAGTGTTTTGAAGCTGACTCCTCCAAGAAAAGGAGAAAGAAAAAAGGAAATTTACTTCTGATTTCAACTGCTTTGTAGTTTACCAGCTACTGAACATACTTGGAAGAGCACAACGACAGTCATAACAGACATGCTAAAGGAAATGAAATGAATACATAAATTTAAAAAGCGGGACTGATTTCCTTTAGGAATCAAAAGTCCTATATCCCAGAAACCCACTCTTCGTTCCCTGTATTTTTTTTTGCCACAACTCAAGCTTCTACTAAAGTGCAAGAGTAACTTTCCTGAATGAAAGACAAGATCCACAGAGATATGCCTCAAGCCACTGAAACTTAGTATAACCAATTATTTATTGCAGTACACAGAATTAGTGATCTCTGACTCCCTATTATGTGCACCTTAAAAAAAAATTAAAAAACCCTAACAACAAAAAATCATGAACAGTTGTAACAGAGGATGATGGAAGATGGTGGAAAACAGGCTAGCCATCTGAAACATTCTAGCAATGTAGAATGAAAGAGGTCTTTAGCTTTTTTTATTTTCACTGACACATTTCCAGTGGGGGGGCAAGATCTGTTGTGACTATAGATATTGTGACCCTTAAGACAACACTGCTTTTGAATTACATGTCCCATGCTCATTTGGATGACCCATTTGTCTCAGCATTGCACCATGCTTTAGTTCAATCAGCTCTGAGACTGTATAGCTTTCTTCTTACGTTCCTTGTGACATAACACTACCTTGTGGAAGTACACACTATTTGTCAGGGTCCCACCTGACCAAGCAGCCCAGATCAGTCCTCACAGTCCTCTCCTAACTTACTCCATACACAGAAAGTGATAAACATATCTTCATCTCAGTCACAGAGAGCCAACAGATACACAAGTGAGGGAAAACATTTTCTCCTGGTCCTGTGTTTTATGATTCAACCATCTTCTGTCTGACAAAACAAAATGGTGCTCCTAGTATTCAAAATCGTTTACTCATTTCCCTGAGGGACTCGTTTCAACTCAGGAACACATACAGCTCAGCACAGCATGTGACCAGAACAAAAAAGGCTTTGGACAGCAGCAACACCCCTCCCAACTCTTCAAGTGTACTCAGAAGCAGCTGGAAGTCAATGCTGCACGTGGAGTTTGAAGGGAATACTTTTAGTTATGCTCACTGCTAAACGAAGTTTTCATTCCCTGCACAGAGACTTTAAGTACAGCCCAAAGCTTCACCATAGCAGTCCAACAAATAGTCTCCACTGAAATGTAAGCATCATTACTTGAATCACTGTTGAACTCCCCACTGAAGAGAAGGCATCTAACATAGTCATTTATTCATGAGCAGTGAACAAAGAAGAAAACAAAAATAATAGTAGTAATAAATTGGCATATGATTTTACTTTTTAATAGCAGTTTTAATAGAACACATCTGCCAGAGAATTTTCAAAAATGTATTTGTTACATGTGGGGTTTTTTTCAGCAACACACTCAGCATCTCATTATTTATACAACACAGAAGAGCTCCCCACAGCTTCACTGTCAGGCACTACTGAAATTCCGTACTTTGCATCAGCATTAAAAATCATGCAAAACCAGAGCTAAAAGATAAACTTACTGCTTTTTTTTGCACTCCGTTGCTCTGTCCACACTGAAGTCTGGAAGTCTGATAAATCCTTCTGCTTTTTCAGCCTGCAGTAAATAAATAAATAAAGTCAGATCAACCAATTGGTAAACTACCAGACTCCAGTGCTTAATGTTATTTAACATAAAAGTGCCTGTTTTTAACAGGTTTTTTTATCCTATAAAAATACATTCTCATCACCATGGGGATACATTAACACTCAACAATCAGCTGATATTTGGGGAACTTTTCCTATACCAGATACTCTTCATGCAAGTCTAAGTACTAGAAAGCCACTGCTCCCATCTGTGTAAGAATGTGAGAATAGGGTTTGTTGTATACCTCCAAATATCAAATAATCTGAAGAAGGATAAATCTTCAGTTCATATAATAATCCTGAGGTACATCAGCCCATGTCCTGACCACAGAGTATTTTTTGCTTGTTTGTTAATCTAGAATGCTCTTACCTAAGATGCACAATTAAGTTGTAAGTCAAGTGTGGAGTCTGAAATGGTGAAGGGCAAAATCTAGGTTTTGATCAAATCAGGAATAAAAGTAACAGTTAGAGAAAACCTACTACATTTCAGCGATTCATAATCACAAGATACTGTTCAACAGAGACCAGCCAAGCACTGTGAACGTATGGAAAGTACTAACATCTCTGGTCCCTTTCAGCTGGACTCTGTTAGAGCAGCCTCAGCAATTCTGAAGTTATTTGTAGGCCTCTAATCACTTTTCTTGCTGTCTACAGCAGAAACATTCTCTTTTACTACATCTACATTCACCTAATCAGTCACAAGAGACAAGGACTGCTCCTAAGAGGTGCAATAATGTAGACAAAATTCTGTAGCATATAATGACATTTAAAAAAAAATACTTTCAAAATACAGACAACATTAACTCCTAAATAAATTCTTTACTGCTCCCAGCCTTCATCCCTGGCCACATTATAATTCTGAAAATATACACTGAATTAACGGAGGTAAAATATACACAACAACTACAAAGACAGAGGATAAATGGAGATGACTGACAGCACCTGAAGTTACATTATGCATGAATATGAAAAGACTATAAAAAGATATTCATCAAGTCTTAGATTTTTAACTCCTGAAAGGGAAAATCTCTGAAAAGTTAAATATGGATACAGAATGGGTGTTTCATTGAGTTGCTTCCAAGTACTTCTGTATATCTGTTCTTTTCCACAAGATAAATCACAATATAACAATCATTCATCCAGTTTACATACATTAAATATTCATATCAGAGATTTATATGTTACATCTTCACCGCTAAAAAGTTTAGCTTGCACCAGGAACACAAAAGCAGTGGAAGGTGGGTTTTTTTGTTTGTTTTGTTTGTTTGTTTTTTGGTAGGTTTTTTTTTATATTTTCTTTCAGTACAGAGAAAAGAAAAACATTAATCTGCAAATGAGCAGAAAAAGAAATTTGATGTGGCTTCATTTGTACATAAAAGTGCCTGTATTTTATTGTGGCTCTTTAACTTTTTACTTTTGTACTTGTCAGATTTGTTTAGTGCCTGTCTTATGGAGCTTTAATTTCCATTCCACAGGCTGGAATTTAGTGAGGCTAACCTCATGGAGATAAAATAATAATTGACTAAGCAAAAAAAGTTAAATTTTTTGTTTGTTTACTTTAAACATTTGTCTTTCAATCAATTATACCTTTAGCTATTATTTCCACCCCACATCCATAGTACAGCAAGCATACAGGGATGAGTGGGTGAGTAACTGAATAAATAGGAATGCTATTCGCGAGGTACACTGCACTGAAGATAAAGAACATACTATCCTGTTCCTGCATCACAAAGAGTGGTCACTTACCAGACCAAGTGCAGCAAGAACACTAAAATCCCTATTTGGTTCCCAAGACCAGTCTACAAACAGCAGATACAAGCCTCAAAAACAGCTTATTGGTATCAAAGTCTGTATTACTGCACGAGAAATTTCTGCAATGCAAGTTATTAGTCTGGAATATCAATTAGTAGTGTCCAGTATAAAAACACAGAGATCCAAAAAACGCTGAAAAGGAATGTACCAGGCCACCTTCTTATCCACACATGGGCTGATCTGTATAGTTTACACAGATGTGAGAGTGGATGAGCACGGGTTCAGGTATTTTGGCCTGACATACATGTGCAGCTGCAGCCAAGCTAGCTTTACTGTTGGTACTCTAGTCATTATTCCTGAGAGACCATAGGCTGCATCCTGTAAATTTCTTAGGATGTTGAACAGAAACTCATGAGGAGTTTAGATAAGCACTTTATACAAGAATTAGAGCACTCAGATTATGTATCGGGCCATTAAATCAACTGCATTGAGTAACTCAGTGTGGAGACACACCTGGGGTGCTCCATTCATGCAGAGGAGGGACTTGGACTTGAATCACTGGCACATTAAATTAGCATCTAATTTAAAAGAATACTTTCTAAATTTTTGGTAGAAATAAACCCGTAGGCTTTGATTTCGTATGACAGTATTACTGTAGAGAAATCTCCAATCTTATGTAGCATCTGGGATTTTCCATTTAGTAAAAAATAGATTATGTTTAATGCATCGTATTTTGGCTTTATGTTAATGCAATACATTTATTTATAAGAAAAATTTAATGTTTCATTTTATGTATGGGAGAAAGGAAAGAAGACAACAGCATGAACTGTAGGAACCTTTTTTTTTCCACTATTGATTACACCTCAGGTGTGCCATCATTGTAATAGAAAACAGGTGTTTGATGGATAGGTAGCTCCATTATTATCAGAAAAAGGAAGGAGAGGGGAAAAAAAAGGTTATAAGTGTTATTTTTGTTTTTCCTATGTGTCATTATGGTCAGAAAATATAATTTCTATTAACATTATAAGATTACCATCTTGGTAGTCATTGGGATAAATATAACATTTTAAAACACTGAAAGTGCAGAGAAGTCTTAATTATTTACTTTTACCTGAAATGTTATCTTTCATGTGATTTTAAGCATGCTGTTATTTAACTCACACATTTCACTCAAATTTCCTTAGGATTTTACTGGTAAAAACACCATAAAAGCTAAAATTAAAAGAACATTGTCCTGCTTGCTATTTCATCAGGACTTTAAAAAGAATAAGCTGTTAGATATTGTGTTGTTGATGTTTGTTTTTTAAACATTGGCTTAACATACATGGCTAGACTTTTTGCTATGCTCCACTGTAGAAAGCAAAATTTTAGTAATAAGAACTGTCTATGCAAATGCCTGGAACAAAAAGAGGAAAAAACCCACACTTTTTCAGTACAAAAAACCCAAAACAATTATATTAATGAAATACAATGAAGGAAATGTCATTGTTGGTTTGCTTCTAAATAAAATGTATGCATTTTTGTTGATTAATGAGGTTTAGTAAATCATTTAATAGATCATCTTCAATATTTAAAAAGAATGTAATAGCAGTTTAAAAATAAATAGTGCTGAAAAGTGAAAATCTCTCATTATTGAAGAACAGTTCTGAGCTGCAATTCAAGGTACTATTGGCGGCTTCTTTACAGTGTTTCAGCACTGCCCACAGAAGATCTCATGGTGGTTGGAGGAGCAGTTCAGTCCTCAAGCATACTTAGTCTTTTTTTTTTTAACTCTGCCAAGTGAGGCAACCTACAGAGTTGTGAATAATTTGTGTAACATATTGGATCGTAGGTCCCCAAAGCTCTTAGCACAATCAGCTGACATCAGTGGCTTTGTATCATACATGCAAGCAGTTACTGTGACTCAAAGGTGAAAGGTTCCTGTTTTCAAAAGACTGCAATTATACAGCTCCTGGCAAAGCTCTGTGAGTGGGGACCAATTTAAACACAGTGAATGCAGCGGGAAAACAAAGAGAAGTAGTGACAGTAGATCACAGCCTGCAACCTTTTGATTTCATATTTATACTTCTTTTCAGTTGTATCCCCATGACAACCACCATTAACACATCCTGCAAAACTGTGTTCAAGCTCAATTGGAAAACCAGTTGAGCTGTCTTAAAGCCACGTGGAGCAGAGGAGTCTGGTCCACTGTCTCTTTCCAGTCAGCTTTATTCAGGTAGCTGCAACAAGTACAAGATCAGCCAGGAACCCAGGATTATATTGGCTAAACTTCACCCGTCATCCCTCTTCATATGCAGAAGTACCAATTTCTTCAGGGTTTTCAGTATGAGTCAACAGGAAAGAACTAAAACCACTGGAGGGTGGACAGGATCAAACACCATCCTTTTTAAACCCTTTTTCGAGACATATGACTATGGAGAACAGTGGTGAAAAAAGGGAAGCAAACGCTAAGAAAGCAGCTCTCCAAGGAGTCTGGTTTTCCTGAATGCATACAAAAAGTCTGCTCAAATTCGTTTTCTGATTTTTTCTGTATCTCCCTTGCAAAATGAGCCCTTCCTTGTTTTCCCCTACACCATACAGCTTTCCTTGCCCAGTCTGTGGGAATATCCATGCTGCAAATAAATGACAGAATGAGTTTATCTATCTCATAGGATATCTGTGCATCATAAAAAGAGCAAGTTTGTGTGGGAAGATGCTTCTGAGCAGTCTGCCCAAGTCTGCTGAGCCCACAGGTGCCCTAACTTAATGAATCTCAATACTTCAGATAGCCACTGAAAAGATTGTTTGGATTTTTCTATGCGTTCTGCTTTCCTTTCAGTAGATGAGAAGGTTGAACCCTGGTGGTATCTGATTTCTGGCACTTCTCAGCATTTTATTATTTTTATTTTTGGGCTGTGGCTTCTGTTAATTATTTTATGTTAATCTGAAAGAGTTGCTGTCAGCAGATGTCACCCAAAGCGTCTCCACTCTGCCTAATATGAAAGATCCAGAATCAGTGTAATCCAAAGGCAAATTCAAGATTTTCAGAGACAGCCTCAAGACAGACTTCACCAAGAACATGATGTCATCTGAGGTTACCCACCCAAATCTGAGATAGCACGCATTCAGTTAAAAATTCCACCCACTCCTTATTTTTTCCAGCTCCATCAGAAAAGAAAAGGTTAGGTCCAGCACCCTGTTGCTATGCTACAGTTGCCAGTGTCTGGTTGACTGCAGTTTCTGCACAGGCACTAACAAAACATTCCTGTTTCTCACAAAACGAAACTGGTCAGGCAGAGCTACAAGCAGTCAGCATAACCCAGTTCACTTGACCTCAGCCCCTGTCCTTCATCACTGCCTTTCACTTCAGACTGTGAGGCCCACTACAGGGATCCTTCTTCAACATACCCTGGTGTGTTGTGTTGGTTGCCCTGCTTTGACTGAGGATTAGCTCCACTGAAGATAAAGGTATGAAAGGCAGGCCAAATACAGAAGTAAAAAAGAAATAACAAACAAGCCAGTGAGAATGTCAACAATATTTTTGCTTTATAAATCTAGAGGGGAAAACGTTTCTGAAAATACAGTGTGTCAAATTCATCTTAGATGTAACTCCTGCAGTGGTACTAAGCATGGTTCTGGTCTCATCAATTTAAGTAAGTGTATTTTAGCAAAGGACACCTCCCTTACTTTCAGTACCTTACATTTACTGTGGTTCTGCAAATGTTGCCTGAATCTAAATTCATGCAGAGGTTTTATTTTGAGTTGCCCTTTAGATTTTTAACATAAAATAGTGCGTGAGCGTCAGCAGAAGTAGAAAGCAAAGAGGTGCTACCAGCTAGCATGCTTCCAAGAAGTACAGTGATAGGTGAGAAGTCAAAAGTACTTTTAGCTGTATGAGTTCTTCAGAGTGAATGTAGCTGCTTGGAAAGAGGCTGCCACCTGCTCTTCGACCTTGTTTATCTTGGGGCAGTCAGTGACAATGGGGAAGAAGTCATGGACTAAAAGGATGAGTTCACCTAAGTGGCAAATGCAGCCCTAAAGCATTGGAGTATGCATAATTCTGTCTTCTCTGTATCCCGAGATACAAATTTATTAGAAGAAAAGGAAGCGGAAAACTTTTATCCCCTTTTTCCTCCAGAACTGAATATTTGCTATATATTGCCTCATCATTTTAATTCTTCCCATCTTGATTATTACTCAGAATCATTTATTTTCAGTTCAACACTTCTCACATCAAACAGGCCTGCCAGTCAGCCAGCCAGCCCACCTTTCTATAACCATTGCACTTGGTCTTGAAAGGAAGTTTAATCAGACTACCAAACACCACTAACAACAACCCACAACCAGTAGAGTTGCTTTCACTTTACCCCCCAAAAGAATATTTCATACCAGTTTCAAATGCTATTTAGTTTTTAAAAAATATGTTACACATTTTACCACATTAAAGTTGCAGTTAAAGGGAAAATAAGAAACACCCTTCATCAGAGTGAAGTTTTAATTTTTTCTCTTTTTTTTCCTATTTTACTTGTACCTTGAACAAGATACGTTGTAAGATTTTGGTGAGGATTATTGCTATACGAATAAACACGTGGAAAGATCCATGCTGTGTTTAACTTATTAAAATGCTCTAGGACTAACGCAGGTTTATTTAATCTTTCATCCTTTGTAAGATCAGGGACATCCTGATTTTCAGAGCAGCCTATATACATTTACAAAATCTAATATTCACAATCCTGCACTGAATCTTCCACTTTTCAATCAACAATGTTAGCATCCCCATAATGTTCTGCACACTTCAACTCCGGGCTCTGCCAGCCTATCCGTAGAATACAACAGGAGCTTTTTTAGAAGAAACAGTGCAAGAAAGTGAAATGAAAAACAACGTCTAAATCTTCCTAGGGCATGTAAGACACCATCTCTGCCCAGGCAAGTTGAGGTGTAGTAAACAGCCTGGAAAAAAAAAAAAAAAAACTGATCCCTGGGACCCACTGGCTCTTACACTCAGCCATAACTTCCCATTGAAAACCCAGTAACACATCTGCAGAGTGCTCTGAGTGCTGCAGATAGGTGCACAGCACAGCCACCTACAGAAAGGACTCCAGTAACTGAGTTTTTCACTGTGACATTTTTTCCCCCGTTTTAGTTTTTAATTCTTAGTTTCTTTGATTGATTAAACACATTCAGGGCCTATTGTTCTTTTTCTCAGTCTATTTCCTTATCATACTGTAAGTGGAGTAGGCTCTTCAGGCTGTGTTATCAGGAAGAGAAATGTTATCTGTGCAAGCTGTCCTGAGGAAAGCTCATCCCTTGAACCCTAAGCTGGATCTTTCATTCAAAATACTCTTTCCTCTTTGACATTTGACTTTTAGCATTGATTCATTAGAGCAGGAAGTTAAAATCAGCAGAATATGAGTGCCTTTAATTATAATGTACTGAATGAGACATCAGCCAGATGAGACTGAAAGTCACTACAAAGTGCCAGTGCAAATACTTGCAACCCTATCAGTCCAAACAGAGAAACAAATAAACAAACAAAAGCAATTACAAACAAACAAACAAAAAGCAAAAAATAAAACAACAAATAGACAAATTAATCTCAGCATGGAATCAGATGCAGAAAGAAGCAGGAGATCAATTTCTGAAAATTAAGCTAGTTAAAAGTCAGGAAACATTTCTGCTTTGAGTCTTGGTAGCAAGTGTCTACAAACTGCATGACCCAGGAAAACCTTTCCAGATTCAAATGCCAGCAGAGCCTGCAAAGATCAGCTCTTCAAAGGGCAGAGCAAGCTGCAAATTAACATCTCTCAAGTACTCACTGTACTAGAAAATGCAGTTTTCTGAACGTTTCACATTTGTATAGACACTTCCTAGTTTACAAGAAATGTCAGGACTGAGAAACAAACTATTTAAACTGTGACCCCAGCACCCCTAACTTGGTCCCAGAAGATGCCTCTTGTCCATCCCCAGAGCTCACTAGACAAAATACTCACCAGCTGACTGCTGTACCAATACAGTGATGACTCCTTCAGCACACACCAGAACTTTTTCCATTTGTTGCCAATGAAAGCTCCTTTTTCCTTCTTTTTGTAGAGCCACCCTTGGCAATCTGCTTGCCCCAGTTCTTTACACGATATCCTCCGTCGACTCATTATAAAGAACCCTGAGCCAGTAAAAATACAGTATTATATTTGTTTAAAAGAAAATTACCAGGAAAAACGCTGCTGACAATTAAAGATACCAGGCTTATTTAGTGATCTTAACAAGTCATCCAAGCATATCTTAAAATATACTTAGAAGTCATTCTGTTTTGTAACAGCTGTGACAGTAACACACATGCATTTGAAAAAGCATTATGATGTGCATAAAAAAATAGTAAGCCATAGATGATACAGATACTAATTAATGTTAAGTTAACCATATTCAAGTTTTTGTAAATCATATATATACTCCTTGATCCTTTTAAGAAAAGCATGCATGTATTCCTCTCCACACAGCTATACTGAAAAGCAATACATCTATTTAAGTCAGCAGAGAAAACTATTATGCCAAGTACATGAAAACCGCTGGTGTGCATGCATGCATCTGCCCGATTCTACCTCGTTGATTTCCAGCTTTGAATCAATTAACATACCACAAGGATTTTGTCCAAAAGAACAGCATGTTGTCATTTTTTTTTCCAGAATTGGTTCAAGAAACAGTGGAGTTAAAAAGCAGCCCTCCAGCAGCTGAGCAGCAGTATAAAATCCTCACCCTCCCAAGATCAAGATATACTTAAGAAAATAACAAAAGAGGAAGAGAATAGAAAAAAAAAGTCTAATTACCTTGACTTTTCTTTTTTGTCTTCTGACGCAAGGGAACCTGTAAGAAATGCAGGAAGGAAAGAAAAGAGGAAATATCAGATTGTGTTGCAACATTTGTCTAGAAAGGGGAGGGGGATGCTAGAGAAGGACGTGGTGGTGATGCTGGTGGTGTGTGTGTGCAGGATGGAAATACATAACTCGTTGCTGAAGGGATGTTAGTAGCTGAAGCAGAAAACGTGTTAATTAGAATTGATGTATGTGCAGTTGAACAAAAGCAAATGTAACTCTATTACACGTGTCTGTCTGCTAGTGCTTCCCATTTCACACTCACAGGCAGCTTCTTTGCTATATTCTTGCCCGAATTGTAATCTATGCAAAGTTAAAAAATAAAAGTTAGAACTTCAGCATTTTAATGCTACAATGAGGGGAATTTACAATATGCTGTGATAAAAAAAAATACATAATAGGAATTCGATTGTCCTTTAGCACTTTCTAAGCACTCCTGAAAAAGAAAAATAGAATCATTTTTTACTCCTCTTTATCATATATATTTTTAGTAAAAAGACTGTATTTCTCTCTACATGAGTAAGAATTTAATGATATTGGAAAGAAAAGTAAACAAATCAGGAGTTTGGCAGATTATCCAAATCATAATGCACAAATACACCAGGGTCTTGCCACACCATTCACAAGAACCTTTCTCACTGCAAAAATATAATTGAATTACACTTACTCTTTTCTAGTGTACATACTTCATCCCATGTAATCACACAGAAAATGAAATTAAAACAAAAGATCAGAGACTGAAAAAGAGGTCATCAGAAATCTTGGGTCTGTTTTTTAGAGCAAATCCTCCATCAGCAGGCTGGTTGACTATGAGCAAAGCACTTCTCTTGGCCTCAACCTTTCCATCTCCCGCACAGGAACAAAAACTTTCAACCTCTTTATTTTTTCAGAAAGGTTTTGAAACCTCCAGATGATGAACACTAGATAAGGTGATGCATGGTTTTAATATGCTCGGCCACAACGTTGCTATGCAAAGCTGGTAACTACCTGATCCGCTGCAGAGCTACGCTAGGAACATTCCTAATGCAGTCTCTCAAGCTAACAAGCAGTCTTAGAGCAAACAAAAAGCTTCTTTGTGTTATTCTTGAAGGATTGGATAGCGCTTCTCACAGGTGAGTTAAAAGTGAGTAAAGCTACATTATCTGGAGACAATATCATAAGAGACCACTGGTATCAGTACTTACAAGAGCTGGAGCATTCTCTAATCAGTTTTCCTTGCAGCATATATTAGAGCACAGAACTGCATATCGCAAAGTCCTGTGCTTACCTGCTGCTTATTTGAGATGACCTGAGGCTTAACCAGAAATGAATAATCTCAGATTCCTTCTTAATCATCACATATTCTTCTCCCAGCTTGTCTATTTTTTTTTCTTAATTCTACCATGGTTTCTCAGTCTCTCTGACTATTCTCCATGACAACAAAGAAAAGCAGTGAGAAAACACATCAGTTGTACTGGAACCTCCATTATTTTCCTATCCTATATGGGCCAACTTTCATATCTTCAGTACAAAAAAAAGTAATGCTCTATTTTAGGGTACATGGAAATCACACACAGCCTCAGTGCATCAGTAGGTCATGCAGTCGCATTAATCACACTTTCCTTCAGTGCTACTAAGGTGGCATTAAGGAAAGCAAATAACAGTTAGTTATCTTTGAGCAAAAGCTACAAAGCAGAGTGATATGTCAATATTTCCTTTGTCAATATAGTACAGAGGGGTCACTACATCTGCAACCAATATAAAATTGTACAATTGTAAAAGAAACCCTGACACAGGATGTGGCTCTCTGTAAACTGAGGAAGAAGTATGTCTTCTCACTAGCCATACTGATGATCTAACACAACATAGGATGGCCTATGGATCATTAGTAAAGAGAAGGTTAACAACCATATTACCTAAATCTCTGCTAGAGTCCACTTTATATGTAGTCTGAGGAGGAAAACAATTACTCAGTAAGAGATTGGAGTAGAAAAATAATTCATATCTTTATTGCATTAATTACTCAGTGACAATGATTGTTTCCTCCTGGCAGTTGACAGGGGTGATAGATCTATGTCTCTTTACATTTCATTGGAGAAATTGGGAGACTAATCAGAGGAGGAAGGGCTGTTTCTCAAGACAGCATTATATTTAGCTTGCTTACATAAAATCAGTGACAAATCCAGAATAAAATCATTGATCAGTGAAATTTCATGAATTAAGTTCAATTTATCTTTTTCTTTACAGGATTCCTGAAGAAAATAAATTTTCAATGAATTAATCCAAAATAGGAATTCAGCAACTTTATGATATTTCTAGTTCTGCCCAGAAAAAATATCCATTGTTCTTCACAAGTGGAATTTCTAGTTCCAGAATGCAACAAAGGAATAGGCTACAAAATTGAGTATTATTCATCCAAATTGCCATCATAAACATTGTAGATCTTAAAAAACAAAACAAAACAAAACCTAAAGCAATCTTTTTCTCTGCTGCACCAGTGTTTGAGGTTCAATAGATAGTTTATGAAATTAAAAAGATTTAAAACAAAAAGTGAGAATGTTTTTATCTTAAGCAATCAGAAAAAATATATATTTACATAAATCTACCATAAAGTTCATGTAATGTTTCACCAGTGAGATTCAATTTTCCATAAGAACATCAATACATCTGCAGTTGAAAAACTTTCCCCAAAATGTAAATTAAATGTTCTTCCTCCGAAAATTGGCAAAAATCATTTCAGTGAACCCAGATGAACAGTGGTTAAGAGATACATTTAAGTTTCAATCCTAGCAAGATATAGCACCAATTCAGGATAAAGAGAAAAGTTTTAACATGGAATACAGAGTTACCAGTAAAACCAATGCTTCCAACAAGGGGTATAACAGCAGTCTCAGAAGCAAACACACTTTGACTTCCAGGCACATATTATCACTGGAACACGAACTGTAACTGAACTAAATATCATGATTTTACCACACTTCTGACAACAATTGATGTTTCTCTATGAAGCTCAATTTCCTGGTGGCAAATAATATTCACTATTAAAGTTTAAACAGGGCAAAATAGAAATAAGAAAAAAATCTACATCTCCAGGAAAAGTCTGAAAACAATAATCCTCATTTGGGTGCAAAACAAATGCAAAACAGTAGAGTTAGTGTAACTTTAGTTGCAATTTCTATACAAGGCTATCAATATACTGGGTATCTTTTCATCTCATCCTTTTTTTTTTTTTTTTTCTTTGTAGGTTTTGGGTTGTTCATCTATTTAGTAATATCTAAGGGCTGGAACAAGATAGGATTCTGATGCTGCATGAAAACACAGGCTTTAAGCTTGCTGCCCATTGCTTCTCCACTTGGCAAATACACCCAGGGGCCATCTTCAAACAACTGGGTGTTGTTCTCAACCAGTTCTGTGCGATAAGCAAAAAATGAAAAGGAAAGTGATACCTTAAATGAGAGATTTTGCCTGTATAGAGATCCTGTGTTTGTTTGGAAATTATCAAAATATTTGAAGTATAAAGCACCCTGTCACATATTCCTAGCATATTCTCCAAATAGGTGATCTTGAGCAATTATCCCAGGGAATGAAACTCAGTTGGGCAGAATCCCTCTGGGAAACTTCCAAGAAGCAATCAGTTCTTGTCCTGGAGATACTTCTTAGAGACCATGCAGGCTACAGCTTGCAAATGCTCCAGGAGAAAGAAGTGGAGTGAAATGGTTGCATGAGGATGTTTGTGGGGGAAAGAAAAGTTTCTTCTATGAGTAAAATATGGAGCAATGCTTTAATAGTGAAGACCAGGCTTCATGTCTCCTGAAGTTCAAGTCATGAATTATGAGCCTGAGAAGATATAGAAGGCTATAACCAACAGCTAATCTTCTACAGAGCTATACTTTCCTAAAATCTCAAGGGTTCTCCAGGTGTGTGTCTAAGAAAAATAATTTTCTAAGCTCGCGTGCCCTAAGTAATTACTTGAAAGATAAGGAACTCCTGGCTTCAGGCCTACACAACAGACTCTATTTCATCCGAAGAGTAAAAGTGGAGCAGCCTGTGACCATCTCACCACTTGGCCCGTTAGAAAGATCTTGTTTGAATATTGATGTCCTATGACCTCTTCAACTAATCAGGAACTGGCATCACTTTAGATATACTTACAATGGCATTCCCATCAGCTTCCATGAATGGTTTCAAAGTTTAGAGAAAAAGCTGTAAAAGAAAAGGTTTGTTTATTTTAGTTCCTCATCATATTTTCATGTAATATTACTCTTGGCAGCAGAGTAAAAAAAGAGGTTTAATGTGATTAGACTTGCCAAATTTTTCCTCCTTCCTTCAAAAATACACCTTTCTATAAGGAAATGTTATGTTATATTGAAATAATTCTACTGATGTAGAAGACAAGTACCAATAAGAACCACTAACTTAATATTAACCAAGTTTTTCTATTAAATAAACATACTAAACCTCATTAATATGGTTGGATGGGAGTTGTTTTTTTTTTGTTTGTTTGTTTTCAGAGTCTTTTTGTTTGGTTGTTTAAGGTGGTTTTTAAGAAAATGAACAGAAAATAAGTAAATCTTGGAGTGTCTTTCCCTCCCTTCCTAGTGTGAAAGATATCAAAAGAATTTTTATTGCCATTTCAGATGAGTTATTCCCAGTGTTTACTGAGAATTTGAATCGATTAATCTGCGCTCTCTCCTCTCCTGAATGCAGGGGATTTAATAGTTCACTATCTTATAACAACTTGCAGCTTTCCAACCTGGAGAGCAAACTCTGTGTAGTCCGATATGCTAGGGGCTGTACTCCAAGGATAAAGAGGTAACAAGTGACTTTGTGATTATAATTTCATTAAGAATATACAGTCAGTAGTCAATTCCCTACATGATTTTCCTTACATTGGTAAAAAGAATATATAACAAAAGAATCTGTGTAGCATAGATAGTAAAGGAAAACATACCAACTGCTTTGCTGCAAGTAAAGTTCCTATAAAACTCATCTTTGTGTCTATGAGTGAAACAGAAGAGAGTAGAATACTGCTGAGATGAGCATGAATGGATTTCTAGATATAGAGACTCTTCTGAAGAACTTCTAACAATATTTTCCTGTTATTAAAACAAATAATTCAAGATATGTGCCATTCCTCCTACATAATAATTGCTTTATTTTGAAAATAAAATATTAGGAAATAAAAATCCACCTACTGGCTTCCAGCAATTTCAAACCAAAAATAGAAGTACAAACAAATGCACATTTTTTCTGGCTCCCAGCTGCTTCTATTCAAAAATAGAAGGACACACTTTCTAAAAGTGGATCAAACTGAAGTATTATGAAGTTGAGGAAAGATTTTATTGCAAATAATTTCAAGGATGTTAAGAAATAATAGCTATTATAAACAAGCAGAGGAAACACCTTTACTTATACAAGCAAATTAACATCAACTTCAAATGCTGAGCCAAAAAGCAGTGGGATAACAGACCAAATTATGCTAATTATTGTGACATGGCTTTTTTTCCTGTCAATTTTTCATTTCATGTATGCTTTGGGGTTTTGTAGGGTAAGGGGAGTGTGTATAATTACACAAACTGCACAAATTTGAATTGAACACTATACAAGGAGTGAGAGGAGAAGTAGTGGTTAACTGGCAAGGAAATGCTTCCGCCTGTGTGACTTGTGCCAGAGGAGTTGCAATGGCTTCCAGCAGATCTTTCTCAGTGACTTTACTCAAACTTTTGTTTGGTTTCCAGAAACCAACTAAGCAGCCTTTGAGCCAGAATTCAGATTTCAAAAGCAGTATTGACTTCTGACTCATTCTAATTAAGCATAAAATTTATTACTCCCTGTGTATGGAAAGGTATAAAAATATGTTCACTGAAGACTGGTTCTCACACAGATAACCTAAATTTATTTTCCCTAAATAGACCTATTTTGAGTGAGATAAGTTACACTGTGAAATAGTGTTAAGATTTTTATGCCTACTCATGTGTACTCAACTGATGCTAAACCAATATTTGAGAAGGGCATGCCCTATTTATCTCTGCAGTATAGCAAAGTGTTTCTTTTCAATTCTTCACAGCTGTGCTATGGGAGAAGCACCTATCCTTTCTGAATAGATGAATGGATTAAGAGAAGGAGTTGGATAAATATAGCCACACAAGAAGAGGTAGGTCGTATCCACCCTACTGGATAGTCCACTACAAGCCTGCCAGGGATGTCTCTGGCAACTGTAAACCACCACCAAAATTTCCTCCCACACACAACAGAGCTAGGATCGCCTGCTGAGCCATAAACATACCCTATAATATGAGGGGGTCACACCATTCCACAGGCTTTACAATAGTCCAGGAGCATGCCAGAAGTTGTCGGTTTTGCTGTTAAAAGGGCTTTCCAGAGCACTAAGATCACTAAGACCTCTGATTCCAGGAGTTTCACAAGCCAGTAGGAGACAAAGTTAACAACACAGTAGGAATTCAGACTGCAATGAGGCTGCCCTGATTCCTAACTGGAATAAATGGAGCAGGAGAACAGGTGTCCCATACCACCTTATTTCATAGCACTCATTAAAGACTACAGACATGTATATGCATATCCTTGCCCTGACTCATGTGGACATTAAATCCAAAGTGGGTTATCACCTGCAAAGGGGTACCCTTACCATCAAAGTGAGGACGTGGTGTTCCAGTCCTCCCCTTAAGTCTCTCTGTTTGCAGGAAACAGGAGAGGAATTCCATACAGTCTGCAGATTGAGGCATCCACACTGAAAATATGCGCCAGGACTGCAGTCAGCTGTGGTGGATGCTGGTGGAAAATGAAGTCAGAAAGAGAGGGAGAAGAAAACTAAACACAGTAAAAGTTCTCCCGCTTCAAAGGGCTTTATAAAGGATAGAACAAGCTAATCTCCCACATCCTGAAGGATAAAATGTAATGATTCTACAGGATTAAATCCAAATAGGATGGCTTTATCAGTTTGTAAACCTACATTTATTTACTTAGAGGTGTTACTTAGAGATGTTATTTAATTTCAGTCTGAATTGAATAAATTATGTCAAAAAGTGGTTTCAGGTAGAAGATTTCCAATTTGATTTTCTGAGGGCTTTTTGTTTTGATTCAATGGCTGAACTACAAAATCAGATTGCATAGCTTTATTTATTAGTACAGCTTCACTCCTGCTCTTTCAAGAGTAGTAAACAAGTAGGTCTATGAGAAATAGATTTTGCAATGAATGTGGAAACACACCAAGTGACTTATCAGAAATATCTTGCAAACATTTCCATTTGACTACATTATCTCTTCTGAAATAAATAGAAATCTCGCTGTTACAGATCAAAGGCAAAGTTAAGTGGGAAAAAAGAGAAAAAAGAAAAAAAGAAAGAAAAATAGCCCACTGAATTTCCAATGACTGTCATTTTGGGAAAGTAATAATAATAATAATAATAAGCTATCTTAATCCATTAGTAATACTCTTCTTGTGGAAGTCAAAATCTACATGTCCTGGCACTGTCTTAGTGGTTATTACAATTACGTTGGAATAAATCTGCCAGATATGCCTTCCAAACATCTCTCAGATGACATCCAGTACAGGCATATGCTTTTCTGCTTTTGAGAAAAATATTTGCGATATGCAATATCAAACCATGTGCACTACAGAAGCACCCAAAATGTACATAGCTCGGTTTCTATTCAGATGGCATTGACACAAACTCCTCAGAAAAATTCTGTTTTTACCAAGTACCGTGATGAGGTTATAAGAATACCTGGAAAATAAACTTTTTGCCTTCTATTTCTCCATCTTTAACATATCTGCTGTCTTTCTGTTTGGCTGCCTGCCCCAGTCTGCACTTCAATGGGCAATGAATTGGCAGGCAATATGAAATTAGCAATAGCACTACAAAAATTTGCCTAGAAAATCAATGATTACTTAACCACTGATCTCACTCAGAAGCATTAGCAATAACATTGCCTCAAATTAATTATAGCAGCGCTCGAAGCACTGTCCTGTGTCAAGGAGACAGCCTTATATAATAAACCTAAATTATCACACTACCTCTAACTGAGGTTGTTGTAACAATGCAGGGGAAAAATTATCACAATGATTAGTAATTGTCCTTTGGGTTACTGGAGATCAATTTAATCTGACATAACCTTATCATTAGCTACTAATTAATCAGATCTAGTCAGTTATTTAACTGGTTAATTAAATGTCTAAATCAACTGTCCTACTTGCACAATTGATTTGTGATCTACAGATTTTTTTTCATTTCCCAACTCGTGAGGAAAGTCAGGTATTGAGCTGCTGATGTGCAATAGGACAAAGACAAACAGGCACTGAGGCACTTTTCACAAAAGCTTGTGGACAGTGCCACCTCAGCTGAGTTTCCATTACATACATTATTTCCAAATGTAGATGAAACTACACCGTTGGTTTTGAAAAGAACAAATCTATTAAAGTACAATTATTAGAAAAGAAGTCCTAACTGTCAGGGAATATTTTCAGTATTGTCCACAATGGATAAATTTAAGCATCTTAAATAAAAATTAACCTTTGAAAAGATGCATAATTTCTTAGCAGGCCTAGCAGTAAGGAAATGCACCTCCCACCTGATAATCCTATCAGTTATAATATTATTTTTAAAGGCATTTGAAAATGATTCACTCCCCCCACTTGCAAGCAATTCAAAAAGACAGCTTCTGGCTCTGTTTGGGTGAGAGCTAGGACAAACTGGAACAAAGTTCACTGCTCCTGCCTCTGAGACAAAAAGAATTTTGAGACATCAGTCTGATGGGATGGCAGCCAACCTCGGTCAGCTTAGGCAGGGAGCCAGGGGTGAGTGTTGGGGGACAGGCACTGAGAGCTCCAAGAAAGCAGTTGCCTTCTGAAGGAGGGTGGCTGGGAAGAGAGACAAGGTTGGATAGAAGAGAGGTGCTCCAGCTTCCTCTGGGGCCTCCCAGGTGGAAAAAGGAGAACACAGAAATTAGTAAAGCATTTATGTCACAAATAGGAATTTGCATGCATACTCCTTACAACATTGAGCTGATTCCTAGTGCTGTTCTGCTCTTGGAAAGTCAAGGAAATCCCAAATATTAAAAACAAACAAACAAACAAACAAACAAACAAAAACAGAAGAGAGAGCATCATTCTCTTCTCTGTTTTTCAGATCAGCCATTCACCAAACACAGGCTTGATGGAATGTGGCAAGGCCCAGCACCTAAAGAGAAAACAAGAGGGGTGTCTCCTCAACAGAAAGGCCCAGAACAATTGCATTAATGCTAAATGTAAATGGTAGCAGTGGCAGTAACCTGAGCCATCCTTACTGAAGTGTGTTCTGAAAAACATTTACTACGAAAGCATTGCAGAAGGTTTTATGCACTTTTTTTTAATGAAAAATTAAAAAATAGGAAATGACAGCAATAGTCTATGCAAAACATTTTGTAAATGTGGAGGTCAACATTCAGAGGAAAAAAAATGTAAAGGTATTTTCATCAAAATGAAAAAAATTTGCTAAATCAAGAATAGTTTAAAAAAAAAATCTTCCAAGTGGAGCTGATCATTTCCTTTGGTGTGCTTCCATCATCTTTCAGTACCCTTTCATGAGGAACAGGAAAAGAGTCTACTTGGCACATCCTAGTTTCCTGCTCTGCCCCATGCTTCCCCAAAGACAAAGCAGCTTTAGGGCCTCCCTCTAGAACATGGTGGGATATTTTTTTGGATAATTTTTAATTCTTCTCCTCACCCCAAGTCAGTGTAAATTGGCCTCAGAGAGAAATGCTGTGGAGAGGGCTCAGATTCCCCTAGATGCTCCTGCCATGAATGCAAGACTGCCTGAGGACATAAAAGATCCACTCTAGTACCAGCAGAGCAAGTGTGTGGGCAACCATCATTTGACTTTTGGACAAGGAGCCAAGACTAGGGTAGAAGCCAGCCGGCCCATTTTATGCACGAAACTCCTCTCTCTCTAGGGCACCACGGATGGAGTTTTCTCCTATGTCCCAAAACCAGAGTTACCTGAGCAATATGATCAGCCCTGACAAGAGGTGAAACAAGGACATTCAGTACCAGTATCACAGTATCACATAATCAGAGAACTGTACAGGTTGGTAGGGACCTCTAGAGATCATCAAGTCAAACCTCCCTGCCAAAGCAACTCCCTAGCCCAGGTTGCACATGTAGATGCCCAGGAAGGTCTTGAATGTCTCCAGGAGACTCCACAACCTCTGGGCAGCCTGTATGAGTGCTCTGTCACCCACACTGTGAAGAATTTCTTAGGTACACTTTGCGTGAAACTTCCTATGCATCAGTTTGTGGTCATTTCCCTTCATCCTATCACCATGCTCAGCTGAAAAGAGTCTGGCCTCATCCCATTGACTCCCACACCTTAGATACTTATAGGCATGGATCAGATCCCATCAGAGCCTTCTCAAGGCTGAACAGACCCAGATCTCTCAGCCTTCCTTCATCAGAGCAATGCCCTTTATCAACTTTGTGGCCCTGCGCTGGACTCTTTCCAGGAGATCAAAGACTTCCACTCCATGTTGAAAGTTCACAACAAAAAAACAAACAAAAAAAAACATCATGAGTCCTGCCTGATTTTTCATTAAGGGGTCAGGAGCACTGAAGCATTTATACTCCTTCCACCCTTCACAGTACACAACATACACAAGCGGTACTCAAGTCACAGTACTGCAATAGAGCAATCCTAATGAGTGGTACAGCAATGGCAAAGTGTCCTGACAGACTGTAACGCAGGAGAATGAAATTGCTCCTGGTCTACAAAGAAGACTGGTTGGCCATAAAAAAAATGTGTATGCTCTTTTCTTTACCTTCATAATGGGTGAGGGGCATTTCTCCAGAAATAAGTTAGTGAAAAAAATTTGGACTGCTCAAATCCATGTTTTACCAGAGAAATTTAACTGGTATTGATTCCTAAATTCAACATTCAGGTCCACATGCCAGCTTGTAACACAGAGTTTCTAGGAAAGGGAGGCCAGCAAGCTGGGTGTGAGGCTGGGAGACCCGTGTATTTTTCTAACTTAGATCAAATATAGACTGATGAGAGGTGAAAAAAGGACCTCTGGGATAAAAGTTCAAAGGTATTACAAGAAAAATGCTCTTACAAACCCTTTGTCCTGCAAATACAACTTAACCAACAGTGGCTTCCCTGCTTCTAGATTATTACAGTAGTAGATTTCATTTTCTGTTAATAATGTGAACTCCCACTATATGCTCAAATTACTATAATCTCTTTTTTAACTTAACTTATGTTTGCAGTGAGCAATAGGAGAAACCCACATAAGAAGAGCACAGTAACAAATATCTGCTAGAAATAGCCTTCCACCAGCATGAAAAAAGGGCCTTGTCCACCATGAGTAGCATGACTAAGTGGCCCCAGGAAATGAAATAAAATTCAGAAAAATATATTACTGGGTGCAAATGCTTGCTACAGTGCTTTTCTGCAGACATCAGCATCTCTAGGCATCCAGGATTTGCTGTCACTCTTGCTTCTTTAACACTATAGCCCTTGCCAGAACATCTGCACACAGAAATGCATCATTAAAAAGGACAGTTTGATACTCCCTTAAATGTAAGCCTGACCATATTAGACACTTGCTTCTGTTTCTTTAAACATACACAAGTGAACACACCCACACTACTTCTCTGAGGGGCTATATGCCTAAAATGCAGTAAAACGTGAATGTAAAGCAGGGAGCACTTTTCTAAAGGAGTGGGTAATGCAGTAGAATTGTTTGCAGCAGAACTGTCTACAGCAAAACAAAAACTGCACTTTCCACAAGAACAATCTCTAAGTTTTCTCAGAAGATTCTGAATTTAAGGTGTCACAATCTGTGTTCAGCCAAACTTTTTCCCTCTAAATTCCACCACATTATGGTTCTCCTAATACTTCAGGCCATTTCAAGTCCCTGTCTCTTTCCTTCAAAGGAGGGATTCTCTTTCTCCTGTTTTTCTGATGAACTAGTACCATGCAGTTCATCTCTTTTTTTTAATTTGGATGAGCATAGTCTGATGTAAAGTATCTCATTTTTATTTTTTAAAAACTTTACTCCTATACAGATATATTTCAAGTTTTACAGAAGAAAAGTAAATAGCCAAAATAACTATTAGATTTTCCACTGATAACAAATGTTAATAAATGCAAAATAAAATTAGCATTATCAAATATTTAGTGACAGTTTATGGCTCACAGAAATTGCAGCCTCAATGATAATCTTACTTTTATGATCCTCTTTCAATAAATTATTTTTAACTGTTACTTGAGTTTTCCTGCTCATGCCATGTGCCATTTTGGTAACTAAACCAAACATGTTTGAATAACTAATTAGTGAGAAGTAAATGCCTGGAGAAAAGCTGCCACATGCTCAGTATTTTCCTTTGCAGAGCTATAATTTATACCAGTGAAGAGTCTGAGCCTAATATGAGGATTTTAAAAGTCCATAATTTAAACTGTCTCGTTGGCAATCAACTCACTTGATGACACAACTTTCAACACACACTTTTTCTGATCTCTCATGCTTTTCTCAGGTCCCACAGCACATCTTGTTTGCACTGGCAGCTAAATAGCTTCTTGTGCCTTCTGGTTATATGTCACAATTTAGGACATAATTTTGCAATCATTATCAAGACCAACATGGTTATAACTCTCCTGCCCTGTTAAAGTTATTGGAAAGATTTGAAAAAATTGAAAAGCCTCCAAAAGATTTGTATACAGCTCCTCTATGCACATCACTGTCAAAACACAACTGAGTTACTACTTCAAAATGGGTGATGGTGCTTTTCAGGTACATGGGCACAATCAGAAACACCTCAGCAAGGAGACACAGCTCTGAGGGTGCTATCTGAATGTAGAATCTTGCACAATACCAGTGAACACTCTCTTTCTTGAGAAATCCATTACTCCCCATTCCTTAAAATCTGAAATTACACACAATACATTACATTCAGTAATGAGAATTGACTTGAAAGAAGTCTAAATAAGAGCAAGATAAGCTCCAAACTCAAGAGAACTTAACAAGCCAAAAAGACAACCTTAAATCCTATCAACTAACGTGAAAGTTTTGTTAAACTAAAATGATGACACCGTAACAATGACAACAGAATATTTTTCATCTTCAGGATATCATTAGTCCTGGTACTTCTCTTCCACAGAGTCTCAGAGAATACAAAGTTTTCATTGAATAAATCTGAAATCTTAAAAAACAATAAGCTTAACATAAGAGAATACACAGAAAAAGAAAAGGGGGGTTGGTGGCGGTGGGGTTTCATCCATAAACATAGATTTGATTAAACTGTATAGTGATTAAACAGTCTAAATAAACATTTCCAACTAGTATTTCTTCACAAATATATTTCCTTTTTGTCTTTCCTCCTGTCCAAATCTATACCCAAGATAGGATGACAAAAACATTAAGTGGATTCAAACTTTAATCACAGTCTTAGAATGGTTTGGGCTGGAAGGGACCTTTAAGATCACCTAGTTCCAAACCCCTGCTATAGGAAGGGACACCTCTCCCTAGACCAGGTTGCTCAAAGCCCCATCCAGCCTGGCCTTGAATACTCTCAGGGAGGGGGCATCTAAAACCTCTCTGGGCAACCTGTTCCAGTGTCTCACCACCCTCAGAGCATGGAATTTCTTCCTTATGTCTATTCTAAATCTGCCCTCTTCCAGTTTAAAGCTATTTCCCCTTGTCCTGTCACTACATGCACTTATAAAATAAGTTCCTCCCCAGCTTTCCTGTTGACCCCCTTCAGGCACTGGAAGGCCACTGTAAGGTCCTTCTCCTGGAGTCTTCTCTTCTTAGGGCTGATACCATAACTAAATTTCATTATGTCATTGTTTTAAAATATTTGTACTTCAAAATCTATTGAAGTATTTATATTTTGTAACTTGAAAACAACTGATCAATATTGTAAAACACAAATTCACAAGGTTAGAATAGTAAACACCCCAACCACAAGTATTAAGAAAAAGGAATGCTGAAAGGTTGAACTCAAGGTAGCCAAGACTGAAACTCCACAGGGTTTTGCAAGTCAGGTCAGTAGTTCTAATAGCTGTTTAGACTGGACATCAGTGAAAGTTCTGGCACATTTCATAAAGTTTTGCACATGCAACCAGTATGTTCATACTGAATGACTTCATTAAAATTGAAAGAAGGTGCGAGAAACAGTGGAGAAAAGATAAGAGATTTTAACTGAGCAACCAGTATCCATACACTGCAGACAGCAATAAAGGGCCCAAATGTAATGCAGTGGAATATTTTATAAAGCAATGTAATGGACCAAAACAGGAACAAAATAATTTGGTGTGCTGAGTAGCTCTCTCTAAAGCAGTGCAAATGTTTCCATCAGGAGACAAACAGGCTAGCACACAACCATTATCTGAAAGTGGATCTTGTCAGAAATCATTAAAGTAGGGGAACTGGAGAAAACCCTATGGACTCAGGAATTAGCTGACAAAAGAACAAGATCTCTCTTCTGTTGTTGCAAAAACCTGACTTCAGAGTTCTTTTGCTGTCATCCACTCTTCCAGCTCCACAATGCATCTTCACTGGTAACTCAGTTTATTCTGCATACAGAGAACATATTCAGAATACAGACAATAGTGGAGAGCCTTGCATCCCCCTGCAATTGAGCATGCTATGCGACACTTCAGAGCACAGCTTCAATCTTAGTCTCAGCAGGAGGGAAAGTGCTTAAGTGCTCTGATTGTGTCCCTGGGTGCAATCCACAAGATTCCAGATAGAGACACAAGGCAAAAATCACACCTGAAAAGAACCCCCCCAGTGCATTAAATTGCTAGTACATAATTATAATAACACTTTCCGCTTCTCCATTCCACCCCCTTTACCTCCTTTCCCAATTTCCTATTTGTTCTTAACTGAAAAGATATTCAGCAACAAATTCTGGAAATGCAGTTTCCTCCTTAACACAAACATCTTCACACTGTTTCTTTCTGAGAAAATCTGACTATTTGACATCATATTTTTTCTCCTTGAAATCAAATAATTTGATTGTACTAGGAAGATACAGAAAGCTCACGCACACAAGCAAATTAGTATGTTTCTGATAAGACATATTAACTATGGAAGAGATTTAAGCTAAACTAAATTACCTAGCAGTAGCATTTGATTTAGATTAAGAGAAAATAAGCACAATTAACATGACTCAGCTCAATAAGTACTTTGATGTGATTTTAACCAAAAAGCTATTCCTAGAGGAAACTCATAGACTTCAACACACCGAAGAATGAGTTCTCCTGAGACCTTGCAAGAAGAAATGAGGATAACAAAGCAGCTACACAACGTACCAGATAAGAGAACTATGTAAGATCATTTACAGTTTTCCCACGCAAAATATTGTTAAAACAGCTTTTTTGGTGAATAGTTAGTAAAGAGGATTGCAACTTACTTATTTCCATTATAATAGACTGTGTGTGAGGTACTGTAGGAACACAGAGGAAAAGAGAAGGTAATTCTGCTCCCAGCAGCTTCCAGTCTGACAGGTTACCACAGGAAGTTACAAACAGAAGTCCTTAAACAAAGAAGCTGAGAAGAAAATTACCATTGCAGTGAGTTTCTAAGTTTATATGAGGAGGGGAAACTGTTTATGTCAAGACCAGAGAACTGGAGAGTTCAGTAAATGGAACATGAAATAATGACAACTTAGATGACAGTTTCTTTGTGGGTATGGAGAGTAAAGATAGTTGAAAGAGTGTGCAAAATTAACCATAGCTCGGAAATAAAGAAAGAAAACTGAAAAAAGCACTTGAAACATAATTTCATCATCAGAAGTGAGAGGATGCTTTAGCAGTTGATCATGCTCATTCCAGCTAAGGGCTGAGCCACAACATACCAGAGAGACAAGCCAAACTCTCTCAGAAAAAAAAGACAACTTTGCATTATAGGAGTAGATGTTCTCTGTAAGGATGGAGAATCCAAGCTGATCTTTGTGAACAAAATCACTCAAAGTGCAAAGGAGAAACGGATCAGAGGTCAGGATCTTTAGCAGACCAAAGACAATACTTTGGGTTATATCAGCATCTCCTGAAAGATAATTTGTTTGTCTCAAAAAACAGGTGGAGAAGCAATGGCCAACAGAATCACAGACAGTACAATTTTAAGTAGAGATTCTCAGAAAAATAATAAAATATAAGTGCCAGGATAAAATGATGACAGAAGGCAGAGGTTTTTTTGTTGATTGTATTTAATTAAAGAAATAAAAATAGACTAGTTGAGAAAAAGAAGAAAGATTAAAGGAAGTCTAAGGGAAAAGGAAGGTAGGGAAGATTAACTCTTCCCCAAATGGGGATGCCATATCTGCAGGTGAAGCAGTTGATGAAGGGGTGCTAGTAGGTGGAACAAGGCTATGCCACTTGGTTGATTTTTTTCTTCTTGGAAGCAATCAGCAAGACCTGTTTGAAGATGAAAAAGAAAAGTACATATAGACAACCAAGTACGACTTGGTTATGCCAGAGGCAGGGGATGAAGCTCAAGGAGAACAAACATGCTTCTATCAGAGAAATTCAGTCTATTCATGGAACATATCCAGAGATGCCCCACAGCAAAAGCAGAAGAAGCAGATGCTGGAGGGCAGCCAGACTGAAACTTGATGATAGGAAAGAAAAGGGAACAATTAGAGAGCAGAGGAGGCTGGAGAAGAGAAATATTTTTAGAAATGCATGTCACTGAGGCATAAACACATATAGATAGACACTCTGAGAATGACAGATAAATGAGCTATTTCTTTAACTGCATACATGGCTTTTCAGAAAAATTCTTAAAAGACAGAAACATGGCTGTGCTTCAACCAAGAGAGAAACTGAGATGCAGAAAGGGGTAATATACATATATTACACCTCAGTGACCATTTCCCTGCGCAGTGATTGTATAACCATACACATCATGATTTCATTAGCAGTAAGTGGTGCAGCAGGCAGGACCCTTTGTCCAGGCCCATAAATAGTACTAGCTACATTAGCCATAAGTAGTACTAGGAACCTTAGCAGATGGCTGAGTGATCCTTCAAAGACATCTTGCACAAAATAATGAAACTATTCAACCTGCCATTTACCAGCACAGCCCTCTGCAAGGCCCTCTGCATTACTGCTTCTATGTCCAGGGCCAACAGCAACTGAGAGTCTGCTCAAACCTCATCATGGCAAGCTGATCTGCAGCATGTTTCATGCCCATACCATTTATTAGAGGGAGTGCATAATGCTTCTTCTATACAGTTTCTTGTTGTGCTACCACTGCATTTTTATCCAAACCAATCCTCATCCCATTTTCTCACAATCAAGACACTATATACTTTTTTAGCACATATAGGAGTGAAGAAGAGGTGGACAAAAGGGTTAGGAGGGATCACTTTGCCACCTGGAATTAACAAGGATAAAATAGACCAGAGCAGCTTAACTGTCACTGAAGCTCTCTAGCCCATGTCAGCTCAATGCCTTCCCCAGTAGCCTGTATAGCAAACACACAGACAGTGGAGAGCATGTCCTGCTGAGCACGCAGTACCCTGCTACTGTACCCACTTGGGGAAACACTCACAACTGAGAAGCAAATGCTGCTTTCTGACCACTGGTCAGCCTTATAAGAAGTCAGATCTCCCAGAAAACACTGGGACAAGCAACAGGCAGCTTGCACAAGAAGCTCATGAGAACATTGGGAGCCTGATATAACTGGCTCATGCAATTTATGGAACAAAACAGAGCTTTCTGTCACCCTATTTCTTTCAGGATCCCATGCAGGTGCAGTCCTGGAGTACACATTTACAGGCAGTATACATTTTAATGTGCCATTTCACCCTTCCCTGCTATTAAATCAGGATGACTTATAAATGAAAAGCATATGCTGGAGCACTGTAGGTGAGTACCCCACTCCTGCTTTGAGGAGCAAACTGCTCTCTCTGAGGTGGCAGTGAGACAAAAAGCTGGGAAAAGTCAAAATGATGAAGCATTTGAAAGCAGAGAGATTCAAAACCTCTGATTGGAGGCACACGGCAGGACTGCCTCCTGCTCAAATGATGCGCACCCATATCACCAAAGTCAGCACCTAGAGAGGGGCACAGTTTCCTTACCAGAAAGACTCTAGAAACTGTAAAAAAAATCACCACAGAGGGGGAAGGTACAGAAAGAACATTTCATGAGAAGATGCCAAAACAGTTCCTCTCCCATTTATGAGTAGTTGCAAGTCATTAAAAAATGGAGTAACTAGCAGACAAAGAAATCCT